>NC_141066.1:27259099-28459099 GCF_041138505.1 Cibotium barometz
CAATGCTTTGTACCCTGAAAGCTACACTCGGATATGTCTGATACTGATGCTGGATTTCTACATTTGATGGTCTGCTGGGACAAGTGCTCATTGTTGATATAAAAGAGTGACAATCGACAAAGGCATGTGTTGAGCTTACCCCCATAGCACTATTCCAGGCCCAAATAGCACTATTGCATGGAAAAGTTACACCACCTCACATATGCAGCCACACTCACAGACACGCATGTGCATACAACACACATATTAAGCGCTGTTCTAACGTAACAGCAAAGTTGATGCCTTTTTAAAACAAATTTAGTTTGTGTGAAAAAATACGTGCTCTTTTTGTTTTTTTGAGCCAGGCGGTTGGAAGGTGGAAGGGTTTTGGGCACCCAGCTGGACAATTTCCGCCAATTCATACAAAACGAGCAACGGGATGAGTTCCGACGGAAGCAAAGCGACTTCCATTTTTACTCAAAGGATGATGTTGACATGTATGAGATTATCCAATGGAGCCAAATACAGTGAACTTTTATGTCAATCCAGTGTAGATGTCTGCTTCCTAATCATAGCAATTTTCAGGTTGCTACATGCTGACAATGAGGAGGATGAAGAACATCAAACCACTCCAGCTAAAACTACCACCAAAACCCCACATGATGATTTGTTCAAGACTAAGGCCACCAGGATGGATGTGGATGATACGATTTTTGGTCCAAAAACCCCAGGTTCAGTAAACAAGTCTAAGAGCCGCCATGAAAACAGCAGCCCTGCCACACCCTTCAACCAAAGGTCAACCAAACTCAATGTCCAATTTGTTTTGAACAAGGACCTTCCTGATATGCATGTGGCTGAGCCTCTCGAGAGTGTATCAGAGGATGATGTTTTGTGGCGGCTTCGACCAATCCAAACGTCTGAATTGCGTATCTTGAGTGGGGTACCGAAGCCTGGGAGCCGATTTATGTTTGACCGGACTGAGGACAGGGTACACCATTCTACCTTGAGCATGCCCCCATAGCACCACTCTAAGCCAGAAATCCAGATAGTGTTTTTTTTTAACATCATGCTTTGTATATATATATACTTAGATGAATCTAGGAACATGCCCAAATTCACCTTTTAGGAACGTGCATGTTATATACTCATGCTTTGTATGCCAAAGGAATTACCACACAGTGCTTTGATGACAGTTTAATGCCTTGGAAAAGAGGATCAAGGATTTTGCCAAGGTTCTCGCTAAGAGTGAGGGTTTGGCAGTGGATAATGAAGTCTTTGTGGCATCACAGGTAAAGCCAACAACAGCAATATTTGCCTGAGTGACCCATGTAAAGACATTACCTGTTGTTTCATCTAACATGTCAGAACTATCAATGTAGGAGCGCACCTTTGTGGTTGGAATGGTGTGCTGTGATGGAGAGGGCCACTTAAATGACAAGTCCGTGCTTCTTCAAGGGAGGTAAGCTTAATGTAACTTGCTGGAAGTGTTTTTATTATGATTTTACAAACAAGGGAATGATATGAATGGAGTACTCTGTTTTTTAACTGATTAATGTTACTTTTTTCTTGCAGTGTTGAGCATTCAGGTGGACATAGAGTGCGCCTTGATCTCAACAGCTTGGAACGGTTCTCTCTTTTCCCCGGTCAGGTGAATGTTCGGTTGCAACCTCAGCATATTTGTTTAAAGACCAGAAACCCATAGGAAGCATGATATTGTACCATGTTATGTACAGATTATTGGAGTAGAAGGCCACAATCCAAGTGGTCATTGTTTGGTTGCTTCCCGCATAGTGGACTCCATCCCAATGCTTGTGCATGATGAGGCCTCTGAATCTCAGGCGCCTCAATCCAAACGGCAGGTGCTTGATGCAAGCATATCCATATCTGCAAACAGAAAGTCCAAGCATTTGTCAATGGTATGCAAAAAATGATCTTCTTAGGATGTGTGTATTTGTCCCAACTGGAAGTATATACAGTCTTTTCAATGGATTGAGGTTTTAACCATTGTGAGTATAACCCCTCATTGTGTACGGTGAAAAGGTTGTTGCAGCGGGACCTTTCACGACAAGCGATAACCTTGCATATGAGCCTTTAGTGGAGCTTCTAGATTTTGCGAGGAAGAAGCAGCCCAATCTCCTACTACTGGTTTGTGTAGCTCTAATCCCTTTGTTTATTTGGAGCTTAAACTTCATGGAAGAGAATGAAGTGCCTAAATATCATCGAGCAAAGTAGATCAAATCTTCATATTCTTTGCAGATGGGCCCCTTTGTTGATTCTGAGCATCCTCAAATCAAGCTTGGTGCTGTTGATAGAACATTTCATCAGATATTCCAGGAAGAAGTCAGAACAAGGGTAAGGCTTCTTCATCTTGGACTCGCTTGAGTACCTAAAAGGTTTTATAGTCATCCCTCGCCGGCCCATTGGATGGGAGAGATCCCCCATGTACAGGCTTCATGAAGTATTTTATTATAGTCTATGGGATGATGTGGTTTTCAAACAGATTGAAGAGTATTGTGAAGAGATGGGAAGCGGTGCTAGGGTGGTATTGGTTCCATCAACACGAGATGCCCACCATGATTTTGTGTTTCCTCAGGTAGATTTTTGGTTCAAGTTATGCTGCCTTGTATATGAAAAGACTTGGATTCTGATCCATGCTTCTTTCCCATGTAGCCTCCATTTGATACTACCGGTTTTAAAGATCCAGATCATCAGGTACCTGTTGCGATCTGCTAGCCAAATATATGTGCATCAATCTCAGCCTATGGTGATCTCATACCAATATGCTTGATTCCATTTTTGGTTGCAGATCACTTTGTTGGGAAATCCTGGGCTCTTCTCATTGAATGAGGTATGATTCCTGTGTGAGCTTTTATGATTGTCACCAAGTCCTCACCTATGCGGAAGCATGCAAGGAAGCTAGAAGATCATCAGTGGGGCTACTTGCAAGGAAATACTAGGAGCATAGTACACATCGCATGTTTCAGCACGACAATGTGGGGTGGATAGTGATATGATCCTTTGAGTGCAGTTGACAATTGGATGCTGCACAGTAGATGTGTTACGGCACTTAAGCAGCGAAGAAGCGGCACGGGCTCCTGCAGGTGCTTCGAGTGATAGACTTGCAAAGCTAGCTTCTCACATAATCGGCCAACGCAGGTTGTGTTTTCACCTACCTCTTTGGTCTTTCAAACACTGAAGATATCTTTCTGGAGGCATGTGTCTGATACCACATTCCTCATTGTTGTATGAGCAGTTTCTATCCTCTTTTCCCAGCAGCTGCTGGTGTGCCTCTCGATCTTTCACTCTCTGTTGGGGCTTTGCCATTTTCTAACCAACTGGAGATTTTGATCACACCTTCTGATCTATCTCCATTTGTCAAAGTAAGTGCAAGGCATGTCTTTCAACACTCCCAAGTCCCAAGTAGCTGCATTGTTGGAACATCACTCTTCTTTGCATGCAATGTGTGCTAGCCTTTGTTTCAAATTGTCCCTAGAATGTGTTTGAATGGCAATTGACGTCTTAACCATGTGTTAGCATGAAGCAAAAATGAGAACCAGAAAAGATGATTATTTTCTGCTTGTCTGTTGCAGACACTAGGATCTATGCATGATTCTCAGTGGAATAAGGAAAAGTATGGGAGTACATTATGCATAAACCCTGGCAGGCTTGCCAAAGGCATGCATGGTGGCACTTTCACTGACATGTTCACAAATCCATTGCCTGATGATGGAAAGGAGCAGTGGCCAGAACGTGCGAGGGTTTCAATCATTCGATTATAATGCAATTCTTAACACAGCTCTCAAGCAGTACACACCTATTACAGCTTTGTATACAAAGTCTCTTTGAACTTACAGCGAGCCTGTTTGTAACATGCCAAAGTGGGCACTTTTTTCTTCATGTCCCTGATATCTTTCTTTTTTTTGCCATAAGTTTGTTTGCTGTCAGAGCTTGGGTTTCAGCTGTCTAGAGCAGGTGGTGAAGCTTTATTTCTTTGTTTTATCCAGTTTCCTCTGACAAGTCTTTCCATCCACTTGTGCTCTGGCAATCCATTTCATCCAATTGATAGTGTTAACTTATTTTATAAGTAATCTTGATGGATAAGTATGTCAAGCAGGCTACTTTTTGCTTTATAGACATGTACACACATGCATACATGCTTCTGCATACACACTACATTGAGGCATTCGTGAGAAATACAAAACTTAAGCTCATGAATTATGTCTAGTATGTCCATAATAGATGAATGAGGGATCCTTGTATCTCCTTACAGTTCTTAATTACATTAGTCCTTTGATCTTTCCAAATCTGGCTGCCAAAGTCCTTAAAAGAGTGTTGACTACAGTAGTCTACAGCACCACATTCTAGCCTGGGTCGTACCCTGTCCTTGCATGTAATTACTCTTTCATAAAAAGATGTTGAAGTAGATAGGAAGTTTGTAATTAGAACACCTAAGCACCAATAATGGCCATTAGTTGATTGCTACGAGTTGGTTAATTGTGGAAGCTCACCCAATCTTTTTTGTGGAAGCTCACCTAATCTTTTTTTTAAAAGTGCATTTTTAATGCCTGTTTGTGACTAATGGATATGAAACTATGACATCTTTTATATTTTCCATGTGGGAGAGTTTTTGAAATATAAAACAACTAACTCATTGGAATATTCTTTGCTTATTTAAATAACAAGAGCAAAACATTAGGAGACATTGACTTTGCTCCTTTCCAAAACCCTATCTTACCTTATAAACCAATAATAATATAAATTGTCTACCTTAGGTTTGTCTAGTTGCTCGCATGAAATATCTTAGCTCTAGATGTGAGGACTAAGAAAAACTTAGTGATGAGCAAATTCAATCACAATTCCTTAAAGGGTTGACAAACAAGGAATTGCACAAATTTGTTGCTAGTGATGCATCCCACATCATTTGATTGATGTTGTAGAATGGCAATCAACTTAGATTATTAGATCCTTGCAAATTTTTTGATTTGCCTCCATTCTCACATGCTGCATTATTTGATCAAGTAACCTTGTGCTAAGTCTTTCAATTATGATTGTTGTCCCCTCTTTCTTGTTTGGATTGGATTGGACCTTCTTATCACACCTTCACAATAAATCCTTGATAGATGATAAAGTTGGGTTCTCTCTATCATATTTGCATGACTACTCACAAAATCATGCAAGATTTGAGTGCCAACACTTAGAACCAAGTCCTCTTTCTTATTGTGCCATTTGTGCACGCCTTGGACATGACAACTTAGAGTGTTCTTACCAATTCACATATGCACAATAACCATTACCTTTCCTATGCATAATCAAAATGTCTTTACCAATGCACCTATGCATAATAACCTTAGAGTCAACCATTAGTTCTCCATCGTTTATTCAACCAAAAAATAGCTTCTTCACAAACGTTTTGTGTGCTCATTCCAAGTGGAAAGACCACCTAGTCTGCTTGAGAAAGGCATTTTAAAGATGTCAATTATATTGAATATCTTGGAATCCTTTGAAATGCCAAATTTGGGCAAAGCATGGGGTATGTGTTATTGTTTCTAGCCATAAACACTTGAATGTTAACCCTTGTAGACTCAATATCTAAATATTTATCCTCCATGAATGATAGTGTAGCAATGTTTTTTAGCAGTGTCTTTTCCATTTGTTGTTTTGCTTTGTTGATCTTGGCTATAGCCTCATCTTGGGTGAGTCTTTTTACCCTATTTTGCTCTTTTTTCTCTTCTTTCTTTTTATGGATTTGAGCAAGCATGCCTTGGGTCAGGTCTATAACAGTTTTTAAGCTTACTCACATTGATGTATCTATTTGTCTCGATACCATCAAGGGTCTCAATTTTGTCTGATCCTTGTGGAGTAATTTTAGTTTTGAATGATCCCAATCCTTGAAGTTTTATCTTTTTTTGTTTATTGCTTCTTGTTTCATGTCCTCTTTAAGCTCTTGTCCTTAATGTTTTGGTTGAATCATTTTTTGTACCTTGCTTGGAGAACCTTTCGTGCAAGCACTTTCCCAGTGAAGTGTCCTCTTGCAATCATGAAGTGTGTATCCTTTAGCATATGTATAAATTCATCCTTACAAATGCATCTTCATAAAATATCATCTTTACCTATCTTATATAATTCTTTTACTATTAGTTGATATGGTGCCGCTAGCTTGATAAGTTGTCGTATCTTATCTTTGTTCAATAGTCGATCTTGTGGAAAACCATATGCGAGGTATTGAGATATTTCATTACTTCAATCAAGCACCATATATCTATCTTGAACAAGCATGCATGTGGCATATCATCAATGATCCCAATGGTGAGCTCCCAATTAGGAATTCGTAGCATCAGAACATGTTACGTTTCTTTTCTTGTAGTGACTGTGCAGTTAAAGTCTAAGAGTAAGAGCAAACCATTGTGTAATTCAACCCATGGTGTAAGGCTTGTTGACAAGACCTGGTTTTCCACAAAGAATATAAATTTGTTGGCCACCAAAAGGTAGTGTATATACATCTTCACTGCATAGACCATGGTTGTGCACACACTGTAGCAAACCCAAGGCTCATAGGGATCACCATGGTTGTGCACACACTGTAGCAAACCCAAGGCTCATAGGGATCACCATGGTCCACAACTCTTACATGTACCACCCCACAACACTAACTCATCATCCAACCGGTACATTAGGGAGCACATCTTAGCTCATTACCATACACTTTTGGAGCGAAAAACACCATACATTAGGGAGCACATCTTAGCTCATTACCATACACTTTTGGAGTGAAAAACACCATTAATTATCCTTCGGATCTTTACGAGCATCTGTCCACGGTTGAGATTTGGATACCATTGCTTCTTGGCTTGTTTGTACACGAGTTTGGTGTGTCCATCCTTGACATTTGATGTAGATTACTCATGCTTTGGCATATAATTGGGTGTGGCAAACCTTGTTAACCATAAAATGGGGTTAACATCCCCCCTTCCTTACGTCGAGTATCCTCGTGATCGGATTGAAGACTTTGTTGAGGGGTAAATGTATGCTTGGTGTTGATAAGTAGATGTTGCATGTCTTTGATTCTCCAAAGGGGATGAAGAAGCTAGTTAGTTTAGAAAAGGTTAATAACAAATGGGATCCTAATGGTGGTTGGGGCTATTGCATGTGATTGCTTCTTCTCTTTTTTCTTTTTTCGACAATCACATGCAAGTGTATAGTATTTGTTGAGGTTACCAAGAATTCTATGGCTGTTAGCAATGGAAGAAGGGAGGTAGAGGTCTGGAGGAGCATTAACAAGCAAGCCCTTATGCGCACATCTTGTTGGTTAATGTGTCCCTTGTAGTAGGCTGTGCGAGGATTTGGTGTTGACTTAACCTGCTTTACTTCCCAATGTGCTTTTTATCCATTAAGAACAATTTGGTGTTCTTTGACCATTGGTCAAGTTGATATACCATGAAGTAAAAAAAAGTTGAATCTTTAAACTTTAGCGGTTGAAAAGCATTTTCTACCATTAGGAGGCGTGGTTTGACAACTCAGATCTCTTCAGGAGACATGGTTGAAAAGCGTACCATGAATTAGGCATACACCCACCATGGTCTCCCCATCTAGAGATTGTTATGGCTCACCCTAACCCTCCTTGAAACACATCCAAAAAGAGATTACCTGGTGAACTGCAACTATCTCATTGAGGATCTTTCCAATGGCTGAGCTCGTAACCCTTGAGGTCTCCAAGCTCCACAACTCCTTGAGAAGCAATTCCATCGCGTCTCCGGCGGAGCGTTGCCCAACCTTGAAGCAACATTTTGGCTACTATGAGTGCATCCACTGGTGGATGCGTGCTTAGCACCTCTAAACATTCAAAGATACGATGGAGACAACCTTTTGGATGAGTTACAAAGTCTTCCATCGCCCCCCTCCCCATCCAACCTCGTGACATGACTTTGTCTGCATGTACTCGATCTACTACTGCTAGATCCCTTGCCAGCTCTGAGAACGGACTTGAATTAGGGAGGGGGTATGTTAACCACTCTGGTTAACATTATTTTTCAAGTGTGGTTACGCTTCTTGTAATCTATCATTTTGTAATGGTGGCGTCTACACTTAGGTG
Source organism: Cibotium barometz (assembly GCF_041138505.1). Lineage (NCBI taxonomy): Eukaryota > Viridiplantae > Streptophyta > Polypodiopsida > Cyatheales > Cibotiaceae > Cibotium > Cibotium barometz. Next base: position 27,267,168 of record NC_141066.1, read on the forward strand.
ACACATCCTAGAGTTTAGGTTCTTTGTCAGTATGTTTTGATGGAAGTGTGGAGATTGAAATGGGAAAGAATGTTAAACATGCAAGGTACTGTCCAAGGAATCATGCAACATCATGCATGCTTTGAATTTGCTATTTTAGATGTGAGTCATAAATGTCACAGGATTCTCCATTGTATCGTTAGACATCATCCACATCTCAAATATGGTCTACAACTCTGTGCAAATAACTAGCTCGTGAAAAAGGTTCTTTCATTGCGCACAGATTTCCCCTTTCATTGAGGTTAAATGGAACTCTACGAGCCAAAAAAAGAGTCTCATATACTCGGGGTGATAAAGCCCCAAGTGAGAGATGCCATGTAAATGACGAGTTGTCGACAAAAATCTAACGTAATTGACAAATGCTTTGTTGGTCTGTCTTGATTAAGAATTCAGATCCCATTAAATAACGTTTTCAAAGTCATACAGCATGAACAACATCAGCTAATTCCTGTCATATGTACTATAATTTCTTTCTTCTGGTTCAAGCTTATGACTTTCATAAAGCAATGGGATGTCCATCTTGCATAAGAACTACAGTAGTAAAGAATGGTCGTTGAAAATTTGGTAGTGTAAGAACTGGTGCATGAGTCAATGCTTTCTTAAGCTCAAAGAAGGAATGATCCTGTCTACTAGCCCAATAAAAATGTCTAGCTTTCTTAAGGAGTTTGGTTAAAGGATGTGCAATATATGCAAAATCTTTCAATCTTTTTGGGGTCTACTCAAATACCATCAACAAAAATAATATGCCCTAGGTATTCAATTTCCTCTTAAAAGAATTTGCTATTTTCAGAATTGACATAGAGCTAATTCTCTTGAAGAAGTGAGAACATTTTTTCTAAATGTTGTTCGTGCTCTTGACAATTCGTACTAAAAACTAAGATATCGTAAAAAAAACTACAACAAAATTTTCATATTTCAAGAATATTCTATTCATCAATCTGTTATTAAAAGTATCCGAAGCATTAGTCAAACCGAATGGCATAACTAAAAACTCATAATGACTAGTTTGGGTTCTAAAATCAGTCTTGAAGATATCCCCTTCATCCATTCGAATGTGATAACTAGACTTTAGGTCAATCTTGCTAAAGACCTGAGCTCCCTTAAGCTTATCTAGAAATTCATCCACTCGAGGTATATCGGATAACGATTCTTGACATTAATCTTGTTAGTACACGATACTCAATATACATTCAATATGTTCCATTCTTCTTTTTAACGAGAAGAACTAGAGCGCCAAATGGAGAACTATTGGGTCTAATTAATTGTTTCTCTAAAAGTTCTTCAGCTTGCCTTTGGATCTCTTTTTGTTCAAGCAGGTTGACTTGATAAGGAGCTTTATACATGATGGCGATGAGCCACCAGGAATATCTCAATTCTATGGTCTTTTTGGTGGACAAGATTTGGGTAAGCTATGAGGTAAGTCATCCATAAAGTAGTTAGAGAACTTAGAGATGAAAGGGTCATGAGACACATTTGATTTGAAGTCATCTTGAGCACTAAGCTGGTTGACAAGAATAAAAAATGTATTCTCCTTTTCCTGTACAACTCTTTTTGCTTGGGTATGAGTCAAAAGTGGACCTAAGTCACCCTTGGTCTGACATTGGAGACAAATTTCTTTGTCACCTTTCATTAACCACATGTTATGAGATTCATAGTAGTCAATATGGGGATTATGCTCATGTCTCCATGGCACACCTAAGATAACCTCCAATCCTTGCAAAGGAGCCACAAAGAAAGTTCTCTTTGAATCCATTTCCAATTCTAGATCCTTAACCTCTTTTGTGCAGTTATACTTAGCACCTTGAAATGGAGCTTTTACTTTGTAACTAGAGTATGATGCATCTACGTTAAGTGCTTTCAATGCTTTTAAAAAAATGAAGTCTTGCAAGATACCATCATCATGCAATATCGAAAATGATTTTCCTTTTATTTTTCCCTGAATTCCTAATAAAGCATGAATCGAAAGCTTACCTTCATCCAAATAATTAGGATCAGAATTACCCTCTTGCTTGAAAGAATCAATATTTATCTTCTTCAATCACGTTGAGTCGAGCCATAGATGCGGATTTCTTCTTCTTCTCACAAGAGAGTCTTGCCGCCCAAGGTTGCCTTCCTTGTGACATCTAAAGTGACATCTAAAACACTTGACGATTCGATTCTTTGGTTGACAATTGGAGGGTTTCTTATTGTTTTCTTTTCGAGCATCTCCTTTAATCACATCTTTACCCTTGTGCATCTTAGATTTATCAAAAGTACTTGAAGGAAAAGATGGTTTAGAAGACTTTGTAAAAGACTTATCTTGTATCCTAGAATATTTAGAAATATATGTTTTATATTCAAAACTTAAAGTGAGATCCATAGAAAAACTAAGACCATGAGGATGAAAAATATTTACATCATCCCTAATAGTAGGCTTAAGTCCAACAATGAATTCTATCGTTGCTCTTTTTCCTTGACCATGAGGATGAAAAATATTGACGTTAGCCCTAATAGTAGGCTTAAGTCTAGCAATGAATTTTCATCGTTGCTTTTTTTTCCTTGAAATTTTCAATCACTTGAATCTATAAAAGAAGATCCCATAATTTGTCAATGTAGGCTTGGACATTCTACTTCTCAACCTAGCATAAAGTGTCCCATCGCTAATGTGCTTTAGCCTTGTACTGAGAAGGTAGAAAGTGCTTCTTTAAGAGTTTCTGGAACTCTTTCCATGTCGAAGGTCGATGTCTACCCTGCGTGATCACATTCCACCATAAAGCAACACTTTCAATCAAGTGATCAAGCACACTTAATCTTGTCCTTTTTCGAGAACTTTTCACCAAAAAAATAATCATCCAATTGGCTAAGCCATGCAATAAGAACTCGGGTATCTTTCTTACCATGATAGTTCTAGAAAGTGAACGCCTTTTGGCTAATTTGTGAATCTTTGCGAGAACTATGATCCCTTGAAGTGTTAAAATTTGTTCTTGCATAAATGGGTTGTGTAGGTAGAGTGGCCATTGCAAATAAATAAATAAAGAAAGTGTACTTTAATAATGTAGATAAATAAATAAAGATGGAAAAATTAGCTCTTGAACCGTATTGAATTCGGGTTTGAAGTTGTCAAATGGTTGGTCTTGACACCGTCTTTTTACTCCAATTCTGAATAAAATCTGAGTGTGGTCAAGAAGCTTGAGTTTTGGTCGACTTTGACAAGATTTTAAAAGCCAATTCAAAATCCCACTGAAGCTTAATGTTATGAAGAAACCGGAACCAAAGAAAACACCTTCCAAAAAATTTCCAATTCTTGATGTCCTTTGATGCCCAAATTTTTTGTTAAAAGAGCCTTCCAATTTTGCGAAAAAGAAATGAAGGCCTTTTTGTAATTTTTTGCAAACCTGTAAATATGAATTTTCTTGATAGTTGAGCTCTCTTTCTTCTTTGAAACCTTTGAAGATAAACTTTATAAGCTTATAATATAAAGCTTTGCTATAAATTTTTTTTTTGGGTAAAGCTTATAGTATTAAGCTTTTGTAAAGCTTAAAACTTTTCAAAGAACGGTGCCTTCTCATAGCAAGAACCCGCGCAACGCAAAATAGCGCAATTTGAGAGAGAGTGTTAAGGCTCACCCTAACCCTTCTTGAAACACATCAAACAAGAGATTACTTGGTGAACCGCAACTGTCGTGAGGATCTTTCCGATGGCCGAGCTCATAACCGCGTTGTCACACTGCCGCGTTGCACTATGAGTACTCGTCCCTCCTCTCACCTCAATTCACTCACATACACTCACTAGTATGCATTAGGGAGAGAGATTAGCAAGAGCAAGACTCCATTGCACAATGGGAGCGTATGTTGTATTATGAGAGAAATTCACTTATATACATGGCCATAGTGTTCACACTCACTTAAATTATGGCCGATCGGGAACTTTAGGCTCATAAGAGACCTAATGCTATTACAATGACTACTCTCATAATATATCCATGAAGTACATCACTTAGGACTTCGTCCTATCTTGCTACCACACGCTCTTAAAGTGGGAATCACCATAAATACTCCATCATACCATTATGGGCACCCGTCCTAGTTGTAGCTTTGGACACTATTGCTTCATATCTTGAATGTATGACCCTTTGGTATATCTATTGTGACTCCTGAATGTAAAAATAATAGCAGTAGATTTTGTTAACCCTAGAATTGGGTTAACATTCTCCCCTTCCTGATGGTGATCGCGTCCTCAACGTGAATCGTCGTTGAAGACCTTTATGTGGGAAAAATGGACAAGCTTTGTCAATGGCTTTGATGTTGATTGATGCTCAATGGTCCTTGTCCCTCTCCGGAAGGAATAAGAAAAGCTAGTTAGTGAATAAAAAGATTAGTGGTTTATTAGGAATTCCTAACGGGGCGGGGTTTTTTGTGAATGATTGCATTTTTATATTTGTGTGAGCCTTTTTTTGGCACTTTGTTTTGGGCAATCATAAGCAAGGTTACATGTGATTTGTGTTAGTGGGGATGCTAATCTGATTCATACGCTCTATTTACCCACCATCAGCTTGCTTCTGCTATGGATGATCAGAGGAATTCATACTCAAAGTAGTTTCCTCGTTGGTAAACCATTTGGAATAAAGTAGGAAAACATGGCATTATAACAACAGGAACCAGATATCCATTGGCGGCCCGATGTACCTACATCTGCACATGGAATTATCGATGACGTCCTCTCTCGAGTTATCCATATCAACATAGAGAGTCATCAACGTCTCGACGATGAGTCACATATGTTCAGTCGTAAACCATCCGATTGACTGTATAAATCACCTACAGGACGAAACTAGAGAAAGAAATGCCAACAAAGCAAGAATTCAAATTTTCTTAATCCGAACACAACAAGATAAACTTATTGAACTCTTAAAAAAAAAAGATTTCAACAAGTGAATGTGATGATAAGATTACCCTCATCAAAACATACAGGCTGTAGATAAAAAGAAGTTTATCTAGAGAATGCCCACACAACAACTTTAAATGAATTCAGAAGATGAGATTGTCTTTGAATGTTGAGGTCAACATGCTAAGTGATGTAAGCAAAGCAACAATCTTGAGCCCAAATTATCCCATAAGATAATATATGTGGGGCATCGCTAGCGTCTCATACCACCATGATACCACCCATACATACCTTATCAATTTGAAACTCCCTAGTATGCCGTCTAAGAAAAATGAATAAAATCCTGTATAAAAGGAATAAGATGGCCTTATCCCAGACTTTCACATACTAAAACCTGTCTCTATATACCTGAGACTACATCAAGGAATAACTCTTTTCGAGTACATCATTAGAAAAGAAGTTGAATTATTGGCGCCTTTCTAATGATAACTACCCAATAAATACAATAAAGCTAGGGTAGAAAAATAACTCACCTAGATATATAAGCAACTAGGTATCCAAGTTGGAATATGTACAAGAGTACAAGAAACATAGTCCAAAATTATGTGCAAAAAACGAAGGCAAATGCTACCTTCAAAGCATATGAAATTATCCAAAAGATCAAAAGATCCTTTTATAAAACCATGGATAAAAGCATAGAAGCTCCTCGAATCCATGAAAACCATAGTTGATCATAAAAATCCATGCATGCCATCTAATGGACATTAATCATGCCAAAAGAAGCATTAAAATTGATGGCCAATTCATCAATCCGGAGTATATGATACAAGTGATCTAGGTAAAACCTGATGAGTCCATATAAAACTTGGAAAACATCCAATAAAATCCACCAAGACAAACAAATCAACTAACCCATGATAGAATTTATCTTAACTTTAGGAAATTAAGCATAGACTACACTTAAACAAGTGCAAAATAAATTATCATGGACAAGTGTCAAAGACGAGACACACTTTGAACACAGATTATAGACATCATCGAAGAAATTAAGGAACATGTCTAAAAAGAATGGCTAAACAATGGTAAAAAATCATGAAAATATCGTTTAGAATTATTTCAAACCAAAATACTCTCTCTCTCTCTCTCTCTCTCTCTCTCTCTCTCTCTCTCTCTCTCTCTCTCTCTCTCGGCTTTCAGCCACATGCTTTTTATAGCCTTCTTGGAAGACTCAAGAAGCTCCAAGCCTCCAGAAGCTCCAAGCCCAAGAAAACTAATAAAAAAAGTTAAAAATAATAATGTGTTGGAGGCCGAACATGTTAGACCTTAGGGAAAAAAAATTAAACCAATTCCTAAGGTTCCTCTCTGCTAACTAATTCATTAATAACAAAGAAATATTTTGGTCCCATATTGGAATTGGTGATAAGAAAGCACCAACTAATTAGGTTTAGAATTATGGGATATGGTTGAGAGAGAATTTAGAATACAAGCTAGTGTTGTTGGGCATGGCCTTGGAAGAAGAGAGTTGTGAGAGGGATGGTGGCATTTGAAAATAAATGTATCAAATTAGAGCAAGTAAAGTGAAAAGTTCTTATAAAAGGCGAGGTGAGAGATTGACCGGATCTGAAATAAATACATCAAAATTAGAGTAAGTAAAGCAAAAAAATCTTTTATAAAAGTGCGTACATTGAAATTAGTCTCTCATCATGGGTAAATTTTCCAAGTTAGACTGTAAAGTTTCCTTTGGTCTACATAAAACCATGAGACGAAGTTTTTACTTTGGAATTGTGTTGGAATTGCTTCGAATTAAATTGGAATCCATGAATTAGGAATAGATTTAAAATCCATGATTTGGAATTACTTCGAAATCCATGAATTTTAAGCTCTAGTAAGTGTAAATAACTCAAAGGAATGTTTCTATGTCTCAAACTCATGTGTAGGGATTTGGGTGATCTATACTCATTGCAAATCTTATATTTAACAAAAAATCAAGAGAAATTATTAATGATGAATTGATTCCAAGAATGAATAACAATTCATATCAGTAGTTCGTTCTTAGTTATTATTGTTTACCCTTGCCTTCCATGCATTTATCAAATTTGCATAGAAATGGTATGTTCATTAGATCTAGATTCATAGATTTCTCAACAATTATGTATTAAATTTATAAAACTTTGGAAAATGATTCTAAAATGACTTTAAATGAATTGCTCCTCGGTCTCTTTAAGCTATAAATTGAGTATTTTTCTTTTACTTATCTTCAACTTCGGTTTGATGGTCTTTGCTAGATAGTGTTGTAGACCCTCTCAAATGCTTTTGCCGTGTGGGATACCAAGGCCACCCACTTGTTGGTGCCTTCTTCATCAATCATCAAATTAGAATGGTCTTCTCTATCTTTGATCATGGCTTGGGAAAAGGTTGATTGGTTTCATCCTATGGTCGATCCACTTTTGGAAAAATCCACTTTGAGTAAAGGAGAAGGAAAGATGCGTCCTTAGCATTTTTTAAGAATATTTATAATTAGATATACATATGTAATAAATGATTGTTCAAAACTTGCCATTTTGTCCCCAAGGAGGTAGCCTAGTGGATAAGACTTTGGACTTTAAGGTATCCTTGTGGTAGAAATGTCTACGAGGCATGTTGGACCATGCTTATGTTTATGTAAAGGTCATGTGTGTTTGGCTTATAAGCTTGATATGGTGATGAAAGGGTCCCTACTATTGCGGAGTAGGGGTTGACAAGGCATGGGGAAGGAACATCATTGATGCCCACCACAAAGCATGCGTATATGCCGGTATCCAGATCTCTGGCATAAATGGCGAAGTCATGCCAGGCCAGGTAAAGTGTGCCCTTCATGCTTTGGGCCTATGAATCAACATCTGTTACTGGTGATGGTAGGCTTATGTACTTTAAATGCTTGCTAAATCTATATAGTCTGTTTGAAAACAGAAGATGAAGCTTATCTTGTATTAATACAGTTTGTGTGATATGCAGTGGGAGTTTCAAGTTGGACCTTGCCTCGGTGTTTCAGCAGGTGACCAGCTTTGGTGTGCTCGATACATTTTGGAGGTAATTGTCTAGGATTTCCAGACTCCAGTCTGCAAAATGTGGGCTGTATGTATAATGGGCCTTTGGCTAGCTGTTGTCAAGTGCACTGGATTTCTAAGTAGGGAAGGCCGACTAGCTCATCTGATTATCTCCCTTGTCTGGTATGTGACGATGCAGTGAATCACAGAGCTGGCCGGGGTGGTTTTGTCACTGGACCCTAAGCCCATCGAGGTGAGTAGGGCCTCCTCACGTCTGATACATCATGCTAAACACGCTTGGGGATGAGTGTGTAGTGTTGCTCAGCATTTGTGATTATCCTCTTTTGGGTGGTTGCAGGGAGACTGGAATGGAGCTGGTTGCCACACCAATTACAGGTGAGAAGCTGTCTAAACTTATGAAGCAGTGCCTGTTGTTGGAAGCCCACATGCACCAAGAAACCTTCTCACGTTACAAAGCTGGTGTTATTTTCAGCACCCTGTCCATGAGGAAGGAAGGCGGATATGAAGTGATCAAGGAGGCTATAGAAAAGCTTGGCCTGACGCACAAGGAACATATTGCTGCCTATGGGGAAGGCAATGAACGACGACTCACTGGCCGGCACGAGACAGCTGATATAAACACTTTCTCGTGGGTATGTATGGACTTTGTGCATTGCCATTGGTGCGCTTGCATGCAAAACTCTTTGATGGCCTGCTTCTGCATGCAGAGTTCTTTGAATTTTAAGGCTGTTCACTGCTCCTTATCCAACCCTTACTTCACGGGCCATGTTTGTCCATGTTTTTTCCCATGCTTTGTGCTTATTAATGTTTTCATGCTTTAATCGGGGTGTTGCGAATCGTGGGGCCTCTATTCGAGTTGGTCGGGACACAGAAAAGGAAGGCAAAGGTATGTGACCAGTCCATGTAGAGGTATGCTTTGCGAAGGATTCATTCATGTGCACCATTGCAATGTCATTTTGTTACTTTGAGGACAGGCAGCCAGCCAGCAACATGGATCCTTATATCGTGACCTCCATGATTGCCAACACTACCATTCTGTTCAAGCCATAGTGGTAAGGTTTCTCTTTCTTAGGGTCTTCAATAGGTAATTGCCACCTGTCCCATGAGGAGATCTCACCTGCCTGTCCCTCATGGACGGGAAATCTTCAAAGGAACTATTTCAACTATTCCTTGATGTAAGAGTTAACAATTTTGAACACCAATTTCAGGCTTTTAGTGTAGTCTATAGAAATAACGAATACTCTCGCTTCGATAAAGTAAACAGAGTACCTTTTGGCTTTATGCACCTTCTCCCTTGGCATGGTTGCTATACTTTAGTCGCTGGTCGCTGATCCTGCCCTCCATGAAGGCCAACCTGCGGTGGCCACACTTGGGGCTCCCTCCATGGACTGTTAGGCATTCTGTTGGCGGAGCTGACAATGATGTGCTCGGCGTCCACTGCATTACACAATGGCCACAATGATGATTAAAATGGTGTTTTTCCAGAACTTAAGCATTTGCAAATGACAATCACAAAGATAATCTCAAGCTAATGATCCAGTCAATGATCGATCATGAACCATTAGCTCACACAGAATAAAATTGATCTCTACACAAGATGAGATGCAAAACAAGCATGCATTATGCTCACATGGATTAAATAAAATTCATGAATAGCATTTAAGTATCAATTAGATAAGCTTAAAATATGTGCAAGAGCAAGGTTTCCATAAAGGAGCACGAGAAATTACACAAGATAGAGCTCACACACCACACATGATGTGAGACCCTTCGTTCATAGGATAACAAGAGGGAGGTGCTTAGATCCACTTGCATGGGTCACTTTGCCCATGTGCCCTCTTCCTTTTCCACTCAGGGGAATTGCCATAAATGCTAGAGTTGACCAACCATGATTTCCACCTATGAACCAAGATTAACTCATACGCAATCCACCACAAAGGTATTTAACATGACCATGTGCCACAACTCATGTATGTAGATCACAATTTCTAACACCCTCTCTTGATCTACATACATACTATGCAAAGTCTGTAGATCAAGAACAACACAACTCATGACCATGTGCCACAAGTCATGTATGTAGATTAGAATTTCTAACACCCTCTCTTGATCTACCTACATACTATGCAGAGTGTGTAGATCAAGAACTCAACACACACAAAAAATAAGTTGCCCACTAGCTACCACCTATGAACCAAGAACACAACCATGGTGGTCACTTATGAACCAAGGTTAATTGGACCTTACACCTTAGACTATAATCAAATGCGATCCATCGTCACTAAGGATTTTAATGTGACCATACACCATAAGTAGATTATAATTTTTGACACCCTTACTTGATCTACATACATACCATGTAGGGTGTGTAGATAAAAAAACTCCACATACAATGAAAATAAGTTGTCCACTAGCCCTATCATAAAGATGATTACAATGGTTTGGTAAAAAAGGTGATCGATGAAGTTGGTCTCCACTTTGGCCCTCTCCATTCTTGTATCCTTGACTTCCTTCGCATCCTTCTTTCTTTTGAAGCAATCTTTGATCAAATGCAATAATAGCAACATCTAAGGGTTGTGTTCTTTTTGTCCATGATAAGATCTTCTTCACTAAGAACTTGTGGGACCTATGTAGCAATAGAAGTTAAAGCCTTGTGTTGATTTCCATTCTCATCTACTCTAAGATAAAGAGAAGAGGCGATTGATGTAAGGATTAGTTTACACACGTGTTCACATAAGGCCACACATCTTTAAAAAAGAATTGAAATGATTATTGCATTTTGAGTTTAGTACATTGGATGAGGTGGCAATGCCACAACAAGTTGCCATGTGAGTGTCACCCTTTGTGGTACCCTCCATGGGGCCGTCTTCCAAGGTCGTGACACTCCTCGAGAAGAGCAACAATGTGCTCTTAACACGTCTAGATGAGGAGTGTCAAAGTGACCTCTTGTGCTCCCTATGCTATGGCTTGCCTAGAAGAAGCGAGTCAAAGGTGGGAAGGCTCTCATGTAATCCCTTGACCCTAGTTACATGTTGGGAGAGATGTTTATGACTTTGCTGGAAGTTCCATTCCTAGGGAGTGATGTGTGATGTGTTGATTCCTTGTTGTTCACTATAACTACAAAACTAGATAGGGCTTATCCTCGAGAAGCCATTAAATTAGAGGTGTAAAGTACTTGATCTGATGTAGGGACCTAAAGGAACCGGTCTTGAGCATTTGGTCTAAAGTAGGGACCTAAAGGAACTAGTCCTGAGCATTTTAATGTGCATATGATGATGATAATGAGGATGAAAATGTGGATGATGACAATGATAATGAATTTAATGTTGATTTTATGCTACCAATGATGATTTAAATAAATGTGATTTAAAGAAAGGTATTGTTTTAAAGAGGCGTGTGTGTGTGTACTTGTTTTTTAGAGGTGTGGGTGCGTGAAAACAAAAGTGACGTGGATGGGTGAGTACGTGACGTGGATGGGTGAATACGTGACACTGGATCCATAGTTTGAGTGGTTCAGCAAATGGATAGACCCATGTGGTGATTGCACAAGTCTAGGCTCGACTGATGGATGATCTAGGAACATTAGGGAAGAAAAATGGTGGGTAGCCCACTAGGATTGAGGCATGTTTAAGATTCAGAGAAAAACCTTGGAGGGAATCCTCTACATTTTCCAATGAAAAGATTTTTTTTTGGTTGAGCCCACTGGGATACAGCCTATCGTTCGGGATAATTGTAGGAGATACCTTGAGTCAAACTACCCTTAGAGTAAATCCTTCTACTATATGTTTAGATGAGAATGATGAGGTAGGTGCCGTACAACCAAGTAGTGGTATACACTTAGCTAGCACTAGTAATAGTGGTTTTACACCTACTTAGCACTACTAAAGCAAGAGTGGATTCACACCCTGGTAGAGCACTTATTAGTAGTGACACTTTGCTAGCACTACTAAGAAATGGCTTTTAATTGGGCAATAGCTAGCACTAGTAAGCTATGGTGGTGCTAGTAATTAAAGATAGTAGCTAGCACTGGTAGTTACTGTCTTTAAGTTGTGGTGTACATCTAGTAGGTGCTAGTAATTGAAGATAGTAGCTAGCACTAGTAGCTATACTCCCTTCAATTACTTTGTTGCTAGTAATTGAAGGTGGTAGTAGCTAGCACTAGTAAGATGTGGTCTCTTCACCTAGTAGGTGCTACTTAGTTGTGCCTTGAGATACTTAGGTAGCACTATTAAAAGCAATGGCCTAAAACTAGCTAGCACTTGTTCCCAATAGTTGACACTATTAAGTATTTAGAACATTAGAGACTAGACACTCTTAAGTAGTGTTTAGAAGGTTAGAAGTTCACTAGTAGAGGCTAGACATGACCAAGTAGTGTCTAGAAGTTTAGAAGTTCACTAACAGTACCATAACTACGACAGAAACCAATGCAAAGAGGAAGAGGTATTTAGCTAGCACTTGTTCCCAATAGTTGACACTACTAAGTGTTTAGAACATTAGAGACTAGACACTCTTAAGTAGTGTTTAGAAGGTTAGAATTCTACTAATAGAGGCTAGACACTAGTAGTGTTTAGAAGGTTAGAAGTTCACTAGTAGAGGCTAGACATGACCAAGTAGTGTCTAGAAGTTTAGAAGTTCACTAACAGTACCATAACTACGACAGAAACCAATGCAAAGAGGAAGAGGTATTTAGCTAGCACTTGTTCCCAATAGTTGACACTACTAAGTGTTTAGAACATTAGAGACTAGACACTCTTAAGTAGTGTTTAGAAGGTTAGAATTCTACTAATAGAGGCTAGACACTAGTAGTGTTTAGAAGGTTAGAAGTTCACTAGTAGAGGCTAGACATGACCAAGTAGTGTCTAGAAGTTTAGAAGTTCACTAACAGTACCATAACTACGACAGAAACCAATGCAAAGAGGAAGAGGTATTTAGCTAGCACTTGTTCCAATAGTTGACACTACTAAGTGTTTAGAACATTAGAGACTAGACACTCTTAAGTAGTGTTTAGAAGGTTAGAATTCTACTAAACACTAGTAGTGTTTAGAAGGTTAGAAGTTCACTAGTAGAGGCTAGACATGACCAAGTAGTGTCTAGAAGTTTAGAAGTTCACTAACAGTACCATAACTACGACAGAAACCAATGCAAAGAGGAAGAGGTATTCAAACTGTATTAAAGTAGAAACTTTATTCAATAGGGTTAATAATGGGACAAGTCCATGTATAAAAGAGGGGACTTGGACCATGGTTGTAACTTTTGATGATCATTTTTAGAAATTGAAACTTATGTTTCTTGGAGCTCATGGCTTCTCTCTTGGCTTGTGGAAGGCTATTTCCATTCTCTTGGTGAGAGACTAAACACACTTAGGCATCATGTTTACATGGTGATTACTCATATTTTCATGCATTACATCCCTTCATTCCAATTGGTATCAGAGCTCTTGATTTTGATCATGGGCATGCATGGGGGGTTGGGAAAATTTGCTTGAAAATTTGAGTTTCTTTTAATCTTTCTTGTAATCCTTGAGTGATTCTTGACAAATCTTCTCTAATCTTGCTTAATCTCATGGAGATGGTGAGTATTTCATGGAAATTGCTTGAATTTTGAGTGATTTTGGCCAATTTTGCCATTTTTGGATCAAATTTTGGGCCTCTGGATCAAAAATTCGGGACAGTCGGGCCAAAACTTAGGGCAAGTGACTAATTGCAATTAACTTTTATGCTAATCACGTTTAGTAATCATCTTCTTCTTCCTCAAGCTTTCCATAGCCATGGGATGCTCTTCCTTTACCCGTTTTGATGCCAAACCTTAGGGTTTTTATAGAGCTCACTGAGATCTTTCAATTGAGCCTCTTCTTGCTAATTTTTTTCTCAAGATTGGAGAGCTTTTGTTCATTCTTCCATGGCTGTGAGAAACCCTAGTATACCTTGCCATATTGACCAAGTTTTGCATTTTGCTAAGCTCTTACACTTCATAGGCATCTTTGTGAGCATTATCATCTCATGAAGGGAGGCAAGGAAGTGCAAATGGCGGGCTGCAGCAGGCTGCCGCCTCAAAATCGCGATTGAAAGAAGTGGAGAGGAAGCTAGGTTACCTAGCTCTACTACCTCATGTGTTGGAAGCCTTTCAATAGGGTTCTTAGCCATTGTTTGGAGCACCTTTTCAAGCTTTGTTCAAGCACATGGGAGGTGTTATTTGGCTGCAAATTTCAGAGCAAAGAGAGCTACGTTTTTCTTCAACAAGAGGCTTCTTCAACAAGAGGCTTCTTCAACATTTTCTACCATTGAAGCTTTCCGGATGACATTGGTGAGTGGTTTGATCAATTTCTTGCAAGTTTGAAGCATTTGGTGGAGCTTGGGAATGGATTAGGGTTGGACACATTCAAACTCCCCTAATTTTCAGAAATTAACCATTAAAGCTTGACCATTCACATGCCAATATTGCTTCTCCATGCATTATTGATGGCAATGGTGAAAGGAATTGATTCCACATGAGCTTGGCCAATTCATAGATCACATTTTGGGGGATTTTCTTCATTATGTCTCAATTGGCATGCCATTGATGGAATAGCAAGCTTATGCAATGTTTTTGGAGTCCCTCATGCTCATCTTGATGCCATATGGACACTATGGATGCTATACATAGCCATGCCAATGCTATGTTTTACACATGGGCATAAGAGAGCATAAGTTTTGGAAGCATGCATTTGTCAATATGATGTGAAAGGGATTGTTGGAATGCAATTGCAAATGCCTTGATTGTGGTTAACAATTGCTTATGCAAATGCCATGGTGAGGGCATTGTGAATTGTTGGTTTGTGTTGGAGCTTTTGGATGATGGATTGAGACATGAGTCCATGCTTTATTGATGAGTTCTAAATTGTAAAAGGGCATGAGTCATGCTCAATACTTGTAAGCCAACAAACTTGTTCTATCATTTGATATTATCCATATCATTTTGTACCTACACTCACCATTGCTACCACTTCAAGTTTCTATAGAATCTAGCAATGTGTGAGGGTACCTTGGCATTGGTTGGAGAGGCCAAGGGGAGAATGGCTTGAACTCTTTGTGCCGTGATTGCCTTGGAAAAGCGGTACAAAGGGGGATTAGGTACACCGGTGTGAAGAAATGGCCTCAACCTTCACCTTGGAGGAAAACTCGGTGAAGGGGTGAGAAGAGCTTGGCCGGCAGATCGGCAAGCTTCAACGCGCGTCCTCAACAATCCTCACCATCGACTTTGTGGATGCATTTGGGCAATGGGGCCCCTTTTCCGTCATATTGGGTGGATATTGCAAACGCTTTGATGGACAAAGAGTGCATATGATCTTTCATGACATTGTGGGATACAAAGAGTATTGCATTGTGATTTGAGAAGTTGCATTTTCATTTGAGATTTGGTTCCAATTACAAAGGAGACTATGGCGGAATTTTTCCAACAAGGGAGCCAAACAAGCTTATTGATTGGAGATTTACCCCATGGATACACTTGAAGAGTTATTCACAACTACCAAGGGGAGAAACACCAATCATTTGTAGCCGGATTGAGCTTTGGGACCGAATTTTGGAAATTTCTGGGATTTTACAAAACCCTAATTCAGTCCTAGGATTTTTGGGATTAGGTCCGAGTGATTACACGACTCTATTCTACTCCTTGAGAGTTTTCAAATGAGCCATAGAACCCCTTAATCGGATATCACAATCTCGGTCAAAGTAGTCTTGTTGACTTTCTGGTCAAAGTCAAACAGAATATACTTCCACTTTGACTGAATCAAAATGCTTTTAGGGGTAGGTTCTATCTTCCGTTAGCTTTCTATAGAGCCGTCAAAATCCTAATTCCGACATATATTTTGCATTTTAGAGCCAAATTACTACTTTCAGCTGTCCCGCACAAACCCTAAAACAGAGAGTACTTGCCCACACCTAATTCTTACTGTGTTCATTTGGGAGGATAGTAGACACCATTACCTACCCATAGAACCTTCTTTTATCCAATTCCGACATCAATTGGGCATTCTACCAACATCTTGCATTTCTTCACTATGCCGAAGGGAAGACCACGCAAGGGTGGGGATGTTGTGCAAGACATGATCATTGGTGATGAGGACATGGAAGGTAATATGGATGCAAGGGATGCATTCATCAATGAAGACAATGGGGGCAATGTACATAATCAAATTTCTCAAGGGACACAAGCGGGGGGTAACCATGACACCCTCATGCAAATGCTTGTACAACGGTTGGAGACCTTAGACTCCAAGCTTGATTCTCATTTTGAAACATTATCCTCACGGATTGGTGTGATGGAGGACAAGTTTGGGAAGTCTCAAGCACAAGAAAAGCATGGGAATTATGGTGACTATGAGCAAAGAAAAGGCAAGGGCATCTTGGATGAGGATTCCATGAAGGCCGTACAAGAGGATCCATTGGGAGCATCCACTCGGGGATTCATGGCGGATGCACGGAGACCTCTTGTCAAGGACATGTTTCCTCCTTCTTTTCATTCGGGTTTGTCTCACCCTAATGCATCAAAGGGTCCTACCTCTTCTAGGGCAATGCATTCAAGGGAAGAGGATGAGGTGTTTGTGAATGATGAGGAGATTGTACTCGATTGGAATCAAATGTCCTTTGCCCAAAGACAAAGGGATGCTCACGAGAAGTGGATGGAATTGTCGAATATCATCAAGAGGGATTACAAAGACTTTGCACAATTTATGGAGTCATACTCGAAGATGCAAAGATTCAAGCCCTCTACCCAACATGATAACCCATCCCACATATCTTCCAAGGATGTCAAAGACAAAATCTCACTATCAAAGTTCAAAGGTGACGGGTCATCTCCGCAAGAGTTGGAGGAGTGGGCTACCAAGCTTGACACATATTTCCAACTTTACCCAAAAAGTGAGCGTGATATGGTACAATTTTCCTCCTTACATCTTGAAGATTATGCTCATCAATGGTGGAGGCACTTAGTCAAACAAGGGAACACGCCATCAACTTGGGAAGGATTGAAGCGGGAGATGAACTTGGCCTTCATTTCACCCTTACCATGAAGAATGGTATGAGCTTTCTCAAAAGGGGATGATGGTGAGAGGTTACATCAAGAGATTTTTGAAGCTTTCAATGTACGTGGAAGGCTTGAGTGAAGACATGAAGACGAAAAAGTTTGTGCATGGGCTTGAACACTTCATCAAGGCGGATGTGTCGGCTCAAAGGCCTAGCTCTCTCAAAGAAGCTATGAGGTTAGCCGAACTCTATGAGCCAAAGTACAAGAGGTCTCAGCCCATGACCTTCACCAAAGACACACTCAAACCAACCACTACTTCTTACAATTTTGGGAAAGGTCCTACCTCTACATTACCATCCTCTAATCCAAGAACTCCTACATCATTTGGGGGTGGACAGCCAAAGAATGGGATACATCAATTTGATGCCAAAAAGAGTAGTGACTTCATGAAGAAGAAGCCCTTTCAACCCTTCAAGAAGACTCAAAGAATGGATGATCCAAAGATTGAGGAGTTGAGAAGCAAAGGGCTATGTTTCAAGTGCAAAGAGAGGTGGTCACCCGGGCATGTGTGCAAATCAAAGAAGATTGTGGCCACTATGATCCTCATGGATGAGGAAGAGAACAAGGATGACTCTCATGACATTGAGGAATGGGAGGATTGCAATGAAGAAGCACATGAGGAGTCACTTGAAGACCATTCTTTCATCACGGAGGATGGTGAGTTTCCGTTTGATCCGGGAGGTGGAGTTAAGGAAAGCCTTGTGGATGGAGACATGCCTACCAATGCAGAAATTTCAGCTTGCATATGCTCTATCTCACAAGAGTTGTTGGCGGGTTGCAAGAACCCAAGCACACTAAGGTTGGTGGGGACCATCAATGGGAGGGTTGCACATATTCTTGTGGATTCCGGGAGCACTCATAGCTTCATCAACTCTAAATCCATCAACTCTCTCAAACTCAACACAAAGAAGACACCTACAACGTTCCAAGTGCAAGTGGCAAATGGGGAAAGTGAGAATGACTAACTTGGTTTGCCCTTCTACCAAAGTGGTTTTATCCTCTTCATACACTTGGGAAGGTGATTTGGTGGTTTTGGATATGGGTCCCATCGACATTATCATGGGGTGTGATTGGTTGGCTTCACTTGGTGACATTCACATGAACCTTCAACAAGGTTTCATGAGCTTTCTACATCATGGACAACAAGTGGTACTTGCTGCAAATGCACCTAAGAAGCTCTCTTTGATCACTCCAAGGCGACTCAAGAAAGAGATTAAGGCTTTTGGCACTATCTATGTGTTACATGTTACCCAAGAGGGGATGGAAGGCAGTGTGGACACATAGATGAGGAAATGGCAACTCTTCTTAAGGAGTATGAAGATATTTTGCAAGTGCCAAAGAGTCTACCACCTAAGAGGTTGAGTTTCAAGAGGATGATTATGTGCTATTGAAGCTTCCCAAGAGTCGGCATAACACTCTCAAAGGTGTAACCAACTCAAAATTGGCTCATAGGTATTATGGACCATACTTGATTATCAAGAGGGTTGGTGATTTGGCCTACAAGTTGGATTTGCCTTCTTCGACAAGGATCCATAATGTGTTTCATGTATCTAACCTTAAGAGGTTTATGGGATCTTTGCCTCAAGAGATGGAAGAGCTTCCACCCATGAATGAAGAAGGTGAGATCATTTATGAGCCGGAGAGGGTTATTGGCAAGAGGACAAGAGAGTTGAGGAATCGGAATATTGATGAATACCTTGTCAAATGGAAGCAATTACCCATGGATGAGGCTACTTGGCAATCATTGGAGTATGTCCAACAACATGGCTTACTTGTGGATGACTTTCCGTGACCAAGTGGTGTGGTTTACTTGAGCAAATTGGGTAATATGAGGAGAAGTATACATGCTGTAATTTCTGGACAGCTTTGGGAAGGTCTACTATTGGGCCTATTTTTCTACTCCAACAAGCTTCATGGCGTATCCTAATGAAAGATTATGATGTGGGCTACATATGGCTGAGTGTACATATCATTTTCAGCCCAATATATGGAGTCTAAATGAAGGATTTTCAAGGGTCTTCATCGACTAGAAGGGCTGTCATAACAGTCCCACTCATACATTTAGGGCTTGAAGCTTTGTGGACTTGTATACATCCGGATTTTCATTGTATATGTGCTTTGGATGTACTTGAGAACTCTTAACCACTTCCCATTGATTACATTAGAGTCTCATACCTTGAGATTGTACATGTTATTGATTTTGAGGACAAAATCTTTGGGAAGGGATGGTTTGTAATAAAGTAGAAACTTTATTCAATAGGGTTAATAATGGGACAAGTCCATGTATAAAAGAGGGGACTTAGACCATGGTTGTAACTTTTGATGATCATTTTTAGAAATTGAAACTTATGTTTCTTGGAGCTCATGGCTTCTCTCTTGGCTTGTGGAAGGCTATTTCCATTCTCTTGGTGAGAGACTAAACACACTTAGGCATCATGTTTACATGGTGATTACTCATATTTTCATGCATTACATCCCTTCATTCCACAAACGCTACCAAGTAGTGTCTAGAAGTTTAAAAGTTCACTAGTAGTGGGGATGCTAGCAATACCATACTAGCCGTGAGATAGAAACCAATCCAAAGAGAAAGAGGTAGTTAAATGCTACCAACTAGCAAACTGTGTAGCATTCTTCTTCTTTACTTAATAGGGAAAAAAACTAAAAGCATTGCTTTTATTCAAATATGCAAAAATGAAAAGCATTGTTTTATTCAAATAGCAAAACAACCCATAACCATCAACACAATGATCAGTTTATAATCAATGCAAAAAAATTTATAATCAACACAATGATCAGTTTATAATCAATGCAAAAAAATTTGTGTTTCAATTTCAAGGCATCAATACATAACCTTAGGCCCATTAAGAACATAAACCAGATACTTCATGAATGACTTTCTTCATATCCTTTTGACATACATATTTCTTATTTGGAGACACACAAGAGTATCTAAAAGGAGAACAATATGTATGACCTCTTATGTAAGTGTACTAGTGCGATGTTGTTTTTGACATGTAGACAATGGAAACATTTCATCCTCTACAGTCGAGATTTTTTTGAATAAAAAATTCTTTAGTGAATACAATGTTTGAGTACGTGAGATTTAGATGCATCAAAATTCATTAGCATCTCAAGATAGATCTTCTTAAAGAAAATCTTATTCAATGTGTTATAGACGTTGGATACATTACGGATTGTGGATGTTGGGCGTTGCTCTCTTGCCTTGAAGATAGTTCTTACAAATCAATGGTGGATGTTCAAATTAAGAGTAGCCTTACCAAATTAAGTGTCTTTGTGTCTTACATTCAAGCTATAAATGCAAGAATTTCTTTCTTGCTATTGTGGATGTTCAAATTAAGAGTAGCCTTACCAAACCAAGTGTCTTTGGGTCTTACATTTGAGCTGTAAATGCAATTCCCCAATGTGGGTACGCTAGCTCATCTATGTTTCATCCTCACTTCGTTATCACACCATAATGCTACAGAGTGAGCAAAGAAGAAAAGGACAAAAAGAGAGAGAGAGAGAGAGAGAGAGAGAGAGAGAGAGAGAGAGAGAGAGAGAGAGCAAAGAGAAGTGTAAAGAGAGAGAGAGAGGGAGGCGAGAGTGAGCAAAGACAAGGACATAGAAAGAGAGAGAGAGAGAGAGAGAGAGAGAGAGAGAGAGAGAGGGTGGATAGAGAGAGAGAGAGAAGAGAGTGAACAAAGAGAAGGACAGAGAAGAGAAGGAGTCGAGAGAGAGGGTGGATAGAGAGAGAGAGAGAGAGAGAGAGAGAGAGAGAGAGAGAGAGAGAGAGAGAGAGAAGAGAGTGAACAAAGAGAAGGACAGAGAGAGAAGGAGTCGAGAGTGAACAAAGAGAAGGACAGAGAGAGAAGGAGTCGAGAGTGAACAAAGAGAAGGACAAAGGGTGAGAAAGAGAGAGAGCAAAGAGAAGGGTAGAAAGAGAGACAGGGAGAGGATGGAGAGAGTAAAGAGAATGATAGAGAGAGTGAGACAAGGAGAGGACAGAGAGAGCTACAAAAGAGAGAAGGAGAGAGAGAGTGTGAGATCCCTGTCCCCACCACGCAACAGATTCGGATGCTAGCAGCGGAAGTAGCACATCTTGCGTGGGCCAGGTGTCTCACACTTGGGGCCTCGCCCCCATGGATATCCGGACAAGAGACTAATCCGTCGGTTTATCCAAAACCAAACCCAGAAAAACTTCCTTTATCCGGAAAACACGGGCGATTCCACCAGGATAACTTTTACTCTAACGTAGTCAAGACCATTTCTGATCAAGCTGATCCGACCGCAACCATAAAGATACTCGCTCAGATCAAGGAAGAAACTTGCACTTGGATCATTGGGATCAACGCTTTTTTCCCCATCAAGAGGCACAGCCGTTGATTCGTATCCATAAAACAATTACTATCCGGGATTTACTTTATCTATCGTAATAACAGAAATTGAGTCTCGATTTACGGATCCATCAGTCCAGCCTAACCCCATCCAGTCCCATGGGTTAGCCAACCGCCCAACCACTGTAGTGATGGGATCCAATTTAGAATTTGATTTTTGTCCCAAGTACCAGGGAAAAGAGTTCCTAGGCCCTTAGCCGAAAGTTCATGCAAAAATAAAACTAGTCACACCACTTACACACCCAATAAGAAATTGCCTTTTTCACAGATTCAACCAATTTTGAAACAATCCTTTAATGAACCATAGTATCACTGATCACAATCTTCCAAATTATCCGATTGATTCTTAACTTCCCATCGTTCCTTCATCAGAGTATCTATGGCATCATTGGCAACCAGAACGCTCACCACCTCAGGGGCCTTTTCAATAGTTCCTAGCCCATAATACTCGGCAATATAATCACTTATCAAGATGGACTCTTCGTTGAAGATCAGCAAGATCAACCAACAGATCCATATAAAGAGCCATGGACTCATCCATTGAAGACCAGCAAGGTCAATCAACCAGATCCATGCCCAGTTTCAAAAAACAACTCTTACTCCTTATTCCAATATCTTCCTCGACGCACGTGTGGTATCCTAGGTGACCCAGAGCCCGAGCACCGTATGGTCAGCACTCTCTAGGATCCTTCGCAGGTGACCTAGCGCTTCACTCATAGGCCGCTTCCTTGCTCCCTCATCCACCGTACCGGAAGCTCACCATTTTAATCGAACCGAGGCTGGTCAAGACCTCGGCCAACTTTGCTACACGAGACGTCCTCCATTGACTCTTCGTCAACAGTTGCAACTTTATCAGTTAGGTCTCCACGACCTTAATCACAAGACGGTCAAAATGCTTTCCCAGCATTCTTGACATAAAACAGCCATTTACAAACAGTTTACAAATATAATTTCTATATTAACTCTCATTTTTCCACATTATCCCTCATCAATCCACTTTACTTATTCCACATTCCTTTTATATGTGTACTCATCCAATCACATCATTTTTCATCTCGTTACTTCAGATTCCTTCACATCACATATCATATATTCACATCCATTCATATATCACATCCACATCCACATTCACATCCATACATCCACATCTACATCCATGCATCCATTTTCACATCCACATACATACATCCACATCCACACATACACATCCACATCTATATGCATACATTCACATCCAATTTCATACATCCACATCTACATGTACATTCACATCCATACATCCACATCTATATGCATACATTCACATCCACATTCATACATCCACATCTACATGCACATTCATGCATCCTCATCCATACATCCTCATCTACATACACACATCCATACATACACATTCACATTCACATCCATACATGCACATCCACATTCATACATCCACACATACACATCCACACATACATCCACACATACACATCCACATTCATACATCCACATCTACATGCACATTCATGCATCCTCATCCATACATCCTCATCTACATACACACATCCATACATACACATTCACATTCACATCCATACATGCACATCCACATTCATACATCCACACATACACATCCACATTCACATCCATACATCCACATTCACATCCACATTCACATCCATACATCCACACATACACATCCACATTCACATCCATACATCCACATTCACATCCACATTCACATTCATATATCCACATCCACATTCATACATCCACACATACACATCCACATTCACATCCATACATCCACATCCACACACACACATCCACATTCATGCATCCACACATACACATCCACATTCACATCCATACATCCACATTCACATCCACACATACACATCCACATTCACATTCATACATCCACATCCACATTCATACATCCACACATACACATCCACATTCACATCCATACATCCACATCCACACACATACACATCCACATTCACATTCATACATCCACATCCATATTCATACATCCACACATACACATCCACATTCATACATACATCCATATTCATACATCCACACATACACATCCACATTCATATCTATACATCCACATCCACACATATACATTCACATTCACATCCATTCTCACCCTATTACATCTTATCCCATCACATACACTTCTTACCTCATCCCATACACATCTTATCACATCTCATACACCTCTTATCACTTCCTATCACATCTCATACACATCTTTTATGCATAAATTTCATTTAAGGAGACTAACACTCTTGGATTAAAAATCCATCTTTTATGAATCTTTCTATGCATAAATTTATTTTAAATGAGAATAACACTTTTGCATTAAAAGTGTTCTTTTATGCATTTTCCTATGCATAAATTCAATTTAGTAGGAATTACTCTTTTAGAATAAAAGAATTTCTCTTATACATCTAACTGATGCATAAAATCCATTTATGATGAAAATCACACTTTTAGTATAAAAATTTTCTTTCATGCATACCCCTATGTATGAAATCCAATTATGATAAAAGTAACACTTTTATAATAAAATAATCAACTTTTATGGATACCTCTATGCATGAAATCCAAATATGATAAAAGTAACACTTTTATAATAAAATAATCAACTTTTATGCATGGAATTCAAAATATGATAAAAGTAACACTTTTGTAATAAAATAATCAACTTTTATGCATACCTCTATGCATGAAATTCAATTATGATAAAAGTAACACTTTTATAATAAAATAATCAACTTTTATGCATACCTCTATGCATGAAATTCAAATATGATAAAAGTAACACTTTTATAATAAAATAATCAACTTTTATGCATACCTCTATGCATGAAATCCAAATATGATAAAAGTAACACTTTTATATTAAAATAATAATTTATCCTTTATGCATGTAATCAAAATGCATCTTTTATGCATGAAAATGATACTTTAGAATATAGAAACCCTAAGGATTATTCTTTTAGAAAGATGAATTTTATTTCACTAATTTCTAAATAATTTCGCCATAACCTCCTTTGTTTGGCTGATCATTTTTTAAATTTTTAACTATGCACCAAAAGTATTGAAATTACCCTAAAGTAAACATTTGTTTCATCAAATTGAATCAACACTATAAAAACTTGACATTAATCAATTAACCATTCACCTAGGATAGAGAAAGGTTGGTTTTGCTTAGAGAAGAGAGGGGAATGCCTTTTGTAATGAGGTCTAACATTATAGAGAAGACATAAAGCATAAAAATCATTTGAAACCATAAACATCCTTAAAATAAGTGCAAGAAAAAAAGAATCACCAACTTACTAATGACTTTGATAGTTTTCCTTTGGCTTGATGGTTTGAGGGTTCAACTCTTGTTTAAACAAGAGTGGCCACCAATCTTTGGAAGAGGGAAATGTCAAAAACTAATGAATTATTAATAAATTCATAGCTCTTGGCTTGGGTGGAGTAGAGTAACAATGCATTAAACATTGTTGAGTTTCAACAAAGGGGAAGGCCTCTATTTATAGGAAAAAGTGAGCTCCTAACAAAACAAACTGATTCTAGAATTTTTCAACTCAGTTTGGTCAATTTTTGACCATTTTTAGGTCAGTTGAGCTAACTTTTTGCAACTAGACTTGAATAATTAGGAGAGAGGAGAGATGAAATATCTCAATTTTTATGAGTTTAAAACTCATTCAAGCATGTGAAATATGCACCTCCTTTAATGGACTCCCCTTCCTTACATATGTGTCAAAATGGAATCATTATATCCAAAATATCTCATATTTTTAATATTGCTCATAGATTTTTACTAATAAACCTTGTACATTTTCAACACTTCATCTTATGTGAGCATTTACTCATTTTTAGATACTCAAAATATCTCATATTTTTAATATTGCTCATAGTTTTTTACTAATAAACCTTGTACATTTTCAACTCTTCATTTTATGTGAGCATTCTCATTTTTGGATACCCAAAATATCTCAAATTTTTGATATTACTCATAGTTTCTTACTAATAAACCTTGTATATAGTCAACTCTTCATCTTATGTGAGCATTTACTCATTTTTGGGCATCTTCTTTTACAAAATTGGATTTATCTCCTCCCTACACATGGATTGATCCTATTGGCCCATAGGAACCTTAATTGGATCATAATCTAAAATTTTTGAAAATCTAGACCCTTAGGCTAAGGTCCTTTATACCTATTTCTAATTAATTCCAATTGCACATTGGAAAGTTCTTTCTGAATTTCTGTTCTAGGGGAATTCATTTTAATAAGATGAGATATTTTTCTATCCAAGAATATTCAAAATCTGAATATTCTCTCTCTAGAATATTTTCTCTCTCTATGCCAAAACAGGCAAAACAGGCAGAGATAAGATCTCTTATATTTTTGAAGAGGGAATTGATTACAGGGGAATATGCTGGACATTTTGAGAGGCTGGGGAGGAATCTTACATTCTCTCCCACTTAAAAAACGCGAGATGTCCTCATCTCGCAAACTTGGGATAATTTCGCAAGATGCACAAATATGAGACTTAGAGAAAAAATTTAATTAAGATTAACCACCAAGAAAAGTCTCAAAGAGAGCAAGATTCAAGACAAGAACAAAGATTTCAACTTTATTCATTCTTGGAACATATACAGTAAAGATAGAAGAACTTTTTACACTTCCATTGTTGCCATATACCGCCGGGGCACTTTTTCCCTCTTTAGGAGATTTTTTCCCCCGGCTTCTATACGCCCATTCTTCTAGGGCTAACTTATCTTTTATACATTGACACAATCTAATACACTTTGTGTTGTGTGCATTCTTGCTTCTTCTTCTCCAAGCTTTGTGTGCTTTCCTGCAACCCTAATTTCAACAATTGGTATCAGAGCAGGCATCGGTTCCCAGGGCTACGCCGCCAGCACCCTCCGACTCATGTTCTCCAATTGAGGTGAGTTTTCACGAGCGCTTGCAAGTCCCTATACTCTGCAAATAAGCCCATAGGGCTTGGCGTTCTCAGAATTTGCATCTGAGGTCGTTTCGGGCTCCGTTTTTGCATTTCAAGTTCTGCACAGGTGTTTTCGTCATTTTCTACAGAAATTTCGACAGTGCAGTTTTCTGCAAAACAGGCATACGTGTTCTATTGTGGACCGTGCTACATAGCACAAGTTGTCTTCTGTTCAGTCTTTGCTTCATTACAGGTAGCTTTTGCATCAGTTTCAGTCAGTGGCCATGGTTGATAACAGCAATGATGTATTTCGCATGTTGTCTGCTGAAGACAAACTGGATGGAGACAGCAACTACCCACTTTGGGCATACATGATGCAGCATGTTTTGGTTGCAAAAGGAGTGTGGAACATTGTGCAGGGTATGGATGTACGTGTCATGTGCATCATAGATGCCATGGACATTCTCAGGGCTAGATCCAGAAGAGGCAGCCAGATAAAGAGCAGAACCAGACAGAGCCAGGGATTGGAGCACAAGTGGCCAGTTTGGATGTGGAGACGAACCAGGGTGCAGTCGGCTGAGAGGAGCTGTCGGCTGTACCAGAAAGCATGTCAGCTGACGTCAGCAAGGCCAGGAAGGTGTGGCAGCAGCAGGCGCATCAAGGACTACAAGCACATCCAGTTGGGCTGCATTAAAAGGGTTTTTTTGGACATGTAACTAGCCGTCGGCCAGTTCACCATTTATTCCAAGGCCTATATAAAGGCACCCTTGCTCCTTGTTTTATTCATTCCACCCACTAGGGGTGAGAGTCATTAGGATCCTAGTCTAGGGCAAGTTTTGGGTGTGTTATCACCTTTCAAGAGGGCAGCC
Source organism: Cibotium barometz (assembly GCF_041138505.1). Taxonomy (NCBI): domain Eukaryota; kingdom Viridiplantae; phylum Streptophyta; class Polypodiopsida; order Cyatheales; family Cibotiaceae; genus Cibotium; species Cibotium barometz. Next base: position 27,294,402 of record NC_141066.1, read on the forward strand.
AAGGGCTGTAAAGATCTGTACCTTTTTGTACAATAGATATACTGAAATTCCAGCACTTATCACTCTCTCTCTCTACTCTCTCTCTACCTGCGTTTTTGCATCAGATGGTGCGTCTTTGCATCAGAAGGTTTCCAAGAGTGTTTAGGGCTGAAAGAAGACTACCCAGAGCATCCGCGCATTACATTGGTATCAGAGCATCAGGCCTAGCCAATCTAAACGCTGATTCAGTCCCAGATGATGGTGTACAGGTCCAAGGTACAGGAAAGTACACGGATTCGAAGCCCAAGGCGAGAACACAGACCGGGAAGAACTCCCAGGAGGTTTGTTGGTGGTGTTCCACAGTGCCAGATATAGGGATGACAGTTCCGTGAGCCAGATGGGTTCTAAGGGAACGGTCCCAAGGGAGGTTGATCCTCCAAGGGTGATGTGAGAGTGCCAGACTCAGTTCCAGGAACGAAGACCAAGACGGTGTTCAGAGTCAGGGCAGGAATGGATTGTGGACTAGGGGAAGACCAGATGCATAGATCTTCATCAGAGACAGAGTGGTTTGGAGAACAGAACGGATTTTCAGAGAAAAAGGTTTACCAGGGATGGATGATGACAGAGGGACTTCAGGACAGGATTGAGATGATGACAGTCATCCAAGAGCAGGTTGGATTCCCGTCATCAAGTTTAGCAGAGGGGGATGTCATGTGCATGGACATTCTCAGGGCTAGATCCAGAAGAGGCAGCCAGATAAAGAGCAGAACCAGACAGAGCCAGGGATTGGAGCATAAGTGGCCAGTTTGGATGTGGAGACGAACCAGGGTGCAGTCGGCTGAGAGGAGCTGTCGGCTGTACCAGAAAGCATGTCGGCTGACGTCAGCAAGGCCAAGAAGGTGTGGCACAGCAGGCGCATCAAGGACTACAAGCACATCCAGTTGGGCTGCATTAAAAGGGTTTTTTTGGACATGTAACTGGCCGACCAGCAGTCGGCCAGTTCACCATTTATTCCAAGGCCTATATAAAGGCACCCTTGCTCCTTGTTTTATTCATTCCACCCACTAGGGGTGACAGTCATTAGGATCCTAGTCTAGGGCAAGTTTTGGGTGTGTTATCACCTTTTCAAGAGGGCAGCCAAGGGTTGTAAAGATCTGTACCTTTTTGTACAATAGATATACTGAAATTCCAGCACTTATCACTCTCTCTCTCTCTACTCTCTCTCTCTACCTGCGTTTTTGCATCAGATGGTGCGTTTTTGCATCAGAAGGTTTCCAAGAGTGTTTAGGGCTGAAAGAAGACTACCCAAAGCATCCGCGCGTTACAGTACGTCCAAGTTCTGTGGATGTAGGATCTGTTGAGGATGTTGCAGGTTCTAGCAGCTCTACTGTTGTTGCTGTTTTACCCACTGCTGAACAAGCTCGTTTGGGATGGTAAAGATGCGCAGGCTCATTCCTTGATTGCACTTTCTGTCAAACGTAACATCACCCCACATATTCGTTCAGCTAAAACAGCAAAACAAGCTTGGGATATTCTAGCTGGTTTGTATGCAGGTCGTAACGAAGCAAAAATCGCTTACCTGCGTAAAGAGCTAGAATTGAAGATTATGCAAGAAGATAATGACATGAATGTTTTTCTTGCTGAGATTAAAGATCTCAAAGAACAGTTGATTTCTGCAGGTGAGATTATTCCTGATCATTCTCTTGTGCAGACTGTTCTTGATGCTTTACCTGAGACATATTAGACTTTTGCTCCCACATGGAGACTTCTTAATGAGGACAGACCTGATGCTGTCAAGTATGATACTTTAGTCAACAAGCTCTTGCAAGAAGCACAGTCCAGGCAAAACAGGGCCAGGTAGCGTGCAGTTGATCAAGCATTTATTGCTGCTCAGCAGCAGAGAAGAAGTGGTAAGGCAGCCCCTTCCAATGTTTCTTCTCCTATTAGTAGGTCTGCAACTTCTTCTCCTTCCACAGGTAGCAACAATAAGTCTGAGAAGGCTCTTGATAAAGGCAAGAAAAAGACCAGGTGCAACTATTGTAAGACAAATGATCATGTCATTAAGAATTGCCCCAAGCTAAAGGCTAAAGAGGCAAAGAAGAAAGAGTCAAATGCAGCCACAATAGCGGATGCTTCTACAAATGCAGATTCTGCAAATGTTGTGCAGGATACAGATTGGGCGTTTAGCGTGTATTGCCAGTATAACCCATCTGTACATGATGCATGTTTGGCAATTTCTGTTGACTCCCATGTTTGGTATTTTGACAGTGGTGCTACAAAGCACATTACCTCACATCGTGATATGTTCACTTCTCTTGAGGCTGTCCCTAATGGGAATACTATCACATGTGCCAATAATGCTTCTTACCCAGTGAAGGGCGTTGGTAAAATTATGCTTACGGCTGCAAATGGCAGCGCTTTCACACTTTCAGATGCTTTGTATGTGCCAGGGATAAAGAAGAATCTATTGTCTGTCTCTGCGCTTGCTAGACTTGGACTTGTAGTCAAATTTATGGATGACAGATGTACTGTTCATGATTTGACTTCTGGTGATACGATTATTGTATCTGGCACCTTGTTTCGTGGGCTGTATAGGCTCAATTCTTATGACAAGTATGGAAGATTCAGCAAATGTAGTTTCTGATGAAAAGGCAGTTTCAGATGCAAAACTATGGCATGCTCGTTTTGGTCATCTGAACTTTGCTAGTTTGCTGCGTTTGCAGAAATTTGATATGGTTGCTTCATTGCCCCCTCTTGAGGCACCATTGAAACATGTTTGTGAAGGCTGTATTTTGGGCAAAATGCAGCATTCTGCGTTTCCAAAGGATGGTTCTGTGCGGGCCACTCGCAAATTACAGCTTGTACATAGTGATGTATATGGGCCTATGCAAACTTCGTCATTTGGTAAACACTTGTACTTCGTGACTTTCATTGATGGCATGCATGGGTATATCCACTGAAGGCAAAGTCCGAAGTGTTTTTGTGCTTCAAACAATTTTTTCTTATGGTTGAAAATGTATCCGATTATACTGTGGGCACCCTCCGTACTGATCGAGGGGGGGAGTACATGTCTAAAGAGTTTGATGCATTTCTGGCTAGTCGTGGGATAAAACACCAATGTACAGTGCCGTATACCCCTCAGCAAAATGGTGTTGCTGAGAGGAAGAACAGGTCACTTATGGAGATGGCACGATGTATGGTCAAGAGCCAAGCTTTGCCACATGCGTTTTGGCTTGAGGCTGTCATGTGTGCTGCATATGTACTCAACAGGCGTCCCACTAAGGCCTTGCAGTCTATTACTCCATATGAAGCTTGGCATGGCAGGAAACCTTTTATTGGTCACTTGCGTGTCTTTGGTTGCTTGGCCTATGCTTTAGTGCCTGTGCAACAATGCAGAAAATTGGATGATAAGGCTGTCAAATGCATTTTTGTTGGTTACAGTGCTGAGAGCAAGGGTTACAGATTGTATCATCCACAGTCAAAGCGTATCTTGATTAGTCGAGATATTGTTTTTGTGGAAGATGCTGTGCAACCTTTGTTATCATGTACCAAAGAGACAGGTGTGAGCTCACGGGATGTATTTGATACGTTGTTGCCTCTCTTTACAGGTGGGAATTCAAATGTAAGTCCTAATGAGGCAAATATTCAGCCTATGCAGATTTCAAAAAACGACATCATAGATCAGTCTATTTCTGATGCAGATTTACAAGATGTAATTCATGAGGATAGGGCTGAAAATGAGCAGGCTAGAGGTATGCCTAAATGGCTAGTGCAAACCTTGTGTGATAGTAAGATTGATGCACCTATGACTAGTCGTACTCGTTCAGGTTTTCAGCATGCCTCTTATGCATCAGATTGTTATGCTTTGGCTATGTCTAGTATGTGTGAAGAGGAAGAACCTCTTTCATTTGATGAGGCACAAAATTCAGAAAATTAGTTGGCTGCAATGCAAAGTGAATATGATGCTATAATGAAGAATAATACATGGTCTTTGTGTGATTTGCCTATTGGTAAAAAGGCCATTGGATGTAAGTGGGTTTTTAAATTGAAACGAAAGCTAGATGGCAGTGTTGATCGCTATAAGGCTAGACTTGTTGCAAAGGGTTATGCTCAAGAAAAGGGCATTGATTTTGATGAGACCTTTGCTCCCACTTGTCGTATGACTACCATTCGTAGCATTTGTGCATTGGCAGCTCATAATGGTTGGAATGTATATCAGCTGGACATAAAGACTGCGTTCTTGAATGGAGATTTGCATGAGGAGGTGTATGTATCGCAGCCTCGTGGTTTTGTTCAAAGAGGGCAGGAAAACAAAGTGTGCAGGTTGAAAAAGGCTTTATATGGTTTAAAGCAAGCTCCACGAGCTTGGTATGAAAAGATACATGCATATTTGACTGCACATGGGTTTCAGAATAGTCCAACAGAAAGCACTTTGTATGTTAAACGTGTGGATAGTGTACATCTAATCATTGCTCTCTATGTCGATGACATGCTGCTCACAAAACCAAATGAGAGTCATATTGCTGATTTTAAGGCTGATTTGAATGCCTCTTTTGAGATGTCAGATTTGGGACATTTGCATCATTATTTGGGGATACAATTTAAGCAGTGTGATGGAGGTATTGCTTTGTGTCAAACAAAGTATATTGAGACATTGTTGCGGAGATTTGGCCTTGAAGACTGCAAGCCTATTGCTACTCCAATGGAGACAGGTTTGAAGTTGAGTCTTCATGATGCTGGAGATCACTTTGATGTCACACTCTATCAGACAGCTGTTGGTTGCCTCATTTATGTATGCATTACGAGGCCGGACATTCAATTTGCAGTCTCACAGGTGAGCAAGTTTATGCATAGCCCAGGGTCTCAGCATTGGGAAGGCAGTTAAATGCATCTTTCGCTACTTGAGTGGCACCATACATCTTGGGTTGTTTTATCCCAAGGGGGGGTTGTTGTCGCCAGATTTACATGCTTTTTCGGACTCAGATTGGGCTGGTTGCTATGACACAAGAGTATCCACAAGTGGTTTCAGTTTCATGCTCCGGTAGCTCATGCATATCTTGGTTGAGCAAGAAGCAACCTACTGTGGCCACTTCTAGTTGTGAAACTGAGTACATGGCAGCTTTCATAGCTACGGTTGAGTGTGTGTGGCTCAGACGGCTTATGGCTAACTTGGGTGTTGGACATGAGTCTGCCACCTCTATCTTCACTAACAGTCAGAGCGCATTGGCAATTGCGAGAAACCCAGTTTTTCATGCTCGCACAAAGCACATTGAGGTGCATTATCACTATGTCAGGGAGAGACTCTCAGCAGGAGAGATCAGCTTTCACACTGCCGCATTGCACTATGAGTACTCGTCCCTCCTCTCACCTCAATTCACTCACATACACTCACTAGTATGCATTAGGGAGAGAGATTAGCAAGAGCAAGACTCCATTGCACAATGGGAGAGTATGTTGTATTATGAGAGAAATTCACTTATATACATGGCCATAGTGTTCACACTCACTTAAATTATGGCCGATCGGGAACTTTAGGCTCATAAGAGACCTAATGCTATTATAATGACTACTCTCATAATATATCCATGAAGTACATCACTTAGGACTTCGTCCTATCTTGCTACCACACGCTCTTAAAGTGGGAATCACCATAAATACTCCATCATACCATTATGGGCACCCGTCCTAGTTGTAGCTTTGGACACTATTGCTTCATATCTTGAATGTATGACCCTTTGGTATATCTATTGTGACTCCTGGATGTAAAAATAATAGCAGTAGATTTTGTTAACCCTAGAATTGGGTTAACATTCTCCCCTTCCTGATGGTGATCGCGTCCTCAACGTGAATCGTCGTTGAAGACCTTTATGTGGGAAAAATGGACAAGCTTTGTCAATGGCTTTGATGTTGATTGATGCTCAGTGGTCCTTGTCCCTCTCCGGAAGGAATAAGAAAAGCTAGTTAGTGAATAAAAAGATTAGTGGTTTATTAGGAATTCCTAACGGGGCGGGGTTTTTTGTGAATGATTGCATTTTTATATTTGTGTGAGCCTTTTTTTGGCACTTTGTTTTGGGCAATCATAAGCAAGGTTACATGTGATTTGTGTTAGTGGGGATGCTAAGAGACAATCTGATTCATACGCTCTATTTACCCACCATCAGCCTGCTTCTGCTAAGGATGATCAGAGGAATTCATACTCAAAGTAGTTTCCTCGTTGGTAAACCATTTGGAATAAAGTAGGAAAACATGGCATTATAACAACACGAACCAGATATCCATTGGCGGCCCGATGTACCATGGAATTATCGATGACGTCCTCTCCCGAGTTATCCATATCAACATAGAGAGTCATCAATGTCTCGACGATGAGTCACATATGTTCAGTCGGTAAACCATCCGATTGACTGTAAAATCACCTACAGGACGAAACTAGAGAAAGAAATGCCAACAAAGCAAGAATCCAAATTTTCTTAATCCGAACACAACAAGATAAACTCATTGAACTCTTTAAAAAAAAAGATTTCAACGAGTGGGTGAGCCTTAACACTCTCTCTCAAATTGCGCTATTTTGCGTTGCGCGGGTTCTTGCTATGAGAAGGCACCGTTCTTTGAAAAGTTTTAAGCTTTACAAAAGCTTAATACTATAAGCTTTACCAAAAAAAAAAATTTATAGCAAAGCTTTATATTATAAGCTTATAAAGTTTATCTTCAAAGGTTTCAAAGAAGAAATTCAAAGAAGAAAGGGAGCTCAACTATCAAGAAAATTCATATTTACAGGTTTGCAAAAAATTACAAAAAGGCCTTCATTTCTTTTTCGCAAAATTGGAAGGCTCTTTTAACAAAAAATTTGGGCATCAAAGGACATCAAGAATTGGAAATTTTTTGGAAGGTGTTTTCTTTGGTTCCGGTTTCTTCATAACATTAAGCTTCAGTGGGATTTTGAATTGGCTTTTAAAATCTTGTCAAAGTCGACCAAAACTCAAGCTTCTTGACCACACTCAGATTTTATTCAGAATTGGAGTAAAAAGACGGTGTCAAGACCAACCATTTGACAACTTCAAACCCGAATTCAATACGGTTCAAGAGCTAATTTTTCCATCTTTATTTATTTATCTACATTATTAAAGTACACTTTCTTTATTTATTTATTTGCAATGGCCACTCTACCTACACAACCCACTTATGCAAGAACAAATTTTAACACTTCAAGGGATCATAGTTCTCGCAAAGATTCACAAATTAGCCAAAAGGCGTTCACTTTCTAGAACTATCATGGTAAGAAAGATACCCGAGTGCTTATTGCATGGCTTAGCCAATTGGATGATTATTTTTTTGGTGAAAAGTTCTCGAAAAAGGACAAGATTAAGTGTGCTTGATCACTTGATTGAAAGTGTTGCTTTATGGTGGAATGTGATCACGCAGGGTAGACATCGACCTTCGACATGGAAAGAGTTCCAGAAACTCTTAAAGAAGCACTTTCTACCTTCTCTCAGTACAAGGCTAAAGCACATTAGCGATGGGACACTTTATGCTAGGTTGAGAAGTAGAATGTCCAAGCCTACATTGACAAATTATGGGATCTTCTTTTATAGATTCAAGTGATTGAAAATTTCAAGGAAAAAAAAGCAACGATGAAAATTCATTGCTAGACTTAAGCCTACTATTAGGGCTAACGTCAATATGTTTCATCCTCATGGTCAAGGAAAAAGAGCAATGATAGAAATTCATTGTTGGACTTAAGCCTACTATTAGGGATGATGTCAATATTTTTCATCCTCATGGTCTTAGTTTTTCTATGGATCTCACTTTAAGTTTTGAATATAAAACATATATTTCTAAATATTCTAGGATACAAGATAAGTCTTTTACAAAGTCTTCTAAACCATCTTTTCCTTCAAGTACTTTTGATAAATCTAAGATGCACAAGGGTAAAGATGTGATTAAAGGAGATGCTCGAAAAGAAAACAATAAGAAACCCTCCAATTGTCAACCAAAGAATCGAATCGTCAAGTGTTTTAGATGTCACTTTAGATGTCACAAGGAAGGCAACCTTGGGCGGCAAGACTCTCTTGTGAGAAGAAGAAGAAATCCGCATCTATGGCTCGACTCAACGTGATTGAAGAAGATAATGATGATTCTTTCAAGCAAGAGGGTAATTCTGATCCTAATTATTTGGATGAAGGTAAGCTTTCGATTCATGCTTTATTAGGAATTCAGGGAAAAATAAAAGGAAAATCATTTTCGATATTGCATGATGATGGTATCTTGCAAGACTTCATTTTTTTAAAAGCATTGAAAGCACTTAACGTAGATGCATCATACTCTAGTTACAAAGTAAAAGCTCCATTTCAAGGTGCTAAGTATAACTGCACAAAAGAGGTTAAGGATCTAGAATTGGAAATGGATTCAAAGAGAACTTTCTTTGTGGCTCCTTTGCAAGGATTGGAGGTTATCTTAGGTATGCCATGGAGACATGAGCATAATCCCCATATTGACTACTATGAATCTCATAACATGTGGTTAATGAAAGGTGACAAAGAAATTTGTCTCCAATGTCAGACCAAGGGTGACTTAGGTCCACTTTTGACTCATACCCAAGCAAAAAGAGTTGTACAGGAAAAGGAGAATACATTTTTTATTCTTGTCAACCAGCTTAGTGCTCAAGATGACTTCAAATCAAATGTGTCTCATGACCCTTTCATCTCTAAGTTCTCTAACTACTTTATGGATGACTTACCTCATAGCTTACCCAAATCTTGTCCACCAAAAAGACCATAGAATTGAGATATTCCTGGTGGCTCATCGCCATCATGTATAAAGCTCCTTATCAAGTCAACCTGCTTGAACAAAAAGAGATCCAAAGGCAAGCTGAAGAACTTTTAGAGAAACAATTAATTAGACCCAATAGTTCTCCATTTGGCGCTCTAGTTCTTCTCGTTAAAAAGAAGAATGGAACATATTGAATGTATATTGATTATCGTGTACTAACAAGATTAATGTCAATAATCGTTATCCGATATACCTCGAGTGGATGAATTTCTAGATAAGCTTAAGGGAGCTCAGGTCTTTAGCAAGATTGACCTAAAGTCTGGTTATCACATTCGAATGGATGAAGGGGATATCTTCAAGACTGATTTTAGAACCCAAACTAGTCATTATGAGTTTTTAGTTATGCCATTCGGTTTGACTAATGCTTCGGATACTTTTAATAACAGATTGATGAATAGAATATTCTTGAAATATCAAAATTTTGTTGTAGTTTTTTTTACGATATCTTAGTTTTTAGTACGAATTGTCAAGAGCACGAACAACATTTAGAAAAAATGTTCTCACTTCTTCAAGAGAATTAGCTCTATGTCAATTCTGAAAATAGCAAATTCTTTCAAGAGGAAATTGAATACCTAGGGCATATTATTTTTGTTGATGGTATTTGAGTAGACCCCAAAAAGATTGAAAGCATTGCTAATTAGCATAGACCGCGTGATATTCACGAGAACTCAGATCTTTTCTTGGATTATGTAGCTACTATAGGAAGGTCGTTAGAAATTTTGCATATATTGCACATCCTTTAACCAAACTCCTTAAGAAAGCTAGACATTTTTATTGGGCTAGTAGACAGGATCATTCCTTCTTTGAGCTTAAGAAAGCATTGACTCATGCACCAGTTCTTACACTACCAAATTTTCAACGACCATTCTTTACTACTGTAGTTCTTATGCAAGATGGACATCCCATTGCTTTATGAAAGTCATAAGCTTGAACCAGAAGAAAGAAATTATAGTACATATGACAGGAATTAGCTGATGTTGTTCATGCTGTAAGACTTTGAAAACGTTATTTAATGGGATCTGAATTCTTAATCAAGACAGACCAACAAAGCATTTGTCAATTACGTTAGATTTTTATCGACAACTCGTCATTTACATGGCATCTCTCACTTGGGGCTTTATCACCCCGAGTATATGAGACTCTTTTTTTGGCTCGTAGAGTTCCATTTAACCTCAATGAAAGGGGAAATCTGTGCGCAATGAAAGAACCTTTTTCACGAGCTAGTTATTTGCACAGAGTTGTAGACCATATTTGAGATGTGGATGATGTCTAACGATACAATGGAGAATCCTGTGACATTTATGACTCACATCTAAAATAGCAAATTCAAAGCATGCATGATGTTGCATGATTCCTTGGACAGTACCTTGCATGTTTAACATTCTTTCCCGTTTCAATCTCCACACTTCCATCAAAACATACTGACGAAGAACCTAAACTCTAGGATGTGTCACCTAAGTGTAGACGCCACCATTACAAAATGATAGATTACAAGAAGCGTAACCACACTTGAAAAATAATGTTAACCAGAGTGGTTAACATACCCCCCCTCCCTAATTCAAGTCCGTTCTCAGAGCTGGCAAGGGATCTAGCAGTAGTAGATCGAGTACATGCAGACAAAGTCATGTCACGAGGTTGGATGGGGAGAGGGGCGATGGAAGACTTTGTAACTCATCCAAAAGGTTGTCTCCATCATATCTTTGAATGTTTAGAGGTGCTAAGCACGCATCCACCAGTGGATGCACTCATAGTAGCCAAAATGTTGCTTCAAGGTTGGGCTTTTGTTGATATTTCCCCTAGTTCACTCTCGACAACAAATCATGTTGAGATTACAAGCTCGATGGAGCTAGGCACGATATGTGCTCGCATGTTAGACAGTAGCATGTGTGCAACAATAAATGGCCGCATCTAGCTGGCCACAGTGTGTGGACATTAGATAGGGTTATTGGGTGTGTGAACATAGCACATGTAGTGTGTGGCATGTAGTCCTCTTCTATTATGCATTTGTGTGAGAGTGGATATGGCTTCCCTCTATGGTTAGGGTCACATCAATCTATTATATAAGTGAATTTCTCTCATAATACAACATACTCTCCCATTGTGCAATTGAGTCTTGCTCTTGCTAATCCTATTGCTAATCTCTCTCCCTAATGCATGCTAGTGAGTGTGTGTGAGTGAAGTGAGGTGAGAGGAGGGACGAGGACCCGTAGTGCAAAGTGGCGGTGTGACAACGCTCGCCGGAGACGCGGTGGAATTGCTTCTCAAGGAGTTGTGGAGCTTGGAGACCTCAAGGGTTACGAGCTCAGCCATTGGAAAGATCCTCAATGAGATAGTTACAGTTCACCAGGTAATCTCTTTTTGGATGTGTTTCAAGGAGGGTTAGGGTGAGCCATAACAATCTCTAGATGGGGAGACCATGGTGGGTGTATGCCTAATTCATGGTACGCTTTTCAACCATGTCTCCTGAAGAGATCTGAGTTGTCAAACCACGCAGCCTACTACAAGGGACACATTAACCAACAAGATGTGCGCATAAGGGCTTGCTTGTTAATGCTCCTCCAGACCTCTACCTCCCTTCTTCCATTGCTAACAGCCATAGAATTCTTGGTAACCTCAACAAATACTATACACTTGCATGTGATTGTCGAAAAAAGAAAAAAGAGAAGAAGCAATCACATGCAATAGCCCCAACCACCATTAGGATCCCATTTGTTATTAACCTTTTCTAAACTAACTAGCTTCTTCATCCCCTTTGGAGAATCAAAGACATGCAACATCTACTTATCAACACCAAGCATACATTTACCCCTCAACAAAGTCTTCAATCCGATCACGAGGATACTCGACGTAAGGAAGGGGGAATGTTAACCCCATTTTATGGTTAACAAGGTTTGCCACACCCAATTATATGCCAAAGCATGAGTAATCTACATCAAATGTCAAGGATGGACACACCAAACTCGTGTACAAACAAGCCAAGAAGCAATGGTATCCAAATCTCAACCGTGGACAGATGCTCGTAAAGATCCGAAGGATAATTAATGGTGTTTTTCACTCCAAAAGTGTATGGTAATGAGCTAAGATGTGCTCCCTAATGTATGGTGTTTTTCGCTCCAAAAGTGTATGGTAATGAGCTAAGATGTGCTCCCTAATGTACCGGTTGGATGATGAGTTAGTGTTGTGGGGTGGTACATGTAAGAGTTGTGGACCATGGTGATCCCTATGAGCCTTGGGTTTGCTACAATGTGTGCACAACCATGGTCTATGCAGTGAAGATGTATATACACTACCTTTTGGTGGCCAACAAATTTATATTCTTTGTGGAAAACCAGGCATTATTATATCTTGTCAACAAGCCTTACACCATGGGTTGAATTACACGATGGTTTGCTCTTACTCTTAGACTTTAACTGCACAGTCACTACAAGAAAAGAAACGTAACATGTTCTGATGCTATGAATTCCTAATTGGGAGCTCACCATTGGGATCATTGATGATATGCCACATGCATGCTTGTTCAAGATAGATATATGGTGCTTGATTGAAGTAATGAAATATCTCAATACCTCGCATATGGTTTTCCACAAGATCGACTATTGAACAAAGATAAGATACGACAACTTATCAAGCTAGCGGCACCATATCAACTAATAGTAAAAGAGTTATATAAGATAGGTAAAGATGATATTTTATGAAGATGCATTTGTAAGGATGAATTTATACATATGCTAAAGGATACACACTTCATGATTGCAAGAGGACACTTCACTGGGAAAGTGCTTGCACGAAAGGTTCTCCAAGCAAGGTACAAAAAATGATTCAACCAAAACATTAAGGACAAGGAGCTTAAAGAGGACATGAAACAAGAAGCAATAAACAAAAAAAGATAAAACTTCAAGGATTGGGATCATTCAAAACTAAAATTACTCCACAAGGATCAGACAAAATTGAGACCCTTGATGGTATCGAGACAAATAGATACATCAATGTGAGTAAGCTTAAAAACTGTTATAGACCTAACCCAAGGCATGCTTGCTCAAATCCATAAAAAGAAAGAAGAGAAAAAAGAGCAAAATAGGGTAAAAAGACTCACCCAAGATGAGGCTATAGCCAAGATCAACAAAGCAAAACAACAAATGGAAAAGACACTGCTAAAAAACATTGCTACACTATCATTCATGGAGGATAAATATTTAGATATTGAGTCTACAAGGGTTAACATTCAAGTGTTTATGGCTAGAAACAATAACACATACCCCATGCTTTGCCCAAATTTGGCATTTCAAAGGATTCCAAGATATTCAATATAATTGACATCTTTAAAATGCCTTTCTCAAGCAGACTAGGTGGTCTTTCCACTTGGAATGAGCACACAAAACGTTTGTGAAGAAGCTATTTTTTGGTTGAACAAACCATGGAGAACTAATGGTTGACTCTAAGGTTATTATGCATAGGTGCATTGGTAAAGACATTTTGAGGTTATTATGCATAGGAAAGGTAATGGTTATTGTGCATATGTGAATTGGTAAGAACACTCTAAGTTGTCATGTCCAAGGCGTGCACAAATGGCACAATAAGAAAGAGGACTTGGTTCTAAGTGTTGGCACTCAAATCAACACTCTTTTAAGGACTTTGGCAGCCAGATTTGGAAAGATCAAAGGACTAATGTAATTAAGAACTGTAAGGAGATACAAGGATCCCTCATTCATCTATTATGGACATACTAGACATAATTCATGAGCTTAAGTTTTGTATTTCTCACGAATGCCTCAATGTAGTGTGTATGCAGAAGCATGTATGCATGTGTGTACATGTCTATAAAGCAAAAAGTAGCCTGCTTGACATACTTATCCATCAAGATTACTTATAAAATAAGTTAACACTATCAATTGGATGAAATGGATTGCCAGAGCACAAGTGGATGGAAAGACTTGTCAGAGGAAACTGGATAAAACAAAGAAATAAAGCTTCACCACCTGCTCTAGACAGCTGAAACCCAAGCTCTGACAGCAAACAAACTTATGGCAAAAAAAAGAAAGATATCAGGGACATGAAGAAAAAAGTGCCCACTTCGGCATGTTACAAACAGGCTCGCTGTAAGTTCAAAGAGACTTTGTATACAAAGCTGTAATAGGTGTGTACTGCTTGAGAGCTGTGTTAAGAATTGCATTATAATCGAATGATTGAAACCCTCGCACGTTCTGGCCACTGCTCCTTTCCATCATCAGGCAATGGATTTGTGAACATGTCAGTGAAAGTGCCACCATGCATGCCTTTGGCAAGCCTGCCAGGGTTTATGCATAATGTACTCCCATACTTTTCCTTATTCCACTGAGAATCATGCATAGATCCTAGTGTCTGCAACAGACAAGCAGAAAATAATCATCTTTTCTGGTTCTCATTTTTGCTTCATGCTAACACATGGTTAAGACGTCAATTGCCATTCAAACACATTCTAGGGACAATTTGAAACAAAGGCTAGCACACATTGCATGCAAAGAAGAGTGATGTTCCAACAATGCAGCTACTTGGGACTTGGGAGTGTTGAAAGACATGCCTTGCACTTACTTTGACAAATGGAGATAGATCAGAAGGTGTGATCAAAATCTCCAGTTGGTTAGAAAATGGCAAAGCCCCAACAGAGAGTGAAAGATCGAGAGGCACACCAGCAGCTGCTGGGAAAAGAGGATAGAAACTGCTCATACAACAATGAGGAATGTGGTATCAGACACATGCCTCCAGAAAGATATCTTCAGTGTTTGAAAGACCAAAGAGGTAGGTGAAAACACAACCTGCGTTGGCCGATTATGTGAGAAGCTAGCTTTGCAAGTCTATCACTCGAAGCACCTGCAGGAGCCCGTGCCGCTTCTTCGCTGCTTAAGTGCCGTAACACATCTACTGTGCAGCATCCAATTGTCAACTGCACTCAAAGGATCATATCACTATCCACCCCACATTGTCGTGCTGAAACATGCGATGTGTACTATGCTCCTAGTATTTCCTTGCAAGTAGCCCCACTGATGATCTTCTAGCTTCCTTGCATGCTTCCGCATAGGTGAGGACTTGGTGACAATCATAAAAGCTCACACAGGAATCATACCTCATTCAATGAGAAGAGCCCAGGATTTCCCAACAAAGTGATCTGCAACCAAAAATGGAATCAAGCATATTGGTATGAGATCACCATAGGCTGAGATTGATGCACATATATTTGGCTAGCAGATCGCAACAGGTACCTGATGATCTGGGTCTTTAAAACCGGTAGTATCAAATGGAGGCTACATGGGAAAGAAGCATGGATCAGAATCCAAGTCTTTTCATATACAAGGCAGCATAACTTGAACCAAAAATCTACCTGAGGAAACACAAAATCATGGTGGGCATCTCGTGTTGATGGAACCAATACCACCCTAGCACCGCTTCCCATCTCTTCACAATACTCTTCAATCTGTTTGAAAACCACATCATCCCATAGACTATAATAAAATACTTCATGAAGCCTGTACATTATGGGGGATCTCTCCCATCCAATGGGCCGGCGAGGGATGACTATAAAACCTTTTAGGTACTCAAGCGAGTCCAAGATGAAGAAGCCTTACCCTTGTTCTGACTTCTTCCTGGAATATCTGATGAAATGTTCTATCAACAGCACCAAGCTTGATTTGAGGATGCTCAGAATCAACAAAGGGGCCCATCTGCAAAGAATATGAAGATTTGATCTACTTTGCTCGATGATATTTAGGCACTTCATTCTCTTCCATGAAGTTTAAGCTCCAAATAAACAAAGGGATTAGAGCTACACAAACCAGTAGTAGGAGATTGGGCTGCTTCTTCCTCGCAAAATCTAGAAGCTCCACTAAAGGCTCATATGCAAGGTTATCGCTTGTCGTGAAAGGTCCCGCTGCAACAACCTTTTCACCGTGCACAATGAGGGGTTATACTCACAATGGTTAAAACCTCAATCCATTGAAAAGACTGTATATACTTCCAGTTGGGACAAATACACACATCCTAAGAAGATCATTTTTTGCATACCATTGACAAATGCTTGGACTTTCTGTTTGCAGATATGGATATGCTTGCATCAAGCACCTGCCGTTTGGATTGAGGCGCCTGAGATTCAGAGGCCTCATCATGCACAAGCATTGGGATGGAGTCCACTATGCGGGAAGCAACCAAACAGTGACCACTTGGATTGTGGCCTTCTACTCCAATAATCTGTACATAACATGGTACGATATCATGCTTCCTATGGGTTTCTGGTCTTTAAACAAATATGCTGAGGTTGCAACCGAACATTCACCTGACCGGGGAAAAGAGAGAACCGTTCCAAGCTGTTGAGATCAAGGCGCACTCTATGTCCACCTGAATGCTCAACACTGCAAGAAAAAAGTAACATTAATCAGTTAAAAAACAGAGTACTCCATTCATATCATTCCCTTGTTTGTAAAATCATAATAAAAACACTTCCAGCAAGTTACATTAAGCTTACCTCCCTTGAAGAAGCACGGACTTGACATTTAAGTGGCCCTCTCCATCACAGCACACCATTCCAACCACAAAGGTGCGCTCCTGCATTGATAGTTCTGACATGTTAGATGAAACAACAGGTAATGTCTTTACATGGATCACTCAGGCAAATATTGCTGTTGTTGGCTTTACCTGTGATGCCACAAAGACTTCATTATCCACTGCCAAACCCTCACTCTTAGCGAGAACCTTGGCAAAATCCTTGATCCTCTTTTCCAAGGCATTAAACTGTCATCAAAGCACTGTGTGGTAATTCCTTTGGCATACAAAGCATGAGTATATAACATGCACGTTCCTAAAAGGTGAATTTGGGCATGTTCCTAGATTCATCTAAGTATATATATATACAAAGCATGATGTTAAAAAAAAACACTATCTGGATTTCTGGCTTAGAGTGGTGCTATGGGGGCATGCTCAAGGTAGAATGGTGTACCCTGTCCTCAGTCCGGTCAAACATAAATCGGCTCCCAGGCTTCGGTACCCCACTCAAGATACGCAATTCAGACGTTTGGATTGGTCGAAGCCGCCACAAAACATCATCCTCTGATACACTCTCGAGAGGCTCAGCCACATGCATATCAGGAAGGTCCTTGTTCAAAACAAATTGGACTTTGAGTTTGGTTGACCTTTGGTTGAAGGGTGTGGCAGGGCTGCTGTTTTCATGGCGGCTCTTAGACTTGTTTACTAAACCTGGGGTTTTTGGACCAAAAATCGTATCATCCACATCCATCCTGGTGGCCTTAGTCTTGAACAAATCATCATGTGGGGTTTTGGTGGTAGTTTTAGCTGGAGTGGTTTAATGTTCTTCATCCTCCTCATTGTCAGCATGTAGCAACCTGAAAATTGCTATGATTAGGAAGCAGACATCTACACTGGATTGACATAAAAGTTCACTGTATTTGGCTCCATTGGATAATCTCATACATGTCAACATCATCCTTTGAGTAAAAATGGAAGTCGCTTTGCTTCCGTCGGAACTCATCCCGTTGCTCGTTTTGTATGAATTGGCGGAAATTGTCCAGCTGGGTGCCCAAAACCCTTCCACCTTCCAACCGCCTGGCTCAAAAAAACAAAAAGAGCATGTATTTTTTCACACAAACTAAAATTTGTTTTAAAAAGGCATCAACTTTGCTGTTACGTTAGAACAGCGCTTAATATGTGTGTTGTATGCACATGCGTGTCTGTGAATGTGGCTGGGTGTAACTTTTCCATGCAATAGTGCTATTTGGGCCTGGAATAGTGCTATGGGGGTAAGCTCAACACATGCCTTTGTCGATTGTCACTCTTTTATATCGACAATGAGCACTTGTCCCAGCAGACCATCAAATGTAGAAATCCAGCGCCAGTATCAGACATATCCGAGTGTAGCTTTCAGGGTACAAAGCATTGATTCTCTTTATAAAGGCATAGACTATGTGAAAACCTCATTTTAATGCATTGGGGAGTACCCATTTTCTCTCAGAAACCCTATGAGCAGCAGTAAAGGTCTAGCCTAATCAGGAGCTGACACATCAAACATTAGGGGCATTTTCTATTGCAGAACTAGGGTCAATTCATGGGCTGTGATTCATGATATGCCAATTGATAGTAACTATGATGGAATGAAATAAATTCAAAGTGTATGTTATGCAAATATGGCTCTGTCATACTGTATAAGGAATAAACGCCAGAGTCAAGAATGGGTGGACAAGCACAAATTACTGGCCGTCATGTGTCACTGGAAGGGAGCATTGTGGGCTGGAATGCATCGAGTCAGCAACAAGCAGAATTCAAGGCAGGTCATCTGGTCACTTTTGAACTGCAAGTGTGTGGAAATGTGCAGACTAGCGATCTTGGAGGGGGTTTGGTCGTGCGGGAGCAGCTGTCTTTGAATATGTACGAAAATACAGAAAATCGTGTGCTGAAAAAGAGTAATTCTTGATCTGATTACACTTACAAATTCAGGTAGAAAAGCTCCCAGTTGGATACGAGCTCTGCAGGGCTGAGATCAAAGCTGGCACACAGAGAGGCACCTGAACATACATAGTATAAAAGTCTATCCTTTTATAGGCCCCTGGAGAGAACCCAAGAAAAAGCACCTCAAAGCAGGTCTTATCGCCTCTGAAAGACTAAAAATTCGAACAGTCTCACACACACACACACACACACACACACACACAGAGTGGCAGGCCCTTACATTGTTTAGCAACTTCTTGGTCGTCCAGAATGAAGCCGTTTGCGGCGAACTCTTTAATCAGCTCTTGCTCCATGGATATGGCGTTGAGCAGAAACCTTAACCCTCTGCAGAAAGATTACCCACTTCAGGTACACTTCACCGGCCGCAGAAACCCTAATCCCCTGCAGAAACCCTAATTTAATGCAAATACGCTAACCCACAGCAGAAACCAAGGAGATCAAGGCGGATATGGCAAGAAACCCCAGCACAGCAACCCTGGTCCAGAGCCGAAACCCTGGTGCAGAAACCCAAGTACAGTGGAACTTGGCGGGAAAACGCCCTCGACATGTTTTAAGTCAAAAAACATTCTCGCTCTCCCATTCTCGTTCGTAAAAAACGCGAAGGTTCGAAACACGAAAATCGACACCAAGAGATGGGCCCTCGGGTTAGTTATAGGATGAGAGGTGTAGCCAATCACCCCGAAACTTGTTGCCAATGTGCAGCAAGACCATCTTGGCTAGCTCGCTCTCCCATTCTCGTTCGTAAAAAACGCGAAGGTTCGACACCAAGAGATGGGCCCTCGGGTTAGTTATAGGATGAGAGGTGTAGCCAATCACCCCGAAACTTGTTGCCAATGTGCAGCAAGACCATCTTGGCTAGCTCGCTCTCCCATTCTCGTTCGTAAAAAACGCGAAGGTTCGAAACAAGAAAAAAAAACATTCTCAAAATTATTGCACAATTTTGATTTAAAAAAAGTTGCAATAATTTTTATAATACTTGAATACAATTTGACACTGGACAGTCTGGGTGTTTAGCCGATTTAGTAATATACTTTTGTGTCAAGTAATTCAGTTACTTCTGCACCGGGCTTATTAACCACCGTGGAAGTCTCATAATCTCCACCCATACTGCACAAGCCTCTTGGAGGCTTCTATTTACACCAAAGAGTGGGTCAAAGGGCACCAGCTTCTGCCCCAGAAAGAGCAGAGCCCTCGCGAATAAATCAACCACAGTTTGCCCTTTTTGTGAGACCACCTTAAAGAAGCCCTTCCCAAGATAAAAGATCTGTGAGACCACCTTCTCATGAAGAATATCATCTTGCAACCATTTTCTTGATTCCGCCTTACTCAGCGGTCTCCCTGGACAAAACAAAATAGCACTGCACATAGAGAACAATCCAATCTGTCTCCTCACCAGCTCAGAGGAGATACTCGTACATACCTTTCTTTGGTCAATGATCCTTTTCTAAGCTTGTGCATTCAATCTCGCCGAAATCTAGTCCGGATGAAGCTTCTTCGCTTCTCTCTCCCTCCTGCTCCCTCACGATTCCTCTTCATCTCTTCATTTGGCTCCCAATCCCCCCTAGCCTCCATCGCCAGCCTCATTGATTTGTTCTCGAGAACCTACCATCTTTTAAGCGTCACCACCCCGCCCACTGACATGCGCAAGAGATGTGGCAGCCACCCTACATACGATTGCATGCACTCCCACGTGCTGAGTGGAAGCTTCCCTCTTCTTCCCCAACCTTGAGTTCTCAAAGCCTTTATAATTGAAATATTTTCTTCTTTGTGCCATGTGGTGTTAAAATTGGCTACTTACTTGCTCCTTTTGCTACTTGAATTCCTCGCTACTTAAGGGATGCTTTGATTTCAATCAAACCACTTTGAATGGGAATAGAAAATACCCCCAAAAAAATCCTATGGTTCTAAATTAGTTACAAACAAGGAGGATGCCTCAAAGAAAATAGGTGGGTGGGCGAGGATGGACAAGGTAGACTCCCCATCCATGAGCAATGGGCAGGGAAGATCTTACTTTTTTGGGGAAAGGTGGGTATCCACACCAAACGTTTAACCCCCTTAGACTATTTACGCATTCCCCACCACATCTCAACCATCAATTGATCAAAAGGTGGGTCTCGTTAACCCCCTTAGGCTATTTACACATTCCCCACCACATCTCAACCATCAATTGATCATCTTTCATTTGTAAGCTTGGGAGCCCACTAGTGTTGCTTGAGGATTAACCATCCTTCTTATCAAAAGGATTCTTTAGGAGGGCCTTTCTTCTTGGATATTCTTCTACTTTGTACAAACAAGTCTCCTTCTCATCAAAAGGATCAGCTTGGTTTGGGAATCCTCCTCCTTTTCAATGACACCGGTGTCGAGAGATCCTTTGACTTCTTAACCCTTAATTGGCTAGTCTATAACATAAATTCAACCTAAATTTTTAATCAACACAGAGGGGTGTGCAAAAAAGAAGTTGTTGCAAGTGCTTATAATAATCACCTCTCCCCCATCAAGGGAAAAATGATTTTTGTAACATTCACTAGAAACAATGTGCATTCATCTAACTACGGAAGGTGGATTTTTATGGACTACTATATTTTTCAAATTATTTTTCTTGTGTTTTGTGGTCTATTCAGAAGTAAATTTCTAAATAAGTAGGATTAAGGTCAAAAATAGGTTTAGAAACATAAAATCAGCTCTAGAGGATCAAGATGATTCAATTATAACTAGATTAATTCATTCTTTCTCAAGAAAAGCATATTTTTAGATAAAATTTGATTGATCATTAAATCAAGAGTCTGAGAGTACCTTAATCACATAAAGGGTTGTCTCTCAATAGCAAAGTCTAGAGTGCCTTGAAAAGGCTAGATTAAATGGCTCTTGATGGAGAATAAGGATCAAGATAGAGAATAAGGATCAAGATAGAAATCAAATACAAGATAGAGAATAAGGATCAAGATAGAGAATAAGGATCAAGATAGAAATCAAATACAAGATAGAAATCAAATACAAGAAAAGCAAAGATTGATGTGCGTAGTTCAAAAGGCCCAATCCTTAAAGAAATACGATGATTTTTAGACTTGAGAATTCATGAATTGAAATAAATTTAAGAGACCCTCAAGAAGAGATGACCGTAAGACCCTTAAGAATGACCAATGTCTTTTAGAAGGATTCTCAATATAAAATTAGACCAATTATGAGAGCTAGACCAATGACTTTAGAATGACCATCTTCATACGACTTTAAGCAAACTTGATTGGATTAGCTTATGGAATTGAGACTTGGGAAATGATCCCAAGAAGGGAAGATCTTGAGAAGACCTCACCAGGATATGTTGCGGCTGGAGGAATTCAACTTACTCACGGAGTTTCAACTGAAGAGCTATGATACCTCATCAAGCTTACTATGGTTTACAATGTTTTGAATATGAATATGAAATACTGCTTGCTTATTTGAAATATTGTATTCATGTGTTGCATATGTTTGTTTGGGTGTAGCCTATGAAGGCACCATATAGGTTTATGGTTTACCATGTGGGTGTCATATCCGCAAGGTGTATCACATGAATATGGTTGTCCGCCGAGAACTTGACCCCTCTCAGTTGAATGCAGGTGTGTTCTTTGCACAATTGGTGTAAGGACATGAAGCAAACTTGGAGTGAAATGGGCATGGTAGTGCATGGTGATTGAATATGTCTGCTAATACTAGACATACATGGCTCCTGAAACCGGTACCTGGAGTGTTCATGCTTCTAGGATAGGTGACAACCAATAGAAGCCACTCCTTGGATTATTTGGCACTTGTTGTGTTGCAGTGGATGTGAGACATTGTAGGGCTCCTCTAGTCATCACGGTGGTCTAGGAGTGTTCAGCTCATTGGGCATGCCATCCTGGTCTAAGGATCACGGTCATGGTGCAAGGATATTTATGATGATGTGACACTGATGTGTTAACTAGATATTTTTCATGTGATGCGTGATATAGACATATGATATATGCATGATTGAAAAGAACAATGTGATGTATGTTTTCTTTTGCAAGGACTGCTTTTTTCACACTAGCTCCACAGGTCCAAAGGAGGGCAAAAGGCTAGACCCATGGATTGGATGGGAGTCTATGGATCTAGTCAAAGTAGGATAAGTATTATAACACTGGAAAGTGGGCGGTCAGCCGATCTTGAGAAGTGGGTAGGTACATGAGTTCACACTAGCTCCACAGGTCCAAAGGAGGGCAAAAGGCTAGACCCATGGATTGGAGGATGAGTCTATGGATTTGGTCAAAGTAGGATAAGTATTATAATAGTGGAAAGTGGGCGGTCAGCCGGTCTTGAGAAGTGGGTACTTTCCCAAATGAAACAAAATTATGTTATTAGAAACTAGAAAAACCTAGGATAGATAGTGTAGTTGGCTAATCTCAGAATTAAGGATAGATAGATTACCTTCATAATTCAGGAGTTAGCACATCTTGTCAAGCTCGAAGGAGTTGGTCGATGTGAATTTTTTGTGAGAGTTATGAAGGGAATACCTTTGATGGAATCATTCATCTTTCCAACATAAGGATTGTTAGCAAGTCTTGTTGAGCTCGGAGGAGCTTCTCAATGTGAGTTCCTTGTGAGAGTTATGAAGTGAATACCTTTGGTGGAATCATTCATCTTTCCTACATAGGGATTGTCTCTAATGAGACTAAGAGGTACTAACAGAATAGCCAAACGTAGTAGGACATTGTCCTATGAGGCTTGAGTGAGTCACTCTACTATTATTGTGATTCCATTGCTATAAACATAGAGGTAGGGGCCTCACAGCTAGTATAAGAGCCAAGCTAGGTTTAGATGTGAGATTACAATGTTTAGATGTATTTTTTTCGTCTATGATGCGCTGCCTAGGATCGAAACTTAAAGTATTTTATTGGGTTCCTCTTTCAGATGGAGCAACATTTGGCCAAACCCTATCTATATGAAGTCCCCAAGCTATCTCAAGAGGATGACATGATAGCTTTCACACTCGAGCATCTCCTCTCTTTAGCCCATTGTGCATATCAAGTCATCTTGGTCTGACATATTAAGAGCCTTTACTTTTTGAACCTATTGATCGGAGGTATAGGTGGTTCTCAGGACTCTTAGATGTGAATGCATTTTTTGGCGACAGCAATTTCCGACGAGTGATTCTTAAACTCTTTTCCTCTCTGTCTCTAGGTACTATCAATCTCTTTCTAGACTCCTTATCTCTATAAACACACTCTCTCTCTCTCCCCCATTCTCTCTCCTATCTCTGTAAACACACTCTCTCCCCCCCCATTCTCTCCTATATCTATTTATCTCTCTCTATCTCTATCTCTCAAAACACTATCTCCTTCTCTCTGTCTCTCCCTCCTTGTCTCTCTCTCGCACACATCTCTCTCTCTCTCTCTCTCTCTCTCTCTCTCTCTCTCTCTCTCTCTCTCTCTCGTATAGAAGATATATTACCAAAATTACTTTACAAATGGCCACATGGCCGCCATGTGATGTAATAGCTTTCCCTCACTTATTACTCTGAACCACAAGTATAGCTCAGAGTACTCTCATCCAATATATAGCCATGTCATTCTCCACCAAATGAGCTAATCTCGCAAGGAAGAGACTTGCCACAATAGTAACCCTATACGACCTATTTGAGCTATAATACCAACTTTTGCATCAAATATGAAGGCATTCCTAGTCAATCAGATATGCCACAAACCTATCCACCTGAAAAAATGAAAGAAAACTGAATGTTCTGGGTTATCTGGCCCATTCAGAATTTCTCTCTCTCTCTCTCTCTCTCTCTCTCTCTCTCTCACACACACACACACACACACACACACACACACACACACACACATAGAGCTCTAGAAATCCTCTCTTTCAATCTCATCTATTTCTCCCTCTCTCTCTCCCCTCTTTATCACTATCTCTATCTCTCGCATCTCTTTGTTGGTGGATGTATGTTTGTGTGACTGTTCCATGTGTACAATATAACAGGTTTTACCATATCATTGAGTTGGAGATTATTATAGGTCTCCTGTAAAGTGTAGAAGCTCTTGCAAGCACTGCTTAGTAAGTTATTATAGGTAAAGACATCTCACAGCTTATCACAAATTGTGAGTGAGAAGCTGGATAAGAATAATTTCTAGGCTTGGAAATTTAGACCAATTTCCTTATGGGAAAAAGATGTTGGGAGTTCCAAAGGAGTCAGAGATTACTAAAGAAAAACCCACCCCACAGTAGGTGTAAGTATATGGGGGGGTTTTTTGCGAGCATTTTTGAGTGAGAGCTTTTTGGGAATCGGACGAGTGGATTCCAAAAAGATACCCCCCCTCCCCGAAGAGATAGAGGAGCGAAGCAAGTTGGAGAGAGAAACATGACATGACATAGAAAAAAATATCAACAATACATCCTCTACAATTGAGGTTGTTGGTTCAAACTGAAAATAAAACCAAGTTCATTCACATAAAACTTCCAATTACAAAAATGTGAAACCCCCCTCCATGAAGTGAGAGGGGCAAAGCAAGTTGGAGAGAGAAACATGACATAATTACTTTAGAAGGAGTGAACACATAAAAACATGTCAACATCACATCCTCTACATTGAGGTTATTGGTTCAAACTGAAAATAAAACCAAGTTCATTCACGTACACCTTCCAAATACAGAAATGTGAAAACCATCATCTTTACTACTATGGGCCTTGCTTGTTCTCTGGGATGTAGGCACAAAGCAAGCTAATGTTGTTTGTACCCTTCCGCACTTTCTCTAACATGACACGCTTAGACAATTCATCAATAAAACCATGGACTTGCCAAATTGCAATTTAGCTCACCACTTTGTCCTTAACTTGAGAAATAGCATCATCATTTCTAGGAAGTGGAAAGGATGTGAGACCTTTCCATGCTTGTGCACCATCTATGGTCTTCTGCTTGACCTCCACATTGGTGGCCTCCCTCTGGATATGCACAGCAACAACTTCAATGCTAACATTTGACAAGGCCATCACAAACAAAACGAAGGAGGGTTTAGGGTGTTGTACTCTACTAACAAGGCTCGGTGGCAATGGTGTATAACACAGTGCTTTGGAGCTTACCTCTATATTTATAGCAGTGGGAGAGGTGCACTCTTCCTTTTTCAACATACAAAATAAAAAACTATATTTCTCTTTTTTAATGTTAATAATAAAGGTATCTTACCTCAAATTTCAGCACCACAATAAAAATTGCATCTTTTAAACTTGTTTGGGAAAGAGCAAGTATGTATTTGAAGGAGATAGACATTGCACAATAGAACCCTCCTCAATGAGATTACTTCCACAAAAGTTACATAGGTCCCAAAATACTGAAGGTCAACTGATTATCCTTACATTCAATTGTCTAAATTAGGGTACATTCTCCTACGAGACAAGGAATTGTAGAGCTCAAGGTTGGATAGGATAGGTTGGTGGATGAACATATTCTCACTCTGGCTTAAGCCTAGCATACGTAATTAAATGAAGTACAAGTGCTTGCATGCAAGAAACGGCTTCTTCTTGGCTTCTCTATTTGCAAAATCTGGACATGTACAACACGGTTTGTCTTTCACATGCACATCATATTTTCCCACGTGTGCATCATCCCCGTGTGATTCGATCTTGAAAACTTCATACTTATGCTCCACTCTCTGCACTTCTTCTACCACCATAGCTTTCATTTTCAAAGCGGCCTTTATTTTTTTAGCTGCTTCCTTTGATATCAACATGCGGTACTTGACTCTTATGCCATTTTGCATGCTTGAGCCACCAGCCTCTATGTTAGTAGTGGACCCATATGGCGGATCTTTTGAAGTTTCAGTTGTTTTGTAAAGAACCTTGAAGGCCCACTTCTACGCGATGGGGTGGGCATAACACCTTCTGCATTCTTGCTCTACACCTGGTATCCACCTTCCCACAATGAATATACCTCCTCATCTATGAGGTTCATTCCTATAGTAACTGGCCATATCTTGGGTGGTGGATTGGGCTTTGGGTCTATGTTGTTGTCCACAATATAGCAATGAAGCACGTGGTCAGGGCAGAACCACATCCATTTTCTAATGAGACCATTAGGGTGCTTGCGATAGCCTTCAAAAGAAGGTGTAGGCAGACCCTTAGCAAATCCAACTATGTGTTGCCCACACCTCTTACCCCCGCGAGGTGTTCCACTGCATGTGACCTTGCTGCCAATGCATGTCCTTCTAATTGCCCACATTGCTTCATTCACTTTGTGCTTAATGACATTGCCCTATGTGACTTCTGCAATTCTTTTTGGAGTATTACTTGTATCATGTTCTTTGAAATTGCCCTATGTGACTTCTGCAATTCTTTTTGGAGTATTACTTGTAAAAAATGTTCTTTGAAATTGATCTTCCGTGGCCTCCCAGAATACTTGCAGCCTCTTATGTATGTATTGTACTCTAGTCGATGTGTGGCCTCATCATCAATATCAATTACCACCCTTGACGGTCTCTTGTAACGTGCACTTTCTTTGTCTCACCAGTGAGAGGGGTAGGCACACAGATTTAGATTACCATGTGCCCTCCTTAGGGATCCTACTCCACCCGGTTTAGCATTATTTTTGGCTCATGTGCACTTGAAAAAAAATTATCTTGCCACAATGAGAGATAATTATCCCACCATACACATAGAGCATGTTCTTGAGAGAAGAGTCATACAAAAGGAGGCCTATACCTTCCTAGATGGCGTCTTGAGTATTAATTCTATGGATCAACATATTGCTTTTTCTATGCCACTGGATCTCATGAATACCCCTATTACATTTTAAAGACTATGAGCACACCTTATAAGGATATTCTACATAAAATCCATGAAATATTTATTGATAATCTATGTGTAATGGAAGGATAATCTATGTGCAAATTCCAAATGGAAGAAGCACTTAGCTTGTCTAAAAGAAAAGTCTTTGAATCATACCGTCTATATCAAACTCCTTGTTTTGCAACCCATTAAAATGTCAATTTTGGATTAAACATGGCGTAAACCCCAGTCACATTGTGTCAAGGATGGAGTTTATAATAAAAAGTGAATAATTGTGGGTAATTATCTATTTATAATCTTCTACACTAACCTTGCATATAATAGCCTTATAAAAATCCCTTATATATAGACCATTTATTATGTTTGATTAGACTAAATAACATCAACAAGCTTATTGATTATGCAACAAGCTTATGGCAAAATCTAGAGAAATGCACCACATTTACAAGCACTATAATAGGATGTAAATTTTCATCTCTCCATGTGGATGCTTCAAGGTTTGAAATTGGGTGCATACTAGCATAACCTAGAGAGCACAAGATGAATTTTCCTATTAGCTTTTCTAGTAGACAATTCAATGATCAACTTACTGCTAAGAGATAAACTATACCACCATAAAAAGAGAGGGTTTATGCATGGTATAAGCTGTAAAGAAAAAATTTCATTACCTCTTGCTAGCAAGTTAGTATTTTTTGTGGATTGCCAATCTTTATTGTATTTGGTGAATTAACCCTGGTTATTCATAAGGATCTCATGAAATTTGATTTCATAGTAGTTCTTCCAAAGGGATCATGCAACATGTTCACATAGATCTAATGGAAAGCCACTAATTGGAGTGGATGATAACCTCCCTAATTCTCATTGTTTTGACTTGAGGTGGTACCAAAGTGGGCAAAGAAATTGCTTGTTATTAGACTTCTTTTAATAGGTCTTCCAATCGACGCTCCTTATTTTGACTTAAGGTAGAACCAAATTAGAACAAGGAAATGACTTGTTATTTGGCTTAATAGAGTTCTAATAGGTCTTCCAATTAGCAAAGACAAGGCTAGATGACTTATTGAGGAAGAAACCTTTAAGATCAATTACAAGGCACATGTATACAAAAGGGAAGGGTAGCATTATTATGAGAAGCATTATATGAGAAGGTGTGTGTGAGAGGACAAGTTTCTCTTCATTCTAGAATAAGCACACACTAGTGTAGAATGTTGAGATATCCAGATCAACTAGTGCTGTAGACATTGATGACTCGCCTGGGTGATAGCTTTTGCATTTATGCCACTAGTATGGTTGGTGAGATTATGGCTACCATAATATATAGTTGCCTATCATCACCCTATTTACTTGATGGCTCCATAATATATTTGTGTGTGATGGCTCCATAATATATAGTTGCCTATCATCACCCTATTTACTTGATGGCTCCATAATATATTTGTGTGTGTGATGGCTCCATAATATATTTGTGTGTGATGGCTCCATAATGTATGGTTGCTTATCATCACCCTGTTTATGCCACTAGTATGGTTGGTGAGATTATGGCTACCATAATATATAGTTGCCTATCATCACCCTATTTACATGATGGCTCCATAATATATTTGTGTGATGGCTCTATAATATATGGTTGCCTATCATCACCCTGTTTACTTGATGATGCATAGTTGCCTTGTTGTAACTTTCCACTTTTGGTATCATTATGCTTTTTATAGAAGTCCTTTGTTGTGATGTTCCCTATTATTTGCCATGCTATTTGTATTTTGATTTCTTTACTAACCACTTTGGTCTCTCTGGCTCCCCCTATCTCTAGAGTGGCCTCCTCTTCCACCTATATGAGATTGATTTTCTTGTGGTTATCATGCCTTTGGTTTTAATGTCCAAATCAACCACCACTGCATACTCTAGAGAAGGATTTACCTCTACCTCTGCCTGTATGTAAGTAGAAGGCCTGCTCATGTGAATTTCTGAAGGATGAACCTCCCTCAAGATTCATCTCCTCATGACGAGGAGAGCAATCAATTCCTGAAAATTAGGAAAGTTCTCTCAAACTCCAAATGGAGATCTCAAGCTGACTGTATTCCTTACCAAAACCATTCAAGGTTACCAATATTATCATATCATTATTATCTATAGGTAATCTAATAGAAGCAAGGATATTTGCAAGCCGTTAGGCTGAAATAATAGCACAACTAATGTTTACATTATGAACATGACCCCACTGCAACTATTCATGGCACGACACCTGAACATAAGTTTACAGGCATAAAACTAGATATATCTTGATAATGTTTGGATATATTGCTTTATGAATAGGAACCCCCACTGTAACTGTTCATGGCATGACATATAAACAAAAGTTTACATGTGTAAAACTAGATGTGTCACTTGAAAGTGTTTAGATGTATTGCATATGTGCATGCTTATGATAAAGTGAGAACCAAGTTAAATACAAAGGTAAAGAAATGCATCTTCATTGGTTATACTTTGGAGAGAGCGAAAAGATTATAGATGCTCTAACCCTACCACTCATGAGCTGTGAGTAAGCATAAACATTATCTTTGATGAGATGAGTAGGTGGTATACACCAGTGAAGGCAACTGAAGATGAAGATGTAAGAAGTAATGATGCTCTCCCACATGTAGAGTAGCAAAAATCATAGGTGCTTAGTGGACATGGCAAGCCCTTTAGACTCTAGTAGTGGATCTAGTGTTATTCCATAGTTAGGTAGATTGAGGACATATGCAAGGAATGAAGATGCATTATCTCCTGGGTTAGTCTAGTGTTAGTCCATGGTAAGGCAGGTTGAGGACATAGGAATGTAGATGCATCATCTCCTGGTACTACATGTGCTAGTACACATGTATTACACAAAGGGAAGGGAAAGGTAGAACAACCTTTTGTGTCAGTAGGTCACTCTCATGTGGATGGTGACTCTAGTTGCTTCAAGTAGAGCTTTGATGAGAAGCGTGGCTTTACTCTTGGTGTGCATGAAGAACTAGGATTATTTCAAGGACACTTGGCGTAGTGATCTAGGTGTATGTAGGTCTCCTTGGGTTAGATACCCTATTGAGATATAATCAATATACAATCCATCAGTATTCTTACATGGTTAAAGAAATACATGAGGTAGAGTTCACTTATTTAGAGTAAGCACTTTGGAAATCAGAAATAGGAAGATGCCATGGATGAGGAGATTGTAACATTAGATATAAATGTGACATGAGAATTAGTGCCTTTACCTAAGGATAATAAGGAAATTAGATGTAAGTGTGTGTATAAGTTTAAGCATAACTCATATGGATATGTGAACATGTATAAGGTTAAGCATAAATCAGATGGATCTGTGAACATGTATAAGGCAAGACAAGGGTTATGCATAGACATATGGCAGTAACTATGAGGACACATTTAGCCAAGTTGTGGGAATGGTATAATCGTGAGAGTTTTCATTGCTATAACTGCAATGAAGTCTTGGTCTTTACATTGGGTAGATGTAAATAATGCATTCTTACATGGTGATTTGCAAGAAGAAGTTTACATGATGCAGCCCCACTAGGTTATGAGAGCAATGCATATCCAGATTTTGTATGCAAGTTACACAAAGTCTTGTATAGCTTGAAGCAGGCACCAAGAGCATGTTCAAATAATATCAGGGCATATCTTGTTACCATTGGATTTTAGATATCCAATGTAGATTTTTCACTTTATGTGAAAAGAAAAACATAAGGATCATACTATTAGTCATTTTTCCAATGTAGATTTTTCACTTTCTGTGAAAAAGACAAACATAAGGATCATACTGTTAGTCATTTATGTGGATGAATTGATTATTACTGGTGATAGTGATGCAGGCAAACATAAGGATCATACTGTTAGTCATTTATGTGGATGAATTGATTATTACTGGTGATAGTGATGCTGGCATACATGATATCAGGATGCTTTTGAAGCAAAAGTTTGAGATGAAAGATTTGAGCGAGATATGGTATATTCTTGGTATAGAGGTGGTGAGATCACCTGATCGAATTTTGTTATCACAAAGGTAGTATGGCTAGGATAGGGTGTAAGCATATTTCAATGTCATTGGAGCAGAACACTAAGTTACAGATACAAGTGATATTTTGGAATACCCCATTATAAAATGAAAGGTAGTATGGCTAGGATAGGGTGTAAGCATATTTCAGTCATTGGAGCAAAACACTAAGTTGCAAAGATACATGTGAGATTTTGGAATACCCCATTATAAGATTAAAGATTTGAGTGAGCTATGGTATTTTCTTGGTGTAGAGGTGGTGAGATCACCTGATGGTGGCATTTTGTTATTACAGAGGTAGTATGGCTTGGATAGGGTGTAAGCATATTTCAGTGCCATTGGAGCAAAACACTAAGCTGCAGATACATGTGAGATTTTGGAAGACCCCACTATACATACATGTGTATACAAGGTAGGTTGACCTACATGACCATTATTAGGCCAGATTTGAGCCACTATTAGACTTGTGAGTTGAATTATGTAGCCACATTTGGATGTGGCTAGATGGATTCTCAGATACATAAATTCCATTTTTTATTATGGAAATTTCTATGAGGTTGACATAGAGATGCAACTACATGGATATACAAATGTTGATTGGGTTGGTAGTGTCTTAGACGAGATCTATGAGCGACTTTATGTTTTCCTTTGGGAGTGGGTGAAAGCATAGTAAGGTGTCCAAATTAGTAGTACCTCAGACATGTGTTATAAAATCACTAAAGCAAAGGTGAAAATGGGCTTTTTTAAGAATTAAAAAACATTCAAATACTTCAAGAAATTAACTATCCAGCATGATTTACATGTAATAGGACCCACCCACTGCATGGGTGCAAGTTTTTTCTTTCTACTACTTGCTTTCTCTTTCTCTTTCTCTTGCTCATCATGATTTATCTCTCTCCCTCACTCTTCTACCGTGTTTTTTTGGCATGCACATCTTTCTCTCTACTACTCTCTATTTTTCTTGCTGACTCTCTTCTTCCTCTCTCAATAGTCTGCCTCTCCCAAATTCCCCAACCTTAATACAGAACCTCGAAATGATCTTAGTAGTAGTATTTAGTGCTACAATTAGGACTTGATGCTTTGTACAAAATTATAGGTCCTAAGGAAGTATGAAACTACCAAGAAACAGGAGTAAAGGAAACAAAAGAAATCAATATAGAGTGATGAAACTTTTGTGTAAAGAAGAAAGAAGCTACATAGAATTTAGTGGATAGCCAACTATCAGCATGTCTATTGGTTTACTTATCTAGGCTTACATCTCTTGGATTACATATGCATGTTCACGTCTCTAGGCTCACGTGTCTAGGTGTCTCATGTCTCTTAGCTCACATATATAAATTCATGTGTCTAGGTTCATGTAGGTAGGCTCATGCCTTTTTTGTATAAACTCGACTCATGTACTTTCTTGGTATGAAATAGGCTTCATTGGGGTACGAAAATCTAGGAACTAGGCCTATGACATGGTTGGTGCATACTTGTATTAAGTGTACTTAATTCACTAATTATTATAAAGGACAAGAATTTTCCTTGGAATTTATAGCTAGTATAGATTATATGACAAGAATATCTTTCAAGGTGTGTCTGTAGTACAGGTCTTTATGGTTGTAATAATTGGTATGTACTATATTAGGCATATCGATCTCTAGGCTCATGTATAGGCTCACATGTCCAAGCTCATATAATTAGTATGTACTATATTAGGCATACCGACCTCTAGGCTCAAGTATGTAGGCTCACATGTCCAAGCTCATGTTTCACATCTCCAGGCTTATGTCTACAAGCTAGAGGTTGGGAACTTGGACTCTAACTTTATTGAGTGCATGGATGAGCTGGTTGTGCATAGCTTATGCATGTATAAGGCCCTTACACATATCCTAATGCATGTAGAAGCCCTTATGTATACCTTGCACAAGCATAAAAACAAGAAGATAAGAAACTCTTAAGGCACTCAAGGGTGCAAAGATGTACCAAATAATGTAGATGAACATACCTCTTTGATTGCTTTCATGGAGATGGATTTATAACATGTGGAGAGTGCAATCTACATTAAAAAAAGGTATGCATACATAATATATTGTAATATAATATATATATAGATCTATATATATATATATAATCACTCAACACATAAGAATATATATATATATATATATATATATATATATATATATATATATATATAATCACTCAACACATAAGAACTATATATATATATATATATATATATATATATATATATATATATATAATATCTATATGTATATATAATCGCTCCAACACATAAGAGCTATATGCATAGAGAGCTCTACACATATACCTCTCATATATAGAGAGCCCTATACATAGAGATCTCGTGTGTACATAGCTCTACGCATGGAGAAATTAAACTTTACACTTAGACACCATGCCCTAACATTATGGGGCCATAGAGCACTTATACATAGAGAGCTCTATGTATAAAGCACTCTATGCATAGAGATCTTATGCATAGAGATCTTTTATGCATAAAGATCTCTAAACATAAAGGGATCATGCCTAGGAATTGGGGAGCCATATTAGATTATTACCTTCATAATAGCTCTATCTGTGTGTAACAACTTATCTCTTCAACCTAGTAGGAGGTTTAGGAATCATGCCTAGGCCTTGGGGAGCCATAGGAAATTATAACCTTCATAATAGCCCTACGCATGTGTAGTAACTTCTCTCTTCAACCCACTAATAACTTGATCACTTGGTAATACATGAAGATGCACACTTTTCAACCCTTTTCTCACTTTTAGGAGCTACGAAAGGTCTCCCCACTTGGCCAATTTGGTAATATTTGAAGATGTAGAGCATTCAACCCTTTGCTCATTTTCATTCTAGACTCAAAATTTGCTTGACATTCCCAAACCCTTTGCTCACTTTTAGGAGCAAAGGGTCTCCCCACTTGGTCAATTGGTAATAATTGAAAATGTAGAGTGTCCAACCACCCTTTGCTCGCTTTTAGGAGCTACTAAAGGTCTCCCCACTTGGTTAATTGGTAATACTTGAAGATGTAGAGTGTCCAGCCCTTTGATCATTTTTAGTTTAGGCTCCAACTTTGCTTGGCATTCCCAAACCAAATTTTGGGCTTCCTTTAATTTCTCATGTAGATGGCCTAGATATTTACCTAAAACTGTGGGTGTGGCAAATTCTCTTATTGATTCACTTGTCTTGAAATTCTAAACGTAATTGGGATTCTTTAGGGTTTGTTTGAAGCTATAAATATGACAAACTTATCTTGCTTAGAGCCACTCTATATGGTGTCCTTGTCTTCACCTTTTTATTTTTCTTACATCTGCATTTTTTGAGATAGATCCAACTAGGGTAGGCATGCTCTTGTCTTCACCTTTTTAATTTTCTTAGATATACATTTCTTAGATCTACATATTCTTATCTTTTTTGAGGTAGATCTAGATGTCCTTGTCTTCACCTTTTTAATTTTCATAGATCTACATTTGTTACCTTTTTTGAGATAGATCCAGCTAGGGTAGGCATGTCCTTGGAAGTACTAGCCCCATTAGCTCCTTCTATAGGCAAAATTTTTCATGGGTTACAAAACTGTGTAATTACATTAAGAGGTATAGAAGTGATCCTACCTCTTTGGACACTCAACAAGTTAAGATTTGTGGTTTGTTTCCCTTTGGGGATTCTAGGGTTTGGCATGTTATCCTTATAGGACATGCACCACATCTATAAAAGTTATTTTTTCCACTCTATTTGGACCTTAATAGTGGTAATAGGTCTTTCTTTGTTGTATTATTCATATCTTATCCTCTACCCATTGGTGATACAATTAACTATTGATACATTGCTAAACGTATATCATTTTGTGGCATATAGTAGAGTGGATCCATATTTTGGGCACATGGATACTATGAAGGAAATTGCAAGAGAGGACTCAAACCCATATGCAACATCATAAACCATAGCCCCAGCAAGAGTCCACCCTACATGTGGGAAGCTAGATTAGTTCATGACTAGGATAAATATCATATCTATTTAAGAAAGAAGTCCCAAACTATTAATGTGAACTTACACAGATGGAAGGTTCACCCAATAACTTCGGAGTTTCTACCATAATCATAAGAGTTAAATACTATGACCAAATCTATTAATATTTACCCCCCAGACTTGTCACCTACTAACTTGGGGATTTCTAATAGAAGTGTTAATACCATGACTAGAACCACATTGGACAATGTGTACCCACCAAACTTCTCACCACACATGAGGACTATATGCACCATTGCTTGAACCTAAGGATTTATACAAGGGGATGCATCGTTTGGCTACTATTGATGTACTTTGCAAAGTCAAGGAGGAACATGAGGTAGGACCTAGAGTAAAATTGACACCATTATGTATGCTTGGAGTAGCTGAACTCTTTAAGTCAATGGAAACTCAAGTGCATATAGTGGAGGAGTTATCATAATCATATGAGGAAAGACCATTATGTATTCTTGGAGAGCTAAACTCTTCATGATGTCAATGGAAACTCAAGTGCATATAGAGGAGGAGTCATCATCATATGAGGAAACTCTTCAAGTCAATGGAAAATCAAGTGCATGTAGAGAAGAAGTCATCATAATCATATGAGGAAAGACCATCTTTATGTAAGGAACATAAAATGGGTAAGCATATTCTAAAGAAAATTTTAGTACTCTTAATGATCATATGTGGAAAGACCATGTTTAATCAAGGAAACATAATGGGTAATCCAAATAAAATTATAGCACTAATGCTATGTGGAAGAAATTGATGCATAATATAGCATGGGAGAGAGTTGAGATATATCCCAATTCATGTAGGATCAATAGGTATTAACAAGGAAATGAGCCAAGAGCACATGAGAAATTGCTCTAAGTTATTATCGATGTAGACGCAACAAGGACCAATAAGTATTAAGATAAGAGCACATAGTGGGAATTTTTTTTATTGCAGACCTTCACAAATAATAGCACCTAAGCAACTACAATTTTAAGTTTTTGCTAATGTAGATCCATCCTAGATAGACACAACAAGGAGAGAGCCCAACAACACATGAGGCTAAACTATGAGAAGAACATCACTTAATAGAGGAGAAGAAGACTTGAGAAAAGTACTTGTTGAGAATGGTTTAAAACATACAATGTTGATGATAGATGATAGATATGTCTTCTTGGAGAAATCTCAACAAAGTGTTGAAGAGAAACTTGGCATTTTGTATGATGGTCTAGCTGAAGTGAAGGAGGAATTGCTAAAACCATCAGTGATGAACATTGCAAAAGATTTGAAACCTAAAGAAGTGAAGGAGCTCTTGAATCTTTTATCAGATTTCCAAGATGGAAGTTCACTAACATAAAGGAGATTCCACTTGAAGTAGTGAACATACAATCTCTATTATGGAAGGTGCATGGACTATGAGACAACATCATTACTCTATGAAACTAAAATACTCATAGTTTGGTACAAGAGAGATCAACAAGCTAGTCTAATCAGGGTCTATTTATACGATTGAGCATACAGAGTGGGTATCACCCATAGTTTTTGTTCCTAAAAAGATTGAAAAACTAAGGGTATATGTAAAAAAGAAGAAAACAACAAGCTAATACAACCAAATTTATTCATAAGATTGAGCATATATCACCCACAATTTTTATTCCTAAAAAGATTGGAAAAGGAGGAAATCAATAAGCTAGTCCAACAACCAAGATTTATTTATGAGAGATTGAGTACCCTTATGCTATGAACCTAAGATACTCATAGTTAGTAAAAGAAAAAATCAACAAAATAGTCAAAGTAGGATTTATTTATAAGATTGAGCATACAGAGTGGGTATAACCCATAGTTTTGTTCCTAAAAAGATTTGAAGGTTCACAAAAGGATTTAGCTCTATAGGTGGGGCAGTTTGAGTTTAATTGGCACCTTATTTCTCCATGCCAGATTTAGAGGTTCCCTATCCTCTAGTGGTGGTTCACTTAGAATAAGATTATTGTTCAAAGTAGCTTTAGCTATGGTTGTATGGCAATAGGATGTAATGTGACATCTTGTGCTTGAGAATCTTCAAGTAGTTGCAAAGGCAACTATGGTTGTAATGAGGGTGGTTGCATCCCTCCTAACTGTTCCATCCAACACATATGCAAGATAAGGTCTTCCATGTCTACAATCTGAAAATCTGTTCCCAATGTAGGGTTTAAGGCTAGACTATGCTCTCTTGATTGATTTTAAACTTTCCAAAAATGATTGATTTCTATGGGCATAAAAGTGTCACATCACTTTCGTAGGCATGGTTGTATGGCAATAGGATGTAATGTGACATCTTGTGCTTGAGAATCTTCAAGTAGTTGCAAAGGCAACTATGGTTGTAATGAGGGTGGTTGCATCCCTCCTAACTGTTCCATCCAACACATATGCAAGATAAGGTCTTCCATGTCTACAATCTGAAAATCTGTTCCCAATGTAGGGTTTAAGGCTAGACTATGCTCTCTTGATTGATTTTAAACTTTCCAAAAATGATTGATTTCTATGGGCATAAAAGTGTCACATCACTTTCGTAGGCATGAAAATCAAAGAACTTCTATGGACATGCGTAGAAATACTTAGAGTGATGGTCATATAACATAGACTTCTACAAATGCAAAAGTATATTAAGGTGAAAAGAAACTCACTCCTCTCTGATCCCTTACTGTTGTGGGGCTTCCCAAGCCGATAGATATTAAGGGATGCCACCCTTACATGTGGAGAGCTCCTTCCTTCACTCCTTCTTTCATCCATTGTACGCCTAGCATAGCTCAAATGGATAATAAACCTAGGTTAAAATTTGAAATTGTTCTAAAAGATTAATAAGCATTTAGATAGTTGCTCAAAGAACGGTGGTTACATAAAAATTATTGCAAGAACCATTTTATTGCGAACTATTGCACTAAGACCTTATTGCATTAAAACAAGCCCGTGCAGTGTGCGTGCGTGCGTGCGTGTGTGTGTGTGTCTTATTTCTTATCTATGATCTGTGTGTGTGTGTGTGTGTATCAAGTTTGATGATCATGAGTATGCACACAAAGATGAGAGAGGTTAGGTCAAAAGAAGGGGGAAATAACCTACAAGGAGGAAGTATAACCTCCAAGTATCTCTTATATATTACATAAAGGAAGAGTTTGAGGAAGCTATCGTGTGGCAAGAATTTGAAGGTTCAAGAAGTAATTTGGAGGTTAGAGAAGGGGCAAGTTTCTATTACTCTAGGAATTTGAAAAATATCCAACTAGAAATTATACACGTGCGAAGCATGGGTCAGGTCACTAGTGTTTGTAATTTTACATTCTTCAAAGTTACTTGAACAAATTTTAAATTTTTTAATGCATATATTATTCAAAAATTTGTGTACTTTATGGTAGTATTTATTAAGTTACATGTGAACATTTTTCCATACATAAGAATAGAGTGGATAGAGGTTTAGTAAATAAAACTTAAGATCTTGCTTAAAAACTACCTTTTTGTACTTTTAAAAGTATGGCATGGCAATCTCTATGGAAACTAAGTTGCAATGGCCTATCTTTGTGTAGAGAACTCATTAAGGTTGCTCATTTTGCTTTAAGATTTGTTGGCTCTTCAAAAGTTAAGGATATTCAAAGGTATTTTTCCTAAACCTCCATAGGGAAAGCTTAAGCTGATGCACGTGAGGTCTATGTTGAATCAAGTATTATATAGGGTAGTAGTCAAGTAGGGCAAGAGGGTGTTAGAATGGTTATGGACAGCACAAAATGGTTTTTAAGTGTGCTTTACAAGAGAAGTGCATACATGAAGTGAACATTTGGGTGCTTTAAAGAGAGAAATGCATGATACATGATTGGTCTAAAGGGTTGATTCAACCATGCCTTAGAAGAGAAACGTAAATTATTCATCATGGAAAAGGAAAAGAAATGCATGTAATACCAAGCTAGTGAACTAAACGCATACGTGATTAGTGTGAAGGGTTGATTTAACCATGTCTTACGAGGGAAATATGTATAAAAATTTATTTATTTTTTTGTTTTTTAAGAGCGAAGATTTAGATGGCAAAAAATGTGTGGTGAGGAGAAAGCTTTTGTCACTAGTTTCATAGATCTCTCTCTTCTATTCTAACCTCAACACAAATTATAAGGGGTGCATGTAATACTAAGCTAGTGAACACAAATTATAAGGGGTGCATGTAATACTAAGCTAGTGAACTTTTTTCTAAAGCTAGAGGCGCTCGAAGGCCCAAGCGTTCTCGGCCGTCACCTGCTCCTCTTCAGCGGGGGTGAGGTCGTTGTCGATGTGGAAAAGCTCCCGAAGCTGCTCGACGGACTTGCCAGGGATCATATCGGCAACGGCCTGGCACGCCAGGTCCAGCAGACCCTTGACGTAAAGGAAGTCGGCGGCATTGATCACATCTAACAACAGCCCGTCCGGCCCCCCGAGCGTCTCCAGGAAAGCGCAGTCGAAATCTGCCGTCCGACCCGGCTCCCCCTGCGCAGCTTCGCTGGTATTACTGCTGGCGGCGGCGGCGGCGGCAGCAGCAGCCGCGGCGTTATGGGACTTGCAATACTCGAGGACCTTGGCTAGAACGCGGGCGGTGACACGGTCGGAGTTGATCGGGATGGGAGTGTCTGTAGAGGCGCTGTCGGTGTCGTGGAGAACCTCCTTGAGGACGAGGGACTGGAGCGCCACCTCCTCCTCCACTTCGAACAGCTCCCCGTCGAAGCTCTGCAGCGTCACGGTGGTGGTCGACATGATGAGGTGGCGGAATAGGAGGGGGGCGAGACGCATAATAGTATATACGTCTATACCATGTACACGCATCGACTTTCCCTCTTCCAAAGGCCCCTCGCTTGCCCACTCCTTCTTGCTCCATATTCCACCTTCACTTCTTTACAACCACCACCACATCTTTTTGTACAACCACCCATTCTCACTTATCCAAGCAAATTTACTCGATCTTGCCTCCAACTCACACCCAACTCACACCCATGGCCTTCTTTAATGGCTCTTTTCAGCCTTCATGACATCTTCGCATTGATGGAGTTCACACATTGCTCACATACACATGCGTGTTTACCCCAAGGTTACATCTATTGGAGGCAAGTTGATTCAAAAGGTTGCATCTATTGGAGGCAAGTTGATTCAAAAGGCCGGCATGCACTTGAGAAAGCTATTTTTTAACAAGCATTTGTGTACCATGCTTGTTTTGAGAGAGTACATTGCTAGTTGTATATGAAAACAAAATGTAATCTTGGAGCTTAAAGGTATACATGATTTCTAAAGAACATCAAAGGCACACATCATTTCCAAAGGGTAATGCCACTCGACAATTTAGTGAAGGCCATGAGAATTTATTTTCAATGAAGATCAGGAGGAATTCTCTAGAATATTTAAAGGAAGTGGAAGCTATCACACAGGTGGGTCATCAATGTCTACTACACTAGTTAAGCTCGATATCTCAACACTCCCCCTCAAGCCTAACTTCACACATTGCACTTTAAGTAAGCTCCTAATCTTGTGGAGATTCTTTGTACACCTAATGCCTTCATGTGAAGATATTAGCCACCTGATCCTTTGTGTTGATATATACCAAATCCACATCACCTACTAGAACCTTCTCCCTCATAAAATGATAATACACCTCAATATGCATTGTCTTAGGATAATAGACTAGGTTACCAGCTATATGCTACTCATGTTATCATAATAAATGATAATGTCCCTATCCATGATCTCACCCATCTCCATAGGATGATAGACTAGGTTACCAGCTATATGCTACTCATGTTATCATAATAAATGATAATGTCCCTATCCATGATCTCACCCATCTCCATATTCTCACCCATTATCATAATAAATGATAATGGCCCTATCCACGGTCTTATCATATCACCAAGTAGCTTTTGAAACCAAGCTACCTCACAAGCTTTCAGAATAGCAGACTCTACCTTTGTACTTAACAAGGTAATTGTTGGTTGTTTCTTACTGCTCTAACTCACAATAGATCTCCTATCTAAGACACTACCAGCCCAATTAACATTTATATACCCATGTCTAGCCACATCCAAGTGTGGCTTCCTAGGGACTTGCATAAACTAACTCATAAGTCCAACAATACAACTCAAATCTTGGCCTAGTGATGGTCATGTAGATTAACTACCCACTTTGTGTATGTACATAGTGGGGTCCTCCAAAAGATCACTCGTATCTATGGAAAGCTTAGTGTTCTCTCCAATGGCATTGAAATACGCCATTGGAACAGTGATGGTCATGTAGATTAACTACCCATGTTGCGTATGTACATAGTGGGGTCCTCCAAAAGCTCACTTATATTTGTGAAAATCTTAGTGTTGTGCTCTAATGGCATTAAAATATACTTACAACCTATCATATCATACTTGGACAACATGTTTAAGCCATATTACCTCTGTAAATAACAAAATACCATCAAGTGATCTCACCACCTCTATACCAAGAAAATACTGCAACTTACCCAAATCTTTCATCTCAAACTTCTACTTCAAAAGCATCATGACATCATGTATATTAGCATCACTATCACTATTAATACTCATGTCATCTATATAAATGACTAAGAGTATGACCCTCTATCTATCTTTTTCACATAAAGTTTTAAAAAAATAATTGGATATCTAAAATCCAATGGTAACAAAATACTCCATGATCTTGTTTGACCATGTTACTCTAGGTGCTTGCTTCAAGCCATACAAGACTCTGCATAACCTGCATTAAAAAATCTAGATGTATATGGCTCTCATAACCTGGTGGTGGTTGATATAAAGACCAATCCTTCATTTTATTTGCAACCATAGCAAATAGCTTTCACAGTTGCCATTCTTGAAACACTGGGCAAAATGTCTCCTCATGTCAATGCCATATGTATGTACATAACCCTTGGTAATCAGTCTTGCTTTATACATGTTCACAAATCCATCTAAGTTATGCTTGATCTTATACATCCACTTACATCCAATTGCCTTCTTATCCTTAGGGAAAGGCACTAATTCCCATGTCACATTTATAGCCAATGTTGCCATCTCCTCATCCATGGCATCTTCCTATTTCTAATTTCCAAGTGCTTACTCAAAATAAGTGGGCTCTATCTCTTGTACTGATTTAACCATGTAAGCATAGTGATAGGTGATATATCCATGATATCTCAACCTATCAACAAGGTATCTAACCCGAGTAGATGTGCGTACACCTAGATCACTGGTGAGGGTCCTCAAAACAACCATGGTTCTCTGTGCACTAGGAGTAACCACTCTTAGAATGTCAATCTCCTCATCAAGGCTACTCAAAGCCACTAGAGTTACCATCCACATAAAAGTGACCTACTAATGGATCCAAACATAAAAGGTTAGTCTATCTTTTCCTTCCTTTATATAATACATGTGTATCAACACCTGTAATAACATGAGATGATGCAGATGATGCATTTACATTCTTATATTTGTCCTCAACCTGCCTGACCATGGGCTAACACTAGATCCATGTGTACCAATACATGTAATACCATGAGATGATGTAGATGATGCATTTACATCTCATGTATCTATCCTCACTGGATCCATTGTTAAAGGACTCTCTAGGTCCACTAAGTACCAGTGTGATTACTACTCTACATGTGGGACAATATTATTACTTCTTACATCTGCATCTTTAGTTGCCTTCACTGGTGCATATATCAGAGCTACTCATCTCATCAAAGATAACATCTTTGCTTACTCATATCTCATGAGTGGTAGGATTATAGCATCTATAACCTTTTTATTCTAAAGCATAACTAATGAAGATGTATTTCTCTACCTTTGGATCTAACTTGGTTCTTTCTCACTTCAAACACTTTCAAGTGAGACGCGTCTAATTTTATGCCTTTAAATTTCTATTCAAGCGTCGTGCCATGAATAGCTGCAAGGGGGGTCCTATTTATAATGTAATCAGTAGTTGCTACTCCTTCAGCTCAAAAATAATATGGCATACTATTTTCAAACATCAAGGTATAAGCAACTTCTACAATGTGCTTGTCTTTCCTTTCTACTACAACACTATTATGTACGGAGTGCACCTACATGTGAATTGCCTCTTAATTTCCTACTTTCTCAAGAAATCACTAAAATCATTGGAGAAATATTTCTCCCCAACCACCATCTAATATTAGGCATTTGATTTGTATACTTTTTCCTTCTCAACCAAGGCCTTAAACCTCTAAAAGTGAGTAAACACCTCAGTTTCTCCTTCCATAAAATAAACCCACACTTTCTTAGTGTGTGATCATCAATGTATGTAACATACAACTTGCCAACCTTTGATTGTTACGTCTTGGTCAGTCCCCATACATCTGAATGTATAACATCCAATAGCCTTGCACTAATGCTCTTTTCATGTAGGGAAGCATGTTTGTGGCCTGCTTATACCATGATGGCATGTTTCACATACTTTGTACATACCATCAACCTTAATCTTCAACAAACCTGACAACAATATTTTGGGAATGCATAGACTTCAACCCCGTCATTGTATATTGTATATTTACATGACCAACGTGCTTGTGCCATATGTCAATATCTGTGATAACACATGTCCTACACACAAGCATGGCTGCCTTCACCTTAAGCCTTGCCATTTATGTTACCCATTGTA
This sequence comes from Cibotium barometz, assembly GCF_041138505.1. Classification (NCBI taxonomy): domain Eukaryota; kingdom Viridiplantae; phylum Streptophyta; class Polypodiopsida; order Cyatheales; family Cibotiaceae; genus Cibotium; species Cibotium barometz. Next base: position 27,338,170 of record NC_141066.1, read on the forward strand.
ATAACCAAGTGACCCAATGATTTTTTAAGTCTTCCATAGAGAGCCCTTTTGAGGATTGAACCTCACTTGTAGGCTATGCTCAGCCATATATCCAATAGAAACTAGGTCTTTTGTAATATTAGAAACATGAAATACATCTACCAGGTACTTTATTTTGCCATCTTGTATAAATAATGAGACTTTACCAACATGCATAACGGGGTGCATAGTATCATCACATGTCTCCACATCCCTTTTCATTTTCTATATATCTTTCAACCACTCACCAATGATTGGACATGTGGTTAAAAGCACTAGAATCCACATAATTGGTCATGTGGCTAGAATCCACATGATTGGTCATGTGGTTAAAGGTACCAAAATCCACATACCAAATATTTTCAAGTCCTAACACATTCCTTATCGTGGAATTGAGTATATAGTTCACAAATAGCTACTCACTTGTGTCATCACCCTATTTACTTGATGATACATAGTTACCTTGCTGCAACTTTGCCATTTTGATATCATTTTGCTTTTTATGAAAATGCACCTTGGTTTGCCATGGTAATAGCACTCCATCTTATTTGTATTTTGATTTTTCACCTTGGCTTCTCTAACTCCCCTTACCTTTAGAGTGGACTCTTCCACTTGTATAAGACTAAGTTTCTTATTGTTATTGTTGACTTTGGTTTCAAATTCCAAATCAACCACCACCACGTCCTCTAGATGTGACAAATTGCCTCTACTCTACTTGTGTATGAGTAGAAGGCCTACTCATGTGAATTTCCAAAGGATGACTCCCCCCCAAGATTCATCTTCTCACAAATGAGAAGAGAAATCTGTTCTACAAAATCTAAAAGTTCTTTTGGAGTCCAATGGAGGTCTAAAACTTACTATATTCCTTGCCAAGACCATTCAAGGTCACCAATACCATATCATCTTGTCATCTACTGGGGTGATCTAATAGAAGCAAGGGCATCCATAAGACCTTTAACCTTCACTAAATATGCATTTATACTAAGCTTACCTTTGGTCACATTATGTAGCTTCTGCTTTAGCGATATCTTGTAAATAGAATGGGGATGTATAAATAACCCTTGCATAAATCCTAATTAGCTCTCACTCAACCATAGATAAGAATAGGAGAAGCCATTGTTTCATTCCATTCTTCTTCACACACTCTCCATCTTCAAAATCCACTAACACATAATGATAAGTTCACACCTTGGCCATGGCCAATTATTGTCCACATTCTTCTACCACTAATTCACACCTCACATGTGTCACACATTGATACTATCCGATGAAGTTTCTATCTCAACACTCCCCCTCAAGTTCATCATATCCATCTCTAGTACTCCAAGTTTGTCGCTCTGAAGTACTCATACTTCTCTTTCCCTAAGTGACTTTGTGAAGATGTCGACAACCTATTCTTCAGTCTTCACATATGCCAAATCATTGAGTCCATCCAACACCTTCTCTCTAATGAACTGATAATGGACCTCTATGTGTTTGGTTCTTCCATGATATACTAGATTACATCATGATCATGTCCCAAATCATCAAGTAGTTTTTGTAGCCAAATCACTTCACATGTAGCCATAGCGACTCCTCTATACTCTACCTCTGTGCTAGATAATGCAACTATGGGTTGCTTCTTACTACTCCAACTCACCAATAGGACTTCCCAAGCTAAATGCATACCCACTATTAGACCTCCTCTTATAAGCACTTTCTACCCAATCTACATCCGTATACCCACTAGTAGACCTCCTCTTTATAAGCACTTCCTACCCAATCTCCATCCGTATAACCATACAACATCATATCCTTTCCATGCTCATAAAATAGACCATAATAGGCATTGGTCTTTACATATCTCATGATCCTCCTGACATCATCCAAGACTCTGCATAAACTGGCTTACTAGTCTCACTGCATAACATAAATCTAGCCTAGTGATAGTCAAGTAAATCAAGCTGCTAAAACCATCTTTGTGAACATGGTAACATATTCTAACTCTTCATCAAAATCAGCCCTTATCTTTATGTTTTTCTCCAATGGTGTTACCATAGGCTTGCATCCAATTATGCCATACTTTGCCAAAATATCCAAGGCATATTACCTTTGCACCAACCATATGCCAAGTGTGGTGTCCTCACTACCTTAATGCCAAGAAAGAATCTCAAATATCCCAAGTTTTTCATGTTAAACCGGCTACCCAATGATGCTTTCATTTCAGCAATATCATTTTTACAACACTTGTGACACCACCAAACCATTGTCTTCTTCACATATATTGAAGAATCTGTATTCCCAACATGAAAGCCAATGCTTATGAAATACCTGCTAATCCTGTCACTCCAAGCTCATAGTGCTTGCTTCAAAACATAAAATGCCTTCTTCAATCTACATACATATGTGGGAAACTCTGGATGTACATATCTCTATGGTTGCTCCATAAATACCTCTTCTTGTAACTCTCTATTCAAGAATGCATTCTTCAATCTACATACATATGTGGGAAACTCTGGATGTACATATCTCTATGGTTGCTCCATAAATACCTCTTCTTGTAACTCTCTATTCAAGAATGCATTCTTCACATCCACTTGGTGCTACTTCTAACCTTTAGATGCAACCAATAAAATATTAGTCTCAAGGTAGCCATCTTAGCTACCACTAGACTAAATGTCTCATTATAATCAATTCTATGAGTTTTTGCATAACCTTTTGTGTGAATAGCCTTGCTTATACCTTTCCATGGAATCATTTTAACCTTGTAAAGCCATTTGCAACTAATAAGATTCTTGCCATTTGGAAACTTAACCAAATCCTATGTATCATTATGTGCCAATGCATCCATCTCTTCATCCATAACTTTGTCCCAAACTTCTTTTCCAATGGTCTCATCAAAACAAGTAGGCTCCACATGTTTCCATAGATGCCATATATGCATAGTCATATGCATAGTCATATACGTATAATGCATAGCATATCCTTGATATGTCAACCTCTACACTGGATATCTCACTCTTTTGTGATCTCCTCAATGTCTACGGATCACTATAAGATCCTTGAGCTCTTGCATGTGGTGGTACATAATTCTCTTGCTTTTCACCACACCTAGAGTCTTTAACATTGGAATTCCCAACTCATCATCGAGACTTTCCAAATTAGATGACCCATAATCTGCATTCCAATGCCAACACATTTAACTTTCTTCTTTCCTTTGCCCAATGCACTACTCTCAGTTCTCACCACATCATTCCTTAATTTTCCTGACCATGGACTTGCATTTCTATGCTAGATATACTAGTAGAACTCTCCAATTGCAATTGCACATCCACGTCCACATTAATGTCATCAACCACCACTTTCTCACTTTCTTTATACCAACTAGCCAACTCATCAAATATGACATCCTAACTAATGAGAACCTATTTTGTGACTAGATTATAGCATTTATATGCCTTTCAATCCTATGCATACCCAAATGAAAACACATTTTTTAGTACCTATACTTCATGTTACAAAAAATTAGTTTTTGTTGGTCAGATGGTTGAGTAGGGTCTAGAAGCGAGGTTCAATCCTCAAGGGTGCTTCATGGAAGACTTCAAAAATTAGTGTCGCTTAGTTACACAGGGTAACAAAAATGGCAAGGTATTTATTTCCTTTGGATGTTAATAGGCCTAACTTGAAGGCGACCAAGAGAGAGAGAGAGAGAGAGAGAGAGAGAGAGAGAGAGAGAGAGAGAGAGAGAGAGAGAGCGATTGAGCGCACTGTGTAGCGGCACGGCGGCGGCGGTGAGGCGGTAGAGCGGCGACGGCGGCTCCTCCTTCACGGCTGCGACGCAGGAATCCTTCAAGGCGGCGGTTGAGCGGTGAGTGACACACCCTTTGGCATTCTGTTTGAGCTTCCTTCCCTGGTTGTATGCTTGTAGCCATTCGTGGCTCGCATACGGTGTCTGGCAAGTCCCCAGCTACGACCTGTGCAACAAAAGCGCACATTTTTGGCGCCGCTGCCGGGGAGTTGCCCTGCACCAAGCTCCAGTTTGCAGTTCGACTGCTGCGTGAAGTTTAATCTACACTGTAGGAAAGCGACTGTGTGTGTGTTGTTGAGGTGTTTCTGTGTTTTGCAATCTGTTTCTGCAATTTGTCTTCTGCATTTCTGTTTCTTTTGTTATTTTTCCGCTCTGCGTGTAGGCGTGTGTTCTGTTATCTGGTTTTCTGCGTGTGAGGGGAGATTTTTGAATCCCTAGACCTGTGCTATGTGCGAATTGCACCGCGGCCAAGGCTGAACCCAAGATAGAAACCCTAGAAAACTTATCCCAAACAAAAAAAATAGAAAAAACAGAAAATAAAAATTAAAAAAATATAAAAAATAAAAAATTAAATTTTATTTTCAAAGAAAGAACCAAACGTGTGGAGAGGAAAGATTTTCTAATTGGAGAAAAATTTTTTGAAAAGAAAGAACCCCAATTGACCCACGACCCCGCCGGCCCCGGCCTCGGTCTCGGTCTTTTGATATATATATATAGGAGAGTGAGCCTCCATAGCTTTCTTTCAAGTGAGAGCTTATGGGAAGTTGTGCCCTATATGTAGCCCACTCCCCAAGGAGTAAAGTGAGCATGTGGGATAAAGCCCTCACCCTTTCCTCCACAAGCAAATAGGCTTTTGCCCTTTCTCCCAAGAGAAATGGACTGTTTTGAGAGGACTACAGGAGCTCTAGATAGGCGAACACAGTGCTGTAAAGCACGCTAGGACCCTTTAAACGATACGCTCGTTTCGAGCTATCACACGCCCTAGTCCAAGTTCGACCGTAAGTAAGCTTCCACGATGCCTACGAGTTCCCTACCACTTAGTACTGACCCCTTGTGTGTAAAAGTAGTGTAATCTATTGAATATAGAGCCTTAATTAGACTATTGCTCTATATAGCTCTATATTAGTGCAGGTGGTCATGCTCCAAGTAGCATAGTAGCAGACCGTTTAATAAGGCTTATTATATTAAGGCTTAGTAAGCCTTGTAATAAAGGCTTAATGCTACGTAGCAGTTTGATGGAGGGAACTAACTAGCAAAAAATTAAAAAAGGAAGTGACGACAACAGAGGTTGAGAATGATGGCTAGAAAAGAGGGGGGGAGGAGTGATTACAGCAAGGCATATGGGAAGGCGAGGAATAATTGATTGCTAGCTCTAGCCCACTAAAGGATTAGGCCTAGGGTTAGGGTTCAGGGAACATGAGAGGGAACATTTATGAAGGGTGGTACTCCATCTCTACTGAGAGAGAGAGAGAGAGAGAGAGAGAGAGAGAGAGAGAGAGAGAGAGAGAGAGAAATGTAACAATGCTCTAGAGAGATGACATTACACAACTCAAAATTATGTGATGTATTACTTCAAATCAAGTACACGTTCTTATAGGTTTAGAACCTTTTCTTTTGCCCTTACAAATCACATCACATATGGGGACATGACACATGTCATACACTTATCTTATCCAGATATAAAGGGTGCTCACACCTTAGAAGTTATTCACACATATATACATAGATGAGGTTACACACACATAAGGTGGTGGACACATACACATTCACTTAGTCCTTTAGGGGTGGCTCACACACATAGTGAATACACACACGAGAGCTCTGAAACCTCAATAGTATCAAGATCATGAGATATTTGATCTATGGATTCTAGCACCTCTAACCACATGACCAACCATGGAGAGTGGTTTAGAGATATGTAGAAAATGGAAAAACTAGGGTACGTGGAAATAGATGATGATACTATGCACCCTATTGCGCATGTTGGTAGAGTGCCATTGTCTATGTAGGATGGAAAATGAAGTACCTATGGCAAATGTACTTCATGGAAAGTGAAGTACCTATGGAAAATGTACTTCATGTTCCTAATATTACAAAAAACCTAGTTTTTTATTAGACAAATGGTTGAGCAAGGTCTACAAATGAGGTTCAATCCTCAAGGAGTTTTGTCCAAGACTTCAAAAATTAGTGTTGCTTGGTTACAAAGAGTAACAAAAATGGCAAGATGTTTACTTTGAATGTTAACATAACTACGGTGTGAAAGCAACCATGTTTGTGCATGGGACGTGTGTCATTACGCATATTGTCATATGGCACAAACACATTGGCTATGTGAATATACAGCACGCTAAAGTCCGTATGTAGGCCCAAAATATTATTTGTAGGAGGTTTTCCAAAGTTTAAGGTTTATGGTATGCACAAAGTATGTAAAGCATGCCAACTTGAAAATAGGCTAAATATGCTTTCTCACATGAAAAGCATGTCATTGCAATGCCATTAGATGTTATAAATTTTGATGTATGGGGAGACCAACCAAGATTGCAAAAATGATAGGTTGCAAGTACTATGTTACATTCATTGTTGATGATCACACTAGGAAAGTGTGGGTTTACTTCATGAAGGAGAAAAGTGAGGTGGTTGCTCATTATGAGAGATTTAAACCCTTAGTCGAAGAAGGAAAAAGTTATGCAGATCAAATGCATAAGATCAGATGGTGGTGGGGGAGAATAAGTTCAGTGATTTCTTGAGAATGCAAATAATCCAAGATCATAAATGGCTTGCACCAATCATGTCCCAACTCATTATATTTCTTTTTTTATTTTGACAGTCCCCTCCTTGAGTCATGTTTGGAAATCTGTTGTTTTGTTCTTCATAGGTTTATAAATCAACACAATGCATTTGCATACATTTTCACTTGCAAGTTTCAATGGAGAGATTTAACTTTACTTGCTTTGGCTTTTGAATACTTGCAATCCAAAAGGGAAAGGTTTTTTTAGCTTACCTCTTAGCCAAGCTCTATGATTTTCTTTCGATTTCCCCTCCAAAATGGTGCTTCACAGCTTTAATAATGACTTCATAGCTTCAATCTCTAACAAGTTTATGGTTTCCACTCAATATTAGAGTAACCTATGCTATGATAACATGTAAATAGAATGGAGATATACAAATAATGCCTGTATAAACCCTAATTAACTCGCTCAACCATAGAGAAGAATTGGAGAAGCCATTGTTTCATTCTATTCTCCTTCACACACTCTCCATCTTCAAAATCAACACACATAATGATAAGTTCACACCATACTAAATGTAATACCAAATGTCCACACACTTGGCCATTGGATACGGACAATTATTATCTATACACTCCTACTACTAATGCACAACACACATGTGGAATTATTCGAGTGAACTTGCTATCTCAACACATCTTTTGAGCTTCAGTGTTTATACAATGTACATCTTCATCAAGGTGTCCCAAGCCTTCTTAGGCATTTGTGCATCCTATACATGCACAATCATTGAGACTGACACACTAATAAACAACTAGTGCGACACCATTATGACTCTTTCATGCCATGCTTCATATGCCTACACCTGTTGGGGTGGAATTTTCTTCAGTAATCTCTAGCTTCTTTTCATCACCTGTGATGAATTTTCAATATCCTTTTCCCATAAGGAAAGTGATTATCTTGAATTTCCAAGCCTGTGCGCTTTTGCCGCACAGGTCGTAGCTGGGGACTTGCCAGACACCGTATGCGAGCCACAAATGGCTACAAGCATACAACCAGGAAAAGGAAGCTCAAACAGAATGCCAAAGGGTGTGTCACTCACCACTCAACCATCGCCTTGAAGGATTCCCGCATCGTAGCCATGAAGGAGGAGCCGCCGTCGCCGCTCTACCGCCTCACCGCCGCCGCCGTGCCGCTACACAGTGCGCTCGATCGCTCTCTCACTCTCTCTCTCTCACACACATGCTCGATCGCTCTCTCACTCTCTCACTCTCTCTCTCTCTCACACACGCAGGAGAAGAAAACCCAAGAGATAAGGCAAGAGCACTCTTGTATTCACAACACATGAGAATGAGGATTTTAGGGTTACATTTGACTCTTATAGGTGACTTGGCCGTTCACACTTGGGCGCCCATACATGGCCAGCCGACCCTAACCCTTATCCTACTGATATTCAAGGTGCGCCTCTCATCGGCGATCACCCAATCCCTTTATCCTTAACATATGGTGCCGACAAGCCCGGCCCATGACTCAGAATATTTAAATTAATGACGTAAAACATAGTACATCTCAATGTCCGTCATAGGTTAACATGCCCCCCTTCCTGATGTAGATTCCATCCTCGGAAGCTATGTTATGGTAAGCTCGAGAGGGTTATTGTGGTAGACCGTCTGCAAAACAGGGAAGTAGAGTGAAGGTATGCTGGAATTCAAAAGATATAAAGTGTATAAATTCAAGCATGTTAGACCACAATGGATGTTGCTATGAGAACTTAGTTTAATTGTCACATGAATGAGTTAGTGTAGCAAATTAACAGGAGTTTAAAATTATTGAAAGTAAATCAAGAGTAAGCAAGGTGTCAAAGGTTAATCAAGGTTTATAATTGACCTAAGTCAAGGAAAATAACCAAGCTTAATAAATAAACAGATGACCACACTGTGTCTACTCTAAGAACAAGTTAATACCACAAGCCTAGGGACACAAGAAATATCAGAGTTACAGGAGCTTTTTGCCTCTTTTTTTTTTGCACATGACAATTTTTACACACAATGGCGACCTTCCTAAGGCAAAACTAACATCGATCCTGGTACCATGTTTAACACAAGGCATTATCCAGGAATCTATTAGCTCACTTTAGGCAAGGCTACCCCCTACCAACCAAGGCATCGGTCTGGAGTAGAATACTCCTCGCCTACCAAGTATCAATAAGGCGATAGGCCAACACTAAAGCACATCATAGACTTGTATTGCCATTTATTGTAGGCTTTTTTTTTAAATCTATTTCTTTTGATCTGCGCTCCTGAACTATAATTTGTCTTGCATCCTTTCGACAAAGGGGTAATAGCTATGTCCTAGAGGTCAACACACACATGGCCAGGTGTCAAACATTAAGATGGTTTGACCCTAGACCTAAGACAATCGTATTCCAAGGTTAACTAAAGACGTCATGCATGATGCTACCGAGGAATATTTCCAATAAAGTTAAGCTCATTAATGATTTACACTAGCATGCAAGCAACTTCAAAAACTAAGTAGTACATTGACAATTTCCATGTGGTCATGCATCATAGTTTATTAATTAATTGAACAGTAAAAACAAAAGAGAGTGGGTATGAAAGAATTACACCTGTAATTGGAGATCTCCTTGATTTGACTTGCAATTGATGTAGATATATTTTGATGAACGTTGCGGCAGTCTCAGGACTTGAAAACGAACCTACCTCAAACTTTTTAACTTGTACAATCAACTAACAAGCACTATACCTCAAGAGGCACATCAGTGTGAAAATTTCAAGACTTGTTTAAGGAATCTAAACTAGAAAAAACTTGAAAACACTAACCTACCTACCAGTCACCACACTACTACTACTAAGGATACGGTAAAAGGATGTTGTAGAGTCCTGGCTCTAGCCCTAAGGCTAAGCCTCTATCCGCATCATCCAAACAAATAAAGTCAACCTCAGTAGTGCCATGAGTTTCATCCGTCCACTCATCATTGTCAGATATTTCCTTTTCATTTTTCCATCCACATAAACTCATCAAAAATGTAACCATGCGAGGATAGTCATCTTGTGGAAAAGGAAAGCATTGGGCTATCGGGGATATGTCCTCTACGGAGTAGGGGTCAGTCATGGTCAATAGGCGAATTAGCCATTCTAATTCCTCAACATTTTCCTCTCTGGCTACGTACATCTATATGATCCCATTCAGTTTCAATTACAGGATAGCACATGTGGAATATCTGAGAAAGGTACAGATGATACCTCTCACCAAAGGTAGGAGTGGATGAAGTGTATGATGATCGGGCATCTGCCATATCTGCAAACACAGATATAGCATCAGTAGGTTTGTGACAGGTCAATCTAGTTCTTGATTGTATACGGATATTTCTCTTGTTTTTGTGCTCTTGCTCTTTTTACTATTTTTTGTTTTTCTTTTCTTTGTTTTAAAAAAAAAAATGTATGAAGCTATATATATACATCCCCTTGAATTTGGCAATTACATGGTCAGGGGAGAAGGCTAAGGAGGAAGCATTAGAATGTCGAGCGTGAGTACATGCTCCCCCTTTCCTTGGGTAGATCATATTATTTGCAATGATGTTGCAGCCTCTTGGAACCAATTTGTCCAGCGGGTCATAGGTTGTGATGTGGGCAGATAGCTTTTTATGACCCTTGTGGCCACGTCCAATTGCAAAGATGGTAGTGTACGCTCCCATTGACGAATGGAGGAAATGGTTTCCGATGATACTATTACAAGGGGAGACGTAGACTCATCGGTTTTTTGTTGGGTGTTGACAAGAGTAGGTGTAGAGCATGAAGAAACTTCTATATCAATGTGTGTTTGGCATGAAGAGCTAGAAGCTTCATGTGACTCCCCCCTTCCTGAGCTAGGTGGTATTGATCGATATCGTTTGGGAATCCAAACTAGCTCTGGAAGAAGTGGTGCGGAGCACTCTGTTACCTTTCCCTTACCACGGTCTTGAATTGTCATTGGGGTGGTAATAATTGGTTTGCAAGGTTTTATAGGTGATGTAGAGGGATTCAGCTTATGTTTAGGGACCCAAATCTGGTCATTCCCCTCGTAGTACCCTTGGGCTACTAATAATTTTTTAGGGATCCATCGTGATGTAACATTGCCCTTTTTCGGGTGGGTAGCTGCTTTCCTTTTACGAGGCTTCTTGGTGGCTGAACGAGATTGAGCAGGGGAAGTAGCTGTTAACGAAGCTTTGGGAACCCATTTGTATGTACTCTTTGGCATAGTAAGCGAAGCTTTAGAGACCACCTTGCCTGTTTCCACTCTTAGCGTTGAAGCGTTAGAGGGGTGGCCAACAATCGAAGATGGTTTTGCCACCACTGGACTTTGTGATTTTTCGTTATCCAGCATTTTGTCCAGAGTCGATGGCTTAGGAGCGGGATTTTGAGCGGTCCGACCTAGTGTTGGTTCTTGCGTTGTGACTTGTCTGGTTGCCCAATCGATATTGCACTTGGTGGCCATCATCCATTTGCGTCCTAAGATTACAGTCCCTTCCATGGTACCAGCAGGCAGCATAACCAAAAAGCTTTGAATTATGGTTCCCTTGTCATAAGCAACTGGAGTGTGCAGAATTCCTAAGACAGGGGTTTTCTTCTTGTTGATTCCTTGAACTTGGATAGGACTCTTGGATAAAGGTGGTTTTCCCAGTTGACACCACACGCCATATGATAGCAAATTGTGTTGAGCTCCTGTATCCAATAATGCATTATACAGCACCTCCCCGTAAGGACTCTGTAACTCAATTGGGTATCTTAGAGGTGGGTCAGATTCCAGTGCATCATCCTCTGCTTCCTCGAAAAATACTTGCGTAATTCCCAAGTTGGCTTCTCGTTGTCTCCTAGCATGTTGTTGACGTTCTTTGGCTTCGACTCTCGCTAGTATCTTTTTAAGCTCAGCTTGTTCTTTAGCTGCCTTCTTTTGATGGATTGCATGTAACTCCTCTTGGCTCAGGGGGTCATAGTATCTTTTGAATTTACTCCCATTAAGGAATCCAATGGTTTCAACTCCGTCGAGAGTCTCCACTCTGATGGTACCTTGTGGGGTAATTTCACATACTCTATACGGTCCCTTACCAGCATATTTGAGCTTTTTCTTTTCGTTTCGCACTCCATACATCAGGACTTTATCCCCAACCTTGATGTCCTTGTCCTTTAGGTGGCGATCAAACCATTTTTTCCTTCTATCCTTCTCCACAAGGGCATTGTACACAGCCAATTGTCTTTCTTCATTTAGCCGCTCAAGGATATACATACGCTCTGCTAAGGGATTACCATCCCAACCCTCTTGAGTAGCAACACGAAGACTTGGAATGACAAATTCCCACAGCATGACTGCTTCTTGGCCATATACCATTTTGAATGGTGTGCAATTAATAGCCACTTTGTACGCAGTATGCCCATAAAACTGTTGTAAGCTTTAGATCCCAATCCGTGCGATGAGCTTCAACAGTCTTTGTCAGAACAGAGATTAATGTCTTGTTTGTACTCTCAGCTTGGCCATTCGCTTGCGGATAATAAGGAGTAGATTTATGATGGGATATTATGAAATTTGTTGTGAGCTCCTTAATCACTTCATTTATAAAATGCGTACCATTGTCGCTCACAAGTTCAAAAGGACAACCGAATCGTGTGATTATATTTTCAAAGAGGAACTTGGCTGTTGTCCTCGCATCTGCCTTACGTGTCGCTTTCGCTTCAGCCCATTTGGTCATATAGTCAGTGGCCACAATAATATAGCGAGATTGTGTGTTTCGGGCCGCTGGACTAATTGAACCTACAAAGTCTAAACCCCACTGGTTTACTTTGATCGGATGTAGGGGCATCTGATCTTTCCTCTGGGGTTTCTTATATCGTTGGGCATTCATCGCAACCCTTCACAAAGAGTGATGCGTCTTGGAACATAGTGGGCCACCAATACCCTAATTGTAAGATCTTTCGCACAGTTAAGTCTCCTGAGAAGTGACCACCGGCTACGCCCATATGTGCCTCTTGCAAAATGTATAGATACTCATCCTCTCGGGCACAATGCCTAAGAACGTCATCCTTTCCTCTTTTATAAAGAGTCCCAGCTATCAGGCAATAAGGTTCGCATTCTTTGATTAGCTTTCGAGCTAGATCTTTACGAAGCTCCTTGGGTGGAAAGCCATTAACCAAAAAGTTAACAATCTTCTCACTCCATTCAGGCATTATCTCCACCATGAACAAGGAAGTGTCCGGTAAGTCATCATCAACCCCCGTAGGAGCCTCACCATTAGGTATGCGAGACATATGATCAGCCATAACATGTTTTTTGCCAGGTCTCACAACAACAGTGAAATCAAACTCAAGAAGAATCAATAGCCATCGTGTGATTCTTCCTGTGGAGCATGGTTTGTTTACCAGATACAACAATGCTTGATGATCTACATAGAAAACAAACTTGGTGGCAAGGAGGTAATAACGAAATTTCCTTACTGCATATATCATTGCCAACCCTTCTCGCTCCGTAGTGGTGTAGTTCATCTCAGCATCGTTCAACTGGCGACTGGCAAAGCTAATGTTATAGTCTAGCTTGTGTTCTCCAGGTTGAGTTAAAACACACCCAATAGCAAAGTTTGACGCATCAATATGCACATGGAAGAGTAAATCCCAGTTAGGCATTCTCAAGATTGGAGCACTCGCCAAGGCCTTCTTTAATAGCTCATAGGCACGTTCTTCGGTCCAAATAAACTCGATGAGAAGCTTATACAATGGTCGAGCTATCTCGGCGAAGAATAGAATAAATCTTCGATAATAACCAACGTGGCCCATAAAGCGTTGGACTCCCTTATAGTTGGTGGGTGGAGGCAATTCCAGAATGACCTTGATTTTACTCTCGTCGGTGGAGATCCCATTTTTGGACACTATATGCCCTAAGATAACTCCGTGTTTCAACCCAAAATTGGCATTTAAAAGGATTCAATGAGATGCGATATAATCTACACCTTTCAAATATTTTTTGTAAACACATCAAGTGCTCGTCCCAAGAGGAATGAACACAAAGATCATCTAAGAAAGCTTCACAGAAGTCCCTTAGATATTCCTTAAAGGCCGTGTATATCAATCGTTGGAATGTTGCAGGTGCATTGGTCAAGCCAAAAGCCATGACGCGAAAGGCAAACACTCCAAACTCCGTGATAAATGCTGTTTTAGCTTGGTCCTCGACTGCAATTGTGATCTGATTGTAACCTGAGTACCCATCTAAAAAGCTATATGCCTCTTTGCCTGCCACTCTTTCAAGCACATGTTCAGAATATGGCAAGGGGTAATGATCCCTTCTGGTGGCTGCATTAACCTTTTTAAGATCAACACACACTCTGAGTTTCCCATTCTTTTTTGGTACGATGACTATCGGAGAAACCCATTCTGAGTGCTCAATTGGGTATATGAATCCACATTTTACCAGCTTTTCAATTTCCTCTTGTACAATCTTTGCGTACTTAGGATTCATTGGGTAGGGACGTTGCTGGACTGGTTTAGCAGTGCTAATCATTGGAATCGTGTGTTGCACCACCGAGGGTGGAACACCCTTCATATCATGATATGTCCAGGCAAATATGTCCTTGAATTCTTTAAGAAGCTTCGTAAGTGCAGCTTCTTCCGCCTTGGTGAGGTCTTGAGCAATAAAAACTGGTTTAGACTCCTCACCCGGATCTGCTAAGTCTATCTCCTTAACTACCGCAGGGCCATCGTAGACACCGCTACTCCCATTGGTAGGCGTTCGTTGGGCTTTTGTGTAGACCACTTTACGTTCCCCTGTGGTAAATGATTTGAAATGCTCTGGTGCGGGGTGTAAGTCTACTGGTTCTTATTGTACCAGGCTTTTTTCTTTCAATTCCGCTTCCTTTTGTTGTTGAGCCAACTCTTGGTTTTGCCGCCTTCTTGCAGTACGACTTAGTTTTGGCTTCTCATCAATTTCTAATTGGGCGACGTCATGAGGTTGCGGAATACACCACATGACACTTTGGAGGTATTGTCCCCAATTATCCGCTATCTTTTGATTAGCGTCAATGGCTCCTACATAACTAAGCCATTCTGCAGTGGATCTTTCTTTGTTTATTGCAGTGCGTACATTAGCTCGATAGCGTTGGCGCTTATGTCTCGTTTTCTTCTTACCAAGTTTTTGATTTTTGTTTCTATCAGATTCGGACTCACTTGGTCGATCTTCACTTTCGGATGAGCTGCATGAGGTCACTGCCCTAGGCCTTGAGCACCTTGCTTCCACCTTTGGGTGAATATTTGATACTTTCCCCCCATCAGGCTCAGGGTCAGTTTCTTCTTGAGATTCAGACTCAGAGTTGCATTGGTCAGAGTCTTTGCTACTTTCAGTGTGAGTGGAGTTTGCCACGTTCTCGCCATCAGCAGGAGTCAAGTGCATAACACCTATCATGTTTATTGGCACTAACGGTGGCATATCTTGCCCCTCAGGTGTTACCCAACTTGTGCGTCTATTTCCCCATGTGTCTATGGTTGCCGCTAGGTGTACCCAATCCACGTTATCTGACTCAGTCATACCCGGTAGGACATCCATATAAGGAGAATCTTTCCCATCATCAGTCTCTTTTTTGCATGTATAGCAATACCTTAATGGGGCGGAATGAACAGTGGTATCCGATCGATTATCGATGATAACCTTGCTTCCTAAAGGATGTGCACGACTATTCTCAAGATCAACTCGAATGACAGAGTCCTGGAATTGTAGATAGACATGGTTTTTCGACCAGTCATGCACCATTTGTGCTTCCCTCATGAAAGGACGTCCTAAGATCATTTGATATGACATAGGATGCTTGGAGAAATCCATTACAATGAAGGTATGTTTTACCTTGTATCCCAGAACCTTGATCTTAAGGTCTCTTAACATTCCAATAGGTTTAGCAATAGTTCCGTTTGCCATCTTCACCACTATGTTTGTGACTTCGAGGTGAGGTCTTCCCATGGATTCCCAACAGTTTTTAGTCACAATGCTCACTCCAGCACCACCATCAAGGATTCCCTTTAGAGTTAATCCCTTGGTAGTAATGGTGGGGAGGGTTGCATTAGATTCGTCCCCTTCAAAGTACTGTCCCAACTTGTTCACAGGTATTTCAACGACCGAGTCTTCATCTAGGTTGGGTCGTAGATCCCAATGTTTCCCTTCATCTTGAAGCGTGTCGGGTCTATCCATATTTGCAAATTGTGGTAGCCCCGCCTTTAGTTCTCCATTGAGAAATGCCCGAAGAGCTAAGAATAGCTCAGGATCTCCGTATAATTTAGATATGATCGTGGTTCTGATTTCAAAGGACATGAAATCCATTAGCTTGGACACATTCAATGGTACTTTGTTCTTGAAAGAATACATACGTGAGGGTGTGCTTTGGAGAGTAGCATCTCAACTCCAAAAAGCCCAATAGTCCCCCACCCTCCACCAACCCTCTTGAACTAGCTCATCTCCCCCATCTTCTTTTTTAGCCCCCAAAGATCAAGGCCCTTCCCAACCCAATAGTCCCCACCCTCCACCAACCCTCTTGAACTCCCCTTGCTCCACCACATCCATCTCCTCATAGCCTCCATCTTGCACTAACCCCACCGACCAATGAGATACCATGAGCATGAGTCTAGATTCTTGGGAATTCTCCACAAAGCCAATGGCAGTGATCAATAAGCTGATTATACTAGCAAAGGTAGTCAATTTTCTAGATTTCAATGAAGAGCCAATAGCCACTAAGGAGAGTAGTTGGATCACCAAGATCCATCTCTTTCTTTAACAATCCATAAGCAACAACTCACCTACCCCCCACATTTATGGGAGCTGATCTCTCAAGAAGAGCAGTTGGACAACTAAATTCAATCTCTTTCTTTGCCAATCCATGAGCAATAGCTCACTGACCCCTCACATTCATGGGAGTTGACCTCTCTAGGAAATTATTTAGAGAGCCTTGACACTCCCTATGACACTCTTCCAATCCATGTGGAAACAACTCACCTACCCCCACATTTGAGGGAGTTGATCTCTCAAGGAAATAACTTAGAGACCCTTGACACTCCCTATGATACAATAAAAATCTGAATTATAAATCAATACATAAATAAGTTGTATACCTCATGGAGGAAGAGAGACCATACTTGTTATATTAGCATGGGAAGAGCTTGACTCCTAGTGGTGAATGTCTCCAAGCCATTAGCATTCTTAGCACCTTAGGTTGGTGATGGGAGGATGCGATCATTATTAGGAAGGGGGTATGCAAACCACTCCAATTAATGTTCATCCTATTGTAAAGGTGTTGTGCCATTTTGTAGTCAAAGTTTTCTTTTTGTAATATGATGCTAGAACATTGAAAGTAGTCTTACTTTGAGCTTAATGTAAATTTATTCTTCTAGATTTTTTTCTTTTCATTTTGATTCCAATGGGTAAGGTTGTAAGATCCCTGTTCCCACCGAGCAACGGATTCGGGGTACTAGCAGCGGAAGTAGCACTTCTCGCGCGGGACAGGGGTCCCACACTCGGGGCCTCGCCCACGGATATCCGGACAAGAGACTAATCCGTCGGTTTGTCCAAAACCGAAACCGGAAAAACTTCCTTTACCCGGAAAGCACAGGCGATTCCACCAGGATAACTCTTTACTCTAACGTAGTCAAGATCATTACTGATCAAACTGATCTGACTGCACCTTTAACGGTACTTGGTCAAATCAAGGAAGAAACTGCACTTGGATCATTGGGATCAACGCTTTTTTCCCCATCAAGAGGCACAGCCGTTGATTCCTATCCATAGAACAATTTCTATCCAGGATTTACTTCATCTATCGTAATAATAGAAATTAAATCTCGATTTACGGATCCATCAGTCCAGCCTAACCCCATCCGATCCCATGGGTTAGCCAACCGCCCAACCACTGTAGTGATGGGATCCAATTTGGAATTTGGTTAGGTTTTGTCCCGGGTACCAAGGAAAAGAGTTCCAAGGCCCCCTAGCCGGAAGTTCATGCAAACATAAAACTAGTCATACCACTTACACACCCAATATGAAATTGCCTTTTTCTTAGCATCAACTAGCTTTAAAACAATCCTTTAATAAAACCATTATGTCACTGATGACAATCCTCAAAGTCTCTGGTTGAATCCTTATTTCCAGTCATTCTTTCATCGGTATACTTATGGCATCATTGGCAACCAAAACGCTCACCACCTGTTCTCTCAGGGGCCTTTTCCATGGTTCCTAGCTCATAGTAACCGGCAATATATTCATATAATAGAATGGAGTCTCCGTGGAAGATCAGCAAGATCAACCCACAGATCCATATAAAAGAGCCATGGACTCATCTGTTGAGGACCAGTAAGGTCAATCAACCAGATCCATGCCCGGTTTCAGAAAACAACTCTTACTCCTTGTTCCAATATCTTCCACGACGCACGTGTGGGTATCTTCGGCGACCCAGAGCCCGAGCACCGTATGGTCAGCACCCTCTAGGATCCTTCGCAGGTGACCTAGCGCTTCACTCATAGGCCGCTTCCTTGGTCCCTCATCCACCGTACCGGAAGCTCACCATTTAAATCGAGTCGAGGCTGGTCAAGACCTCGATCGACCTTGCTACGCGAGACGTCCTCCATTGACTCTCCGTCAGCAGTTGCAACTTTAACAGTTAGGTCTTCATGACCTTAATTCCACAAGACAGTCAAAATGCTTCCCCAGCATTCATGACATAAAACAGTCATTTACAAACAGTCACAAAATACAGATTCTAAATCGAACTCTTGTCTTTCTATATTATCCACTCTCGGACCACATTACTTATTCCACATTCCATTCAGTGTGTACTCGTTCTCATCCATTCACTCATATAGACTACATTATCTCACATACATCTTCATATTCATTATTCTACATACATATCCATGTTCGTACGTCCACATCATACATCCAATTTCACATTCATACATACGCATCTACATGCATACATCCACATCTACATTCATACATCCATACCTCCATTTCCACATCCACACATCCACATTCATATTCATACATCCACATTCACATGTATACATCCATTTTCGCATCCTCATTCATACATCCACATTCACATACATACATCCACATCCGTATCTACATCCATACATTCACATTCACATCCACATCAACATTCACATTCATACATATACATCTACATACATACATACACATCCGTATCTACATCCATACATCCACATCCACATCAACATTCACATTCATACATATACATCTACATGTATACATCCACTTTCGCATCCTCATTCATACATCCACATTCACATACATACATCCACATCCGTATCTACATCCATACATTCACATCCACATCAACATTCACATTCATACATATACATCTACATACATACATACACATCCGTATCTACATCCATACATCCACATCCACATCAACATTCACATTCATACATATACATCTACATGTATACATCCACATCACATTCATACAACCATATTACATCCATTCTCGTCCTAACACATCCCATATACATCTTAACACATCCTAACTCATCTTAACACATTCTATCACATCTCATACACATCTTATCACATCTTTTTACATCTCATACACCTCTTATCACATCCTATCACTTTCCATACGCATCTTATCAAATCTTATCACATCTCATACACATCTTATCACATCTTTTTACATCTCATACACCTCTTATCACATCCTATCACTTTCCATACGCATCTTATCAATTCTTATCACATCTCATACACCTCTTATCACATCCTATCACTTTCCATACGCATCTTATCAATTCATATCACATCTCATACACCTCTTATCACATCTTATCACATTTCATATCTTTAAAAAAAAAAAAAAAAGAGAATTCTTATATTTGATATAAGATTTCTCTACACATTTATTTATACATAAATTCCATTTAAGGAGACTAACACTTTCGAAATTAAAATCAATCTTTTATGCATCTTCTTATGCATAATTTCAATTTGGTAGGGAATTATACTTTTAGAATAAAAGAATTTCTCTTATGCATCTAAGTTAAGCATAAAATCCATTTATGAGGAAAATCACACTTTTAGTATAAAAAGAATATCTTTTATGCATACCTATATGCATGAAATCCAATATGATAAAAGTAACACTTTTGATATAAAAATTTTTCCTTTATGCATACTTCTATGCATGAAAATTAAAAATGATAAAAGTAACACTTTTGATATAAAAATTTTCTTTTATGTATACTTTTATGCATGAAAATTAAAAATGATAAAAGTAACACTTTTGATATAAAAAATTTTCCTTTATGCATACTTCTATGCATGAAAATTAAAAATGATAAAAGTAACACTTTTGATATAAAAATTTTCTTTTATGCATACTTTTATGCATGAAAATTAAAAATGATAAAAGTAACACTTTTGATATAAAAAATTTTCCTTTATGCATACTTCTATGCATGAAAATTAAAAATGATAAAAGTAACACTTTTGATATAAAAATTTTCTTTTATGTATACTTTTATGCATGAAAATTAAAAATGATAAAAGTAACACTTTTGATATAAAAAATTTTCCTTTATGCATACTTCTATGCATGAAAATTAAAAATGATAAAAGTAACACTTTTGATATAAAAATTTTCTTTTATGCATACTTTTATGCATGAAAATTAAAAATGATAAAAGTAACACTTTTGATTAAAAAAAAATTTCCTTTATGCATACTTCTATGCATGAAAATTAAAAATGATAAAAGTAACACTTTTGATATAAAAAAATTTTCCTTTATGCATACTTCTATGCATGAAAATAAAAATGATAAAAATAACACTTTTGATATAAAAATTTATCCTTTATGCATGATATTAAAATTCAATGTCTCCATGATTATAATGAAATTCTTTCAATTAATCTAGGATGATAATTCCTAGAATATGGTAGGAAGTCCTCTTTTTATGCTTTGAATGAAATTATTTTATGCATAATTTTTATAAAAATTTTGCCATAGCTCCGCTGCTATGACTGATAAATCTCAATTTTTCTAAGGGATAATGCTTATCATTAAGGAAATAATTAAAATAATCTCTAATTGGATTATTAATTCATAATGGATTGAATCATTAATATACATAAACTAAAAGCATAGAAAAAAGCCATTAATTTGGCCTCAAGCATAGCTTAATCTTGGTTTAGGAAAAGCTTTATGAAAAGCTTGATTTGGATTGAGAATGGGTCATGAGTATGACCATTTCTTGAGTGAGAGAGAGAATTTACATAAAAATCATTAGAATTTAAACATAAATGAAAATTAACTTCAATAGCATTATGTAACTCTTCACTACTATTCAAACTTCAATAGCATTTAAAAAAAACCATACCAATTAAACTTCTCAAGCTTGAGAGGGGTTGAGAAGAGAGAAACATTGAGAAATTATAGAAAGATCAATATTCACTAATTACCTTACAACTTGCTTGATTCTTTGTTCACGGTAGAGGCCCCCAACCAATCAATTGGTTAAGTATGTTGATGGAGCCACTAATGGGGATTGAAGAAAGAGGGAAGCTCCAAAAACTAGTGAATTATTAAATGAATTCACAGTTCTTGGCTTAGGTGGAGTAGAGTAACGATGCATAAACACTATATATTTTTCAACAAGGGGGAGGCTTCTATTTATAGGAAAAATTGAGCTCCTAACCAAACAAACTGATTCTAGAATTTTCTAAATCAGTTTGGTCAATATTTGACCATTTTTAGGTCAGTTAAGCTAACTTTTTGGAACTAGACTTAAATGAGGAGAGAGGAGAGATGAAATATCTCAATTTTTATGAGTTTAAAACTCATTCAAGCATGTGAAATATGCACCTCCTTTAAAGAACTCCCCTTCCTTACATATGTGTCAAAATGGAATCATTATACCCAAAATATCTCATATTTTTAATATTGCTCATAGTTTTTTTACTAATAAACCTTGTACATTTTCAACTCTTCATCTTATGTGAAATATGCACCTCCTTTAAAGAACTCCCCTTCCTTACATATGTCATACTTTTAATATTGCTCATATTTTTTTACTAATAAACCTTGTACATTTTCAACTCTTCATCTTATGTGAAATATGCACCTCCTTTAAAGAACTCCCCTTCCTTACATATGTCATACTTTTAATATTGCTCATAATTTTTTTACTAATAAACCTTGTACATTTTCAACTCTTCATCTTATGTGAGCATTTACTCATTTTTGGGTATCTTCTTTTACAAAATTGGATTTATCTCCTCTCTACACATGGATTGATGCTATTGGCCCATAGGAACCTTAATTGGACCATAATCCAAAAATTTCTGAAAATCTAGACCCTTAGGCTAAGGTCCTTTATACACATTTCCGATTAATTCCAATTGCACATTGGAAAATTCTTTTTGAATTTCTGTTTCAGGGGAACTTATTTTAATAGGATGAGATATTTTTCTATCCAAAAATATTCAAAATCTGAATATTCTCTTTCTAGAATATTTTCTCTCTCTAGGTTAAAACAGTTAGAAACAAGTCTTTTATATTTCTGAAGAGGGATTGATTACAGGGGAAGATGCTGGACATTTTGAGAGGCTGGGGAGGAATCTTACATTCTCTCCCACTTAAAAAACGCGAGATGCCCTCATCTCGCAAACTGGGGGTAATTTCGCAAGATGCATAAGTTATGAGACTGAGAGAAAATTTTTTAATTTAGATTAACCACCAATTAAAAAAATCTCAAGAGAGCAAGATTCAAGATAAGAACAAGATTTAAACTTTATTCATTCTCGGAACTTATACAGTAAAGATAGAAGAACTCTTTACACTTCCATAAGCCCGTCCATCATATGATCACAAAAGCAGTCCTCACAAGCTGCACAAGTATAAGGTAACTCATCTATGGGAATGATTCTGTGGGTTATTGCTGCGCCTATCTCAGTGGTATGAGGTGTTCTAACAAAAGGACCTCTGAGAGGCAAGCCAAAAACGGGGTAAAGGCATATCTTCTCATGAGGAAGAAAACACGCCAATAAGAAGACCCGCTCAGAAAACCCAGGATGTCTTGATCTCATGACGCAGTAGTATCGGGAACCCAAACCCAAGGCTTCAATAACCATGGCCAAGCGGACATTGTTGCGAAAGTGCTGCTGACCCCAGGGTGTTACCCTAGTTATGTCTTGATAGGTCCGCCATTTGGTCTGCGCTACAGAAGTTCCCAAGTGAGGGAAAAGTGAGCGCTCATACTGTTCTATAAAATCCTTCTTCACAGACTCACTTGCGTCTTGAAGGTGAGGAATCATTATGGATAAAACTAATTCTTGTTGCCAAGCCATGAAGGAGATTAGGAAGAAAGGAGATCGATGGGAGTAAGATTACTGTGAGCGACAAGTAAAAGTTACGACTTATATAAAGGAAGGAGCTAGCGTAACTTAGAAGCCAACGGTAGCTTGCCGCTGAAGTTTTACCGTCTTTCCATGATTTGGGTTTGGCACAATTTTCTATAGAAGGCATTAAGAACTTTGAGATGAGGAGATAAAAGAAGTACGTAAGTTAAATCACCTACTTTCTTTGGTCCACAATATCTGGGAGATAACTTCTTATACTTCCCAAGAGATAAAGAACTTCTTTTGGGTCGTACTCGAGACCAAAACCTTGATATCCAAAACATCGATTCTCACTTCTGAACTCGTTGTTCTGAATCCTTAAAACAGGTGGGACTCTTGAGAAGTATTCAGGAAAAAGGTTCTTCCTTTTTTAAACAGAATCTTTCTTTTATTTTAGAGAGAGAATAATTATAAGATCAGAAAGGGAGATTCTTACTCCTGTATACCTCTAAGGCTGGGGGAGGAATCTTACATTCTACCCCACTTAAAAGGTGCAAGATGTCCTCATCTCGCAAGTAGAGGACAACTTTTTTGCTTAAGATCCAATTTATTCTGGGGTTCCTTATATTCCGGTCAACCCAACAGAATATGGGGATAAATATCCCTTATATAGAATTCATCATTAAATAACAATTCATTCAAATCATATCATTCATATCTTTAACACGATAATGGTCCATTAGACCGAAAAATTTTCTTCTGAACATTTCTCCACAGGAATTTTAGTCAAGCAAGTTCTCAATTTGTCATCCCTTAACTTGATCCGCCAAGTCAAGTATTAATAGTAGCAATCTGATAGCACAATCCACTAATCTCATAGTGATTTGCTGAAATCATTATCATCATTCCAGTTATGAATATCATCACAGGGACTCATCCCATTCATCCTCATTGAAGCTTATTACATTTCAACCAAATTTTAGGGATCATCATTTTTCAATCAGAATCCAAATCAATTCATCAATTCTCAAACAGAATTAAAAATCATATCAACCACATTCGAAATCATCCTCTGGATAGCATTAACGCTTATAATTTCAAGTCTTAGATTTACTCGTATATACTGTCGGTAAAGAGCTGCAGTTATACCCTCGGTATATACGGATAGTCATGATACTCGAAACTATAAGGTAAATACCATCATGTCTAGGTCTCAAGCAAGTCAGGGTTCCATACAATTGCGGTACTTCCAATTGAAGACCCAATTACTAATTTACGAATTTCAATTTGAATTAACAATTTGTATGAATTATATCAAACAATTACAACCTTTTTGTGCGTCTTGATAAACTTTTGACATAATTTGCTCCTCAGTTGATCTTATTGGAGATCTATGACTTAAGTCTGATAAATAGATTTTTCTTTATCCGATCGTCCGTAAAAAAAACATTTGTATATTTATATACAAGTTGCAATAATTACATAGAGTGGCTCGGCTCCAAAACTCAAAATCTCTTCGAGGGACGCATAAGACGACGGTACTGGGCCATAGTCATGCCCTGTTACATAAGTTCTCTAACTGCGAAGGGAGTTATTATTTTCTCCTTAGGGATAAATCGACTAAGGAGTCTATAAATTCGACATGAAAGTCTAAAATTTCGAGGTGTCGAATGATATAGAATGACACCACGCACCATTTTCAGCTTTAACAGGATCATAGTCAATGAGAGATTCTGCCACAGCATTGTATGGCGGTTGCAATGGGCGTGGACATATTGCCCTGCAAACCACTTATGTTGTATTCTCTCCGCTGGGGTAGGAAAATATAAATCCGCGAAATGGCGTGCGAGTCTTGCTCGGCTTGTTTGAGTTGAAGCGGAAGAGATGAGATGCTCGAAGGCAAATGCAATCATATCTTGAGACTGGGTGAGGTCGGAAATACCAGATAAATGTGGAACTTCCATCTATAAAAACAATTTCTTTGATTAAAATTTCTCCATTAAAGAAGCTTACGGAATGAAAATACATTATGAAAATACTGTTTCTAAATTCTTATTACCAATTTCAGATAAGAATTTAATTATCCTTATTAGCTTTCAATTTCGCTCTGATACCAACTGTAAGATCCCTGTTCCCACCGAGCAACGGATTCGGGGTACTAGCAGCGGAAGTAGCACTTCTCGCGCGGGACAGGGGTCCCACACTCGGGGCCTCGCCCACGGATATCCGGACAAGAGACTAATCCGTCGGTTTGTCCAAAACCGAAACCGGAAAAACTTCCTTTACCCGGAAAGCACAGGCGATTCCACCAGGATAACTCTTTACTCTAACGTAGTCAAGATCATTACTGATCAAACTGATCTGACTGCACCTTTAACGGTACTTGGTCAAATCAAGGAAGAAACTGCACTTGGATCATTGGGATCAACGCTTTTTTCCCCATCAAGAGGCACAGCCGTTGATTCCTATCCATAGAACAATTTCTATCCAGGATTTACTTCATCTATCGTAATAATAGAAATTAAATCTCGATTTACGGATCCATCAGTCCAGCCTAACCCCATCCGATCCCATGGGTTAGCCAACCGCCCAACCACTGTAGTGATGGGATCCAATTTGGAATTTGGTTAGGTTTTGTCCCGGGTACCAAGGAAAAGAGTTCCAAGGCCCCCTAGCCGGAAGTTCATGCAAACATAAAACTAGTCATACCACTTACACACCCAATATGAAATTGCCTTTTTCTTAGCATCAACTAGCTTTAAAACAATCCTTTAATAAAACCATTATGTCACTGATGACAATCCTCAAAGTCTCTGGTTGAATCCTTATTTCCAGTCATTCTTTCATCGGTATACTTATGGCATCATTGGCAACCAAAACGCTCACCACCTGTTCTCTCAGGGGCCTTTTCCATGGTTCCTAGCTCATAGTAACCGGCAATATATTCATATAATAGAATGGAGTCTCCGTGGAAGATCAGCAAGATCAACCCACAGATCCATATAAAAGAGCCATGGACTCATCTGTTGAGGACCAGTAAGGTCAATCAACCAGATCCATGCCCGGTTTCAGAAAACAACTCTTACTCCTTGTTCCAATATCTTCCACGACGCACGTGTGGGTATCTTCGGCGACCCAGAGCCCGAGCACCGTATGGTCAGCACCCTCTAGGATCCTTCGCAGGTGACCTAGCGCTTCACTCATAGGCCGCTTCCTTGGTCCCTCATCCACCGTACCGGAAGCTCACCATTTAAATCGAGTCGAGGCTGGTCAAGACCTCGATCGACCTTGCTACGCGAGACGTCCTCCATTGACTCTCCGTCAGCAGTTGCAACTTTAACAGTTAGGTCTTCATGACCTTAATTCCACAAGACAGTCAAAATGCTTCCCCAGCATTCATGACATAAAACAGTCATTTACAAACAGTCACAAAATACAGATTCTAAATCGAACTCTTGTCTTTCTATATTATCCACTCTCGGACCACATTACTTATTCCACATTCCATTCAGTGTGTACTCGTTCTCATCCATTCACTCATATAGACTACATTATCTCACATACATCTTCATATTCATTATTCTACATACATATCCATGTTCGTACGTCCACATCATACATCCAATTTCACATTCATACATACGCATCTACATGCATACATCCACATCTACATTCATACATCCATACCTCCATTTCCACATCCACACATCCACATTCATATTCATACATCCACATTCACATGTATACATCCATTTTCGCATCCTCATTCATACATCCACATTCACATACATACATCCACATCCGTATCTACATCCATACATTCACATCCACATCAACATTCACATTCATACATATACATCTACATACATACATACACATCCGTATCTACATCCATACATCCACATCCACATCAACATTCACATTCATACATATACATCTACATGTATACATCCACTTTCGCATCCTCATTCATACATCCACATTCACATACATACATCCACATCCGTATCTACATCCATACATTCACATCCACATCAACATTCACATTCATACATATACATCTACATACATACATACACATCCGTATCTACATCCATACATCCACATCCACATCAACATTCACATTCATACATATACATCTACATGTATACATCCACATCACATTCATACAACCATATTACATCCATTCTCGTCCTAACACATCCCATATACATCTTAACACATCCTAACTCATCTTAACACATTCTATCACATCTCATACACATCTTATCACATCTTTTTACATCTCATACACCTCTTATCACATCCTATCACTTTCCATACGCATCTTATCAAATCTTATCACATCTCATACACATCTTATCACATCTTTTTACATCTCATACACCTCTTATCACATCCTATCACTTTCCATACGCATCTTATCAATTCTTATCACATCTCATACACCTCTTATCACATCCTATCACTTTCCATACGCATCTTATCAATTCATATCACATCTCATACACCTCTTATCACATCTTATCACATTTCATATCTTTAAAAAAAAAAAAAAAGAGAATTCTTATATTTGATATAAGATTTCTCTACACATTTATTTATACATAAATTCCATTTAAGGAGACTAACACTTTCGAAATTAAAATCAATCTTTTATGCATCTTCTTATGCATAATTTCAATTTGGTAGGGAATTATACTTTTAGAATAAAAGAATTTCTCTTATGCATCTAAGTTAAGCATAAAATCCATTTATGAGGAAAATCACACTTTTAGTATAAAAAGAATATCTTTTATGCATACCTATATGCATGAAATCCAATATGATAAAAGTAACACTTTTGATATAAAAATTTTTCCTTTATGCATACTTCTATGCATGAAAATTAAAAATGATAAAAGTAACACTTTTGATATAAAAATTTTCTTTTATGTATACTTTTATGCATGAAAATTAAAAATGATAAAAGTAACACTTTTGATATAAAAAATTTTCCTTTATGCATACTTCTATGCATGAAAATTAAAAATGATAAAAGTAACACTTTTGATATAAAAATTTTCTTTTATGCATACTTTTATGCATGAAAATTAAAAATGATAAAAGTAACACTTTTGATATAAAAAATTTTCCTTTATGCATACTTCTATGCATGAAAATTAAAAATGATAAAAGTAACACTTTTGATATAAAAATTTTCTTTTATGTATACTTTTATGCATGAAAATTAAAAATGATAAAAGTAACACTTTTGATATAAAAAATTTTCCTTTATGCATACTTCTATGCATGAAAATTAAAAATGATAAAAGTAACACTTTTGATATAAAAATTTTCTTTTATGCATACTTTTATGCATGAAAATTAAAAATGATAAAAGTAACACTTTTGATTAAAAAAAAATTTCCTTTATGCATACTTCTATGCATGAAAATTAAAAATGATAAAAGTAACACTTTTGATATAAAATTTTTTTCCTTTATGCATACTTCTATGCATGAAAATAAAAATGATAAAAATAACACTTTTGATATAAAAATTTATCCTTTATGCATGATATTAAAATTCAATGTCTCCATGATTATAATGAAATTCTTTCAATTAATCTAGGATGATAATTCCTAGAATATGGTAGGAAGTCCTCTTTTTATGCTTTGAATGAAATTATTTTATGCATAATTTTTATAAAAATTTTGCCATAGCTCCGCTGCTATGACTGATAAATCTCAATTTTTCTAAGGGATAATGCTTATCATTAAGGAAATAATTAAAATAATCTCTAATTGGATTATTAATTCATAATGGATTGAATCATTAATATACATAAACTAAAAGCATAGAAAAAAGCCATTAATTTGGCCTCAAGCATAGCTTAATCTTGGTTTAGGAAAAGCTTTATGAAAAGCTTGATTTGGATTGAGAATGGGTCATGAGTATGACCATTTCTTGAGTGAGAGAGAGAATTTACATAAAAATCATTAGAATTTAAACATAAATGAAAATTAACTTCAATAGCATTATGTAACTCTTCACTACTATTCAAACTTCAATAGCATTTAAAAAAAACCATACCAATTAAACTTCTCAAGCTTGAGAGGGGTTGAGAAGAGAGAAACATTGAGAAATTATAGAAAGATCAATATTCACTAATTACCTTACAACTTGCTTGATTCTTTGTTCACGGTAGAGGCCCCCAACCAATCAATTGGTTAAGTATGTTGATGGAGCCACTAATGGGGATTGAAGAAAGAGGGAAGCTCCAAAAACTAGTGAATTATTAAATGAATTCACAGTTCTTGGCTTAGGTGGAGTAGAGTAACGATGCATAAACACTATATATTTTTCAACAAGGGGGAGGCTTCTATTTATAGGAAAAATTGAGCTCCTAACCAAACAAACTGATTCTAGAATTTTCTAAATCAGTTTGGTCAATATTTGACCATTTTTAGGTCAGTTAAGCTAACTTTTTGGAACTAGACTTAAATGAGGAGAGAGGAGAGATGAAATATCTCAATTTTTATGAGTTTAAAACTCATTCAAGCATGTGAAATATGCACCTCCTTTAAAGAACTCCCCTTCCTTACATATGTGTCAAAATGGAATCATTATACCCAAAATATCTCATATTTTTAATATTGCTCATAGTTTTTTTACTAATAAACCTTGTACATTTTCAACTCTTCATCTTATGTGAAATATGCACCTCCTTTAAAGAACTCCCCTTCCTTACATATGTCATACTTTTAATATTGCTCATATTTTTTTACTAATAAACCTTGTACATTTTCAACTCTTCATCTTATGTGAAATATGCACCTCCTTTAAAGAACTCCCCTTCCTTACATATGTCATACTTTTAATATTGCTCATAATTTTTTTACTAATAAACCTTGTACATTTTCAACTCTTCATCTTATGTGAGCATTTACTCATTTTTGGGTATCTTCTTTTACAAAATTGGATTTATCTCCTCTCTACACATGGATTGATGCTATTGGCCCATAGGAACCTTAATTGGACCATAATCCAAAAATTTCTGAAAATCTAGACCCTTAGGCTAAGGTCCTTTATACACATTTCCGATTAATTCCAATTGCACATTGGAAAATTCTTTTTGAATTTCTGTTTCAGGGGAACTTATTTTAATAGGATGAGATATTTTTCTATCCAAAAATATTCAAAATCTGAATATTCTCTTTCTAGAATATTTTCTCTCTCTAGGTTAAAACAGTTAGAAACAAGTCTTTTATATTTCTGAAGAGGGATTGATTACAGGGGAAGATGCTGGACATTTTGAGAGGCTGGGGAGGAATCTTACAAAGGTACAAAAGATTATTAGTAGATCTTGTTAATCATCAGACTACTTTAAGCTTATAAACAAGCTATGTGAAAGATTTTTAGTCATGCATCTAATCAAAGAGAACTTTTCATGTATTTTTCAACTCATCTATGTATAAGGCATAACCATGATTGTAACAAAGTATTATGTTAGAAGTGGAAAAGCTAACATCTTTTATCTTTAAGATTCAAACCTTAAGATTTTTTGACAATCACTTAACCAACCCATATAAACATGCTTACACTCATAGAGTTTTAAGCTTACTTGTTTAGGCCATACTTACATGTAACAAGGTTATGGTGATTCCCAATAGCTCATAACATGCTTATGTTGATCACCTTGAGCTTTAGCAACCATAGCAACAACTAATGTGAAAGAAGACACATATAAAGCTATGCTAAATCCTTGATTTACAAGACAAGACTTATGACTTTAAACCGAACTAAAAGCTTATACATAATCTCAAGTTAAGCTAAACAAGCATAGGGAAGATGGATTCACCATCAAGGCTTACACAAGAACTTAGATTCTTAAGCAAAAACTCTTTAATTACTAAGCAAGCAAGCAATAAAAGTTTGTTTACAAACTATAATAAACAAGCTAAAAGGCATCACATAGAAGCTTTATACAAGGCTTTAAGTAAGATTTAAGAGAAAAGAAAAACATACATGGAAATGAAACAATTTAGACAAGCTTTCTTTATACACAAAAAAGAGAGAAAGCTTTAAACCTTTCATAATTAAGAGAGAGAGAGAGAGAGAGAGAGAGAGAGAGAGAGAGAGAGAGAGAGAGAGAGAGAGCTTCAAAACTTTCATTAATCAAGAGCTTAGGAATCTTAAGCTTCTTTTTCAACTTAAGCTTCAAAATAAGGCATGTACTCTAAACATCAAGAACTCTTAGTAGAAACATGAAGAAATGTGAGCAACACTTGATGTGGTCACTTGATACAACCCATACTTCATGTAATCACTTGAAACAACCCAGACTTATGAAAAAAAAGTAACACTTGATGTGGTCACTTGATACAACCCATATTTCATGTAATCACTTGAAACAACCCAGACTTATGAAAAAAAAGTAAGCTTTTGTGAAGCTTCCATTTGTAAGAGAGAATGAGTTCTAGGCTCTCTAGACAAGCAAAGACTTTAATACTATCTAGCTAGGCAACACTATTAAGCATTAAAAACTACCAGAAAGAGACTTATAAACAAGAAAATAGCTCAAGGTAAGGAGAGGGAAAAAAGGACCGACTTTCAACCTAAGAGAGAGAAGAAGGAAAACAAACTAGCGTAAAACGTGAGCTTAGATTAAGCATTATGATGTTAGCTCAAGGTAAGGAGAGAGAAGAAGGAAAACAAACTAGTGTAAAACGTGAGCTTAGATTAAGCATTATGATGTTAGCCAATGAGATTAGCTTAGATTAAGCATTATGAGATTAGCAATGAGTAAAAGAAAGGTTCCATCCATGCCTTGAACCAAAGGAGATTAGCAAATGAGTAAAAGAAAGGTTCCATCCATACCTTGAACCAAAGGAGAGAGATCTTGAGCTTCAACAAGAGTGAAGAAATCTTACAAAAAGAAGCTTATTGCTAAAAAAACATTACATGAACTTGAGAGAGAGCTCTTTTTAATAAGCAAAAATTTAATGCTATAGTGTTCATCTAAGGTTTCCAATGATTATTCATTCACTTCAAGTTCTAAAGGTTCATGGGGGTGATTCTTCTATTTACCCTAACCTTAATGCTATAGTGTTCATCTAAGGTTTCCAATGATTATTCATTCACTTCAAGTTCTAAAGGTTCATGGGGGTGATTCTTCTATTTACCCTAACCTTAATATTCCAAGGAGATTATAATCACACCTTTTCCACACAAGTTTTTGCGCTATTTGAGGGTCTATCACTCTTGAGCATTACTTATGGAGATGTGTTTTGGAGGTTTTATTTGATATTAATAGAGTAATGAATGATGACAATCCTAAGTGTTCTATATTATTCTTATGGCATTCTTGCTACTCAGAAAGTTCTTACGTTACCTCACTTTTATTTGGGCAAGCTGGAGGACTCAATTTGCATACTGGCTGTTTTCATGTTTTTAAAAAATTTTAGACTATAAATTTTCAGAGGTTACATAACGATAAGATCGCAAATGATCATTTTCCACCACTAACTTTTTATGGGTTTCGTCTCATAGGATAAATCTCACTTGTTTGAAGTTTGATTTGAGTTCTATTTCCATAGACAAGTTTCTATGCAAATAGAAACTTGTTTGAAGTCTGATTTGAGTTCTATTTGCATAGACAAGTGTGATTTGAGTTCTATTTGCATAGACAAGTTTCTAAAACTAAAAGAAAATTTTGCATTCAAAAACTCACCTTTCTGTTTTTAGATTTTACTTGGTAAATGTGGAGATTTTTACATATCAATTGTGGGCTTAGGGAGGGATCTTACATCCTTCCCCACTTGAAAAGTTGAGATGTACTAATCTCGTAAGTTGGGGATGCAAATCCTCCTTGTTTTCCCAAATGATGACATTCTTTAACAAGGTAAAGCTTCCATTTGATTAGACATTCTCTCAAGGTCCTATTTCTTGAGAGGCTTCTCTCAAACATCCATGATTGTTTCGGGCTCTAGTTCTAATGACTCCTGAGTTGGGGAAACAACTTTCTCATCATCTAAAGACATGGCTGGTATCTAACACATACTTTTTGAGCAAATTGACATGAAACACATTGTGTGGACTTTCAAATGTGGGGATAGAAGTTCCATGTTCCCCTATGTTTATTGTGAGATCAAATATGCTCCACAGTATCTTGGGGATAGTTTCTTGTACTTCCTAAGGATAGAGAGCTTATCTTGGGTCGTCGTACTCAAAGAAAAATCATGACTCCTTCTTTGAATACTCGGCTTGACCTCTTTCGACCAGCATACTGCCTTTGCCTATCCTGGGAAGCCTTAATGTCCTTCCATATAGTCTCATCTGAACATCCATCTCATTCAGTATACGTGTGCATATACCTCGACCCTGATTACTATGTATGTGTATCTGAATAAGTAAATTATGTGAGGTAATCCTTCCATAAAGAGCTTTGAAGGAACTCATTCTGATGTTGTAAGTGATAGAAAGTATTGCAAGCAAATGTGCAAATAATTCATCCATCTTTGAGGTTCTTGACCAAAGTAAGATCGAAGAATGTCCTCAATTACTTAGTTTCCTCTTTTTGTTTGGAGTGTTTAGATCCAAAGAAGTTCCTTTGCTATCTCAAAGAAAGCAATCCAAAACCCATAAGTGACCTTGGTGTCTCTATCACTTACAATCCTTCTTAGTAACCCATGCAATCTAAATATTTCCTTTAAGTAGACCTTGGCAACATTAAGTGCAGTGTAAGTCTTTGTCTTCTTTATAGGGATTAGACTAGACACCTTGGTTAATCTATCTACTACAACAAAGATACAGTCATACCCTAAGTTAATTGAAGGTAAACAAGTGATGAAATGCATTCCTATTTTGTCTTCTTTGTAATAAGGATTAGATGGACATTTTGGTCAATCTATCTACTAACAAAGGTAAAGTCATACCGTAAGTTAACTTGAAATGCATTCCCATTTCATTTGAGGAATTTCCAAGGGGTGTAACTTTCTACTCATTTTAATCCATTCGTCTTTGACTCTTTGAGCTATGACATACATGGTGCAATACATCCTTCTTGAGTTCAGGCCGCCAAAAGAGACTCTTCTTTACTGACATATAGGTTTTTATATGACCAAAACATCTTGATATGGGACTGTTATGGGCTTCAATCAAGATTCTTCTTCTTCTCATCCCATTCTCATTGGGAATACATAACTGGTTATTGAAATATAGACATCCATCTTGCAATTTTTACCCTTTTACTCTATTTATCTCATGGGGAGTTTTTCTTTCCTGCAGAAGTAAAGTAGTAATGGGGCGCAAAGAAGTTACCTTGGCCGATCCTTTCTTTAACTTCCCTTGACAAGGCATTTGAGATAATAGATATTACAAGTAAGGAGGCTTTTCTACTAAGTACCATCTGAGATAATAGATATTACAAGTAAGGAGGCTTTTCTACTAAGTACATCTATAACTATTTTATCCTTTCCTGACCTATCCTTGATCTCAAAATCAAATTCTTGAAGAGTCTGCATCCATCTTCTCTGCTACATATTGAGATCATCTTGAGTAGAGCTCCATTCACACTTTATGATTGGTCATTAATGTGAATCTCTACCCCAAGATATAATGTCTCTATAATTTCAATGCATACAAAACTATAAGTAATTCCAAATCATGGATGTCATAATTCCTTTCATGTGGTCTAAGCTTTCTAAAATCATATGCCACAACATGTCCTTCTTATAACTCCTCCTATAGAAAATCCACTGACATTGGTAATCACTTCAAAATTTATACCAAAATCTGACAACTTGATAATAGGCTCGATTATTAAGGAGACTTTAAATTTAAAAACACTTCAGCACATGTATTTCCACTAAAATGGTGTATTCTTCTTTAGGAGTGTTGTTAACAAAGACACAATCTATCGAGGTATGAAATCTGATACTCTAGAACCAATCCAACCAGGGCCTGCATTACTAGATGCAATAAAGGAGGACTCCAGTGGGAGGCAAAAGTTGGTCTTTGATGGGACATCTTATTCAACATTTTCTTTGAGGTGATTGGCGATGACTTGAATGATAGAGGACTCAGTGGAAGGTGGAAAATGGTCTTCCATGGGTCATCATAGTCATCATAACACTTTCTTCGATGACTTTATTTCATCACGTTTGTTCAGAGAGGCATCACCCCCTAGTTAAGGATCAATGTGCATCCCTTATACATTTGTAGGTCCAAGCCCACCATAATGAGTTAAAAAAACCAAAAAGTGTGAATATCATCCACGAGGCATAGGAGGCCTCACAACCTTCTTGTCCTTGGAAGTCTGAGATTCAATAAGTTTTCCTTTGTAAAGGAAAGTATAAACTTTGGAGAGACTTACCTAACTCGATGAATTGGAACCTAAGAGTCCACATATATGAACCCAAAGAAGAGGAGGATAAGTTGGCCACATTGAGCACTCTCCCTCCATAACCAAAACCAAAAGACAACCACCAAAAATCCCCATGAACAAGCTAGGGTGGCACCACATTGAAAGCCCATGACAAAATGAAAGCCATGTTACCTTTTCTCATGTACGAAGGACTAATGGGTGAAATTGATAAAGGATTAATTGATGTTATTACTTTGAAAGTAATTGATAAAGGAATGATTGATGCAATTGATAAAGGACCAGTTTGATGCTTGGGATGCAATTGCTCGGAAAGCATTAAAGTTGATAAAGGATTGATTGACGCAATTGATAAAGGGCCGATTAATGTTTGGGATGCAATTGATAAAGGGCCTATTAATGTTTGGGATGCAATTGATAAAGGACCGATTAATGTTTGGGATGCAATTTCTTGGCAAGCTTTGCGATTTTTGGCCCAAAGTACTGTGGCTCAAAATTTTTTATTATGTTAATATTTAAGTACATTTCCCGTAAGACAATAAAAGAACTTTGTTGTGATTAGTCATGTGGGTGTCATGTGGTGCCTCATGTAGCTACGACTTCTGATGCCATGACCCTCCTTGGAAGGGTGTAGTGTACACTCCCAGTACATGTGGTGAGAAGCAATATCCTCTCAGTAGTAGTGCACAAGTTTGGTGATGGTCTACACATTCAATGCAACTCAAAGGTGGAGAGGCTTCCATGCAATCTATGAACCTGGACATGGTTATGATGGGATATATTTTGATGATGATTCCTTGATGATGTACCTATTATAAATCTAAAATTGCATAGGGCCATCTTTGAGAGGCCTAAAGTAATTGGACAAGAAATTCAGGCCTAAAGGAATTGGCCATGTGTATACTATTTTTTACATATAAGTATAATGATGATTTTAGTAATTGTTTTCCTTTTGAAGAGAGTATGTGCATACTCTGATTTTACAAAGGAGAGTGTGCATATTCTAATTTAAGTGATGTGTCTTAGTGAAAGCTAAAGTGATAGGTGGGTGGGCACTCATCTTTTTAAGTGATGTGTCTTTTTAAGCTAAAGTGATGTGTCTTAGTGAAAGCTAAAGTGATAGGTGGGTGGGCACTCATCTTTTTAAGTGATGTGTCTTTTTAAGCTAAAGTGATAGGTGGGTGGGCACTCATCTTTTTAAGTGGTGTGTGTGAGTAAAAGCTAAAGTGATATGTGGGTGGGCAGTGGTGGTTGGGTGGAAAGCCTAGATCCATGGTGATTGGATGGGGCTAGGCTCAACCACCAACAGATTTGGGATAATTAGGGAAGGAATATATGGGTAACTTATCGGGTTGAAATTTATAGGTCCTTAGGAGGAATTGCTTGCATTTATCAATGAGCAGGCTTTTCCAGTTGATGAGCCTCAAGGAGCCACATCTTAGTAGATAGCCAATCATCAAGATAATTTAGGGGAGGCCCCAAGTAAGTACACTTACCCCAATAGAATAAATGATGAGGTAGGGGATTAACAATTGGTATGAGAATTGACCAAAGAGAAATGGATTTTCTCATATAAATGGCACATAACACCTTGCCTATCAGGAAATCCTCAATTGTCCATAGAGGATGATATGATAGTGTTTGCCTTTAAATATCTCACGTCCAAGAAATCTATGGATCATGACAAATAAACAAGACATTTTGAGGACTTATTATTTTCGACACCAGAAGAATTGAGACTCAAGTGGTGGACTAGACATGTCCATGCATGTGCCAGGGAGCCCAATAAGCAGAACATCACCCTCACCATAATATAAAGGAAGCTCGGGATCATGAACAAAGTAATTCTCTAAGGGCCTTTGATTTGTAACTTGTGATGGTACCAAAATATCTACAAAATCCTTAATTTGACTTGTAACTTGTGATGGTACTGTGCCAAAAGAGTATACCTATGAGCATCTTTGAGTGTCAATCTATCACCACGTGGCTATCATCACACCACGATAAGAGATAGCGCTTGAGTTGGTAGGATTCTCTTTGTACATAAATAAATAAAATAATAAATTCTTTGCTCCAAACATTGAGTTGAGATTCTTTTTAAAATTTATGTCCTCTATTAAATATAGGGCTAAAATCCAAGCTCTTGCCCAAGAGTAAGAAGCGGTGCATGTTATGTTTGAGCACTTGGCCAATGATAGAGGCTCAAGGCTGCTGAATACTACCTAAAATACTACCTAAAATGTAGAGAATATTATTGTGTTCAACCCTATCATCCTTTTATGTGGATCCATAGGTGGGATTTGAACAAGGAGAAGTTTATCCTAGAGATTGATTTGGGTTATTGACCATATTATGCCACCAATCTAAATTTATCTATGGTCATGGAAAGATTAGATTTAGTTGAGGAATATAGAATTTCTAGACGAATTTGTTTATCCCCTTAGAGAAAATCTTTCTAGCTTAAGCACCTCAGTTTTTACATCTACCCCATGCATGTTTCATATTATTTGTTCTCAAGGCTAAAAAATCAATTTATGTAATAAACCCTTGCATTGCTACAACTAGTTTGAGGCTAGTTTCAGGAAAATATTTGAGAGGAAAGTTGTATGGGCATGATCTCAAGTGTATATACTACATGTTTAGTAGGTCGATCTCCTTGAATCTCAACATACCTAATATCAAATGAGTGTTTAGATTGATGGTCCAACTGCTAGTTATTGAGACATTTATTTTTGGATTAACTACAATGACTTCTAGTATATACTACATGTTTAGTAGGTCAATCTCTTTGAATCTCAACATACCTAATTTCAAATGAGTGTTGAGATTGATGGTCCAACTTTC
Source organism: Cibotium barometz (assembly GCF_041138505.1). Lineage (NCBI taxonomy): Eukaryota > Viridiplantae > Streptophyta > Polypodiopsida > Cyatheales > Cibotiaceae > Cibotium > Cibotium barometz. The sequence continues at coordinate 27,376,285 of NC_141066.1, forward strand.
TCATGGATTGAGGTGGTTTTTTTTTGGCTTCACTAATGTTGAGATTAGTCTAGAGTCATAGTCTAGAGTCATATCCCATCTCAACACAATAGCATCTTCATCATAGTGTTGCTCACCATCACCCATGATAGCATCATCATCACCATCTTTAATATTTTCATTTGGACCTTTGAGCCCAAGCAGCAGTAGCATTCAATTGACCTTCTTGGCAACATTACTCCCTATACCCGCTTGGCTACTCTGCACCTTGCCGCCCGCTACTAGTTGCCTCCTCAACCATGCCAATAGGCCTATTTGCTCTCTCATTGATGAATGAGCTCAACACCAGACCTTACCATCTAAGCTATGATTCACATGGTTTTTATTAAAAGAACACTTAGGCTCACATGGGGCTTATCATCGCCATGTGCCCAAGTCCATGCTATGGTCATTGCAGGGATTTATTCTCTACATTAGGTGCTATAATTGACGCATCCACCATGAGTATTTTTTGTGTGATAGAAAGTTTGCTACTTAATCATGACATCCAAAAAGGTTAAGAAAGCTATTGTTAGAAGTCATCTCCTGTCTAGATTTATACACCAGGGCCTTTGTTGTAGGTGTGCCTGCCCTTATGAGGTGTTTTATCATTTTTCCCCACTCTCCGTATTTTTTCCCTTATTTTTTCCATTTTTTTGTGGTTTGGGAGGCATCCCTGAGGCGGCTGGAGGACCCAGTAGAGCTGGCCGACTGCGCAGACATCAGTCATGGAGTCTCATTTGCTGGCCGACTGGATGTATGCAGTCGTGGGCCTCATGTGCTGCTAGTCGACTGTTGCTACAGTCGTGGAGGGCCTTTTCAGCAGGCCGACTGCCCATCTGGGGGCATATAAATAGGCCCCCAACCCCATACCACTCAGTGTATCATATCGCGATCTTCTTGTGTATATCAGAGCAGAGTTACATGCATACATCTCTCTCTCTCTTGTGCTGTTTTTCTGCATGCATTTTTTGCTCTTGTGTTCCCAAATCTGGTCATCATCTCCGCTGTGTATTTTGACATGGTATTAGAGCCGTAGGCTCTAGATAGTTCTTGGGCTTTGTGTGAGCAAGAGGGGGACTATTTTGTGGCTGATTGGTGGACTGTTTTGGACTGTTCGGGAAGAGGAGAAGCAAGAGGAAGGCGGGTTGATTTGCTGGATAGCCACTTGCAGGTTTTAGTTCTTCTTTGTTGCCACCCACCCACCCTTTTTAGAGTACATCCCCACATGGCAGATCTGTTTGAGATGGCTGAGAGACATGTGAAAATCCCGACACTCCCCACGTTCTTGGTGGACCGTCAGTTGGACAAGCAACTACGGCATATGGAAGGTTATGATGGAATTTGTTCTGAAGTCTTACGACCTCACTGATTTCGTCATTGTTGGGGTTCCACGGCCGGAAGTTGAGGAAGGGCAGTTACCGTCGACCCGAAAGGACCGGGAGGCTCAGACACATGTGGGATTGTGTCAATGCCAGGGTCCGTTTGTTTATCTTTCTCAATTGCACACCACAGGTAATCAATCATGTAAAGCATATGACGCTGGCCAGAGGTATATGGCAGCAATTGGCCTCACTTTACAACAGGGTATCGCCCATGAACAAGATTTCCTTAGAAGTATAGATGCGGGTTATGAACCCTGCAAAGTCGTCGACGAAGCGGGAGCATATTAACAAGCTGTAGGCTCTTTAGTAGGAAGTTCTTCAGGCTGGGAAGGAGATATCCATCTAAGGACATGGCCATAACATTGCTGTCACACTTGCCCTCTTTGTACTCAGCATTTTACTCGTCGTTGATTACCAGTGGTGGCAGGCTCAGCACCATCACGTGGGAGGAGCTTGTGCCCATGGTCCTGGACCAGGAGGAACGATTCACAAACCCTCCTCAGGTTGAAGGTTTAGAGGCCTTAACTGGCTAACGGTTGAAAGGCCATAACACGGGCAAAGGGAAGGCTTCGTCGTTGGAGAAGTCTTTTGAGAAGAAGTCCGTTTTACTGACCGCGAGAAACTAAAGGCAGAGAGGACCTGTAATGATTGTGGCAGAGAGGACCTGTAATGATTGTGGCGAGAAAGGCCACTACTGGAGGCAGTGTCCCAAGCGGAAAACCGAGAAAGATGAAGACTTCTCAGTAGCAATCATTAAGACTCCTGCTTTTGTGCACCTGGAGGTGATGGACACCGATGTTTCATTTTCTTCAGGCAGAGAGGAGATTGGAGGACTCTTGGATTCTCGATAGTGGTGCTTCCAGGCACATGACTCCTTCCCGTTCCGGTTTACAGGATCTCTGCGCAGGCTTTCTGGTCATGTTCTTACTGGTGATACATCCACTATCCTAGTTCATAGTGAGGGCAGGATGGAGATAGTTCCCGATTGCAGAGGGGGGAAGCATTCCCCCCAGGTGTTGTATGTTTCGGCACTTGGTTTTCATCCGTTTTGTCAGTGCATCAGGTTTGCAAGACTGGTGTACGGGTGGAGTTTGATGAGCATTTTTTTGCTCTCCGGGACAAAGCAATAGGCCAAGTGGTTTGGGAAGGTGGAGTGGAGAATGGAGTTTACAGGCTTTCAGCACTCTCTCTCCCAGGTCCTCAGGTTTGTGATGAGTGGCAGTCTGGTAATGGCCACTTAAGTCCCAGGTCCTCAGGTTTGATGAGTGGCAGTCTGGTAATGGCCACTTAAGTGTGGATACGCTGCAGGTGTGCGGGCTTTCCAGGACTAGATGGTGGATAGCTTGCCAGTAGATGGTAGCAGTTGTGGCAGGAATTTTCCACTGGGACAGTCAGAGGAAGCTGAACATGTCACTTATGTTCTGATGTCTCGTAGTATTCAGGACAAAGAACCTCCAGTAATTGAGGATGTTCTTTCCACCGGGACCTTTCGGAAAGCCAGGTAGGTGGCAGGTGCTTACTTGCAAAAGGAGGTGGTTTCTCCAGGTTTTGTGGTTTCGGATTCAGAGGGGGTGGTTGACAGGTTTCATCAGGTTTCCAGGACTTGTTTGCGCACCGTAACAGGTGTTGATCCTTGTGAGCAGTGTGATGTCTCTGTGACTCAGAAGCTGTATGGTTCATTGATCTGGTTGAGCTGCGGATGACTCTTTGGGAGGCAGGATTGCGTTTCTTGTGGTTTCTATGGCATGCGAAGGATCAGTGAATCTTGTACACAGGAGAGGGATTGTTGGATGGAGTCCGACTCCATGGTTGGAGTGACTCGGTTTGGGGAGGAGATTCGGACATGAGGAGATCTACTTTAGGCCAAGGAGCAGTTTTATGGAGCAGTCATCTTTTGCCTTATCGAGTACAGAGGTAGAGTACATGGCTGCTTGTGATGTTGCTTGTGAGGTGGTGAGGATGCAGAGGTTGCATTGCAAGTTTGGGCTTCCACTAGAGGAACCCATGGTCATCGAGAGGCATTTTGTTCGTGAATAGATTGTTGCTGATGACATCTTGCTAGAGTTCTGTTCGACGGAGGAAAGTACGGTGGACCTTTTCAGGTGGACCTCTTCACGAAGTTGCTCTCTCAGGATTTGCTCAGGCGGCACCCCAGCTCCCTGTTGTTGGTTTCACAGCCAAGAGAGCTGAGAGGGGGTGTTAGAAGTCATCTCCTGCCTAGATTTATACACCATGGCCTTTGTTGTGGGTGTGCCCGCCCTTATGAGGTGTTTTATCATTTTTCCCCACTCTCCGTATTTTTTCCCTTATTTTTCCCATTTTTTTGTGGCTTGGGAGGCAGCCCTGAGGCGGCTGGAGGACCCAGTAGCTGGCCGATTGCTTAGACATCAGTCGTGGAGTGTCTCACTGCTGGCCGACTGGATGTATGCAGTCGTGGGCCTCATGTGCTACTGGCCGACTGTTGCTACAGTCGTGGAGGGCCTTTTCAGCACGCCGACTGCCCATTTGGGGGCATATAAATAGGCCCCCAGCCCCATACCACTCACTGTATCATATCGCGATCTCCTTGTGTATATCAGAGCAGAGTTACATGCCTACATCTCTCTCTTGTGCTATTTTCCTGCATGCATTTTTTGCTCTTGTGTTCCCAGATCTGGTCATCATCTCCGCTGCGTATTCTGACAGCTATTTGGTCTTTGTTATCACATGATCCACATCTTGTAGAATTGATGCCTATCTCAAGGCATATGTGTTTGGCATTAGCATTCACATACATCTTCATCGAACACATCCACTTTCACGTACTCTGCCTTGGCTTGTGTGACTAAAATGTTGGCCCAAGCATCGATAACTTGGAAATGACACCGAAAGAGGATGCCTTATATTCACCGACATATGTTTGAGGGGGATCTTGATCTCTCCATAATTATTTATTTCCTATTTTATGTTAAGTCTTGGGTTCTATGCCCGTGTAGTCTCCCAAAATTTGTGTTATATATTTTTGGATCCTTTTGGATTTTGTAACACCAAAGGCTCCTCTCTATTACTCCCTTTTTACCCCTGTTTTAGGTGAGGAGGGGATTGTTTTTATGTGCCAGTGCAGGCTATCTTTGTCCACCAATCAGGACCCTTGACCTCAAGTCTTTGTCTGGTATTTCTAGAGTCTAGTCAAGTGTCCTTAGTGGTGTGAGAACCCTCTTATTTAGGGTCAAAAGATAAGGCCTTTGTGCCTATAAAAGTATTATACATGGTGGAATTATTATTATAATACATGGTGGGAAGCATTATACATGGTGTGTGGTACAATCTTGCTCTCTTGGCAGCTTGAGTATCTCTCTCTCTCTCTCTCTCTTCTACGCACTTCACCATGATGATGATATTTCATTCTCCGTAGCTCCATGAGTGATCTCCTTTGATATCCAATAACTACAATGACATCTTTAGTATACTCCTTGCAAATAATAGATGTGTTTCATGTACCTAAGTAGCAAAAGAGGGTGGTTATGCATAATTTCCAATGCTATGAGGATGCAGTTGCATAAGTGTTAATCCAATTCTAGGATTAACAAGAGCTACCGCCATTATTCTACATCAAGGAGTCATGGTAGATACACCAAAGGGTCATACATTCAAGATATGAAGCAATAGTGTCCAAAACTACAACTTGGACGGGCGCCCGTAATGGTGTGATGGAGTATTTATGGTGGCGATTCCCACTTCAAGAGCATGTGGTAGCAAGTTAGGATGAAGTCCTAAGTGATGTACTTCATGGATATATTATGAGAGTAGTCATAGCATTAGGCCTCTTATGAGCCTAAAGTGCCCGATCGGCCACAGTTTAAGTGATTGTGAACACTTATGGCCATGTATATAAGTGAATTTCTCTCATAATACAAGATACTCTCCCATTGTGCAATTGAGTCTTGCTCTTGCTAATCTCTCTCCCTAATGCATGTTAGTGAGTGTGTGTGAGTGAAGTGAGGTGAGAGGAGGGACGAGGACCCGCAGTGTAGCGCGGCGGTGTGACAACGCTCGTGGGAGACGCTGTGGAATTGCTTCTCGGAGTTGTAGAGCTTGGAGACTTTAAGTGTTATGGAAAGATCCTCATGACAGGTGCGGTTGACCAGGTAATCTCTATTTGGATGTGTTTCAAGGAGGGTTAGGGTGAGCCATAACATTTTTGGTGCCCTTGTTGGGGGGAGCCATCCGTTGGGTTTTTTTTTTTCATCGTTTTGCCTCTAATCTACGTATAAACCATTGCCCATTATCTTGATTAATTGTTTCCCATGAAAAATACGTGCATTTGATGGTGATTTGTGTAAGATTTGGTGTAGAATAGCTCTCTTTTTTGTTTTTGAAAAGAATGCTTTTTGCTTAACTTTTAGATTAATTTGTTGTTTTTGTTGTTGTTTTTGTGGTTTTTCATGTTCTTAGGGCTTGCACATAGTTTGTATTAGACTTAGTTTTCATCCATTGCAATAGAATGCAATTTTTAGTGAATGTTAGGTCTCTTTCGTGTTCAATATAGAATTAAGATAACTAATTCTAGTTTAATTATGTGTTTGTTGTTTGAAATTGTTTGGATTAGAGTGTTGGCAAGCATTAGGCTTAATATTTCAAAAATTTTCTTAAAACCATCAAAAATTCCTTGAATTTGACTAATTTCTCTTAATGGATTGGCTTTTATCATTAAGGGTGATTAATCTTGTTCAAGAGGCCAAAAATTTAGAAAATGTGTTAATTGGGGTCTAAATTGATTATATGAGTAGTCAAAATTGAGATTTTTAAGTGTTTTGAGAGCATCTAGATGCATCAAAACACCTAATCACATCAATTTTTTCATCAATTGGAGAAATTTGACTCTCTTTGCTTAATTTTGCCTTAAAAGAGGAGATAATAATTAAGAGCCTGATTAATCTCCTATTTTAGATTAATTTGCACCATTGTTGATGCACAAAGATTAGCATTTCCTTGCTCTATCCAATGATGTGCTCAATTGTGTGAATTACTTAGGGATTAATGGTTAATTAGAGTCCTTGCTTAGTGTAAAAGAGGGAAAGATTAGTGAAAGAATTAATCTTGGATTAACTCTTAATCACTTTTTTTACATAACTCATTAAGGCTAATGAGCATTCAATGAGTAGATGCTCATGAGTTGTCAAAATTATCCATTTTGGGGATCATTTATGATGACTTTTTTGATTTTCACTTACCTTTTTGGGAAAAGGTCCATAGCCCTTTCATTTTAAATTAAAAATATTCCCAAAAAAAAAGAGAAATTCGTATTTCCCACCACTAGACTCCCAAAAAAGTCTGGTCATGAATGGAATTCCGGTGAAAATTCTGGCTATGAAAGAAATTTTGGCGTGAAAATTTCGGCCGTGAAAGTTCAGGCTGTGAAAGTGCAGGAGGCCGTTAACAGAATTCTTGCCATGAAAGAAATTTTGGCGTGAAAATTTCGACCGTGAAAGTTCAGGCCATGAAAGTGCAGGCCATGAAAAGGTCAGCCATGAAAGTGCAGGCCATGAGAGTGCAAGCCATGAGAGTGCAGGTCGTGAAAAAGTCCGTGTGAAAGTTCGGCCATGAAAAAAAAAACGAATTTAATATTACGTGGAGTCCGGTTCACGGCGTGAAAAGGTAACGTTTTCAGGGCATGAAAACCTAAGATTTCATGCGAGAAAAAAAGGACTCTAGAAATCACCCTTGTTTGGAGGCCCGTATCTCCCAAACTGTATATCCGATGAAGGCGCTCTAGGGCTAATCGGAAAGATGACTTCGAGCTCTTTGACTTTTGACCCGATTGTCCGAAGTCAAAATCGACCATTTTGGCCTCCAACCAGCAGCCTCAAAATGACCCAAAAATCGAGGCAAAAAATAGCCCAAAAACTATGAAAAATCACAAAAAATAGCACGAAAACGATGACGAGCCATATTTGGGCTACTTTTTGAGGGTCTAAACGACAAAATCATGGATGACCCAAGGAAACAAAGTTGTAGTACTCCAAAAATACTACAACTTCCTCATACAGATTTTTCAAAATTCCTTTTGGAACACCCTAAAAAGTGTGATGTGAAATAGGAAAAAAATTCTCCGAATTTTTTTTCGTCTTGAGACAGTGATGGAAAATAGGTTTTAGGACCTCCTCTTCCATCTGGGAAGTTCCTAGCATATGCTTTTTCTGGAAAAGTATCTCTAAGAGGTCCACATGCATATAGTGCCTAAGCTAATTAGGGCAAACGGACACCCGTTTGATCCAACGAAGAGTACGCTAAGCCTCTTAAGGCTGTAATGGGCCGTGAGAGAATATAAAAAGCAAAAAAAAAAAAAAACTGTGATTGCTCATTAAGGAGCATTTAGGCACTCTGACATGGCCACGATAGAGGGATTGCTAGGGATTACACAAGGACTGAATCCAATGGCTGACATCTTTGAGCCATTGAGATCTATGCTGCAAATTCACCTCCCAATGCCATTGGCTATGCCTATAACAAGCGTGTCATCGGGTTTTACACCCCCTGTCACTTTGATTCCACCGACGCGGGCTTTGGCCCCTTGTCTAACATTCCCGCAAATCCTATAAGTACCAACCCTTTCTTGAATACCCACACCTTGGACATGCTGACTAGTCTAAGAAAGGGGGTGGCCCAAGGATTCAGTGAGTCTCTTCCAAAAAGAGCACTCACATATGACCTCAGTGACATACAGAAATACGACCATACAAATTTCTAAAATTATGGACAAATATGATGGAACAACAGACCCTGTTCAATTCATTCAAATGTTTGAACAGAGATGTGAAGCCTTTGGAAATCTCAACTATCCCACTAAGGTACATGTGTTGAACTTATGCTTAGAGGGAAAAGCTAGTTGATGGTTCATCACATTGATGACGATCACAATCAGTCTTTATACATGGCTTTTTCAGACAAGGTAATCGGTGGAGTGTAATAACAGAACTCTATTTAATTGAGCATCAATCCAATGAATCCATTAGAGATTTTATCCTTCGGATAAAACTCTTGGACTTACGTTGTGAGTCATGGGAAAAATTAAACGATGTTCAATTGAAGAGATGTTTCATGATGGGCTTAAAGAAAAACAGCTTACACAACTTGATCATTGTATCCAATCTGGAAACATTCGATCAATGTTGTAAAGAAGAAATACGTTTAGATAACATGCTAGAAGATGATCATGCTACGAGGTGTTCCTCATCTAAAGCAAGTGAAGAAATGGCAAAAGAAAGATCGATCTCGGAATTGACATTCCTAGAATTTTATGCAGCCTTGCTTAAAACCTTACAGCCAACATCTCTAAGAGAGGATGAAAACCTTCAAAACCAGACATCCTTAATGCCTCTAAAAGTGAGGAGTGAAATGCCTTGTGTTGAATGCAATCACTATGACCATCCCAATCCTCATTGTGCATAAAAGGTACATGTTCTTCTATACTGCATATTATTATAAAACCTTTGACCATGATACTAGAAAGTGTCTCACTTCATCCATAATGTACTCAAAACCTCCATCTCCCGTGCACTAAACAGAAACAGTCCAAAGGGTAGAAACTACTCAGGAGGCAATTAATCGAACACTTTAGTGTTTCTACTATTGTGGACCTCACAAGGTGGCAGACTGTACAGTTTGGAATACTTCCATGCCCATCGTCTCACTGACACCTTGCGACCAATGTGTGTGAATAATGTGGCATTGATCACATGTTCCAAGATTGCCCAAGACGAGTTGCTTCAATGCAACTTGTCTCACAAAATACAACTCTTAACAAAACGGGCAACTGGCCATAGTGCTATTGAATGTGCTTACACGTTTACAAGCCAAGGCATGACAAACAGTCAAAAAGAATGTAAAAGACAACACCTCAACATGGGTAGAAGAACGTGCTTTAAAATAGAACCCAAAAGAGAAAACAAAACTTTCTAAACCCAAGAAAAACAGAAGACAATAAACTGTTGAAACCAAGGTCGAATTAAAGGACAGCGACCGAAAAGGAGCCTGTAGAGGACGTAAACCCAAAAGGGGACATAAACACAAAAGATCCAAAAGCTATACAGGATGCAAAAGCATCCACATCAAAAGCCACAACACAAACCACAACACCCATATGTGCGACACAGGATACAAAAACTCAAAAGAAAATTCGATCTCATTGCATGGGTAAACATAATGAAAAATTGACAAACTAAAGAAAGTCAGAGAATGAAACAAGTTCTATTACATCACTGAGCGAGGATGAAACAAGTTCTTACTCTTCGCTCAGTGCACCACATAGACCAATCAAGAAACTAGAACCCGCCCAACCACCCCAAATGGATAATAATAACCACATGCCATATGTGGAACATAGAAAGCAAGCTTAAGAGAGCATGCTTAGCTTGGTTGAATGTCTTATAGGGTCACTAGTTGTGATTAAGCCTCATAATGCCAAACCTAAAACAACAACCAAGATACAAAGCCTAGAGGAGCACCGTTTGCCCTTTTAAGAGGAAGACATACTCTCTACAGAAGAGTCATTTGAAATAGAATGTATGAATTATACGCTTGAGAAAGCATGTGAGGAATTCGATAATTCCCTTATAAGATTAAAATAGTCTCTCATAACCTCATTTGGAGGAATGCTCTTCTCTCATGAGATAAAGCTAGCATCACATGCACTTGCACCTTTAAGGGCTCAACCTGAGTTATATAAAGACATAACGAACTCCATAAAACAGGACTATGAGGATTCGAAAGTTTCCAAACAGACCTCATTAAGAATTGTCAGAGGGCCAAGTGTGCCAGTGTACACATTGGGTACTCTTGAAAAAGCTAAAAGCCAAAATGAGGATGAAAGTGAATGGAAGTATGAAACAGAAACAAAGAACATGCTATCAACGTTTTAAACATCCAATAAGAAAATGTAGAATATTTGTCTTAGTTTCTATTGCTTTGAGAAATACAAAATGTTATCATGATTGATGTAACTATATGCTGTCAAAAAATACATTTATCTCTATTTATCTCTATGTGATGGTCGTTTGCACCACGAAAACTTACTTCCTTGTGATGTCTTTACATTGAATGGTCCTTTTTTTTCTCCTTGGTACCTATTTCCAAAAATCAAAGTAATGTATATAAGTAATAATGATTATGGCATAGTTTTGAAATGAATAATTTTTCGAGGCTGGATTGAATAACATACCTTATGGGTCGTTGCACTTGAACACATAATCATCAAGCACTTGTAGGTCATCCTCATTTGCCAAGTCTGTTCTCACTTGACGCAGTGAGATGTTTGACCTTATATTGAGTATTGTGAAGAGCTCATGTTCAAACCATACCTCTAATAACATCAATGGATTTTCAATGTCATCCTCCAAGTCCTAATCAATTGCTACAAGTTTTCCATTGACATAATGCCATCTCATATAATGAAAGGGCTAAAATAAAATTATGGGAGCCAATCATATATTTACAGAAAATAGATCTCCTATGGATTTTGCAGGTAACCCGATTTAATTTTTTCACATCCCAACTTTGACTTAAGAAATCCAAACATTTCTCTGATTTACAGATAAGCATTGACGATATTTTTTTGACCTCCTCGTCACATAAAAGAAGTCGACAAAAACATGCAATGGCGTAAAGACAACAATTTTCAAATGACAACTTGCTACATTTGGTCTTATACATCTCTGCACGTCTTGGTATATCTTTAATCTAAAGCACTCACTTGTTTCTGCTGTTGGTATTGGCCATTCTGGATTATCGAATGAAGGCAGTGGTAATGCTTTCAAAGATCCATAACCTCTAATGCTATGAGGTGCCATGTAAAACTCATTAAAAAAGAAAACTCCTCTTTGTGCCAAAGACCTGCTTGATGTTTTTTTGTATAGCTACTCATCACCAATAGATGCATGAAAAACATCAAAGATTCCCACAATACACTCTATATGCTGCCAGTGTCAGGCTAAAATCTGAGAACTGTTTTGGGTCTGTGTACTTATGGTGCGTGTGGTGTGTGAATAAAATTTGCCCTGAATGCCCTGACAAGTGTACAGGCCGAGTGGTTTGGCAGAAAGTTGGTTTATGCACGTGTTTTGTTTTCCAGAAAGACGCTGGAGATCTGGAGTTTTATGGCAATTGTGAGATGTGCAGGTGGTTGCTAAATACAGGGCACCGACGACACGGCAATGGATGTGTTTGGAAATATAATGATGCTGATGAGGACGGCGGGCAGCTCTTGTTTAGGAAAGATTATGGCACCGTATCTTCTGGAAAAGTATAAAGAGAAGGAGAAGCCATTGAGGGTGTGTGGCCATTATTAAGCTTTAAAAAAACAAATGAAAATATATAAAGTGGCTAATGATTTTAATGGGCCATGTGGGGGTTTGTGTGGGACATCTCTCGAACGCCAGCGAGAACGCCTAGAAGGTGGTGGAGAGGTGAGAAGGCGTGAAGGAAGGTAGACAGGCGCTCTGAAAAAAAGTTAGTGTACGCCTGGGGAAAAGTAGAGAGCTTCTGCCTTGTGTGTGTGAAGGCCGGCGGAGGTGTTGCAGATATCAAGGGTCGCTAAAAGAGGAGGCGATGCGAAGAGAGTGAGTAGTCGCCTTGCGCAGGTGATCTGCAGAGCAGCTGGCGAAGAAGGAGAGATTGCTCTGGGTACGCAAAGAGACTGGCTGACAGGCGCAGAGAGGTGATGCGTGGAGAGCTCACGACTGGATGATGCTGTTGAAGGCTTGCAAAGCCGGGGGCTGCAGACAAGCTGCAGACAAGCCGGGCTGCAGACAAGAAGCAGTGTACGCCGACGAGGGGGCTCTTGGGCGCGAAAAGTGGACTGGTTATTACCGTCTGTGGGAAGGTGGTTGCGTTGCTGAGGCGCTGCAGAGAGAGGAACACGAACAGGGACGTGTGGTAGTCGCCTCGAAGGAGTAAGCCCAGTTGGTGATTCGCAGGCCAGGGAGAGCCAACGTGGAGCAATATAAAGGGCTGGTCTCGAAGGTTGGCTATACAAGAAGGTCGACGATTGAAGGCAAGATTAAACAAGAGCCGGGCTGGTGATTTCGAAGCAAGATCCAACAGAAAAGGTGCTGGCGGCTCTGAGCGTGGAGGACAGCTCTGCAGGTGTGGCTGGCGGGTATCATTGCTACAGAGAGGCCAGGAGACAGAGGAAGTGAAGGGCCACCCGACTGGGTTTGTTTTGCAGGTGCCGAAGACAAGTAGCCGCCCTGTAGAAGACAGTTAGGGAGCTGAAGGTGCTGCAGCAAATGTGGAGAGAGCAAGCCTTGGTGTGAAGGTTTGGTAACCTTGGTATCTGGTGCTGGAACAGCAAAGAGAGGGCTGCTGTTAGTGTGGGCCTTGAGAGATGTGGCTTGGCAAGAGCAAGGGAAGGTGATGCTGCAGTGAGCAGTTAGTCGTGGTGCTGATGATTGTGTAAGGCTGTGGTGGTTGGTGAAGCTACTGGTCACGACATATAGAGAGTGGGAGCTACTGGTCACGACATATAGAGAGTGGGAGCTGCTGAGTTGAAGGTTAGCTGGTGTGGGCGCCTTCTGGTGAGAGTAGCTGGTCTTGTGTGGGCGATGATTGCAGGCAGTGCATGGATGCTGACCAGAGAGGGAGCCTTGGGTTTTTGTGTGTGTTGGATGCAGAAGAGGTGCTAATGTGTGGGCTGGAGACAGTGGGGCTCGCCTACGACAATTGGCAGGTAGCAGCTGTTGGGGACAGAGAGTAGCCGAGCTACAGAGAAAGTGAAGAAGGGTTGCTGGTGTGGACGCCCTCTGGAGATTACAGGGACCGGGAGACAGAGGCTCGCGGTGGTCAGACGCAAGGGTGTATTCCCTTGGCAGTAAATCCTAGCCAAAGTCCTGGTCTTTGGTGTATTTGCTGAGTTTGTACATGGTTGATGCTGTATATGTTTTTTGCTGAATATTTAATCATCTGTTCATTGTGGTTCTTCTCAGCTGTCTTATGGTGTGGGTGGGTGGCGCATGATGGTGAGAGAGTGTTCCAGCCGGTGGCTGGTGGTGCCCCGTTCTCGTGGTAGTGTTTCCAAGTTTGCGAGGTGTGGAAGGGCTATAGAGGCAGGTTCTTTCTTCTTTTTTTCACCTCACACCACTCAACCAAGTTTGAAGGATATATATCTACACAAACGAATAAAAGAGAAGCATAAGTATAGAAATTAAACACACTACAAAACATAATGTAAAAACATTTACTTACAGTTTTGTCTATGGAGTGGGATTCCATTAGGCAAACATTGCAGACGTAGTTCTAAGTACATGTAGGCATGTTGTATAAGGACTTCCTTAATGCTCCTATCTATGTCAGAGAGTTTGAAATCTTTTGTCTTTGCAAGTGTCGATGAACTCATAGAATTGCTAAATGGATATTGGAGTTGCAGGAGTTTAACTATACTTTTAAAGTGGAAGATAGCAACAAGGCCACACGTGCAACCATATTGACTCATAGAGTCACCCTAATTCCAATCCTTGAATGCCTTTATATCTGCAAGAGTGGCATTATCCTTAGATAACTCTATGAGGCTCCTCATTGTCTCCTACATAATCCCAAAATCCTGTACCCATTAGGAAATTGGTCATTCTGAACTTCTAGGCATGGAAGTTATTCTTATCCATCTTCTCACTAACAATCTTATTAATTCCATCAGACATGTTTTCCTGCACAACAGCAATCAAATAACCTGCAAACATACAACTTCTGTATGCAACCTGTAATACATCAGTATCTCCTATAATACACAGTAGTGGTACTTTAGCATAGCCTATGTGTCAAATGTGACTAGAGTACATGTATATATACCCAGTATCAACAATACATGTGTAAACCCTATCTCCACTTCTAAAATGCATTGCTACATTGCAATAACCAGATTTTGAGTAGAAATAGTTCTCTACGAGAACTTCTAAAAAACTGTTAAAAATACCATGCAATGACAAAATGGGGCCCATAATGAGACTGAGACGCAAATTTGGCTGAAAAACTCCAATAGAAAAGTATGCTGCCTTGTAGCTCCGCTCCCACAAAGATAGCTCCCTAATCGGAGATGTGTAGCTCCCAGAGCTACTGAGGGGGTGTTGTACCTAAACCAAGAAGGGGAAAGAGATGATGGTGCTCTTACCCATGCAGTACCGCTTCTTTCCTTGCTTGTTCTTACCTCTTGCTTGCCTCCTGAGCTCTCACACGAACCAGGCTCTGATACCATAAAGAGAATGTGGGAGAGAGGGAGAGATTCAAACCCTAGAAAGCAAACACACACACACACAAGAGAGAGCAAGACACAAGAGAGAGCAAGACACAAGAGAGAGATGGATAGCTGAATTTTCTTCTATCTTCTTCTTCTCTACTCAACCAACATAACATAAAGATAAGAGTACACACTATATGGATTAGTACTCAACTACTACAACATACAAAGGTCGGTCCATAATGTGAACCCGACTAAATGAGCTGGTGCTATAACTATGCCAGTCTTTAGTAATCTAAAATGGCTGTAACAGAACCTGTCATCCCACTGGCCGCATATCACCCATAACTCACCAACCATGCCAGTGGTGTAGATGCGGAAGCTATCACCCATGCGGGTCATCAATACCCATCATAGCACTCGTTGAGCTCGATATCTCAACAAATTAGACTTTACTTATTAATATGTTTTTTAGTAATCTTTTTAGCATTACATTCTTTTTTTGAATTTAATTGGTTCTAGTTTACTTGTGATTTGAAATTGTTGTTGTTAAAAAGTGTTAGAGCACTATTTATTATCTTCAAATGATGATGCATATTTGTTTATTCAATTATAGATTTTGATATATCATTAATGAGAAATCCTAATGATTGCAACATTGCACAAACGTTACAATTTTCTTGACATTATTTTTGAAAAGCTTTGCCATATAAAAGAATGTAACATTACACAAGATTTACAATTTCACTAACTTAAAATTTGCTAACTATAATATCAGTTGATTTTTTTTCATATAAACTAATAATTTTTTTTCTAGCTTTCCTTGTATGTTTAAGTATTTTAAATCTTATAAACGTTTGTTTCTTTAAAAGCTGCTATTTGTGTAATAATAAAAAAAAGCATTGTATAAAAATGGTTATTTTAAAGATGATTTAAGTACAAAAAAGTGATATATTTTGAAGGTACTTCTTTGATTTACTTTAAGTTATTTAAAATTTAAGAAAATTTTAGTCTTTTGTGAGAATAAATTTGTAAATCTCTATCCAATACTAAAAAAGATACATATTTTCAATGTTTGGAAGTGAATCTTTCCAGGTAGTATAGGTCAACTACCTATTTTACTGGCAAACGCGTTTAATGAAGAAAATCCCACCCCATAGGTGATGCAAACGAGCCAAAGATTGTTAAAGAAAATCCCACCCCACATTAGGTGCGCAAGCATAGAAAGTATGGCATGAAAGTGCCAAAAGGTTTTCTACACATTGGTTGTCTATTAGTGTGATAGACTGACTCTATGAATTATGCATATATAGAGGATACACAAACACCTAAGTAGGCTTGGGAAAAAAATATAGAGGGCATTCTCAAAGGCTTCTATTTTGTAGTGGTTTCTCTCTTATGTCTAAGATAGCTAAGGGTTCGATCTCCATTCGGCCTTGAGATCGAAGAACCACTGTTTCATCATTTAACACATATTTAGATCTAGGTACATATTTCTTAAGTAAGCTGACATGGAATACAATGTGAATACGAAAATATCTTGGTAATAATTTCTTATACTTTCCCATAAAAAAATTGAGATTCTCTTGGGTAAAACCATATTTCCTTCCTCAATCTCATGATTACACCTCTTTCGATATGCATACTACTTCTAGTGATTTTAAGCTACCTTGATATCCTTTCTAGATAGCCACATCTATTGATCCATTTTATGTAACATCTACTTAGAGATCTCTACTTTAATCATAGGATCATTCCACTTCAATAGAGTGAGGCAATCTTTCCATATAAGGCCTTAAATAGACTTGTTCCAATACTTTGATGAGATAGAGGTATTGTAAGCAATCTTAACCAAATGTAGATAGTTTATCCATCAGCTTCGAGATTCATGTCCACCATAGTAGGCTCAAAGGATGTCCTCTATCACCTAATTTACTCTCTCTATTTGTCCATTTGTCTCGAAATGATAAGCAGTACTAAGGTCAAGGGAGGTACCAATTGCCTCAAGAACATTGTCTAAAATCTAGATGTAAACTTTGCATCTCTATCACTCACTATCCTTGCAAATCCATGTAACTTGAATATCTCTTTCAGGAAGACCTTAGTTACATTCGTTTCAGTATAGGCCTTCTTGACTAGTATCAAATGGGTTACTTTGGTCACAAGTGGTGGAGATTCATATTTGTAGTTGCTGAATGGTGGATAGTGGGGAAGAAGGAGAAGGCTCCTCTTATATTTTCTTATTCAAAGCATCTCTTTGTACTTCTTTTCTCATAAAGAATTTTCTCCTTGCTGAATGGTGGATAGTGGGGAAGAAGGAGAAGGCTCCTCTTAGATTTTCTTATTCAAAGTATGTCTTTGTACTTCTTTGCTCATAAATAATTTTCTCCTTGTTACTATCTCATCACACATTTGTTTAAAGCAAGTAAATTTTTATGCTAGAGAGAGAGAGAGAGGGAGAGGGAGAGTTTTTGTTCATGTTGAGTAACCTTTGGAAGGCTAAGAGTGTGGTTAATATTAGGTGTGTATTGTGAGATCCCTATACAATAAGAGCCTAATGCAATCCTTTGCTCATCAAATAGAGTCTTTACATTCATCTCTTCTCTAGATGTCCTTTCCCTTTCCTTGCTGAGTAACCTTTGGAAGGCTAAGAGTGCGGTTAATATTAGGTGTGTATTGTGAGATCCCTATACAATAAGAGCCTAATTCAATCCTTTGCTCATCAACTAGAGTCTTTACATTCATCTCTCTTCCCTAGATGTTCTTTCCCTTTCCTTGTCTTTTGCACTAGGAAATTATTGGAGTTTGGTCTTCCTTTGAGAGTGTGTGTGCATCTTATCAAGGTTGTTGCCTTTCAATGAGGGAGTAGAGGGTGATATAGAGGCTTGGTTCGCTTTGTTGCTTTCATTTTTGTGCCCCCACTAAGGAGTTCTTCATCTCAACGATCTTTAGTTTAGTATGCAACAAGCCCATGAGATGGCTACTTTCCATGTTTACCCCTTAGTTTATGGTGGAAAAAATGAAGATACAAAAGATTTCTTGGAGAATATGGAGATATCTTATGCCATGCTTGGGAAAGATAAACCGACCAAAAAACTAAATGCTTTCATGATGGCGTTGTGAATGCTCATACATGGTTCTTATCTCTCAACCCGGAAGTTTGTGAAAATTTTACAGAATAAGAGGCGACTTTTTGGGAAAATATATATCAATGCTCAAACCATTGAAGTTCTTTTGGCAAAAAATTGAGTCCCTACATCAAGAGAAGCTGGAAGAATATGAAGAAACGTTCAGCATGGCTTGGATGAATTAGCTTCACTCTATCACTAATATGGGTGAGGTTGTTGAGTTCCTTAAATAGGATTGTTTTATTGGTGGTTTACATCCTATTCTTAGGGCTAAAGTGAAATCAATAAGCCCAAGAACTTATCCCAAAGGCACCAACGTTTGCGGCCCATATAAAGTAAAGAAAATCAAGTATAAGAAGATACATCAACAAAAAAATCTAAATGCTTTCAAGATGTTGAGAAAAAATGCTCATATATGGCTCTTATCTCTCCACCCAAAAGATTGTAAATTTTTTACATAATACGAAGTGACTTTTTGGGTAGAATATATCAAGGCTTAAAAAATTGAAGCGCTTTGGCACCAAATCCAATCCCTACATCAAGAGAAGCTACTGGAAGAATATGAGGAATATGAAGGGGATGAATTAGATTCACTCTATTCACTAATCCAGGTGAGGTTGCTGAGTTGCGTAAAAAGGATTGTTTTATTGGTGGTTTACATACTATTCTTAGGCTAAAGTGGAATCAATAAGCCCAAGAACTTATCTCGAAGTAGCATCATTGGAGGCCCATGTAAAGCAAAGAAAATAAAGTATAAGAAGTAGAAATTTGGTTGAAGAGATGAAGATTTGGCTTCTGACATGCATTTGCTAAATATTGGAGAGATATGTGCTAGAGTTAAAGCACCTACACCGAGAGATTTACATCAAGTTCAACAATCTCCTTCATAATCTTCACAATGACCCCAAGATGTCGATGCCTTGGAGTAGCTTACTCAGAAAACTTGAGAATTAACAATTCATTTGGCCCAAGGAGTTGGATCCAGACCTCATACACCGCAGAAAGGTGGAGGCAGGCCGCCTAGGAGACAATAACAAGAGTTGGTGTGTTGATATTGCAATGGATGTGGCCATAGTATGTACAACTATCCACATCCTAGAAGAAACCCAGGTGATCCTTATCATGTCTACCCTATTAATTTAATGCCTCAAGGAGATAATATGCCGAGAAACCCACCTGCACAAGAAGGGAATCAAATGAAAAATAGGGGGAATAATCCTCCATCTAGAGAATCAACTAAGATGGTTGCACCTATCCCACCTTTACAAGATAGGGGGTTCCTATAGTAGAATTAGAAGAAAGGGATAAGAAGCAAGAAGAAATAGAACATGAAGAAGAAGTGGAATGTTTTGTAAGGAAGAGAACATGAGTTCATAAACAATCTAAAAATAAGGAAGCAAAAGTAAAAAGAAGATGTTACAGAAGGAAGTAAGAAGAGGAGGAGGAGAAAGCTAATTGGGTTGGTAGAGTTTACTCTTGGCCATGGGGTGAAACCATACAATTTACAAGAGGATATAAGGAAACAGGGACCTAACATCAATTGTCCTCAGTTTTTTGCTGTGTCCATAGGTAAGGAGGAAAGTAAACAGAAGTATGAGCATTAAAATTACCAAAAGGAGGGGTGAAATAGAAGTAGCTTACTCCTATTGTTCTCATAGCACCATTGGAGGTCCAAGACAATGTTGTTCCCACTTTGGATTGTGTAATTAAAAGCCAAACAATTTCTAAGGTCTTAGTAGATGGTGGAGCCCAAATTTGCTTACTGATGGAACCTTTAATGCACTGGTTGGGACTGAAGATACATGAGGCTTCTCCAATTAAGGTAACAATGGCAAATAATTTAGTAAAGTCAATTGCATAGGAGTCCTCAAGAATCTTAAAGTAAGTATTTTAGGGTTTCTATGAATGTTGATTTCTATGTTATTACAATCAAGGGAGATGGCTACCCCTTGGCTTTGGGTCGTCCATGGTTGATTTCCATCAAAAGATATTAAAAAATGGAAGAAAGGATAGCTAGTGATACAAACTGATAGAAAGTAAGTAGTGGTTTATTACATGAAAGAGAAGAAGAAAAATGATATATAATATAAAGATTCAGATGTAGTAGAAAAACTAATGGAGTATTTGTATTCAGAAGAGGAATTCGAGACCACTAGTGACATTGAAGATTCATCTTTGGAGGTGATGGGTGTGACACTTAATTCTCATAGGTAAGCAAGGAAGCTGCAACAACTAAAGTTCAAGAAGAGTTAAAGGTAGATGAAAGTAGGTTGAAAGTTATGTTGGTAGATGACTTGGAGCACATAGAATGGAAGGAGTTCTTGGACATGCTATATAGGTATCCTTTTTCTTTTTGTTTCTGCTGACAGATTAGAGGAGTAGATGACATACATCATCACATTGACTTGAAGGAGAATGCCAAGTGGTTGGGAGTGGTACATGATGATTCTTTTCCTAAAGAGGTGACCAAGTTACTAAAAGCGATATTTATATACTTTGTTAAAAAATTTGAGTGGGTTTCTCTTATGGTGGCTACTCCTAAAAAGAATGGTAAATGGCAGGTATGTGTGGATGATAAACCACTCAATATAGCAACAAAGAGAGATCATTTTCCTCTACCCTTTCAAGATGAAATTCTCAATGAGGTGGCTGGTCATGAGCATTATAGACTGTTTGATGGTTGTTCAAGTTACTTTTAGATATGGATTATAGGAGAAGGTTAGAAGAAGACTACATTCATCACTCCATGGGGATGTTTTACCTATCGTGTGATGCCATTCGGATTAACAAACGATCCTTCAACCTTTCAAAGGTATATGAATTATGTCTTTAGCCATTCTTTGGGAAATCTATCAAGGTGTACTTTGATGATTTTTGTATTTATAGTGCTCACCTTTCACATTATTTGAGGGTGGAAGAAGGTTTGCAACACTTGGATAGCTTGGGAGGTCAAGGGAACTATGATAAATGTAAGATTGCGAAGAAAGAAGTAGTCCTACTTGCTCGAGCCTACTTGGATGAAATAAATGAATTCCTTGAGACTAGAAGGGGCAGATAAATCTAAAAGCAAAAGGAATTTCAATGGACCCATCTAGGATTAACTTACTTTTAGATTTATCTGCCCAAAACTCATTTATTTCATCCAAAAAGTTAGGTATATTGCTAGGTTTATTCATTTTCTTTCCCAAATGTTGCATCCTTTATAGTTCTTAGCCAACCAGATAACTTTTGTTTGGGATGAGGAGTATGATGCATATTTTGGAGTAAAGAAGGTTTTAAGAACTCTTCTTATTTTGATGCCACTTGATTGGGACCAGCAATTTCATATGAATCCAAGCATTGGAAAAGATGCTATTGGTACCATTCTATTTACAAAAGGATTCCAAGAATTCCCTTTTGCAACCTATTTACTTTGTAAGCAGGGTTATGACTAATGGAGAAAAGAGTTATTCTGAGATAGAGTAGCTTTTTTAGCCTTAATTTTTGTGTAAGGAAATTTTGTGCATATTTTGCTTAAAAGACCTTTTATTGTGATCACGGTGGAGAAACGTTTTCTAGTGGTTGTTTAGCATATGACAACATCACATAGAATTGCTAAATGGATATTGGAGTTGCAAGATTTTAACTATACTTTTAAAGTGGAAGATAGTAATAGGGCCACACTTGCAACCATATTGACTCATAGAGTACATGAGAAGCAACTAAAGATTAAAGAATCACTTAAAGAAGTACAACCTTTGAAACCTTTGGAGAATGCTTATTTACTGTTCTTTGATGCTGCATATAGAAAGCAAACGGGGAAGCTAGTGGTGGGCTAATCTTGTATGATCCACACGGTCAAATTGTGTTCAAAGAGATTTTTTTTATAGAAGATGTTCAAACAAACAATAAGGCTGATTATACAATTTTTGAGGAAGGATTAATGAGATGCAAACAAGCGGGACTTGATAGGTTAATCATTAAAGGAATTTATTGTTGTTGTGTGTGTGAAGATGAAATTCCTACTATTTTGAAAGCTTTACATGATGAAATTCCTACTATTTTGAAAGCCTTACATGATAAACGGTGTGGGGGGCATTTTGTTAGAGAGCTAACGACGACTGGCAAGATGAAGATGAGGAATATCCTTAGTTGTGCATTCAATACTAGTTAAGAGCACAAGGAGTTGATCCAATACAATCACTTTTGTTATGTAGTTACAAGGGCAACATATATTTAAATATTTGGAAAGTGAGTTTAGTCTTAAATATTTCAATTTTGGCTAGAATATGATCTCTCTTTCACGTCAAGTTCAACAATCTCCTGCATTATCTTCACAATGACCCTGAGATGCCAATGCCTTGGAGTAGCTTACTCAAAAAATTTGAGAATTAACAATTCATTTAGCCCAAGGAGTTGGATCCAGATCTCATGCACCATAGCAAGGTGGAGGTAGCCCACCTAGGAGACAACAACAAGAGTTGGTGTGTTGGAATTGCAATGGACATGGCCATAGTATGTACAACGATCCACTTCCTAGAAGAAACATAGGTGACCCTTATCATGTCTACCCTGTTTTGATGCCTCAAGGAGATAATATGCTGAGAAACCCACATGCACAAGGAGGGAATCGAATGAAAAATAGGGGGAATAATCCTCCACCTAGAGAATAAACGAAGATGGTATCCCACCTTTACTAGATAGGGGGTTCCTATAGTAGAATTAGAAGAAAGGGATAAGAAGTAAGAAGAAATAGAACGAGAAGAGGAGTGGAATGTTTTACAAGTAAGAGAACATGAGTTCATAAACAATCTAAAAATAAGGAAGCAAAAGTAAAAAGAAGACGTTAGAGAAGGAAGTAAGAAGAGGAGGAGGAGGAGAATTGGGTAACTAGTAGATTTTACTCTTGGCCATGGGGTGAGACCATACAATTTACAAGAGGAGGAGGATTGGGTAACTAGTAGATTTTACTCTTGGCCATGGGGTGAGACCATACAATTTACAAGAGGATATGAGGAAGCAGGGACCTAACATCAATTCGCCCCAGTTTCTTATTGTGTCAATAGGTAAGGAGGAAAGTAGAAGTATGAGCATCAAAATTATGAAGAAGAGGGGTGAAATAGAAGTGGCTTACTCCTATTGTTCTCATAGCACCATCGGAGGTCCAAGAGGATGTTGTTCCCACTTTGGATTGTGTAATTAAAGGCCAAAAAGTTTGAGACAATTCCTAATGTATTAGTAGTTAGATGCACAAGAGAGACGCGACGCCCACGGTTCCCCGCGAAGACCCGGCTCTTCGCGGGGCGGGACGCCGGCGGCTCCCCACAAAGTCCAAATGCGCGCCGCCATATTCAACGCTGATGCCTCCATAGACTCTTCCAAAACGCCTACTGCCTTGCTGACCATTGCGGTCCAAGCAAGCAACCGTGCTAAAATGGACATCTTTTACTATATTTTAAACATCATTTATGCATAAAAATTATTTATGATGAAAGTAACACTTTTATAATTAAAAAAATTCTTTTATGCATACATTTATGCATAGAAATCAATGATGATAAAAATAACACTTTTATAATAAAAAAATCTTCTTTTATGCATAGAAATCAATAATGATAAAAGTAACACTTTTATAATAATAAAAAATTCTTTTATGCATACTTTTATGCATAAAAATCACTATGATGAAAGTAACTCTTTTGTAATAAAAAAATATACTTTTATACATTATTTTATGCATAAAAATCCATAATGAAGAAAGTAACACTTTTATATTAAAAAAATTATCAACAAGTATCTTTCATAGAATTTAATTCTATTGAAAATCATTCTTTTTTTAAAAGTTAATCAATATGCATCTTTCTATGCATGAATGAAAATGACACTTTTAGAATACTCTAACAATGGGGATTACTCTTTTTGATTAATAAAAGATGAAATTTATTTCACAAATTTTTAAAAAATTTTGCCATAACCTCCTTTGTATGGCTGACCATTTTTTAATTTTTAACTTACTAAAATTAATTAGAAGTTCACCAAGAGTATTTACATCATTCTAGTGTAAATATTTTCTACTTATTTAAGAGAACATTATGAAAAACTTGATTTTATCCAATAATCAATCATCTAGGATAAAGAATGGTTGGATTTACTAAAGAAGAGAGGGGAATGCCTTTTTTTAATGAGGCATAACATCATTTTCATTATAGAGAAGACAAAAATCATAAAAAACCATAAAGAAATAGAAAAGAGAAGAATCTCTAACTTACAAAGGAATTTGAGAGCTTTCCTTTGGCTTGATGGTTTGAGGGTTCTACTCTTGTTTGGAAACAAGAGTGGCCACCAATCTTTTAGAAGAGGGAAGGTCAAAAACTAATGAATTATGAGTAAAATTCACAATTTTTGGCACTTGGGAGAGGCAGGGTAATAGTGCAAAATACTATTGAGTTTCAACAAAAATATAGAAAAAAGTGAGCTTCTAACCAAGCCAACTGATTCTAGAATTTTCCAGATCAGTTTGGTCAATTTTTGACTATTTTTGGATCACTTTAGTCCACTTTTTGGATCTAGTTGAGACAAGAGAGAGGAGAGATAAAAATATCTCTTTATTTGGGAGTTTAAAACTCATTCAAGCATGTGAAATAGGTGCCTCCTTCATGAGGAGAATTCCCCCATACTGAGGTATCAAAAATGCATCATTTTGCCTAAATATCTCTCTTTTTTAACTATTAACCTTGTCCTTAGTCAACTCTTCATCTTATGTGAGTATTTACTCATTTTTGGGAGATTTTTCTTTTATTCTTCTATTTATCTCCTTCCTACATTTGGATGAATCTTATTGGTCCATAAATAGGAACCTTAATTTAAAATTTTTTAAAAAATCTTGACCCCCAGGATAATGCCTCTTGAACATATTATACTTAATTTCTAATGCACCTTCTGAAAATCTTTTTGAACTTCTATTTCAGGGAAACTTATTTTAATAAGATGAGGTATTTTTCTATCCAAAAATATTTAAAAATTGAATATTCTCTCTCTAGAATATTTTCTCTCTTTAGGCCAAAACTGGTAGAAACAAGATCTTTTATATTTCTAAAGAGGGATTTGATTACAGGGGAAGATGCTGGACATCTTGAGAGGCTCGGGAGGAGCCTTACACACACTTCTTCTTGCAAATCACCATGCAATGTGGCATTTGAATATAGTCATAATGTTACATGATAAGTTTCTCTAAAAATACATGATAAAATAGCAACAAATCTCTACAACGTGATTTGGGCATATCAGATACAATCACAACACAATCCTTGTGTTGTAGTGATTTATCACACTTAGCGCTTCAAAACACAAAATAATATAAAAACTACTGAAAAAGTTAACTTGGATAACAAAATAGCTTTAAATCACTACAACGCAATATGGATACATCAGACAAAATCTACATCAACTCCTCGTGTTGTAGTGATTTCTCAAACAGACCCTTTTATTTGATGAAATAACACATGAACAATACACCTAATAATACCCACGACGATAAAATAAGTTCAAATCACTACAACGCGATATAGGCACATCATCAGACCTAATCATCATACCCTCCTCACGCACTGTAGTGATTTCTTGCACCACAGAGTGTTTCATTTCACAAAGTAAGTCATGAAAATAAGTCATAGATAACATACACGACACATAACAATGTATAGGACAAGAAAGTATGTCCTAAACACTATAACACGATATGGAAACATCAGAAAAAATCGTAATTCATTTTTCGCATCGTAGTGATTTGTTAGACATTGCTTCGTTTGACCCAATATCTAATGAACATAGGTGAAACATGATATATATGATTGAATATAACATTTAAGACCAGTAGTGATTGCTTTTGAGAACTCAACAAAGAATCACGTAGGAAAAATGTTGAAGAGATGTACTCTTGCTTGATAAATCGTAGAGATGGTGTAGATGAAACATGGTAGAGGAATACATGCAACTGAAGGAGGCAAAATGAAACGGGGACAAAAGACAAGGACACTTGACATTTACCGAGGACAAGTACCACATTTACCGAGGAGTATGACACACGTGCGAAAGAGCATGTCAACACGTGCGAAGGACAATGTGGGGCCGTACTCATTAAATACAGGATGATTATGATCAATCCATTTTTTACACGTGTCATCATACACGTGCGCAGAGCACGTGGTCTGCCATCATGCATATCTGCCACGTGTACAGACCGTTAGTTTCCGTGGATAAAGGTGACCCACATTCATTATTCGTTGCTTCTTGCTCTCGTGCAATTTTTCTCGCAGTCGTGACCTTCACGTGGCTTCTTGCTCTCCTACAGTCAACTTTGTTGGTTGCTTCTTGCTCTCCCAGTGAATTTCGCAGTATGATTTCAAATATTTTCGTGTTTCAATTCGGTCGAAATTGTATAATAATTTTATTAATATTCCATCAAAGATTTTTACTTTTAGATTTTTAAGAATTTAATTTATTTCTCAGGAATATTTCATCAAATCACTACAACGCAAAGAGGGATCTCGGTGAGAACTACCGTACACCCATATCGTGTTGTAGTGATTTTTAAGAATTTAATTTATTTCTCAGGAATATTTCATCAAATCACAACAACACAAAGAGGGATCTCGGTGAGAACTACCATACACCCATATCGCGTTGTAGTGATTTTGCCTATAATGGTATAGAAAATATTATTGTATCTATTGTAGACCACATCTCCTGTTGGTGTCTTCAATATGAAATGGGATTCCTAGTGCTTGTAGTACCTCGTCGTTTACTTGTTTACGCATTTTTTTTTACCAAAGAAGGATTCGGCAATAATGATCCTTTTATACTAGAATCCTTCATCTTTTCCTGCAAAGTCTTATAAATGGTTGAGTACCCTCTGTGTGATATTCAAGCCTCATCAAGTATTGCCTAGATGTCCTGTGGATTGAGTTGATTCTCTTTGAAAAAGTCATCTATTTGCTTTTTTGAGACCTTCTTATATTTCTTCTCGTTCATCAATGCTTCTGCATACTGTGGCAATCTAAAAGAAGACTTAAATGTGTGCCAGAAGGTTCTGTCGTTGATTGTTTATCAGGGTGCAATAATAATCTGATATCAGATTGAAATGCAAAAATTGATATACATGAACATATGCAATAATGATTGCTATTCATAAAATATCACAATAGAAACAATAAACCTGCAAACCGGAATCTTATTCTAGGAATTGATTGTGGAAAGATAGAGAATTAATTCAATCATAAAAACCATTGCTTGTTAGCTTCAACTAAATCAAAGCAATTGAAAAATTAAACACTTAAACAAAAATACTTAGCTCCAAAAAGACCATATTGGGTGCAATCTTTCCCCCTCTTGTGCGTGGCCTCTCCCCACACAAGAGTATTTCTTTATTAGCTTTCCTTTTCACCAAAATTAGGCCATAGCCCCCAAAATACAAGATGTGCTTTTTAGAGAGCACGGCACTCTTCTTTAACAAAAATAGAGTGTCAAATTGGGACTAGGGTAAAGCCATAGGCTTTAATAAATTCCACAAAAATAAATGTATCTTTCCTAATGTTCAAAATGGAAAAATCATTTAATAAGGTTACAAGCTACTATGCTTGCCAAAAATAAAATGTGATGATCCAAGACATTTCTTCCAAAGTAAACTCTTCAATTCCCATAGTCTTCATCACCTGAAAATATAAGCCCAATTAATTATTAAATTAATCCCACAAATATTAAACAGGCACAAATCATCACCAACTCATGACTACCAGGCGTAAGTACCCCAGGAATCACCCTGCCATACAAACCTAACTGAAATAATCATAGGTGGCCTCAAACATACGTCATATACCGCACGTATTAATATTTATAGTGGTGTCACCCACGATATTAACCTAGCCGGCATGACGCAAGAGTAATCTAGGCGTCCCCAAATTACTCAAGAGGGGATAAATAATATTTTTCTAGAGGACTTAAAATATATTCTCATGACATCCCTCTTGCTTGAGTTTGCAATTGTCCTCAATTGCGGATTTGCTGGGTTTGAAAAGAATGAAGAATTTCAGGGTAAACTCGGAAAAATTTCTGAGGCATCCATTTAGCATCTTCTTGTGGATGATTCTTAAAAGTCAAAAGATACTTAAAGTATTGATTACCTGTCCTTGTTGTTGTTATCTCTTGGTCAATGATTGCATCAGGAACTAGTACTTCTTCCTCTCCTTCAATAAGAGGTGGTTCCTCATATGTTGGGTGAGTAGGAAGTGTTCCTCGAAAAGGTTTCAAGAGATAGATATGAAAAGAATTGTGGATATTCCAATTAGATGGAAGCTCTAGTCTATAGGCCACATCATTAATCTTTTGAAGGATTTTAAATGGCCCATAATATCTAGGCGCTAGCTTCACTGCAGGGAAATTTTCCACACTCTTTAATCGACGCTTTTCAATTCTCAAAAGTACATAATCACCTTCTTGAAATGAAAAATCTTTGCGCTTCCTATTTGCTTGAGATGTATACTTCTCTTGAGCTCTTTGAATACAATCATGCACTTCAGATAGAATGTGATCAAAGTCTCGAACATATTGGTCGGCTGCTTCAATCTTATGAGAGAGTCTAGTAGCCGGAATAGGCAATGCTCTTCCATAAATAATCTCAAATGGTGCTCGACTAGTAGCAGTATGAGGAGTATTATTATAAGCAAATTGGAGTAGGTGTATGTACTTATCCCATGCACTAGGTTGCTGGGAAACATAGGCTCTAAGCATATCTAAGATAGTGCTATTTGTAACTTCGGTTTGTCCATTCGATTCCGGATGGAATGCCGTAGAAAAATCTAACTTAGTGCCTAAGTTTGAGAAAAGAGCAACCCAAAAGTCACTACAAAATTTAGAATCTCTATCAGAAACTATCACTTTGGGTAGACCATGATGAATAAAAATTTGCTTAACAAATATGTTCGTGGCTTGCTGAGAAGTTAGTGTCTTTTTACATGGAATGAAATAGGCTTGCTTACTAAATCTGTCTACTATTGTCCAAATCATATCATGGTGACTGGAAGTAGTAGGGAAGCCAGTAATGAAATCCATAGACACTTGTTCCCATGGTCTATCAGGAATAGGTAGAGGCATAAGCAATCCTAAAGCTTTGCCTTTGTAGCTTTTGATTGTTTGGCAAATGTTACATTCAGCTACAAACTTAGCTACATCATTCTTCAAATAGGGCCAATAGAATTCTCGAGAAACTACTTGAAGTGTTGCGAAAACTCCTCTATGTCCCACAAATGGTGGTTGGTGCATCTCTTCCAAGACAAGCTATCTGTAAGGTTGAGTAACACACAATCTCTTCTCAAAGAAAAGATAGCCATCATTATGAGAATAACTTCCTTGAGGTGTCCAATTGTTTTCACGCAATTTAATCCATATTTGAGAAAAATCTGGATCAACTTCATAAGTTTCTTTCATGAGGACGAATGGTTCACTTTCAATTATAGAAATGTTGTTGATATTTGGTCTTCGACTCAGAGCATCGGCAACAACATTTTCTTTTCCAGGTTGATATTGAATCATAGGTTGGAAACTTTGAATGAAAGCTGCCCATTTGATATGTCTATCTGAAATAAGAGGTTGCGTAAGCAAATGCCTAATGCTCTGTTGGTCTGTCTTGATAAGAAATTCAGAGCCCATTAGGTAATGCTTCCAGATTTTCAAAGCATGCACTACTGCTGCTAATTCCTTGTCATAAGTGCTATAATTTTGCTCTGCAGGCTTAAGCTTTCTACTTTGATAGGCAATAGGATGGTTGTCTTGCATAAGAACAGCCAAAATCCTTTGCCACTAGCATCAGTCACTACTATAAAGAATGGTCTTTGAAAATCAGGTAGTGTAAGAACTGGTGCTTGTGTTAAAGCATTCTTGAGTGTTGCAAAAGATTTATCTTGCTTATCAGTCCAATTGAAATTTGTAGCTTTCTTAAGGAGTTCAGTCAAAGGATTGGCAATACAAGCAAAATTCTTGACGAACTTCCTATAATAACTACATAAGCCAAGAAAAGATCTAAGATCATGTATGTTTCTAGGCGTAGGCCAAGAAGCAATACATTCAATTTTCTTAGGATCTACACGAATTCCTTCGGCTGACACTATATGTCCTAAGTATTCAATATCCTCTTGAAAGAAAGAACTCTTTTCAGGATTGACATACAATTCATTTTCTCTCAAAAGATTGAACACTTGTTCCAAGTGTTGTTCATGTTCTTGTCGATCCTTGCTAAAAACAAGAATGTCATCAAAGAACACTATAACAAAACTTTGAAACTTAAGGAATATACGATTCATCATACGGCTGAAAGTAGCTGGAGCATTGGTCAAACCAAATGGCATAACCAAAAACTCATAATGACTAGTTTGGGTTCTAAAAGCTGTCTTGAAAATGTCAGATTGAGTCATACGAACTTGATGATACCCAGACTTTAGGTCAATCTTGCTAAAGACCTTTGATCCTCTAAGCTTATCAAGAAGATCATCTACCCTAGGAATAGGATATCTGTTCTTGACAGTAATCTTATTCAATGCACGATAGTCTACACACATTCGGTATGTTCCGTTCTTCTTCTTAACAAGAAGTACTGGAGCTCCAAAAGGTGAACTACTAGGTTGAATAAGGCCTCTCTCTAGCAAGTCTTCTATTTGGCTTTGGATTTCTCTTTGCTCTAAATTGTTGACTCTATAGGGAGCTTTACAAGGCGGGGAATTTCCAGGCAATAAGTCAATGCTATGATCCTCAGGCCTAGACTTAGGTAATCCTGGAGGCAGATCTTCCATGAAACAGTCACTAAATTTGGAGATAAAAGAATCAAACTTTGGTCTTTTGGATGTGTCCAACTCAGCATCAAGTTGGTTAACCCATACCATATAAGTCTTATCTCTTTTTCTTAGAGCTCTCTTTGCTTGAGTGTGACTCAACAAAGGACTCATTTCTCCTTTGACTTGACACTGGAGAATAATATCTTCATTGTCCTTCCTTAGAGAAATACTATGAGTGTCATAGTCTATAATAGGATTGTATTTGTGTCTCCAAGGCATACCCAAAATTATATCTACCCCTTGTAAAGGTGCAACTAAGAAATCCCTCTTTTCTGTTAAAGGTTTGATGCATAAATCCAAATCTTTCACTACTTGCATGCAATTATACTTTGTTCCAGTAAATGCTGCTTTGACTTTATAGTGCGTAGGTAAAGAATGAAGATTTAATGCTCTAAGTACCTTTTCAGAAATGAAATCATGTGTACTACCATCATCATGCAAAATAAGAACTTCATGTCCATTTATCGTTCCTTTTATTTTAAGCAAAGAATGAACATGAGGTTTACCTTCTTGTTCTGAGTAATCTGGATCGGAATTACCCTCTTGCTCGAATGATTCTTCTTGCTCGAATGATCGGAATTACCCTCTTGCTCGAATGATTCTTCTTCATTGTCGTCTTCTTCAATCATGTTGACTCGAGCTGCTGCTGCTGCTGGTGTTGAATTCTTGGTACGCTCCGGACAATTCGGTGCTATGTGACCTTCTTTGTGGCACTTGAAACATTTGATAGGCGATGTCTTCGGTTTGCCACCATTAACTTTCTTATTGGTACTCAGGTTGCCTTTAGCCTCGTCCTTGCCTTTGTCATAACCTGGTTTATAAATCTTCTTTGAAGCATAAAAAGATTTAGTAAACGGTTTAGAAGAAGTACCCTCATGTGCTTTAGGCTCTTTAGGAAAACCATTTTTACGTTCTGAATTAGTTGCCAAGGATATTGCAGAAGATAGTGAATGAGGTCGAAACATATTCACATCGGCCCTGATGGTAGATCTAAGGCCCGATATGAACTTCCTTTTTTGATCCTTCTCACTAACTCTATCCACAACCTGCACCTGTAATAAAGTATTCCAGAACTTTTCTACATACTGTGACATAGTTTCCTTTTCCAATTGATGCAAAGTGTCCCATTGGTGCCTAACTTTGGACTTGAATTGTGAGGGTAAAAAGTGCTTTTTAACTAGCCGCCGTTGAAATCTTTTCCAAGAATCTGGCTTGTCACGACCTTGCTTAACTACACTCCACCATAAAGCTGCACTGTCTACCATATGATTGACTACACATTTAATCTTATCTTTCTCTGAAAATTTTTCTCCAGAAAAATAGTCATCTAGTTGACTAAGCCAAGCTAAAATGACTCTAGCATCCTTCTTTCCATCATAATTTTGAAATGTGAAAGCTTTCCGACTAATCTTGGATTCTTTTTGTGACCTTTGTGCTTGCAATGTAGCATTTGTAACAGCCCTTTGAATAGTGTCATCTTCGTCATCAAAAGATAGCGAAGAGTCACGCTTGCGTCTACGATTTGAGAGCTGTCTCTCCAATTCAATACGCTTCTCTCTTTCTTCTACAATTTGATGTTGTAAAGAAAGGAGTTTCTCTTGAATTGATGGCGAGATAGGCAAATCGGCCATAGTGCTTGTGCAAATGATGTAGATAAATAAAATTTTACTTTATTTGATGTAAATAAATAAAGCAAAAATAAATGAGTACTTATCTTATTTTTCTCCCGTAATTCGATCTTGGTTGAAGCTGAACAAGACGTTGTTCAATGGCTGAATTGAATTCTCGTCGCCTCAAACAAATCCCGAACGATTCCGCGTGATTCGAGAGTCTTGGGCTAGTCGAATTGTTGATAAAATAATTTTTCTGCACTTTGAAACTTGCTGAAACAGTCCTGTAAACCTTGCCCAAACTCTGTAATATTTTTCTGAAATTTTTAGAATTTTTCAGAAGTGATTTCGGAATTTTCAAGCCTTTTCTAGGCAATTTTCAAGCTTTTAAAAACCTGTAAATCACTTTTCTGCACTCAGAAATTTTCAGAATTGGAAAACCTTTGAATTTCTCCTCAAATTTGGAAATTGGGAAAAGTAGAGGTTGAAAAAGGAGTGATGTGACTTGCATGGGGATTGGGAAAAGTGAGAGTAGATTTGGATTAAGAAAAAATTTGGATTATGGAGTGATTAGCTTATAGAGCTAATTTTTTTTTCTTTCTTTCTTCTCTCCACGCGTTTTGCGCCGGTAGGCTGCCGCCGGGCGCCTCTTGCTCCAAAAGCTTGTTGAGAATTATATAATAGCTTTTTGCATGGATTTATCTCCCCCGTCCATTATAGATTTGCTCAACCTTGAAGCTTTCTGATTTCTGAGAGTTACCCGTGAGGTTTTTGGCTATGAGGATTTCATCCATACGGTCAGATTCTGATTTCACAGAGTATTTGAAAAAACCGCTTTTTGATAAAGAGGGATGGTTTTGCAGGGTGGTGAGTGGGTTTGAGAGTAGATCTAGTTTTGAATCTTTGACCTTTGGGTAAAGACCTGCAAAACACCCTTCTGTCCACTGGATAAATTCCTGCACTTTCTTGATTTTTGAGAAGTTGAAGCCCTTTCCTACCTTCTCCACAAATCTCCTAGCCCAAGCTCTGATACCACTGCAACCGGAATCTTATTCTAGGAATTGATTGTGGAAAGATAGAGAATTAATTCAATCATAAAAACCATTGCTTGTTAGCTTCAACTAAATCAAAGCAATTGAAAAATTAAACACTTAAACAAAAATACTTAGCTCCAAAAAGACCATATTGGGTGCAATCTTCCCCCGTCTTGTGCGTGGCCTCTCCCCACACCAAAATTAGGCCATAGCCCCCAAAATACAAGATGTGCTTTTTAGAGAGCACGGCACTCTTCTTTAACAAAAATAGAGTGTCAAATTGGGACTAGGGTAAAGCCATAGGCTTTAATAAATTCCACAAAAATAAATGTATCTTTCCCAATGTTCAAAATGGAAAAATCATTTAATAAGGTTATAAGCTACTATGCTTGCCAAAAATAAAATGTGATGATCCAAGACATTTCTTCCAAAGTAAACTCTTCAATTCCCATAGTCTTCATCACCTGAAAATATAAGCCCAATTAATTATTAAATTAATCCCACAAATATTAAACAGGCACAAATCATCACCAACTCATGACTACCAGGCGTAAGTACCCCAGGAATCACCCTGCCATACAAACCTAACTGAAATAATCATAGGTGGCCTCAAACATACGTCATATACCGCACGTATTAATATTTATAGTGGTGTCACCCACGATATTAACCTAGCCGGCATGACGCAAGAGTAATCTAGGCGTCCCCAAATTACTCAAGAGGGGATAAATAATATTTTTCTAGAGGACTTAAAATATATTTTTCTAGAGGACTTAAAATATATTCTCATGACAAAACCAGTTAATAGAAAGGAGCTTACTTGATTGCATGTATTCTCTTCTTGATTCCACCACCTCTTAGCTTCATTTGCTCAATATCCCTTAGTTTTTTTTGTTGTCTATAGAGACCTAATGAGGTCTCCTGATGTCTTAATTCAGACATTTGTTTTTCAATCCCATTATAACTTTTGCACACAATGCTTCATGGTTTTCTTCAAATGAATGTTCTCCTTCTCAAACAAATCTCTTTCTAATTTAAGAACATTGCTTGTTGCTTCCAAATGATGTGTATCTAGGAGCCCATTATAGCCATCTCCAACAAAGTTAAGCTGAGATGTCATATTCCTAAATGGGGATGTGGAGTTTGTAAAAGGGTCTTTTGGATATAACCTCCAATCAATGATCCATAAATCTAAGTTTTTCTTCCCTTGCATCCTGAACATTTCTTTAGAAGCAGTACACAAAATATTAGGTTTATTTCTATTACTTCGAGGTTCACATTCATGTTCAAGCTCGATAGGTTATAGATGTCTCTTTTCTCTGTATTCCTCCTTGCTCTTGATCCCTCTTCCATCCTCTTAATCCTCTCTATGCTCCTCCTTGCTCTTGATCAATAGAAAAATCTGAATGGAAAGACAAAGTTGCCAAAATAGTAAAAAGAAGTAAAGAGTCGAAGTAATTTGCAAGAAAAACCTTGATTTTGAAGGTACTAGTACAACTCCAAACTTTGATATGTAAAACCTTCAAAATTTGAGGTGAAGTTTCTTGCAGGGAGGGAACTTGAACTATTTTTGGATGATCCTTGGTTCAAATTTTAAGAAATATTCTACTTCATTGTACGTAGAGATTTTGAGATATAAGCCATTAAACTTGGAGAATTGACCAATTCATTGTTCACGTAGTACATATAGTACATGAACGGATTGAAGACTTCGAGAACTAGCAATATTGTATCATTTTAATGTACATTTAAGAATAGAAATATATCTTTTATATCTCATGAAAATGCCAAGAGAAAATACGCCAAAATTAATTTTACCTTATTTTTTTTTTGCTTTTTGGATTATCTCTCTCTAAGCTTAGTTGGCACTTCTTAGAGGGCCCAAAGTTGAGTCCAAAATTTCCCTAACCTCTCGTACATTTGGTCCTTTTGTCCTTTTCCCCTCACATGGTATCAGAGCTATCAAAATCACATAGCATGGATCATCAACTCGCACTGTTGGAGGACCAATTCTTCTCACCAGATGTTGATTCTCCAAACTCTGATCTGGACCACATAGGGAATGGGACTTCTTACTTAGTGGAGAGTCTCATTCAAGATGTTACTTTGGGAGACAATCAACCCATCTACATCACCTCACCTTCACCACCTTTTCCATCATAATTTGTCTATTTGAATATACACATTAGCCTTTATTACTACTAGCCACACCTTGGGACAGCAACCCACTCTGCTAGAGAAGAGTACTTTAGCGTTTTACAACTGGCTACAGTTTGGGACGAAAGCCCTCTCTGCCACATAGATCACATCAGTGTTACATATCTGCTTATGGGAAAACAGCCCTCTCTGCCACATAGATCACATCAGTGTTACATATTTGGTCATGGGACAACAACCCTCTCTGCTATAGTAGAGCATATCAATGTTTTATCTTCAACTCATGGGACAACAGCCTTCCCTTCTACATAGAGCACTTTAACATTTTCTCTCACCTCACATCATCGAGACAATAGCCCACTCTATCTACAACACAGGACAACATAGTTTTATCATATGTACTCTTTGGGACAATAGCCCATTCTTTGCCACATCACACCACTAGGATGGCAGCCCACTCTCTACTTATCTTCACCATCGTCATGACTCGGGATGACATTCCTCTATTCTCTTCACCACCCCTTAGGTATGCGGAACCCTTGTCACCATAGCTTACACCCTTCAGGTATGCAACAAAGCCTGTACCCTTCAAGTCTTGTAGTACCCTTCTCACCAAAGCTTGCACCACTACACCACTCACCTCATGTACCATAGCACCCTTGTCACCTCAGCTTTTGTTGCCACTACCACCTCAGAGTGCCTCTACATCCATCGACACAAGCCTTCAACACCGACCACCTCTTGGAGTGCTTTCTCCAACTTGACACGGGCCTTCGACAACAACAACAACATCTGGGAGTGCTACTTGGTCTTCTTAGATGATCCCAAGCTCGTAGTAAACTAATTACAAACCTATCCTCACCAGCCCACAGAAAGTTATGGATCAATCATTGAACTTGACCAATATAGGCCTGTGAGAAGGCCCAACAAGAAGTGATATACCACATGGTGGCAAAGAAGAACCTGGTTTTTCACCACTACCTAGCCGGCTAAGGAAAGCCTCGTCGAGCTCTTGTATAATAGCTTCTTCTGATTGCTTGAAAGAAGTTGGGCTAAGTGTTTCTCTAGGGAGATATCAATGCCCACCTGGCATAGGAGAATTGATGCTTTAATTATCATGTAGTAGGCCATTCTAAGTCGAAGTTTTCCAAGAATGTCAGTAGTGAGTGAACAATAGTATTTGAGGTGGGAATTCACCATCGAGCTACTCTCGAGTTATCACATGACTGGAAGTTATGGTGGATTATCCCATATGCAAGAGCATGGGAAGTCGAAGAGCCATATATAGGGTGTGGTGGCTCCTTGTCATAGGCCGGGTCTTTGGGGAGGGAACAACGACTAAGAGATGGGAGCCTAGCCACCAACGTTGCTCAGTGCCCTAAGGTGGTGTACGTGATGCTGCTTACATGACTTTGAACATGGTATTAGAGATCTGACCGTGTGATCCTGGGAGGTCCTAATTTGTGTTTGATCGAGGTGCTGGAAATGAAGGAGGGTGTTGGAGGTGGTAATTCTCGTAGCTACTCTAGGGCTATCGTATGACCAGAAGTTGTGGTGGATTATCCTATATTGAAGAGCATGGGAAGTCAAAGAGTGGTGACACCTTGTCATAGATATCTCCTCTGGTTGGGTTTTTGGGGGGGAGAAATGTCTTGGATATGGGAGCCATATAAACTCTCATTTTTTCACATTATCCCTCATCAATCCACATTACTTATTCCACATTCCATTTATATGTGTACTCATCCCATCACATCATTTTCCATCTCATCACTTCAGATTCCTTCACATCACATATCATATATTCACATCCATATCCACATCACATCCACATTCACATCCATACATCCACAGCTACATCCATGCATCTATTTTCACATCCACATCTACATGCACATTCACATCCATACATCCACATCTATATGCGTACATTCACATCTACATGCATACATCCACATCCATATTCATACAACTACATCTGCATGCATACATCCACCTCCACATCTATACATCTACATCTACATGCATACATCCACATCTCCATGCATACATCCACATCCACATTCACATTCACATTCACATCCATACATCCACATCTATATGCGTACATTCACATCTACATGCATACATCCACATCCATATTCATACAACTACATCTGCATGCATACATCCACCTCCACATCTATACATCTACATCTACATGCATACATCCACATCTCCATGCATACATCCACATCCACATTCACATTCACATTCACATTCATACATCTACATCTACATGCATACATCCACATCTACATCCATGCATCTACATCCACATCCTCATTCACATCCTCATTCACATCCATACATCCATGCATCCACATCCTCATTCACATCCATACATCCACATCCTCATTCACATCCATACATCCACATTCACATTCACATCTACATGCATACATCCACCTCCACATTCACATCCATAATCTCACCCTATCACAACCCATATACATCTTATCCCATCACATACATTTCTTACCTCATCCCATACACATCCTATCACTTCTTAACTCATCTTATCACATCCTAACTCATCTCATATGCATCTTATCACATCTTATCACTTCCCATATCTTTTATGCATACCTCTATGCATGAAATTCAATTATGCTAAAAGTAATACTTTTATAATAAAATATTCATCTCTTATGCATACCTCTATGCATGAAATTCAAATATGCTAAAAGTAACTCTTTTATAATAAAATATTCATCTCTTATGCATACCTCTATGCATGAAATTCAATTATGGCAAAAGTAACTCTTTTATAATAAAATATTAATCTTTTATGCATACCTCTATGCATGAATTTCAAATATGATAAAAGTAACACTTTTATATTAAAATAATAATCTTTTATGCATACCTCTATGCATGAAATCTAATTATGATAAAAGTATCACTTTTATGTTAAATTAATAATCTTTTATGCATAACTCTATGCATGAAAATCAATTATGCATAATATAAAAATCAATTTCTCTAGGCTTACAATGAATATCTTTCAATTAATCTAGGATGATAATTCCTAGAATATGATAGGAAGTCCTCTTTTCATGATTTGAATGAAATTATTTTATGCGTAATTTTTATAAAAATTTTACCATAGCTCCGCTGCTATGACTGATAAATCTCAAATTTTCTAAGAGATAAAGCTTATCATTAAGGAAATAATTAGAATGATCCCTAATTGGATCATTAATCCATAATGGGTTGAATCATCAATATTCATGAAATACATAAACTAAAAGCATAGAAAAAAGCCATTAATTTGACCTCAAGTAGATTAATCTTGGATTAAGGAAAAACTTTATGAAAAGCTTCATTTGGATTGAGAATGGGTCATGAGTATGACCATTTCTTGAGTGAAAGAGAGAAATTACATAAAAACCATTTGAATTAAACATAAATGGAAATTTATGTAACTCTTAACTATCATTAATCAATTAACTTCAATATAGCATTCATCAAATTATGTAACTCTTCCCTACCATTCATCAATTAACTTCAATAGCATTCAAAAACCATTCATCAATTAACTTCAATAGCATTCAAAAACCATTCCAATTAAGCTTCTCAAGCTTGAGAGGGGTTGAGAAGAGAGAAACATTGAGAAATTATAGAAAAGATCAAAATTCACCACTTACCTTACAAATTGGTTGATTCTTTGTTCATGGTAGAGGCCCCCAACCAATCAATTGGTTTAGTATGTTGTGAAGGAGCCACCAATGGAGATTGAAGAAAGAGGGAAGCTTCAATTTCTTACAAATTGGAGATAATTTTAGAGAATAGTAAATATTAGCATTATTTCAGCATAGTTCTAGAATAATAAAATTCTCCTCCTTTTTTCCAAAGGTTTCATGTTCTATTTATAGGAGAGGGAGGCTCTAACCAAAGCTAACTGATTTCTAGAATTTTCCAATTTCAGTTTGGTTGAATGTGGACTAGATTTAGACCTAGTTTGGTTCCTTTTTGATTCGGTTTGGTTCCCTTTTGATTTGGTTTGGTTCAAGAGAGAGGAGAGATAAAAATATCACATTATTTTTGAGTTTAAAACTCATTCAAGCATGTGAAATATGCACCTCCTTTAATGGACTCCCCTTCCTTACGTATGTGTCAAAATGGAATGATTATACCCAAAATATCTCATATTTTTAATATTACTCATAGTTTTTTACTAATAAACCTTGTACATTTTCAACTCTTCATCTTATGTGAGCATTTACTCATTTTTGGATACTCAATTTATCTCATTTTTTTGATATTACTCATAGTTTTTTTACTAATAAACCTTGTACATATTTAACTCTTCATCTTATGTGAGCAGTTACTCATTTTTGGATACTGAATTTATCTCAATTTTTTGATATTACTCATAGTTTTTTACTAATAAACCTTGTACATATTCAACTCTTCATCTTATGTGAGCATTTACTCATTTTTGGGTATCTTCTTTTACAAATAGGATTTATCTCCTCCCTACACATGGATTGATGCTATTGGCCCATAGGAACCTTAATTGGACCATAATCCAAAAATTTCTGAAAATCTAGACCCTTAGGCTAAGGTCCTTCATATCCATTTTCAATTAATTCTAATTGCACATTGGAAAGTTCTTTTTGAATTTTTGTTTTAGAAAAACTTATTTTAATAAGATGAGTTATTTTTCTATCCAAAAATATTCATAATCTGAATATTCTCTCTCTAGAATATTTTCTCTCTCTATGCCAAAACAGGCAGAGACAAGATCTCTTATATTTCAAAAAAGGGAATTGATTACTGGAGAATATACTGGACATTTTGAGAGGTTGGGGAGGAATCTTATATTTACTCCCACTTGAAAAACGCGAGATGTCCCCATCTCGCAAACTTGGGATAATTTTGCAAGATGCACGAATATGAGACATAGAGAAAAATTAATTAAGATTAACCACACAAAAAAAGTCTCAAAGAGAGTAAGATTCGAGATAAGTTCAAGATTTAAACTTTATTTATTCTTGAAACATATACAGTAAAGATAGAAGAACTCTTTACACTTCCATAAGCCCGTCCATCATATGATCACAAAAGCAGCACTCACAAGCTGCGCACGTATAAGGTAACTCATCTATGGGAATAATTCTGTTGGTTATTGCCGCACCTATCTGAGTGGTATGAGGTGATCTAACAAAAGGACCTCTGAGAGGTAAGCCAAAAATAGGGTAAAGGCATATCTTCTGATGAGGAGGAAAACACGCCAGTAAGAAGACTCGCTCAGAAAACCCAAGATGCCTTGATCTCATGACGCAGTAGTATCGGGGACCCAAACCCAAAGCTTCAATAACCATGGCCAAGCGGACATTGTTACGAAAGTGCTGCTGACCCCAGGGTCTTACCCTAGTTATATCTTGATAGGTCAACCATTTGGTCTGAGCTACAGAAGTTCCTAAGTGAGGAAAAAGTGAGCGCTCATACTGTTCTATAAAATCCTTCTTCACAGACTCGCTTGCGTCTTGAAGGTGAGAAATCATCATGGATAAAACTTATTCCTATTGCCAAGCCATGAAGGAGATTAAGAAGAAGGGAGATCGATGAAAGTAAGATTACTGTGAGTGACAAGTAAGATTACTGTGAGTGACAAGTAAAAGTTACGACTTATATAAAGGAAGGAGCTAGCATAACTTAGAAGCCAACGGTATCTTGTCATTGAAGTTTTACCGTCTTTCCATGATTTGGGTTTGGCACATATTTCTATGAAATACATTAAGAACTTTGAGATGAGGAGGTAAAAGAAGCTTGTAGGCTAAGTCACCTACTTTCATTGAATTCAGATATAAGGCTCACAATATCTGGGGGATAACTTCTTATACTCCCCAAGAGATAAAGAACTTCTTTTGGGCCATACTCGAATGAAAACCAAAACCTTGGTATCCAAAACACCGATTTTCACTTCTGAACTCATTATTCTGAATCCTTAAAATAGGCATGACTCCTGAGAAGTATTCTAGGGAAAGGGTCTTCCTTTTTTAAACAGAATCTTTCTTTTATTTTAGAGAGGGAATAATTATAAGATAAAAAAGGGATATTCTTACTCCTGTATACCTCGAAGGCTGGAGAAGAATCTTACATTCTACCCCACTTAAAAATGCGAGATGTCCTCATCTCGCAAGGTAGAGGACAACTCTTTTTCTTAAGATCCAATTTATTCTAGGGTTCCTTATATTCTGGTCAACTCAACAGAATACTGGGATAAATATCCCTTATATAGAACTCATCATTAAATATAATTCATTCGGATCATAACATTCATATTTTTAATGCGATAATGGTCCATTAGACCGCAAATTTCTTTCTGAACATTCCTCCATGGAAATTTCAGTCAAGTAAGTTCTCAATTTGTCATCCCTTAACTTGGTTTACCGGTCAAGTGTTAACAATAGCATTCTGATAGCACAATCCATTAATCTCATAGTGATTTGCTGAATTCATTATCATCATTCTAGTTATGAATATCATCACAGGGACTCGTCCCATTCACCCTCACTTATATCACACAATTACAACCTTTTTGTGCTTCTTGATAAATTTTTGACATCTTTGAATTCTCACGTGATCTTTATTAGTCAATTTGCTCTGATACCAACTGTGAGATCCCTGTTCCCACCGAGCAACAGATTCGGGGTACTAGCAGCGGAAGTAGCACTTCTCGCGCGGGACAGGGGTCCCACATTTGGGGCCTCGTCCACGGATATCCAGACAAGAGACTAATTCGTCGATTTTTCCAAAAATCGGACTCGGAAAAACTTCTCTTACCCGAAAAGCACGGGCGATTCCACCAAGAGAACTTTTTTCTCTAACGTAGTCAAGACCAGTACTGATCAAGCTGATCCGATTGTACCTATAAAGATACTCGGTCAGATCAAGGAAGAAACTTGCACTTGGATCATTGGGATCAACGCTTTTTTTCCCATCAAAGAGGCACAGTCGTTGATTCCTATCCATAGAATAATTACTATTTGAGATTTACTTTATCTATCGTAATAATAGAAATTGAGTCTCGATTTACAGATCCATCAGTCCAGCCTAACCCCATCCAGTCTCATGGGTTAGCCAACCGCCCAACCACTGTAGTGATGGGATCCAATTAGGAATTTGGTTAGGTTTTGTCCCGAGTACCAAGGAAAAGAGTTCCCAGGCCCCCTAGCCGGATATTCATGCAAAAATAAAACTAGTCACACCACTTATACATCCAATATGAAATTGCCTTTTTCACAGGTTCAATCAATTTTAAAACAATCCTCTAATGAAACCATAGTATCACTGATCACAATCTTTCAAATTATCCGGTTGAT
Source organism: Cibotium barometz (assembly GCF_041138505.1). NCBI lineage: Eukaryota > Viridiplantae > Streptophyta > Polypodiopsida > Cyatheales > Cibotiaceae > Cibotium > Cibotium barometz. Next base: position 27,419,054 of record NC_141066.1, read on the forward strand.
TCTTAATTTCCCATCATTCCTTCATCAGAGTATCTATGGCATCATTGGCAACTAGAACGCTCACCACTTATCCACTCAGGGGCCTTTTCAATAGTTCCTAGCCCATAATACTCGGCAATATAATCACTTATAAAAATCGAGATGGACTCTCGTTGAAGATCAGCAAGATCAACCAACAGATCCATATAAAGAACCATGGACTCATCCATTGAAGACCAGCAAGGTCAATCAACCAGATCCATGCTCGGTTTCACAAAACAACTCTTACTTCTTGTTCCAATAAAGAACCATGGACTCATCCATTGACCAGCAAGGTCAATCAACCAGATCCATGCTCGGTTTCACAAAACAACTCTTACTTCTTGTTCCAATATCTTCCTTGACGCACGCGTGGGTATCCTAGGCGACCCAGAGCCCGAGCACCGTATGGTCAGCACCCTCTAGGATCCTTCGCAGGTAACCTAGCGCTTCACTCATAGGCCGCTTCCTTGGTCCCTCATCCACCGTACTACCGGAAGCTCACCATTTTAATCGCGACTGGTCAAGACCTCGGCCGACCTTGCTACGCGAGACGTCCACCATTGCAGTTGTAACTTTATCAGTTAGGTCTCCATGACCTTAATCACAAGACGGTCAAAATGCTTCCCCAGCATTCTTGACATAAAACAACCATTTACAAACAGTATTTACAAACAGTTTACAAATACAGTTCCACGACCTTAATCACAAGACGGTCAAAATGCTTCCCCAACATTCTTGACATAAAACAGCCATTTACAAACAGTATTTACAAACAGTTTACAAATACAGTTTCTATATAAACTCTCATTTTTCCACATTATCCCTCATCAATCCACATTACTTATTCCACATTCCATTTATATGTGTACTCATCCCATCACATCATTTTCCATCTCATCACTTCAGATTCCTTCACATCACATATCATATATTCACATCCATACATATATCCACATCCACATCCACATTCACATCCATACATCCATAGCTAAATCCATGCATCTATTTTCACATCCACATCTACATGCACATTCACATCCATACATCCACATCTATATGCGTACATTCACATCCATACATCCACATCCATACATCCACATCTATATGCGTACATTCACATCTATACATCCACATCCACATCCACATTCATACAACTACATCTACATGCATACATCCACCTCCACATTCACATCCACATGCATACATCTACATCTACATGCATACATCCACATCTCCACGCATACATCCACATCCACATTCACATTCACATTCATACATCTACATCTACATGCATACATCCACATTCACATTCATACATCTACATCTACATGCATACATCCACATCTACATCCATGCATCTACATCCACATCCTCATTCACATCCATACATCCACATTCACATTCACATCTACATGCATACATTCACATTCACATCCATACATCCTCATTCACATCCATACATCCTCATTCACATCCATACATTCACATTCACATCTACATGCATACATCCACCTCCACATTCACATCCATAATCTCACCCTATCACAACCCATATACATCTTATCCCATCACATACATTTCTTACCTCATCCCATACACATCCTATCACTTCTTAACTCATCTTATCACATCCTATCACTTCTTACCTCATCCCATACACATCCTATCACTTCTTAACTCATCTTATCACATCCTAACTCATCTCATAGGCATCTTATCACATCTTATCACTTCCCATATCTTTTATGCATACCTCTATGCATGAAATTCAATTATGCTAAAATTAACACTTTTATAATAAAATATTCATCTTATGCATACCTCTATGCATGAAATTCAAATATGCTAAAAGTAACTCTTTTATAATAAAATATTCATCTCTTATGCATACCTCTATGCATGAAATTCAATTATGGCAAAAGTAACTCTTTTATAATAAAATATTAATCTTTTATGCATACCTCTATGCATGAATTTCAAATATGATAAAAGTAACACTTTTATATTAAAATAATAATCTTTTATTCATACCTCTATGCATGAAATCTAATTATGATAAAAGTAACACTTTTATGTTAAAATAATAATCTTTTATGCATACCTCTATGCATGAAAATCAATTATGCATAATATAAAAATCAATTTCTCTAGGCTTACAATGAATATCTTTCAATTAATCTAGGATGATAATTCCTAGAATATGGTAGGAAGTCCTCTTTTCATGATTTGAAGGAAATTATTTTATGTGTAATTTTTATAAAAATTTTGCCATAGCTCCGTTGCTATGACTGATAAATCTCAATTTTTCTAAGGGATAAAGCTTATCATTAAGAAAATAATTAGAATGATCCCTAATTGGATCATTAATCCATAATGGGTTGAATCATCAATATTCATGAAATACATAAACTAAAATCATAGAAAAAAGCCATTAATTTGACCTCAAGTATAGATTAATCTTGGATTAAGGAAAAACTTTATGAAAAGCTTCATTTGGATTGAGAATGGATCATGAGTATGACCATTTCTTGAGTGAGAGAGAGAAATTACATAAAAACCATTTGAATTAAACATAAATGGAAATTTATGTAACTCTTAACTATCATTAATCAATTAACTTCAATAGCATTCATCAAATTATGTAACTCTTCACTACCATTCATCAATTAACTTCAATAGCATTCAAAAACCATTCCAATTAAGCTTCTCAAGCTTGAGAGGGGTTGAGAAGAGAGAAACATTGAGAAATTATAGAAAAGATCAAAATTCACCACTTACCTTACAAATTGCTTGATTCTTTGTTCACGGTAGAGGCCCCCAACCAATCAATTGGTTTAGTATGTTGAAGGAGCCACCAATGGAGATTGAAGAAAGAGAGAAGCTTCAATTTCTTACAAATGGGAGAGAATTTTAGAGAATAGTAAATATTAGCATTATTTCAGCATAGTTCTAGAATAATAAAATTCTCCTCCTTTTTTTCAAAGGTTTCATGTTCTATTTATAGGAGAGGGAGGCTCTAACCAAAGCTAACTGATTTCTAGAATTTTCCAATTTCAGTTTGGTTGAATGTGGACTAGATTTAGACCTAGTTTGGTTCCTTTTTGATTCGGTTTGGTTCCCTTTTGATTTGGTTTGGTTCAAGAGAGAGGAGAGATAAAAATATCACATTATTTTTGAGTTTAAAACTCATTCAAGCATGTGAAATATGCACCTCCTTTAATGGACTCCCCTTCCTTACGTATGTGTCAAAATGGAATGATTATACCCAAAATATCTCATATTTTTAATATTACTCATAGTTTTTTACTAATAAACCTTGTACATTTTCAACTCTTCATCTTATGTGAGCATTTACTCATTTTTGGATACTCAATTTATCTCATTTTTTTGATATTACTCATAGTTTTTTTACTAATAAACCTTGTACATATTTAACTCTTCATCTTATGTGAGCAGTTACTCATTTTTGGATACTGAATTTATCTCAATTTTTTGATATTACTCATAGTTTTTTACTAATAAACCTTGTACATATTCAACTCTTCATCTTATGTGAGCATTTACTCATTTTTGGGTATCTTCTTTTACAAATAGGATTTATCTCCTCCCTACACATGGATTGATGCTATTGGCCCATAGGAACCTTAATTGGACCATAATCCAAAAATTTCTGAAAATCTAGACCCTTAGGCTAAGGTCCTTCATATCCATTTTCAATTAATTCTAATTGCACATTGGAAAGTTCTTTTTGAATTTTTGTTTCAGGGGAACTTATTTTAATAAGATGAGTTATTTTTCTATCCAAAAATATTCATAATCTGAATATTCTCTCTCTAGAATATTTTCTCTCTCTATGCCAAAACAGGCAGAGACAAGATCTCTTATATTTCAAAAAAGGGAATTGATCACAGGAGAATATGTTGGACATTTTGAGAGGCTGGGGAGGAATCTTACACCAGCCACATCGACGTTGCTCAGTGTCCTAGGGTGGTGTGAATGCTCTACAGCATGACTTTGACACATAGGGCACACTTTAGCTAGTAGTAGCACACCAGTTCTAGCTTCCATAGTCACCAGGTTTGAAGCTCAATAGCCTAGGGTCTCAAACTTGGGCAAGGCCAAAAGGCTAAGCACGAGGGGGTCTCACCTACTATCCATATTGGTGTGCTTCAAATTTCACCTACTATCCATATTGGTGTTCTTGGGCTTTAGACAAGAATGCTAGTAATTCTAAGTTGTTTAAGATAGGGGGTCTCACCTACTATCCATATTGGTGTTCTTGGGCTTTAGACAAGAATGCTAGTAATTCTAAGTTGTTTAAGATAGGGGGCATCTAAATGATTACGTGGTCACACTTCTTTTGGATTGTGGTAGTACCAACGATGTCATTTCTGAAAAAGTGGCTCAGAGGGCTAAGTTGGAAGCTCTCTTGGTCGATAGTGGTAGTACCAATGATGTCATTTTTGAATAGCTGGCTCAGAGGGCTAAGTTGGAAGCTCTCTTGGTCGATAGAAACGTGTTAGGATTTGTGTCAAACATGACTCACGATGTCAAGCACTTAGTTAAGAATGCACTGTTAAACATAAAGAAAAATACATTCACTAGAGATTACATTTTTTGCAAGCCGTGGCTTGAACATTGACTTAGGAGGTTCAAAGAAGTATCTCTTGCACTAGTCAGGTTGGTAGTGGTAGCACACCAAGGGATCGTGAGTGTTCATCTACTCATAATGTGGTGTGTGGCATAAAAATTGACATCACACACGCAAACGTCATAGGGGACACAAGGCACAAAAGAGAAGGTTGGGGGGCAAGTAGAGGAGTGCAAATGTATAGGGCATGTGTATGGAAAGTTTGGTGTTGATCTGGTGTGATTTTTACATGGTCATGCATGCATGTGTGTGAGCAGGCGAGGACTTGCCCAGCTAGGTGTGGCCAAGCATAGAGCTGGCCCACAAGGCAGTCAAGCATAGAGCTTGTGCTTAGCTGGCCAAGCATAGAGAAGTTTGCAAGGATATTTTAAATTTGGAAAAATTAGAACAAATCAAACTTCATGGAGCATTACCTGGATAGAGGGAACTTGCAGCAGATAGGAGGAGAGGCGGTGGGCAGCAGGCAGCAGGAGCGCTGATCGATCCTTTGCTTGAGCTGAGATGAGAACACAAATGTAGCAAGTCGTCAGTTGAAAATTGTTGTCTTTATGTGTCATTGCATGTTTTTGTTGACTTCTTTTATGATGAGGAGGTCAAAAAAACATCGTTAATGTTTATCTGTAAAATAGAGAAATGTTTGGATTTCTTAGGTCAAAATTGGGATGTGAAAGAATTAAATGGGGTTACCTGCAAAATCCATAGGAAATCTATTATCTGTAAATATATGATTGGCTCCTAGAATTTTATTTTGGCCTTTCATTATATGAGATGGCATTATGTCAATGGAAAACTTGTAGCAATTGATCAGGACTTGGAGGATGACATTGAAAATCCATTGATGTTATAAGAGGTATGGTTTGAACATGAGCTCTTGACAGTACTCAATATTATGTCAAACATCTCACTACGTTAAGTGACAACAGACTTGGCAAATGAAGATGACCTACAAGTGCCTGATGATTATGTGTTCAAGTGCAACGACCATAAGGTATGTTATTCAATTTTCAAAACTATGCCATAATCATTATTACTTATATACATTACTTTGATTTTTGGAAATAGGTACCAAGGAGAAAAGAAAGGACCATTTAATGTAAAGACATTACAAGGAAGCAACTTTTCGTGGTGCAAACGACCATCACATAGAGATAAATTGAGATAAATGTATTTTTGACAACATATAGTTACATCAATCATGACAACATTTTGTATTTCTCAATGCAATAGAAACTAAGACAAATATTCTACATTTTCTTATTGGATGTTTAAAACATTGATACCATGTTCTTATTTTTCCCTACGAAGCGTGCTATTGGGTGTGGGAAGATTCTTGTTGTTGGGGCAGTGAAGCTTGTCGTTGAGGGGGTTCTTGCTCTTCCGGATGCTCTTGGGGTGGTTGCTCTTTTGGATGCTCTTGGGGACGGGAAGCAATAATCTAGGACACACAAGGACTCTTGGTGGGTGTGAACTCTCTCAAGGATATCGCGTTATAGTGATTTGTCCTATTGCCGTTCTTTTATAGCTTTTTCAAAGATTTCCACGTTTAGATTTTTAAGAAACCTGATCCTCTGTGCTAACATATATCAGATCTACATCTCCTGCTAGAACCTTTTCTCTCACAAAGTGATAATGCACCTCAATGTGCTTCGTTCTAGCATGATATACTAGGTTACTGGCCAACTGTATGATGCTCATGTTGTCACAATATATGAAAACTTCCCTATCCATGGGCTCTCCCATGTCACCAAGTAGCTTATGAAACCAAGCTACCTCACAAGTTGCCATAGCAGCACCCCTGTACTTTGTCTCTATACTCAACAAGGCAACTGCTGGCTGCTTCTTACTGCTCCAGCTCACAACAAAACTCCCGAATGAGAACATAAAACCACTAGTAGATCTCTTGTATGCTTCTTACTGCTCCAACTCACAACAAAACTCCCGAATGAGAACATAAAACCACTAGTAGATCTCTTGTATGCAATATTACCAGCCCAAGTAGCATATGTGTACCCATGCAACTGTATCATTATAATTCCATAATCAGCTGTGGACTACCTGATCCGTCTAGCTGCATCCAACTCACAACAAAACTCCCGAATGAGAACATAAAACCACTAGTAGATCTCTTGTATGCAATATTACCAGCCCAAGTAGCATATGTGTACCCATGCAACTGTATCATTATAATTCCATAATCAACTGTGGACTACCTGATCTGTCTAGCTGCATCCAAGTGTGGCTTTCTAGCCTACATAAACTGACTCACAAGTCCAACAGCATAGCTCAAGTCTGGCCTTGTAATGGTCATGTAGATCAAACTACCCACTATGTGCTTGTATGTAGTGGGGTACTCCAAAAGCTCACCTGTATGTGAAGAGCTTTGTGTTATGCTCCAATGGCACTGAAATAGGCTTATAGCCTGTCATACCATACTTGGAAAACATGTCCAAGTCATATTACCTCTACAATAGCAAAATGCCATGAGGTGATTTCACCACCTCTATGCCCAAGCTCACCCAAATCCTCCATCTCAAAATTATGCTTCAAAAGCATCCTCACATCATGTATGTCTACATCACTATCACCAATGATAATTAAGTCATCCACATAGATGACTAATAGCATGATCCCTCTATCTGCCTTTTTCACATATAGTGAAAAATCTACATTGGATATCTGAAATCCAATGGTAGCAAGATACTCCCTGATCTTGTTTGACCATGCTCTAGATGCCTGCTTTTCAAGACATACAAGGCTTTGCGTAACTTGCACAAAAAATCTGGATGTGCATCACTCTCATAACCTAGTGGCTGCATCATGTACACTTCTTGTTGCAAATCACCATGTAAGAAATCATTCTTTACATCCATTTGATGTAAAGAGCAACCCTTTGCAGCCATAGCAATGACAGCTGTCACGGTTGTCATTCTTGCAACCGGGCTGAATCATCTTTAAAATAACCATTTTTATACAATGCTTTATTTTTTGATTATTACACAAATAGCAGCTTCTAAATAAACAAAAGTTTATAAGATTTAAAATACTTAAACAAACAAGGAAAGCTAGAAAAAAAATATTAGTTTATATGAAAAAAAATTCAAGTGATATTATAGTTAGCAAATTTTAAGTTAATGAAATTGTAAATCTTGTGTAATATTACATTCTTTTATATGGCAAAGATTTTCAAAAATAATGTCAAAAAGTTATAATGTTTGTGTAATGTTGCAATCATTAGGATTTCTCATTAATGATATATCAAAATCTATAATTGAATAAACATTTTACAATGCATCATCATTTGAAAATAATAAATAGTGCTCTAACACTTTTTAACAACAACAATTTCAAATCACAAGTAAACTAGAACCAATTAAATTCAAAAAAAGAATGTAATGCTAAAAAGATTACTAAAAAACATATTAAGTAAAGTCTAATTTGTTGAGATATCAAGCTCAACGAGTGCTATGGCGGACATTGATGACCTACGTGGGTGATAGCCTCCACATCTACACTGCTGGCATGGTTGGTGAGATTATGGGTGATATGTGGCCAGTGGGATGACAGCTTGTGTAACAGCCATTTTGGATTACTAGAGACTGGCATAGTTATAGCGCCAGCTCATTTAGTCGGGTTCACATTATGGACCAACCTTTGTATGTTGTAGTAGTTTGAGTACTGACCCATATAGTGTGTACTCTTATCTTTATGTTATGTTGGTTGAGTAGAGAAGAAGAAGATAGAAGAAAATTCAGCTATCCATCTCTCTCTTGTGTGTGTGCGTGTTTTCTTGCTAGGGTTTGAATCTCTCCCTATCCCCCACATTCTCTTTATGGTATCAAGCCTAGTTTGTGTGAGAGCTCAGGAGGCAAGCAAGAGGCAAGAACAAGCAAGGAAGGAAGTGGTACTGCACGAGTAAGAGCACCATCATCTCTTTCCCCTTCTTGGTTTAGGTACAACACTCCCTCAGTAGCTCTAGGAGCTACACATCTCCAATTAAGGAGCTATCTTTGTGGAGTTTTTTCAGTCAGATTCGCGTTTGGGGCGCATTATGGTGGGGACCGTTTTGTCATTGCAAGGTATTTTTGATAGTTTTTTGGAAGTTCTCGTAGAGAACTGTTTCTACTCAAAATCTAGTTATTGCAGTGCAGCAATGCATTTTAGAAGTGCAGATAGGGTTTGTACATGTATTATTGATACTGGGTATATGTACATGTACTCTACTCACATTTGGTGACACACAGGCTGTGCTGAAGTACCGCTCTTGTGCAATAGTTATAGGAGATACTGCTATATTACAGGTTGCATATAGAAGTTGTCTGTTTACTGGAGATACTGCCATATTACAGGTTGCATACAGAAGTTGTCTGTTTACAGGTTATTTGATTGCTCCAGGAAAACATGTCTGACGAAATTAATCAAATTGTTAGTGAGAAGCTGGATAAGAATAACTTCCATGCTTGGAAGTTCAAAATGACCAGTTTCCTAATGGTGGGTAAAGGATTTTGGGATTATGTAGAAGGAGACAATGAGGAGCCTCCAGAGTTATCTAAGGAGAATGCCACTCCTAAAGATATAAAGGCATTCAAGGATTGGAATCAGGGTGCAAGAAAAGTCATGTACTGGCTTTCAATTAGTGTCACACAGACACTATGATAGGACACATACATGATGCAAACACTCCAGCAATTGCATGGCAGAATCTGGTTCAGATGTTCCAGACTAACGCAAAGGCAAGGAAGTTGCAAATAAAGCAAGAGTTGCATACTATGGAAAAGAAAAGCATGTCCATCAATGAATATGGCTTAAAGATCAAGGGCATTGTTGAATCCCTTGGATCTATCAATGTATCAGTGGAGGATGATGATTTGGTGAGTGTCTGTCTGAATGGGCTTAGCAAGTGAATCATGAGCAAAGGTATGCATGTGATGTGAAAGAGCTTGTTTTTAAGTCTTTGGATAATGAACCTGTGTGGGATGAGTGGGAAATAGATAGTCTACAGGATGATGAGCCGGAGTTGGAGCTGGATGACCAGATGTGTATTAATGTTAAAAAAGCCATGACCAAAATTAAGGCTATGAAGGAAGAGAAACACCAGAAGACTTTGAATAGTGTTGATGCTATGGATGAGAGGGATGCTGTAATAGATGAATTTCTTGGTGGCCTTGATGAAGATGAGCATACAGGAATTGAAGTGGATGCTTTGGCAATGGTGCCTGTTGAAGAGGAGTTTGTTTTGCCTGTGGTGGTGGCTGGCTTTGATGGTGAGGCTTCTTATGTGGATGGACAGGAAAATGTTATGGCACAGCAGGTTTTTCTTGATGAAGCTTTCATCAGTTTTTACCCTCAGCAGGAGTTGCTGCACTGGTTCTCTAATATTGGTGCTGACCATATCAGTGATTTTGGAGTTGAGATGAGGCGGGATGGTGTGTATGTCAGGAACTTTGTCTCCAGAGGTTCTGGTGTTATGTGGTGGGAAGTGAGATGGCAAAACATGCCTTGGGAGGATGACAGAGTTTCTTGGATCATTTGGAACAGAGATGTGTTGGTTACACTGTATGATGCTCAAAGGATAGACGGAGGGAAACGTGGTCATATGCTTTCTGCTGATCATAAATGATTTAGCAGGCTAGGGGTTGGGCAAAGTATGTCAGGCTAAAATCTGAGAACTGTTTTGGGTCTGTGTACATATGGTGCATGTGGTGTGTGAATAAAATTTGCCCTGAATGCCCTGACAAGTGTACAGGCCGAGTGGTTTGGCAGAAAGTTGGTTTATGCACGTGTATTGTTTTCCGGAAAGACGCTGGAGATCTGGAGTTTTATGGCAATTGTGAGATGTGCGGGTGGTTGCTAAATACAGGGGCACCGACAACTGGGCAATGGATGTGTTTGGAAATATAATGATGCTGATGAGGACGGCGGGCAGCTCTTGTTTAGGAAAGATTATGGCACCGTATCTTCTGGAAAAGTATAAAGAGAAGGAGAAGCCATTGAGGGTGTGTGGCCATTATTAAGCTTTAAAAAAACAAATGAAAATATATAAAGTGGCTAATGATTTTAATGGGCCACGTGGGGGTTTGTGTGGGACATCTCGAACGCCAGCGAGAACGCCTAGAAGGTGGTGGAGAGGTGAGAAGGCGTGAAGGAAGGTGGACGGGCGCTCTGAAAAAAAGTTAGTGTACGCCTGGGGAAAAGTAGAGAGCTGCTGCCTTGTGTGTGTGAAGGCCAGCGGAGGTGTTGTAGATATCAAGGGTCGCTAAGAGGAGGCGCTGCGAAGAGAGTGAGTAGTCGCCTTGTGCAGGTGATCTGCAGCAGCAGCTGGCGAAGAAGGAGAGATTGATCTGGGTACGCAAAGAGACTGGTTGACAGGCGCAGAGAGGTGATGCGTGGAGAGCTCACGACTGGATGATGCTGTTGAAGGCTTGCAGAGCCAGGCTGCAGACAAGAAGCAGTGTACGCCGAGGATGAGGGGGCTCTTGGGTGCGAAAAGTGGACTGGTTACCGTCTGTGGGAAGGTGGTTGCTTTGCTGAGGTGCTGCAGAGAGAGGAACACGAACAGGGACGTGTGGTAGTCGCCTCGAAGGAGTAAGCCCAGCTGGTGATTCGCAGGCCAGGGAGAGCCAACGTGGAGCAGATAAAGGGCTGGTCTCGAAGGTTGGCTATACAAGAAGGTCGACGATTGAAGGCAAGATTAAACAAGAGCCGGGCTGGTGATTTCGAAGCAAGAGCCAACAGAAAAGGTGCTGGTGGCTCTGAGCGTGGAGGGCAGCTCTGTAGGTGTGGCTGGTGGGTATCATTGCTACAGAGAGGCCAGGAGACAGAGGAAGTGAAGGGCCACCTGGTGTGAGACGACTGGGTTTGTTTTGCAGGTGCCGAAGACAAGTAGCCACCCTGTAGAAGACAGTTAGGGAGCTGAAGGTGCTGCAGCAAATGTGGAGAGAGCAAGCCTTGGTGTGAAGGTTTGGTAACCTTGGTATCTGGTGTTGGAACAGTAAAGAGAGGGCTGCTGTTAGTGTGTGGGCCTTGAGAGATGTGGCTTGGCAAGAGCAAGGGAAGGTGATGCTGCAGTGAGCAGTTAGTCGTGGTGCTGATGATTGTGTAAGGCTGTGGTGGTTGGTGAAGCTACTGGTCACGACATATAGAGAGTGGGAGCTACTGGTCACGACATATAGAGAGTGGGAGCTGCTGAGTTGAAGGTTAGCTGGTGTGGGCGCCTTCTGGTGAGAGTAGCTGGTCTTGTGTGGGCGATGATTGCAGGCAGTGCATGGATGCTGACCAGAGAGGGAGCCTTGGGTTTTTGTGTGTGTTGGATGCAGAAGAGGTGCTAATGTGTGGGCTGGAGACAGTGGGGCTCGCCTACGACAATTGGTAGGTAGCAGCTGTTGGGGACAGAGAGTAGCCGAGCTACAGAGAAAGTGAAGAAGGGTTGCTGGTGTGGACGCCCTCTGGAGATTACAGGGACCGGGAGACAGAGGCTCGCGGTGGTCAGACGCAAGGGTGTATTCCCTTGGCAGTAAATCCTAGCCAAAGTCCTGGTCTTTGGTGTATTTGTTGAGTTTGTACATGGTTGATGCTGTATATGTTTTTTGCTGAATAATCATGTGTTCATTGTGGTTCTGAGCTGTCTTATGGTGTGGGTGGGTGGCGCATGATGGTGAGAGAGTGTTCCAGCCGGTGGCTGGTGGTGCCCCGTTCTCGTGGTAGTGTTTCCAAGTTTGCGAGGTGTGGAAGGGCTATAGAGGCAGGTTCTTTCTTCTTTTTTTCACCTCACACCAGTCAACCAAGTTTGAAGGATATATATCTACACAAACGAATAAAAGAGAAGCATAAGTATAGAAATGAAACACACTACAAAACATAATGTAAAAACATTTACTTACAGTTTTGTCTATGGAGTGGGATTCCATTAGGCAAACATTGCAGACGTAGTTCTAAGTACATGTAGGCATGTTGTATAAGGACTTCCTTAATGCTCCTATCTATGTCAGAGAGTTTGAAATCTTTTGTCTTTGCAAGTGTCGATGAACTCATAGAATTGCTAAATGGATATTGGAGTTGCAGGAGTTTAACTATACTTTTAAAGTGGAAGATAGCAACAAGGCCACACGTGCAACCATATTGACTCATAGAGTCACCCTAATTCCAATCCTTGAATGCCTTTATATCTGCAAGAGTGGCATTATCCTTAGATAACTCTGGAGGCTCCTCATTGTCTCCTACATAATCCCAAAATCCTGTACCCATTAGGAAATTGGTCATTCTGAACTTCTAGGCATGGAAGTTATTCTTATCCATCTTCTCACTAACAATCTTATTAATTCCATCAGACATGTTTTCCTGCACAACAGCAATCAAATAACCTGCAAACATACAACTTCTGTATGCAACCTGTAATACAGCAGTATCTCCTATAATACACAGTAGTGGTACTTTAGCATAGCCTATGTGTCAAATGTGACTAGAGTACATGTATATATACCCAGTATCAACAATACATGTGTAAACCCTATCTCCACTTCTAAAATGCATTGCTACATTGCAATAACCAGATTTTGAGTAGAAATAGTTCTCTACGAGAACTTCTAAAAAACTGTTAAAAATACCATGCAATGACAAAATGGGGCCCATAATGAGACTGAAACGCAAATTTGGCTGAAAAACTCCAATAGAAAAGTATGCTGCCTTGTAGCTCTGCTCCCACAAAGATAGCTCCCTAATCGGAGATGTGTAGCTCCCAGAGCTACTGAGGGGGTGTTGTACCTAAACCAAGAAGGGGAAAGAGATGATGGTGCTCTTACCCATGCAGTACCGCTTCTTTCCTTGCTTGTTCTTACCTCTTGCTTGCCTCCTGAGCTCTCACACGAACCAGGCTCTGATACCATAAAGAGAATGTGGGAGAGAGGGAGAGATTCAAACCCTAGCAAGCAAACACACACACACACACAAGAGAGAGCAAGACACAAGAGAGAGATGGATAGCTGAATTTTCTTCTATCTTCTTCTTCTCTACTCAACCAACATAACATAAAGATAAGAGTACACACTATATGGATTAGTACTCAACTACTACAACATACAAAGGTCGGTCCATAATGTGAACCCGACTAAATGAGCTGGTGCTATAACTATGCCAGTCTTTAGTAATCTAAAATGGCTGTAACAGAACCTGTCATCCCACTGGCCGCATATCACCCATAACTCACCAACCATGCCAGTGGTGTAGATGCGGAAGCTATCACCCATGCGGGTCATCAATACCCATCATAGCACTCGTTGAGCTCGATATCTCAACAAATTAGACTTTACTTATTAATATGTTTTTTAGTAATCTTTTTAGCATTACATTCTTTTTTTGAATTTAATTGGTTCTAGTTTACTTGTGATTTGAAATTGTTGTTGTTAAAAAGTGTTAGAGCACTATTTATTATCTTCAAATGATGATGCATATTTGTTTATTCAATTATAGATTTTGATATATCATTAATGAGAAATCCTAATGATTGCAACATTGCACAAACGTTACAATTTTCTTGACATTATTTTTGAAAAGCTTTGCCATATAAAAGAATGTAACATTACACAAGATTTACAATTTCAATAACTTAAAATTTGCTAACTATAATATCAGTTGATTTTTTTTCATATAAACTAATAATTTTTTTTCTAGCTTTCCTTGTATGTTTAAGTATTTTAAATCTTATAAACGTTTGTTTCTTTAAAAGCTGCTATTTGTGTAATAATAAAAAAAAGCATTGTATAAAAATGGTTATTTTAAAGATGATTTAAGTACAAAAAAGTGATATATTTTGAAGGTACTTCTTTGATTTACTTTAAGTTATTTAAAATTTAAGAAAATTTTAGTCTTTTGTGAGAATAAATTTGTAAATCTCTATCCAATACTAAAAAAAGATACATATTTTCAATGTTTGGAAGTGAATCTTTCCAGGTAGTATAGGTCAACTACCTATTTTACTGGCAAACGCGTTTAATGAAGAAAATCCCACCCCATAGGTGATGCAAACGAGCCAAATATTGTTAAAGAAAATCCCACCCCACATTAGGTGCGCAAGCATAGAAAGTATGGCATGAAAGTGCCAAAAGGTTTTCTACACATTGGTTGTCTATTAGTGTGATAGACTGACTCTATGAATTATGCATATATAGAGGATACACAAACACCTAAGTAGGCTTGGGAAAAAAATATAGAGGGCATTCTCAAAGGCTTCTATTTTGTAGTGGTTTCTCTCTTATGTCTAAGATAGCTAAGGGTTCGATCTCCATTCGGCCTTGAGATCGAAGAACCACTGTTTCATCATTTAACACATATTTAGATCTAGGTACATATTTCTTAAGTAAGCTGACATGGAATACAATGTGAATACGAAAATATCTTGGTACTAATTTCTTATACTTTCCCATAAAAAAATTGAGATTCTCTTGGGTAAAACCATATTTCCTTCCTCAATCTCATGATTACACCTCTTTCGATATGCATACTACTTCTAGTGATTTTAAGCTACCTTGATATCCTTTCTAGATAGCCACATCTATTGATCTATTTTATGTAACATCTACTTAGAGATCTCTACTTTAATCATAGGATCATTCCACTTCAATAGAGTGAGGCAATCTTTCCATATAAGGCCTTAAATAGACTTGTTCCAATACTTTGATGAGATAGAGGTATTGTAAGCAATCTTAACTAAATGTAGATAGTTTATCCATCAGCTTCGAGATTCATGTCCACCATAGTAGGCTCAAAGGATGTCCTCTATCACCTAATTTACTCTCTCTATTTGTCCATTTGTCTCGAAATGATAAGCAGTACTAAGGTCAAGGGAGGTACCAATTGCCTCAAGAACATTGTCTAAAATCTAGATGTAAACTTTGCATCTCTATCACTCACTATCCTTGCAAATCCATGTAACTTGAATATCTCTTTCAGGAAGACCTTAGTTACATTCGTTTCAGTATAGGCCTTCTTGACTAGTATCAAATGGGTTACTTTGGTCACAAGTGGTGGAGATTCATATTTGTAGTTGCTGAATGGTGGATAGTGGGGAAGAAGGAGAAGGCTCCTCTTATATTTTCTTATTCAAAGCATCTCTTTGTACTTCTTTTCTCATAAAGAATTTTCTCCTTGCTGAATGGTGGATAGTGGGGAAGAAGGAGAAGGCTCCTCTTAGATTTTCTTATTCAAAGTATGTCTTTGTACTTCTTTGCTCATAAATAATTTTCTCCTTGTTACTATCTCATCACACATTTGTTTAAAGCAAGTAAATTTTTATGCTAGAGAGAGAGAGAGAGGGAGAGGGAGAGTTTTTGTTCATGTTGAGTAACCTTTGGAAGGCTAAGAGTGTGGTTAATATTAGGTGTGTATTGTGAGATCCCTATACAATAAGAGCCTAATGCAATCCTTTGCTCATCAAATAGAGTCTTTACATTCATCTCTTCTCTAGATGTCCTTTCCCTTTCCTTGCTGAGTAACCTTTGGAAGGCTAAGAGTGCGGTTAATATTAGGTGTGTATTGTGAGATCCCTATACAATAAGAGCCTAATTCAATCCTTTGCTCATCAACTAGAGTCTTTACATTCATCTCTCTTCCCTAGATGTCCTTTCCCTTTCCTTGTCTTTTGCACTAGGAAATTATTGGAGTTTGGTCTTCCTTTGAGAGTGTGTGTGCATCTTATCAAGGTTGCTGCCTTTCAATGAGGGAGTAGAGGGTGATATAGAGGCTTGGTTCGCTTTGTTGCTTTCATTTTTGTGCCCCCACTAAGGAGTTCTTCATCTCAACGATCTTTAGTTTAGTATGCAACAAGCCCATGAGATGGCTACTTTCCATGTTTACCCCTTAGTTTATGGTGGAAAAAATGAAGATACAAAAGATTTCTTGGAGAATATGGAGATATCTTATGCCATGCTTGGGAAAGATAAACCGACCAAAAAACTAAATGCTTTCATGATGGCGTTGTGAATGCTCATACATGGTTCTTATCTCTCAACCCGGAAGTTTGTGAAAATTTTACAGAATAAGAGGCGACTTTTTGGGAAAATATATATCAATGCTCAAACCATTGAAGTTCTTTTGGCAAAAAATTGAGTCCCTACATCAAGAGAAGCTGGAAGAATATGAAGAAACGTTCAGCATGGCTTGGATGAATTAGCTTCACTCTATCACTAATATGGGTGAGGTTGTTGAGTTCCTTAAATAGGATTGTTTTATTGGTGGTTTACATCCTATTCTTAGGGCTAAAGTGAAATCAATAAGCCCAAGAACTTATCCCAAAGGCACCAACGTTTGCGGCCCATATAAAGTAAAGAAAATCAAGTATAAGAAGATACATCGACAAAAAAATCTAAATGCTTTCAAGATGTTGAGAAAAAATGCTCATATATGGCTCTTATCTCTCCACCCAAAAGATTGTAAATTTTTTACATAATACGAAGTGACTTTTTGGGTAGAATATATCAAGGCTTAAAAAATTGAAGCGCTTTGGCACCAAATCCAATCCCTACATCAAGAGAAGCTACTGGAAGAATATGAGGAATATGAAGGGGATGAATTAGATTCACTCTATTCACTAATCCAGGTGAGGTTGCTGAGTTGCGTAAAAAGGATTGTTTTATTGGTGGTTTACATACTATTCTTAGGCTAAAGTGGAATCAATAAGCCCAAGAACTTATCTCGAAGTAGCATCATTGGAGGCCCATGTAAAGCAAAGAAAATAAAGTATAAGAAGTAGAAATTTGGTTGAAGAGATGAAGATTTGGCTTCTGACATGCATTTGCTAAATATTGGAGAGATATGTGCTAGAGTTAAAGCACCTACACCGAGAGATTTACATCAAGTTCAACAATCTCCTGCATAATCTTCACAATGACCCCAAGATGTCGATGCCTTGGAGTAGCTTACTCAGAAAACTTGAGAATTAACAATTCATTTGGCCCAAGGAGTTGGATCCAGACCTCATGCACCGCAGAAAGGTGGAGGCAGGCCGCCTAGGAGACAATAACAAGAGTTGGTGTGTTGATATTGCAATGGATGTGGCCATAGTATGTACAACTATCCACATCCTAGAAGAAACCCAGGTGATCCTTATCATGTCTACCCTATTAATTTAATGCCTCAAGGAGATAATATGCCGAGAAACCCACCTGCACAAGAAGGGAATCAAATGAAAAATAGGGGGAATAATCCTCCATCTAGAGAATCAACTAAGATGGTTGCACCTATCCCACCTTTACAAGATAGGGGGTTCCTATAGTAGAATTAGAAGAAAGGGATAAGAAGCAAGAAGAAATAGAACATGAAGAAGAAGTGGAATGTTTTGTAAGGAAGAGAACATGAGTTCATAAACAATCTAAAAATAAGGAAGCAAAAGTAAAAAGAAAGTGTTACAGAAGGAAGTAAGAAGAGGAGGAGGAGAAAGCTAATTGGGTTGGTAGAGTTTACTCTTGGCCATGGGGTGAAACCATACAATTTACAAGAGGATATAAGGAAACAGGGACCTAACATCAATTGTCCTCAGTTTTTTGCTGTGTCCATAGGTAAGGAGGAAAGTAAACAGAAGTATGAGCATTAAAATTACCAAAAGGAGGGGTGAAATAGAAGTAGCTTACTCCTATTGTTCTCATAGCACCATTGGAGGTCCAAGACAATGTTGTTCCCACTTTGGATTGTGTAATTAAAAGCCAAACAATTTCTAAGGTCTTAGTAGATGGTGGAGCCCAAATTTGCTTACTGATGGAACCTTTAATGCACTGGTTGGGACTGAAGATACATGAGGCTTCTCCAATTAAGGTAACAATGGCAAATAATTTAGTAAAGTCAATTGCATAGGAGTCCTCAAGAATCTTAAAGTAAGTATTTTAGGGTTTCTATGAATGTTGATTTCTATGTTATTACAATCAAGGGAGATGGCTACCCCTTGGCTTTGGGTCGTCCATGGTTGATTTCCATCAAAAGATATTAAAAAATGGAAGAAAGGATAGCTAGTGATACAAACTGATAGAAAGTAAGTAGTGGTTTATTACATGAAAGAGAAGAAGAAAAATGATATATAATATAAAGATTCAGATGTAGTAGAAAAACTAATGGAGTATTTGTATTCAGAAGAGGAATTCGAGACCACTAGTGACATTGAAGATTCATCTTTGGAGGTGATGGGTGTGACACTTAATTCTCATAGGTAAGCAAGGAAGCTGCAACAACTAAAGTTCAAGAAGAGTTAAAGGTAGATGAAAGTAGGTTGAAAGTTATGTTGGTAGATGACTTGGAGCACATAGAATGGAAGGAGTTCTTGGACATGCTATATAGGTATCCTTTTTCTTTTTGTTTCTGCTGACAGATTAGAGGAGTAGATGACATACATCATCACATTGACTTGAAGGAGAATGCCAAGTGGTTGGGAGTGGTACATGATGATTCTTTTCCTAAAGAGGTGACCAAGTTACTAAAAGCGATATTTATATACTTTGTTAAAAAATTTGAGTGGGTTTCTCTTATGGTGGCTACTCCTAAAAAGAATGGTAAATGGCAGGTATGTGTGGATGATAAACCACTCAATATAGCAACAAAGAGAGATCATTTTCCTCTACCCTTTCAAGATGAAATTCTCAATGAGGTGGCTGGTCATGAGCATTATAGACTGTTTGATGGTTGTTCAAGTTACTTTTAGATATGGATTATAGGAGAAGGTTAGAAGAAGACTACATTCATCACTCCATGGGGATGTTTTACCTATCGTGTGATGCCATTCGGATTAACAAACGATCCTTCAACCTTTCAAAGGTATATGAATTATGTCTTTAGCCATTCTTTGGGAAATCTATCAAGGTGTACTTTGATGATTTTTGTATTTATAGTGCTCACCTTTCACATTATTTGAGGGTGGAAGAAGGTTTGCAACACTTGGATAGCTTGGGAGGTCAAGGGAACTATGATAAATGTAAGATTGCGAAGAAAGAAGTAGTCCTACTTGCTCGAGCCTACTTGGATGAAATAAATGAATTCCTTGAGACTAGAAGGGGCAGATAAATCTAAAAGCAAAAGGAATTTCAATGGACCCATCTAGGATTAACTTACTTTTAGATTTATCTGCCCAAAACTCATTTATTTCATCCAAAAAGTTAGGTATATTGCTAGGTTTATTCATTTTCTTTCCCAAATGTTGCATCCTTTATAGTTCTTAGCCAACCAGATAACTTTTGTTTGGGATGAGGAGTATGATGCATATTTTGGAGTAAAGAAGGTTTTAAGAACTCTTCTTATTTTGATGCCACTTGATTGGGACCAGCAATTTCATATGAATCCAAGCATTGGAAAAGATGCTATTGGTACCATTCTATTTACAAAAGGATTCCAAGAATTCCCTTTTGCAACCTATTTACTTTGTAAGCAGGGTTATGACTAATGGAGAAAAGAGTTATTCTGAGATAGAGTAGCTTTTTTAGCCTTAATTTTTGTGTAAGGAAATTTTGTGCATATTTTGCTTAAAAGACCTTTTATTGTGATCACGGTGGAGAAACGTTTTCTAGTGGTTGTTTAGCATATGACAACATCACATAGAATTGCTAAATGGATATTGGAGTTGCAAGACTTTAACTATACTTTTAAAGTGGAAGATAGTAATAGGGCCACACTTGCAACCATATTGACTCATAGAGTACATGAGAAGCAACTAAAGATTAAAGAATCACTTAAAGAAGTACAACCTTTGAAACCTTTGGAGAATGCTTATTTACTGTTCTTTGATCCTGCATATAGAAAACAAACGGGGAAGCTAGTGGTGGGCTAATCTTGTATGATCCACATGGTCAAATTGTGTTCAAAGAGATTTTTTTTATAGAAGATGTTCAAACAAACAATAAGGCTGATTATACAATTTTTGAGGAAGGATTAATGAGATGCAAACAAGCGGGACTTGATAGGTTAATCATTAAAGGAATTTATTGTTGTTGTGTGTGTGAAGATGAAATTCCTACTATTTTGAAAGCTTTACATGATGAAATTCCTACTATTTTGAAAGCCTTACATGATAAACGGTGTGGGGGACATTTTGTTAGATAGCTAACGACGACTGGCAAGATGAAGATGAGGAATATCCTTAGTTGTGCATTCAATACTAGTTAAGAGCACAAGGAGTTGATCCAATACAATCACTTTTGTTATGTAGTTACAAGGGCAACATATATTTAAATATTTGGAAAGTGAGTTTAGTCTTAAATATTTCAATTTTGGCTAGAATATGATCTCTCTTTCACGTCAAGTTCAACAATCTCCTGCATTATCTTCACAATGACCCTGAGATGCCAATGCCTTGGAGTAGCTTACTCAAAAAATTTGAGAATTAACAATTCATTTAGCCCAAGGAGTTGGATCCAGATCTCATGCACCATAGCAAGGTGGAGGTAGGCCACCTAGGAGACAACAACAAGAGTTGGTGTGTTGGAATTGCAATGGACATGGCCATAGTATGTACAACGATCCACTTCCTAGAAGAAACATAGGTGACCCTTATCATGTCTACCCTGTTTTGATGCCTCAAGGAGATAATATGCTGAGAAACCCACATGCACAAGGAGGGAATCAAATGAAAAATAGGGGGAATAATCCTCCACCTAGAGAATAAACGAAGATGGTATCCCACCTTTACTAGATAGGGGGTTCCTATAGTAGAATTAGAAGAAAGGGATAAGAAGTAAGAAGAAATAGAACGAGAAGAGGAGTGGAATGTTTTACAAGTAAGAGAACATGAGTTCATAAACAATCTAAAAATAAGGAAGCAAAAGTAAAAAGAAGACGTTAGAGAAGGAAGTAAGAAGAGGAGGAGGAGGAGAATTGGGTAACTAGTAGATTTTACTCTTGGCCATGGGGTGAGACCATACAATTTACAAGAGGAGGAGGATTGGGTAACTAGTAGATTTTACTCTTGGCCATGGGGTGAGACCATACAATTTACAAGAGGATATGAGGAAGCAGGGACCTAACATCAATTCGCCCCAGTTTCTTATTGTGTCAATAGGTAAGGAGGAAAGTAGAAGTATGAGCATCAAAATTATGAAGAAGAGGGGTGAAATAGAAGTGGCTTACTCCTATTGTTCTCATAGCACCATCGGAGGTCCAAGAGGATGTTGTTCCCACTTTGGATTGTGTAATTAAAGGCCAAAAAGTTTGAGACAATTCCTAATGTATTAGTAGTTAGATGCACAAGAGAGACGCGACGCCCACGGTTCCCCGCGAAGACCCGGCTCTTCGCGGGGCGGGACGCCGGCGGCTCCCCACAAAGTCCAAATGCGCGCCGCCATATTCAACGCTGATGCCTCCATAGACTCTTCCAAAACGCCTACTGCCTTGCTGACCATTGCGGTCCAAGCAAGCAACCGTGCTAAAATGGACATCTTTTACTATATTTTAAACATCATTTATGCATAAAAATTATTTATGATGAAAGTAACACTTTTATAATTA
Organism: Cibotium barometz; assembly: GCF_041138505.1. Lineage (NCBI taxonomy): Eukaryota > Viridiplantae > Streptophyta > Polypodiopsida > Cyatheales > Cibotiaceae > Cibotium > Cibotium barometz. The sequence continues at coordinate 27,441,192 of NC_141066.1, forward strand.
AAAAAATTCTTTTATGCATACATTTATGCATAGAAATCAATGATGATAAAAATAACACTTTTATAATAAAAAAATCTTCTTTTATGCATAGAAATCAATAATGATAAAAGTAACACTTTTATAATAATAAAAAATTCTTTTATGCATACTTTTATGCATAAAAATCACTATGATGAAAGTAACTCTTTTGTAATAAAAAAATATACTTTTATACATTATTTTATGCATAAAAATCCATAATGAAGAAAGTAACACTTTTATATTAAAAAAATTATCAACAAGTATCTTTCATAGAATTTAATTCTATTGAAAATCATTCTTTTTTTAAAAGTTAATCAATATGCATCTTTCTATGCATGAATGAAAATGACACTTTTAGAATACTCTAACAATGGGGATTACTCTTTTTGATTAATAAAAGATGAAATTTATTTCACAAATTTTTAAAAAATTTTGCCATAACCTCCTTTGTATGGCTGACCATTTTTTAATTTTTAACTTACTAAAATTAATTAGAAGTTCACCAAGAGTATTTACATCATTCTAGTGTAAATATTTTCTACTTATTTAAGAGAACATTATGAAAAACTTGATTTTATCCAATAATCAATCATCTAGGATAAAGAATGGTTGGATTTACTAAAGAAGAGAGGGGAATGCCTTTTTTTAATGAGGCATAACATCATTTTCATTATAGAGAAGACAAAAATCATAAAAAACCATAAAGAAATAGAAAAGAGAAGAATCTCTAACTTACAAAGGAATTTGAGAGCTTTCCTTTGGCTTGATGGTTTGAGGGTTCTACTCTTGTTTGGAAACAATAGTGGCCACCAATCTTTTAGAAGAGGGAAGGTCAAAAACTAATGAATTATGAGTAAAATTCACAATTTTTGGCACTTGGGAGAGGCAGGGTAATAGTGCAAAATACTATTGAGTTTCAACAAAAATATAGAAAAAAGTGAGCTTCTAACCAAGCCAACTGATTCTAGAATTTTCCAGATCAGTTTGGTCAATTTTTGACTATTTTTGGATCACTTTAGTCCACTTTTTGGATCTAGTTGAGACAAGAGAGAGGAGAGATAAAAATATCTCTTTATTTGGGAGTTTAAAACTCATTCAAGCATGTGAAATAGGTGCCTCCTTCATGAGGAGAATTCCCCCATACTGAGGTATCAAAAATGCATCATTTTGCCTAAATATCTCTCTTTTTTAACTATTAACCTTGTCCTTAGTCAACTCTTCATCTTATGTGAGTATTTACTCATTTTTGGGAGATTTTTCTTTTATTCTTCTATTTATCTCCTTCCTACATTTGGATGAATCTTATTGGTCCATAAATAGGAACCTTAATTTAAAATTTTTAAAAAAATCTTGACCCCCAGGATAATGCCTCTTGAACATATTATACTTAATTTCTGATGCACCTTCTGAAAATCTTTTTGAACTTCTATTTCAGGGAAACTTATTTTAATAAGATGAGGTATTTTTCTATCCAAAAATATTTAAAAATTGAATATTCTCTCTCTAGAATATTTTCTCTCTTTAGGCCAAAACTGGTAGAAACAAGATCTTTTATATTTCTAAAGAGGGATTTGATTACAGGGGAAGATGCTGGACATCTTGAGAGGCTCGGGAGGAGCCTTACACACACTTCTTCTTGCAAATCACCATGCAATGTGGCATTTGAATATAGTCATAATGTTACATGATAAGTTTCTCTAAAAATACATGATAAAATAGCAACAAATCTCTACAACGTGATTTGGGCATATCAGATACAATCACAACACAATCCTTGTGTTGTAGTGATTTATCACACTTAGCGCTTCAAAACACAAAATAATATAAAAACTACTGAAAAAGTTAACTTGGATAACAAAATAGCTTTAAATCACTACAACGCAATATGGATACATCAGACAAAATCTACATCAACTCCTCGTGTTGTAGTGATTTCTCAAACAGACCCTTTTATTTGATGAAATAACACATGAACAATACACCTAATAATACCCACGACGATAAAATAAGTTCAAATCACTACAACGCGATATAGGCACATCATCAGACCTAATCATCATACCCTCCTCGCGCACTGTAGTGATTTCTTGCACCACAGAGTGTTTCATTTCACAAAGTAAGTCATGAAAATAAGTCATAGATAACATACACGACACATAACAATGTATAGGACAAGAAAGTATGTCCTAAACACTATAACACGATATGGCAACATCAGAAAAAATCGTAATTCATTTTTCGCATCGTAGTGATTTGTTAGACATTGCTTCGTTTGACCCAATATCTAATGAACATAGGTGAAACATGATATATATGATTGAATATAACATTTAAGACCAGTAGTGATTGCTTTTGAGAACTCAACAAAGAATCACGTAGGAAAAATGTTGAAGAGATGTACTCTTGCTTGATAAATCGTAGAGATGGTGTAGATGAAACATGGTAGAGGAATACATGCAACTGAAGGAGGCAAAATGAAACGGGGACAAAAGACAAGGACACTTGACATTTACCGAGGACAAGTACCACATTTACCGAGGAGTATGACACACGTGCGAAAGAGCATGTCAACACGTGCGAAGGACAATGTGGGGCCGTACTCATTAAATACAGGATGATTACGATCAATCCATTTTTTACACGTGTCATCATACACGTGCGCAGAGCACGTGGTCTGCCATCATGCATATCTGCCACGTGTACAGACCGTTAGTTTCCGTGGATAAAGGTGACCCACATTCATTATTCGTTGCTTCTTGCTCTCGTGCAATTTTTCTCGCAGTCGTGACCTTCACGTGGCTTCTTGCTCTCCTACAGTCAACTTTGTTGGTTGCTTCTTGCTCTCCCAGTGAATTTCGCAGTATGATTTCAAATATTTTCGTGTTTCAATTCGGTCGAAATTGTATAATAATTTTATTAATATTCCATCAAAGATTTTTACTTTTAGATTTTTAAGAATTTAATTTATTTCTCAGGAATATTTCATCAAATCACTACAACGCAAAGAGGGATCTCGGTGAGAACTACCGTACACCCATATCGTGTTGTAGTGATTTTTAAGAATTTAATTTATTTCTCAGGAATATTTCATCAAATCACAACAACACAAAGAGGGATCTCGGTGAGAACTACCATACACCCATATCGCGTTGTAGTGATTTTGCCTATAATGGTATAGAAAATATTATTGTATCTATTGTAGACCACATCTCCTGTTGGTGTCTTCAATATGAAATGGGATTCCTAGTGCTTGTAGTACCTCGTCGTTTACTTGTTTACGCATTTTTTTTTACCAAAGAAGGATTCGGCAATAATGATCCTTTTATACTAGAATCCTTCATCTTTTCCTGCAAAGTCTTATAAATGGTTGAGTACCCTCTGTGTGATATTCAAGCCTCATCAAGTATTGCCTAGATGTCCTGTGGATTGAGTTGATTCTCTTTGAAAAAGTCATCTATTTGCTTTTTTGAGACCTTCTTATATTTCTTCTCGTTCATCAATGCTTCTGCATACTGTGGCAATCTAAAAGAAGACTTAAATGTGTGCCAGAAGGTTCTGTCGTTGATTGTTTATCAGGGTGCAATAATAATCTGATATCAGATTGAAATGCAAAAATTGATATACATGAACATATGCAATAATGATTGCTATTCATAAAATATCACAATAGAAACAATAAACCTGCAAACCGGAATCTTATTCTAGGAATTGATTGTGGAAAGATAGAGAATTAATTCAATCATAAAAACCATTGCTTGTTAGCTTCAACTAAATCAAAGCAATTGAAAAATTAAACACTTAAACAAAAATACTTAGCTCCAAAAAGACCATATTGGGTGCAATCTTCCCCCCTCTTGTGCGTGGCCTCTCCCCACACAAGAGTATTTCTTTATTAGCTTTCCTTTTCACCAAAATTAGGCCATAGCCCCCAAAATACAAGATGTGCTTTTTAGAGAGCACGGCACTCTTCTTTAACAAAAATAGAGTGTCAAATTGGGACTAGGGTAAAGCCATAGGCTTTAATAAATTCCACAAAAATAAATGTATCTTTCCTAATGTTCAAAATGGAAAAATCATTTAATAAGGTTACAAGCTACTATGCTTGCCAAAAATAAAATGTGATGATCCAAGACATTTCTTCCAAAGTAAACTCTTCAATTCCCATAGTCTTCATCACCTGAAAATATAAGCCCAATTAATTATTAAATTAATCCCACAAATATTAAACAGGCACAAATCATCACCAACTCATGAATACCAGGCGTAAGTACCCCAGGAATCACCCTGCCATACAAACCTAACTGAAATAATCATAGGTGGCCTCAAACATACGTCATATACCGCACGTATTAATATTTATAGTGGTGTCACCCACGATATTAACCTAGCCGGCATGACGCAAGAGTAATCTAGGCGTCCCCAAATTACTCAAGAGGGGATAAATAATATTTTTCTAGAGGACTTAAAATATATTCTCATGACATCCCTCTTGCTTGAGTTTGCAATTGTCCTCAATTGCGGATTTGCTGGGTTTGAAAAGAATGAAGAATTTCAGGGTAAACTCGGAAAAATTTCTGAGGCATCCATTTAGCATCTTCTTGTGGATGATTCTTAAAAGTCAAAAGATACTTAAAGTATTGATTACCTGTCCTTGTTGTTGTTATCACTTGGTCAATGATTGCATCAGGAACTAGTACTTCTTCCTCTCCTTCAATAAGAGGTGGTTCCTCATATGTTGGGTGAGTAGGAAGTGTTCCTCGAAAAGGTTTCAAGAGATAGATATGAAAAGAATTGTGGATATTCCAATTAGATGGAAGCTCTAGTCTATAGGCCACATCATTAATCTTTTGAAGGATTTTAAATGGCCCATAATATCTAGGCGCTAGCTTCACTGCAGGGAAATTTTCCACACTCTTTAATCGACGCTTTTCAATTCTCAAAAGTACATAATCACCTTCTTGAAATGAAAAATCTTTGCGCTTCCTATTTGCTTGAGATGTATACTTCTCTTGAGCTCTTTGAATACAATCATGCACTTCAGATAGAATGTGATCAAAGTCTCGAACATATTGGTCGGCTGCTTCAATCTTATGAGAGAGTCTAGTAGCCGGAATAGGCAATGCTCTTCCATAAATAATCTCAAATGGTGCTCGACTAGTAGCAGTATGAGGAGTATTATTATAAGCAAATTGGAGTAGGTGTATGTACTTATCCCATGCACTAGGTTGCTGGGAAACATAGGCTCTAAGCATATCTAAGATAGTGCTATTTGTAACTTCGGTTTGTCCATTCGATTCCGGATGGAATGCCGTAGAAAAATCTAACTTAGTGCCTAAGTTTGAGAAAAGAGCAACCCAAAAGTCACTACAAAATTTAGAATCTCTATCAGAAACTATCACTTTGGGTAGACCATGATGAATAAAAATTTGCTTAACAAATATGTTCGTGGCTTGCTGAGAAGTTAGTGTCTTTTTACATGGAATGAAATAGGCTTGCTTACTAAATCTGTCTACTATTGTCCAAATCATATCATGGTGACTGGAAGTAGTAGGGAAGCCAGTAATGAAATCCATAGACACTTGTTCCCATGGTCTATCAGGAATAGGTAGAGGCATAAGCAATCCTAAAGCTTTGCCTTTGTAGCTTTTGATTGTTTGGCAAATGTTACATTCAGCTACAAACTTAGCTACATCATTCTTCAAATAGGGCCAATAGAATTCTCGAGAAACTACTTGAAGTGTTGCGAAAACTCCTCTATGTCCCACAAATGGTGGTTGGTGCATCTCTTCCAAGACAAGCTATCTGTAAGGTTGAGTAACACACAATCTCTTCTCAAAGAAAAGATAGCCATCATTATGAGAATAACTTCCTTGAGGTGTCCAATTGTTTTCACGCAATTTAATCCATATTTGAGAAAAATCTGGATCAACTTCATAAGTTTCTTTCATGAGGACGAATGGTTCACTTTCAATTATAGAAATGTTGTTGATATTTGGTCTTCGACTCAGAGCATCGGCAACAACATTTTCTTTTCCAGGTTGATATTGAATCATAGGTTGGAAACTTTGAATGAAAGCTGCCCATTTGATATGTCTATCTGAAATAAGAGGTTGCGTAAGCAAATGCCTAATGCTCTGTTGGTCTGTCTTGATAAGAAATTCAGAGCCCATTAGGTAATGCTTCCAGATTTTCAAAGCATGCACTACTGCTGCTAATTCCTTGTCATAAGTGCTATAATTTTGCTCTGCAGGCTTAAGCTTTCTACTTTGATAGGCAATAGGATGGTTGTCTTGCATAAGAACAGCCAAAATCCTTTGCCACTAGCATCAGTCACTACTATAAAGAATGGTCTTTGAAAATCAGGTAGTGTAAGAACTGGTGCTTGTGTTAAAGCATTCTTGAGTGTTGCAAAAGATTTATCTTGCTTATCAGTCCAATTGAAATTTGTAGCTTTCTTAAGGAGTTCAGTCAAAGGATTGGCAATACAAGCAAAATTCTTGACGAACTTCCTATAATAACTACATAAGCCAAGAAAAGATCTAAGATCATGTATGTTTCTAGGCGTAGGCCAAGAAGCAATACATTCAATTTTCTTAGGATCTACACGAATTCCTTCGGCTGACACTATATGTCCTAAGTATTCAATATCCTCTTGAAAGAAAGAACTCTTTTCAGGATTGACATACAATTCATTTTCTCTCAAAAGATTGAACACTTGTTCCAAGTGTTGTTCATGTTCTTGTCGATCCTTGCTAAAAACAAGAATGTCATCAAAGAACACTATAACAAAACTTTGAAACTTAAGGAATATACGATTCATCATACGGCTGAAAGTAGCTGGAGCATTGGTCAAACCAAATGGCATAACCAAAAACTCATAATGACTAGTTTGGGTTCTAAAAGCTGTCTTGAAAATGTCAGATTGAGTCATACGAACTTGATGATACCCAGACTTTAGGTCAATCTTGCTAAAGACCTTTGATCCTCTAAGCTTATCAAGAAGATCATCTACCCTAGGAATAGGATATCTGTTCTTGACAGTAATCTTATTCAATGCACGATAGTCTACACACATTCGGTATGTTCCGTTCTTCTTCTTAACAAGAAGTACTGGAGCTCCAAAAGGTGAACTACTAGGTTGAATAAGGCCTCTCTCTAGCAAGTCTTCTATTTGGCTTTGGATTTCTCTTTGCTCTAAATTGTTGACTCTATAGGGAGCTTTACAAGGCGGGGAATTTCCAGGCAATAAGTCAATGCTATGATCCTCAGGCCTAGACTTAGGTAATCCTGGAGGCAGATCTTCCATGAAACAGTCACTAAATTTGGAGATAAAAGAATCAAACTTTGGTCTTTTGGATGTGTCCAACTCAGCATCAAGCTGGTTAACCCATACCATATAAGTCTTATCTCTTTTTCTTAGAGCTCTCTTTGCTTGAGTGTGACTCAACAAAGGACTCATTTCTCCTTTGACTTGACACTGGAGAATAATATCTTCATTGTCCTTCCTTAGAGAAATACTATGAGTGTCATAGTCTATAATAGGATTGTATTTGTGTCTCCAAGGCATACCCAAAATTATATCTACCCCTTGTAAAGGTGCAACTAAGAAATCCCTCTTTTCTGTTAAAGGTTTGATGCATAAATCCAAATCTTTCACTACTTGCATGCAATTATACTTTGTTCCAGTAAATGCTGCTTTGACTTTATAGTGCGTAGGTAAAGAATGAAGATTTAATGCTCTAAGTACCTTTTCAGAAATGAAATCATGTGTACTACCATCATCATGCAAAATAAGAACTTCATGTCCATTTATCGTTCCTTTTATTTTAAGCAAAGAATGAACATGAGGTTTACCTTCTTGTTCTGAGTAATCTGGATCGGAATTACCCTCTTGCTCGAATGATTCTTCTTCATTGTCGTCTTCTTCAATCATGTTGACTCGAGCTGCTGCTGCTGGTGTTGAATTCTTGGTACGCTCCGGACAATTCGGTGCTATGTGACCTTCTTTGTGGCACTTGAAACATTTGATAGGCGATGTCTTCGGTTTGCCACCATTAACTTTCTTATTGGTACTCAGGTTGCCTTTAGCCTCGTCCTTGCCTTTGTCATAACCTGGTTTATACATCTTCTTTGAAGCATAAAAAGATTTAGTAAACGGTTTAGAAGAAGTACCCTCATGTGCTTTAGGCTCTTTAGGAAAACCATTTTTACGTTCTGAATTAGTTGCCAAGGATATTGCAGAAGATAGTGAATGAGGTCGAAACATATTCACATCGGCCCTGATGGTAGATCTAAGGCCCGATATGAACTTCCTTTTTTGATCCTTCTCACTAACTCTATCCACAACCTGCACCTGTAATAAAGTATTCCAGAACTTTTCTACATACTGTGACATAGTTTCCTTTTCCAATTGATGCAAAGTGTCCCATTGGTGCCTAACTTTGGACTTGAATTGTGAGGGTAAAAAGTGCTTTTTAACCAGCCGTTGAAATCTTTTCCAAGAATCTGGCTTGTCACGACCTTGCTTAACTACACTCCACCATAAAGCTGCACTGTCTACCATATGATTGACTACACATTTAATCTTATCTTTCTCTGAAAATTTTTCTCCAGAAAAATAGTCATCTAGTTGACTAAGCCAAGCTAAAATGACTCTAGCATCCTTCTTTCCATCATAATTTTGAAATGTGAAAGCTTTCCGACTAATCTTGGATTCTTTTTGTGACCTTTGTGCTTGCAATGTAGCATTTACAGCCCTTTGAATAGTGTCATCTTCGTCATCAAAAGATAGCGAAGAGTCACGCTTGCGTCTACGATTTGAGAGCTGTCTCTCCAATTCAATACGCTTCTCTCTTTCTTCTACAATTTGATGTTGTAAAGAAAGGAGTTTCTCTTGAATTGATGGCGAGATAGGCAAATCGGCCATAGTGCTTGTGCAAATGATGTAGATAAATAAAATTTTACTTTATTTGATGTAAATAAATAAAGCAAAAATAAATGAGTACTTATCTTATTTTTCTCCCGCAATTCGATCTTGGTTGAAGCTGAACAAGACGTTGTTCAATGGCTGAATTGAATTCTCGTCGCCTCAAACAAATCCCGAACGATTCCGCGTGATTCGAGAGTCTTGGGCTAGTCGAATTGTTGATAAAATAATTTTTCTGCACTTTGAAACCTGCTGAAACAGTCCTGTAAACCTTGCCCAAACTCTGTAATATTTTTCTGAAATTTTTAGAATTTTTCAGAAGTGATTTCGAAATTTTCTAGCCTTTTCTAGGCAATTTTCAAGCTTTTAAAAACCTGTAAATCACTTTTCTGCACTCAGAAATTTTCAGAATTGGAAAACCTTTGAATTTCTCCTCAAATTTAGAAATTGGGAAAAGTAGAGGTTGAAAAAGGAGTGATGTGACTTGCATGGGGATTGGGAAAAGTGAGAGTAGATTTGGATTAAGAAAAAATTTGGATTATGGAGTGATTAGCTTATAGAGCTAATTTTTTTTTCTTTCTTTCTTCTCTCCACGCGTTTTGCGCCAGTAGGCTGCCGCCGCCGGGCGCCTCTTGCTCCAAAAGCTTGTTGAGAATTATATAATAGCTTTTTGCATGGATTTATCTCCCCCGTCCATTATAGATTTGCTCAACCTTGAAGCTTTCTGATTTCTGAGAGTTACCCGTGAGGTTTTTGGCTATGAGGATCTCATCCATACGGTCAGATTCTGATTTCACAGAGTATTTGGAAAAACCGCTTTTTGATAAAGAGGGATGGTTTTGCAGGGTGGTGAGTGGGTTTGAGAGTAGATCTAGTTTTGAATCTTTGACCTTTGGGTAAAGACCTGCAAAACACCCTTCTGTCCCACTGGATAAATTCCTGCACTTTCTTGATTTTTGAGAAGTTGAAGCCCTTTCCTACCTTCTCCACAAATCTCCTAGCCCAAGCTCTGATACCACTGCAACCGGAATCTTATTCTAGGAATTGATTGTGGAAAGATAGAGAATTAATTCAATCATAAAAACCATTGCTTGTTAGCTTCAACTAAATCAAAGCAATTGAAAAATTAAACACTTAAACAAAAATACTTAGCTCCAAAAAGACCATATTGGGTGCAATCTTCCCCCCTCTTGTGCGTGGCCTCTCCCCACACCAAAATTAGGCCATAGCCCCCAAAATACAAGATGTGCTTTTTAGAGAGCACGGCACTCTTCTTTAACAAAAATAGAGTGTCAAATTGGGACTAGGGTAAAGCCATAGGCTTTAATAAATTCCACAAAAATAAATGTATCTTTCCCAATGTTCAAAATGGAAAAATCATTTAATAAGGTTATAAGCTACTATGCTTGCCAAAAATAAAATGTGATGATCCAAGACATTTCTTCCAAAGTAAACTCTTCAATTCCCATAGTCTTCATCACCTGAAAATATAAGCCCAATTAATTATTAAATTAATCCCACAAATATTAAACAGGCACAAATCATCACCAACTCATGACTACCAGGCGTAAGTACCCCAGGAATCACCCTGCCATACAAACCTAACTGAAATAATCATAGGTGGCCTCAAACATACGTCATATACCGCACGTATTAATATTTATAGTGGTGTCACCCACGATATTAACCTAGCCGGCATGACGCAAGAGTAATCTAGGCGTCCCCAAATTACTCAAGAGGGGATAAATAATATTTTTCTAGAGGACTTAAAATATATTTTTCTAGAGGACTTAAAATATATTCTCATGACAAAACCAGTTAATAGAAAGGAGCTTACTTGATTGCATGTATTCTCTTCTTGATTCCACCACCTCTTAGCTTCATTTGCTCAATATCCCTTAGTTTTTTTTGTTGTCTATAGAGACCTAATGAGGTCTCCTGATGTCTTAATTCAGACATTTGTTTTTCAATCCCATTATAACTTTTGCACACAATGCTTCATGGTTTTCTTCAAATGAATGTTCTCCTTCTCAAACAAATCTCTTTCTAATTTAAGAACATTGCTTGTTGCTTCCAAATGATGTGTATCTCCTAGGAGCCCATTATAGCCATCTCCAACAAAGTTAAGCTGAGATGTCATATTCCTAAATGGGGATGTGGAGTTTGTAAAAGGGTCTTTTGGATATAACCTCCAATCAATGATCCATAAATCTAAGTTTTTCTTCCCTTGCATCCTGAACATTTCTTTAGAAGCAGTACACAAAATATTAGGTTTATTTCTATTACTTCGAGGTTCACATTCATGTTCAAGCTCGATGTGTAGGTTATAGATGTCTCTTTTCTCTGTATTCCTCCTTGCTCTTGATCCCTCTTCCATCCTCTTAATCCTCTCTATGCTCCTCCTTGCTCTTGATCAATAGAAAAATCTGAATGGAAAGACAAAGTTGCCAAAATAGTAAAAAGAAGTAAAGAGTCGAAGTAATTTGCAAGAAAAACCTTGATTTTGAAGGTACTAGTACAACTCCAAACTTTGATATGTAAAACCTTCAAAATTTGAGGTGAAGTTTCTTGCAGGGAGGGAACTTGAACTATTTTTGGATGATCCTTGGTTCAAATTTTAAGAAATATTCTACTTCATTGTACGTAGAGATTTTGAGATATAAGCCATTAAACTTGGAGAATTGACCAATTCATTGTTCACGTAGTACATATAGTACATGAACGGATTGAAGACTTCGAGAACTAGCAATATTGTATCATTTTAATGTACATTTAAGAATAGAAATATATCTTTTATATCTCATGAAAATGCCAAGAGAAAATACGCCAAAATCAATTTTACCTTATTTTTTTTTGCTTTTTGGATTATCTCTCTCTAAGCTTAGTTGGCACTTCTTAGAGGGCCCAAAGTTGAGTCCAAAATTTCCCTAACCTCTCGTACATTTGGTCCTTTTGTCCTTTTCCCCTCACATGGTATCAGAGCTATCAAAATCACATAGCATGGATCATCAACTCGCACTGTTGGAGGACCAATTCTTCTCACCAGATGTTGATTCTCCAAACTCTGATCTGGACCACATAGGGAATGGGACTTCTTACTTAGTGGAGAGTCTCATTCAAGATGTTACTTTGGGAGACAATCAACCCATCTACATCACCTCACCTTCACCACCTTTTCCATCATAATTTGTCTATTTGAATATACACATTAGCCTTTATTACTACTAGCCACACCTTGGGACAGCAACCCACTCTGCTAGAGAAGAGTACTTTAGCGTTTTACAACTGGCTACAGTTTGGGACGAAAGCCCTCTCTGCCACATAGATCACATCAGTGTTACATATCTGCTTATGGGAAAACAGCCCTCTCTGCCACATAGATCACATCAGTGTTACATATTTGGTCATGGGACAACAACCCTCTATGCTATAGTAGAGCATATCAATGTTTTATCTTCAACTCATGGGACAACAGCCTTCCCTTCTACATAGAGCACTTTAACATTTTCTCTCACCTCACATCATCGAGACAATAGCCCACTCTATCTACAACACAGGACAACATAGTTTTATCATATGTACTCTTTGGGACAATAGCCCATTCTTTGCCACATCGCACCACTAGGATGGCAGCCCACTCTCTACTTATCTTCACCATCGTCATGACTCGGGATGACATCCCTCTATTCTCTTCACCACCCCTTAGGTATGCGGAACCCTTGTCACCATAGCTTACACCCTTCAAGTATGCAACAAAGCCTGTACCCTTCAAGTCTTGTAGTACCCTTCTCACCAAAGCTTGCACCACTACACCACTCACCTCATGTACCATAGCACCCTTGTCACCTCAGCTTTTGTTGCCACTACCACCTCAGAGTGCCTCTACATCCATCGACACAAGCCTTCAACACCGACCACCTCTTGGAGTGCTTTCTCCAACTTGACACGGGCCTTCGACAACAACAACAACATCTGGGAGTGCTACTTGGTCTTCTTAGATGATCCCAAGCTCGTAGTAAACTAATTACAAACCTATCCTCACCAGCCCACAGAAAGTTATGGATCAATCATTGAACTTGACCAATATAGGCCTGTGAGAAGGCCCAACAAGAAGTGATATACCACATGGTGGCAAAGAAGAACCTGGTTTTTCACCACTACCTAGCCGGCTAAGGAAAGCCTCGTCGAGCTCTTGTATAATAGCTTCTTCTGATTGCTTGAAAGAAGTTGGGCTAAGTGTTTCTCTAGGGAGATATCAATGCCCACCTGGCATAGGAGAATTGATGCTTTAATTGTCATGTAGTAGGCCATTCTAAGTCGAAGTTTTCCAAGAATGTCAGTAGTGAGTGAACAATAGTATTTGAGGTGGGAATTCACCATCGAGCTACTCTCGAGTTATCACATGACTGGAAGTTATGGTGGATTATCCCATATGCAAGAGCATGGGAAGTCGAAGAGCCATATATAGGGTGTGGTGGCTCCTTGTCATAGGCCGGGTCTTTGGGGAGGGAACAACGACTAAGAGATGGGAGCCTAGCCACCAACGTTGCTCAGTGCCCTAAGGTGGTGTACGTGATGCTGCTTACATGACTTTGAACATGGTATTAGAGATCTGACCGTGTGATCCTGGGAGGTCCTAATTTGTGTTTGATCGAGGTGCTGGAAATGAAGGAGGGTGTTGGAGGTGGTAATTCTCGTAGCTACTCTAGGGCTATCGTATGACCAGAAGTTGTGGTGGATTATCCTATATTGAAGAGCATGGGAAGTCAAAGAGTGGTGACACCTTGTCATAGATATCTCCTCTGGTTGGGTTTTTGGGGGGGAGAAATGTCTTGGATATGGGAGCCATATAAACTCTCATTTTTTCACATTATCCCTCATCAATCCACATTACTTATTCCACATTCCATTTATATGTGTACTCATCCCATCACATCATTTTCCATCTCATCACTTCAGATTCCTTCACATCACATATCATATATTCACATCCATATCCACATCCACATCCACATTCACATCCATACATCCACAGCTACATCCATGCATCTATTTTCACATCCACATCTACATGCACATTCACATCCATACATCCACATCTATATGCGTACATTCACATCTACATGCATACATCCACATCCATATTCATACAACTACATCTGCATGCATACATCCACCTCCACATCTATACATCTACATCTACATGCATACATCCACATCTCCATGCATACATCCACATCCAGATTCACATTCACATTCACATCCATACATCCACATCTATATGCGTACATTCACATCTACATGCATACATCCACATCTATATGCGTACATTCACATCTACATGCATACATCCACATCCATATTCATACAACTACATCTGCATGCATACATCCACCTCCACATCTATACATCTACATCTACATGCATACATCCACATCTCCATGCATACATCCACATCCACATTCACATTCACATTCACATTCATACATCTACATCTACATGCATACATCCACATCTACATCCATGCATCTACATCCACATCCTCATTCACATCCTCATTCACATCCATACATCCATGCATCCACATCCTCATTCACATCCATACATCCACATTCACATTCACATCTACATGCATACATCCACCTCCACATTCACATCCATAATCTCACCCTATCACAACCCATATACATCTTATCCCATCACATACATTTCTTACCTCATCCCATACACATCCTATCACTTCTTAACTCATCTTATCACATCCTAACTCATCTCATATGCATCTTATCACATCTTATCACTTCCCATATCTTTTATGCATACCTCTATGCATGAAATTCAATTATGCTAAAAGTAATACTTTTATAATAAAATATTCATCTCTTATGCATACCTCTATGCATGAAATTCAAATATGCTAAAAGTAACTCTTTTATAATAAAATATTCATCTCTTATGCATACCTCTATGCATGAAATTCAATTATGGCAAAAGTAACTCTTTTATAATAAAATATTAATCTTTTATGCATACCTCTATGCATGAATTTCAAATATGATAAAAGTAACACTTTTATATTAAAATAATAATCTTTTATGCATACCTCTGCATGAAATCTAATTATGATAAAAGTATCACTTTTATGTTAAATTAATAATCTTTTATGCATAACTCTATGCATGAAAATCAATTATGCATAATATAAAAATCAATTTCTCTAGGCTTACAATGAATATCTTTCAATTAATCTAGGATGATAATTCCTAGAATATGATAGGAAGTCCTCTTTTCATGATTTGAATGAAATTATTTTATGCGTAATTTTTATAAAAATTTTACCATAGCTCCGCTGCTATGACTGATAAATCTCAAATTTTCTAAGAGATAAAGCTTATCATTAAGGAAATAATTAGAATGATCCCTAATTGGATCATTAATCCATAATGGGTTGAATCATCAATATTCATGAAATACATAAACTAAAAGCATAGAAAAAAGCCATTAATTTGACCTCAAGTAGATTAATCTTGGATTAAGGAAAAACTTTATGAAAAGCTTCATTTGGATTGAGAATGGGTCATGAGTATGACCATTTCTTGAGTGAAAGAGAGAAATTACATAAAAACCATTTGAATTAAACATAAATGGAAATTTATGTAACTCTTAACTATCATTAATCAATTAACTTCAATATAGCATTCATCAAATTATGTAACTCTTCCCTACCATTCATCAATTAACTTCAATAGCATTCAAAAACCATTCATCAATTAACTTCAATAGCATTCAAAAACCATTCCAATTAAGCTTCTCAAGCTTGAGAGGGGTTGAGAAGAGAGAAACATTGAGAAATTATAGAAAAGATCAAAATTCACCACTTACCTTACAAATGGTTGATTCTTTGTTCACGGTAGAGGCCCCCAACCAATCAATTGGTTTAGTATGTTGTGAAGGAGCCACCAATGGAGATTGAAGAAAGAGGGAAGCTTCAATTTCTTACAAATTGGAGATAATTTTAGAGAATAGTAAATATTAGCATTATTTCAGCATAGTTCTAGAATAGTAAAATTCTCCTCCTTTTTTTCAAAGGATTCATGCTCTATTTATAGGAGAGGGAGGCTCTAACCAAAGCTAATTGATTTCTAGAATTTTCCAATTTCAGTTTGGTTGAATTTGGACTAGATTTGGACCTAGTTTGGTTCCTTTTTGATTCGGTTTGGTTCCCTTTTGATTTTGTTTGGTTCAAGAGAGAGGAGAGATAAAAATATCACATTATTTTTGAGTTTAAAACTCATTCAAGCATGTGAAATATGCACCTCCTTTAATGGACTCCCCTTCTTTACATATGTGTCAAAATGGAATGATTATACCCAAAATATCTCATATTTTTAATATTGCTCATAGTTTTTTACTAATAAACCTTATACATTTTCAACTCTTCATCTTATGTGAGCATTTACTCATTTTTGGATACTCAATTTATCTCATTTTTTTGATATTACTCATAGTTTTTTACTAATAAAACTTGTACATATTCAACTCTTTGTCTTATGTGAGCATTTACTCATTTTTGGATACTGAATTTATCTCAGTTTTTTGATATTACTCATAGTTTTTTACTAATAAACCTTGTACATATTCAACTCTTCATCTTATGTGAGCATTTACTCATTTTTGGGTATCTTCTTTTACAAATAGGATTTATCTCCTCCCTACACATGGATTGATGCTATTGGCCCATAGGAACCTTAATTGGACCATAATCCAAAAATTTCTGAAAATCTAGACCCTTAGGCTAAGGTCCTTCATATCCATTTTCAATTAATTCTAATTGCACATTGGAAAGTTCTTTTTGAATTTTTATTTTAGAAAAACTTATTTTAATAAGATGAGTTATTTTTCTATCCAAAAATATTCATAATCTGAATATTCTCTCTCTAGAATATTTTCTCTCTCTATGCCAAAACAGGCAGAGACAAGATCTCTTATATTTCAAAAAAGGGAATTGATTACAGGAGAATATACTGGACATTTTGAGAGGTTGGGGAGGAATCTTATATTTACTCCCACTTGAAAAACGCGAGATGTCCCCATCTCGCAAACTTGGGATAATTTTGCAAGATGCACGAATATGAGACATAGAGAAAAATTAATTAAGATTAACCACACAAAAAAAGTCTCAAAGAGAGTAAGATTCGAGATAAGATCAAGATTTAAACTTTATTTATTCTTGAAACATATACAGTAAAGATAGAAGAACTCTTTACACTTCCATAAGCCCGTCCATCATATGATCACAAAAGCAGCACTCACAAGCTGCGCACGTATAAGGTAACTCATCTATGGGAATAATTCTGTTGGTTATTGCCGCACCTATCTCAGTGGTATGAGGTGATCTAACAAAAGGACCTCTGAGAGGTAAGCCAAAAATAGGGTAAAGGCATATCTTCTGATGAGGAGGAAAACACGCCAGTAAGAAGACTCGCTCAGAAAACCCAAGATGCCTTGATCTCATGACGCAGTAGTATCGGGGACCCAAACCCAAAGCTTCAATAACCATGGCCAAGCGGACATTGTTACGAAAGTGCTGCTGGCCCCAGGGTCTTACCCTAGTTATATCTTGATAGGTCCACCATTTGGTCTGAGCTACAGAAGTTCCTAAGTGAGGAAAAAGTGAGCGCTCATACTGTTCTATAAAATCCTTCTTCACAGACTCGCTTGCGTCTTGAAGGTGAGAAATCATCATGGATAAAACTTATTCCTATTGCCAAGCCATGAAGGAGATTAAGAAGAAGGGAGATCGATGAAAGTAAGATTACTGTGAGTGACAAGTAAGATTACTGTGAGTGACAAGTAAAAGTTACGACTTATATAAAGGAAGGAGCTAGCATAACTTAGAAGCCAACGGTATCTTGTCACTGAAGTTTTACCGTCTTTCCATGATTTGGGTTTGGCACATATTTCTATGAAATACATTAAGAACTTTGAGATGAGGAGGTAAAAGAAGCTTGTAGGCTAAGTCACCTACTTTCATTGAATTCAGATATAAGGCTCACAATATCTGGGGGATAACTTCTTATACTCCCCAAGAGATAAAGAACTTCTTTTGGGCCATACTCGAATGAAAACCAAAACCTTGGTATCCAAAACACCGATTTTCACTTCTGAACTCATTATTCTGAATCCTTAAAATAGGCATGACTCCTGAGAAGTATTCTAGGGAAAGGGTCTTCCTTTTTTAAACAGAATCTTTCTTTTATTTTAGAGAGGGAATAATTATAAGATCAAAAAGGGATATTCTTACTCCTGTATACCTCGAAGGCTGGAGAAGAATCTTACATTCTACCCCACTTAAAAATGCGAGATGTCCTCATCTCGCAAGGTAGAGGACAACTCTTTTTCTTAAGATCCAATTTATTCTAGGGTTCCTTATATTCTGGTCAACTCAACAGAATACTGGGATAAATATCCCTTATATAGAACTCATCATTAAATATAATTCATTCGGATCATAACATTCATATTTTTAATGCGATAATGGTCCATTAGACCGCAAATTTCTTTCTGAACATTCCTCCATGGAAATTTCAGTCAAGTAAGTTCTCAATTTGTCATCCCTTAACTTGGTTTACCAGTCAAGTGTTAACAATAGCAATCTGATAGCACAATCCATTAATCTCATAGTGATTTGCTGAATTCATTATCATCATTCCAGTTATGAATATCATCACAGGGACTCGTCCCATTCACCCTCACTTATATCACACAATTACAACCTTTTTGTGCTTCTTGATAAATTTTTGACATCTTTGAATCCTCACGTGATCTTTATTAGTCAATTTGCTCTGATACCAACTGTGAGATCCCTGTTCCCACCGAGCAACAGATTCGGGGTACTAGCAGCGGAAGTAGCACTTCTCGCGCGGGACAGGGGTCCCACATTTGGGGCCTCGTCCGGATATCCAGACAAGAGACTAATTCGTCGATTTTTCCAAAAATCGGACTCGGAAAAACTTCTCTTACCCGAAAAGCACGGGCGATTCCACCAAGAGAACTTTTTTCTCTAACGTAGTCAAGACCAGTACTGATCAAGCTGATCCGATTGTACCTATAAAGATACTCGGTCAGATCAAGGAAGAAACTTGCACTTGGATCATTGGGATCAACGCTTTTTTTCCCATCAAAGAGGCACAGCCGTTGATTCCTATCCATAGAATAATTACTATTCGAGATTTACTTTATCTATCGTAATAATAGAAATTGAGTCTCGATTTACAGATCCATCAGTCCAGCCTAACCCCATCCAGTCTCATGGGTTAGCCAACCGCCCAACCACTGTAGTGATGGGATCCAATCAGGAATTTGGTTAGGTTTTGTCCCGAGTACCAAGGAAAAGAGTTCCCAGGCCCCCTAGCCGGATATTCATGCAAAAATAAAACTAGTCACACCACTTATACATCCAATATGAAATTGCCTTTTTCACAGGTTCAATCAATTTTAAAACAATCCTCTAATGAAACCATAGTATCACTGATCACAATCTTTCAAATTATCCGGTTGATTCTTAATTTCCCATCATTCCTTCATCAGAGTATCTATGGCATCATTGGCAACTAGAACGCTCACCACTTATCCACTCAGGGGCCTTTTCAATAGTTCCTAGCCCATAATACTCGGCAATATAATCACTTATAAAAATCGAGATGGACTCTCGTTGAAGATCAGCAAGATCAACCAACAGATCCATATAAAGAACCATGGACTCATCCATTGAAGACCAGCAAGGTCAATCAACCAGATCCATGCTCGGTTTCACAAAACAACTCTTACTTCTTGTTCCAATAAAGAACCATGGACTCATCCATTGACCAGCAAGGTCAATCAACCAGATCCATGCTCGGTTTCACAAAACAACTCTTACTTCTTGTTCCAATATCTTCCTTGACGCACGCGTGGGTATCCTAGGCGACCCAGAGCCCGAGCACCGTATGGTCAGCACCCTCTAGGATCCTTCGCAGGTAACCTAGCGCTTCACTCATAGGCCGCTTCCTTGGTCCCTCATCCACCGTACTACCGGAAGCTCACCATTTTAATCGCGACTGGTCAAGACCTCGGCCGACCTTGCTACGCGAGACGTCCACCATTGCAGTTGTAACTTTATCAGTTAGGTCTCCATGACCTTAATCACAAGACGGTTAAAATGCTTCCCCAGCATTCTTGACATAAAACAACCATTTACAAACAGTATTTACAAACAGTTTACAAATACAGTTCCACGACCTTAATCACAAGACGGTCAAAATGCTTCCCCAACATTCTTGACATAAAACAGCCATTTACAAACAGTATTTACAAACAGTTTACAAATACAGTTTCTATATAAACTCTCATTTTTCCACATTATCCCTCATCAATCCACATTACTTATTCCACATTCCATTTATATGTGTACTCATCCCATCACATCATTTTCCATCTCATCACTTCAGATTCCTTCACATCACATATCATATATTCACATCCATACATATATCCACATCCACATCCACATTCACATCCATACATCCATAGCTAAATCCATGCATCTATTTTCACATCCACATCTACATGCACATTCACATCCATACATCCACATCTATATGCGTACATTCACATCCATACATCCACATCCATACATCCACATCTATATGCGTACATTCACATCTATACATCCACATCCACATCCACATTCATACAACTACATCTACATGCATACATCCACCTCCACATTCACATCCACATGCATACATCTACATCTACATGCATACATCCACATCTCCACGCATACATCCACATCCACATTCACATTCACATTCATACATCTACATGTACATGCATACATCCACATTCACATTCATACATCTACATCTACATGCATACATCCACATCTACATCCATGCATCTACATCCACATCCTCATTCACATCCATACATCCACATTCACATTCACATCTACATGCATACATTCACATTCACATCCATACATCCTCATTCACATCCATACATTCACATTCACATCTACATGCATACATCCACCTCCACATTCACATCCATAATCTCACCCTATCACAACCCATATACATCTTATCCCATCACATACATTTCTTACCTCATCCCATACACATCCTATCACTTCTTAACTCATCTTATCACATCCTATCACTTCTTACCTCATCCCATACACATCCTATCACTTCTTAACTCATCTTATCACATCCTAACTCATCTCATAGGCATCTTATCACATCTTATCACTTCCCATATCTTTTATGCATACCTCTATGCATGAAATTCAATTATGCTAAAATTAACACTTTTATAATAAAATATTCATCTTATGCATACCTCTATGCATGAAATTCAAATATGCTAAAAGTAACTCTTTTATAATAAAATATTCATCTCTTATGCATACCTCTATGCATGAAATTTAATTATGGCAAAAGTAACTCTTTTATAATAAAATATTAATCTTTTATGCATACCTCTATGCATGAATTTCAAATATGATAAAAGTAACACTTTTATATTAAAATAATAATCTTTTATTCATACCTCTATGCATGAAATCTAATTATGATAAAAGTAACACTTTTATGTTAAAATAATAATCTTTTATGCATACCTCTATGCATGAAAATCAATTATGCATAATATAAAAATCAATTTCTCTAGGCTTACAATGAATATCTTTCAATTAATCTAGGATGATAATTCCTAGAATATGGTAGGAAGTCCTCTTTTCATGATTTGAAGGAAATTATTTTATGTGTAATTTTTATAAAAATTTTGCCATAGCTCCGTTGCTATGACTGATAAATCTCAATTTTTCTAAGGGATAAAGCTTATCATTAAGAAAATAATTAGAATGATCCCTAATTGGATCATTAATCCATAATGGGTTGAATCATCAATATTCATGAAATACATAAACT
The DNA here is from genome assembly GCF_041138505.1 of Cibotium barometz. Classification (NCBI taxonomy): domain Eukaryota; kingdom Viridiplantae; phylum Streptophyta; class Polypodiopsida; order Cyatheales; family Cibotiaceae; genus Cibotium; species Cibotium barometz. The sequence goes on from NC_141066.1 coordinate 27,463,113, forward strand.
AAAATCATAGAAAAAAGCCATTAATTTGACCTCAAGTATAGATTAATCTTGGATTAAGGAAAAACTTTATGAAAAGCTTCATTTGGATTGAGAATGGATCATGAGTATGACCATTTCTTGAGTGAGAGAGAGAAATTACATAAAAACCATTTGAATTAAACATAAATGGAAATTTATGTAACTCTTAACTATCATTAATCAATTAACTTCAATAGCATTCATCAAATTATGTAACTCTTCACTACCATTCATCAATTAACTTCAATAGCATTCAAAAACCATTCCAATTAAGCTTCTCAAGCTTGAGAGGGGTTGAGAAGAGAGAAACATTGAGAAATTATAGAAAAGATCAAAATTCACCACTTACCTTACAAATTGCTTGATTCTTTGTTCACGGTAGAGGCCCCCAACCAATCAATTGGTTTAGTATGTTGAAGGAGCCACCAATGGAGATTGAAGAAAGAGAGAAGCTTCAATTTCTTACAAATGGGAGAGAATTTTAGAGAATAGTAAATATTAGCATTATTTCAGCATAGTTCTAGAATAATAAAATTCTCCTCCTTTTTTTCAAAGGTTTCATGTTCTATTTATAGGAGAGGGAGGCTCTAACCAAAGCTAACTGATTTCTAGAATTTTCCAATTTCAGTTTGGTTGAATGTGGACTAGATTTAGACCTAGTTTGGTTCCTTTTTGATTCGGTTTGGTTCCCTTTTGATTTGGTTTGGTTCAAGAGAGAGGAGAGATAAAAATATCACATTATTTTTGAGTTTAAAACTCATTCAAGCATGTGAAATATTCACCTCCTTTAATGGACTCCCCTTCCTTACGTATGTGTCAAAATGGAATGATTATACCCAAAATATCTCATATTTTTAATATTACTCATAGTTTTTTACTAATAAACCTTGTACATTTTCAACTCTTCATCTTATGTGAGCATTTACTCATTTTTGGATACTCAATTTATCTCATTTTTTTGATATTACTCATAGTTTTTTTACTAATAAACCTTGTACATATTTAACTCTTCATCTTATGTGAGCAGTTACTCATTTTTGGATACTCAATTTATCTCATTTTTTTGATATTACTCATAGTTTTTTACTAATAAACCTTGTACATATTCAACTCTTCATCTTATGTGAGCATTTACTCATTTTTGGGTATCTTCTTTTACAAATAGGATTTATCTCCTCCCTACACATGGATTGATGCTATTGGCCCATAGGAACCTTAATTGGACCATAATCCAAAAATTTCTGAAAATCTAGACCCTTAGGCTAAGGTCCTTCATATCCATTTTCAATTAATTCTAATTGCACATTGGAAAGTTCTTTTTGAATTTTTGTTTCAGGGGAACTTATTTTAATAAGATGAGTTATTTTTCTATCCAAAAATATTCATAATCTGAATATTCTCTCTCTAGAATATTTTCTCTCTCTATGCCAAAACAGGCAGAGACAAGATCTCTTATATTTCAAAAAAGGGAATTGATCACAGGAGAATATGTTGGACATTTTGAGAGGCTGGGGAGGAATCTTACACCAGCCACATCGACGTTGCTCAGTGTCCTAGGGTGGTGTGAATGCTCTACAGCATGACTTTGACACATAGGGCACACTTTAGCTAGTAGTAGCACACCAGTTCTAGCTTCCATAGTCACCAGGTTTGATCTTCCATAGTCACCAGGTTTGAAGCTCAATAGCCTAGGGTCTCAAACTTGGGCAAGGCCAAAAGGCTAAGCACGAGGGGGTCTCACCTACTATCCATATTGGTGTGCTTCAAATTTCACCTACTATCCATATTGGTGTTCTTGGGCTTTAGACAAGAATGCTAGTAATTCTAAGTTGTTTAAGATAGGGGGTCTCACCTACTATCCATATTGGTGTTCTTGGGCTTTAGACAAGAATGCTAGTAATTCTAAGTTGTTTAAGATAGGGGGCATCTAAATGATTACGTGGTCACACTTCTTTTGGATTGTGGTAGTACCAACGATGTCATTTCTGAAAAAGTGGCTCAGAGGGCTAAGTTGGAAGCTCTCTTGGTCGATAGTGGTAGTACCAATGATGTCATTTTTGAATAGCTGGCTCAGAGGGCTAAGTTGGAAGCTCTCTTGGTCGATAGAAACGTGTTAGGATTTGTGTCAAACATGACTCACGATGTCAAGCACTTAGTTAAGAATGCACTGTTAAACATCAAGAAAAATACATTCACTAGAGATTACATTTTTTGCAAGCCGTGGCTTGAACATTGACTTAGGAGGTTCAAAGAAGTATCTCTTGCACTAGTCAGGTTGGTAGTGGTAGCACACCAAGGGATCGTGAGTGTTCATCTACTCATAATGTGGTGTGTGGCATAAAAATTGACATCACACACGCAAACGTCATAGGGGACACAAGGCACAAAAGAGAAGGTTGGGGGGCAAGTAGAGGAGTGCAAATGTATAGGGCATGTGTATGGAAAGTTTGGTGTTGATCTGGTGTGATTTTTACATGGTCATGCATGCATGTGTGTGAGCAGGCGAGGACTTGCCCAGCTAGGTGTGGCCAAGCATAGAGCTGGCCCACAAGGCAGTCAAGCATAGAGCTTGTGCTTAGCTGGCCAAGCATAGAGAAGTTTGCAAGGATATTTTAAATTTGGAAAAATTAGAACAAATCAAACTTCATGGAGCATTACCTGGATAGAGGGAACTTGCAGCAGCAGATAGGAGGAGAGGCGGTGGGCAGCAGGCAGCAGGAGCGCTGATCGATCCTTTGCTTGAGCTGAGATGAGAACACAAATGTAGCAAGTCGTCAGTTGAAAATTGTTGTCTTTATGTGTCATTGCATGTTTTTGTTGACTTCTTTTATGATGAGGAGGTCAAAAAAACATCGTTAATGTTTATCTGTAAAATAGAGAAATGTTTGGATTTCTTAGGTCAAAATTGGGATGTGAAAGAATTAAATGGGGTTACCTGCAAAATCCATAGGAAATCTATTATCTGTAAATATATGATTGGCTCCTAGAATTTTATTTTGGCCTTTCATTATATGAGATGGCATTATGTCAATGGAAAACTTGTAGCAATTGATCAGGACTTGGAGGATGACATTGAAAATCCATTGATGTTATAAGAGGTATGGTTTGAACATGAGCTCTTGACAGTACTCAATATTATGTCAAACATCTCACTACGTTAAGTGACAACAGACTTGGCAAATGAAGATGACCTACAAGTGCCTGATGATTATGTGTTCAAGTGCAACGACCATAAGGTATGTTATTCAATCTAAGCTTGAAAAAGTATTCATTTCAAAACTATGCCATAATCATTATTACTTATATACATTACTTTGATTTTTGGAAATAGGTACCAAGGAGAAAAGAAAGGACCATTTAATGTAAAGACATTACAAGGAAGCAACTTTTCGTGGTGCAAACGACCATCACATAGAGATAAATTGAGATAAATGTATTTTTGACAACATATAGTTACATCAATCATGACAACATTTTGTATTTCTCAATGCAATAGAAACTAAGACAAATATTCTACATTTTCTTATTGGATGTTTAAAACATTGATACCATGTTCTTATTTTTCCCTACGAAGCGTGCTATTGGGTGTGGGAAGATTCTTGTTGTTGGGGCAGTGAAGCTTGTCGTTGAGGGGGTTCTTGCTCTTCCGGATGCTCTTGGGGTGGTTGCTCTTTCGGATGCTCTTGGGGACGGGAAGCAATAATCTAGGACACACAAGGACTCTTGGTGGGTGTGAACTCTCTCAAGGATATCGCGTTATAGTGATTTGTCCTATTGCCGTTCTTTTATAGCTTTTTCAAAGATTTCCACGTTTAGATTTTTAAGAAATTGATTTGTTTCTTACAAATATTTGATCAAATTACTATAGCATGAAGCGGGAACTCGGTGAGAACTCTCCCACCCATATCGTGTTATAGTGATGCCTTTGAAATATTGCATCAAATCACTATAACGTGAAGATAGGGCTCGATGGAAATTCTCCCACACACATCACATTGTAGTGATTTTGGCACATTTTTCTTTGCAATTTCATTTTCTCACAATATTTCATCAAATCGCTAGTAACCCCGAAGCAAATACTTGATCCCTAGTTAAGTTTTTGGTACTAAAATAAAGTGCTTTTGCATAGCTATTAGGATTGGTAGGACTTTAAATTTGAGAATTAATACTTTATAATTGAATAAGGTGCATATGCACCAATAATAGGATGTTATATTATGATTTTGATAGCTTTTAGTCATGCTAGGTTTTGCCTTAGCGAACTAGACACTTTGTATATCAATTTTAAAGAGAATATGGGGGGCTTTAAACCCTAGCAAGCAAACACACACACACACACAAGAGAGAGCAAGACATAAGAGAGAGATGGATAGCTGATTTTTCATTATCTTCTTCTTCTCTACTCAACCAGCATAATGTAAAGATAAGAGTACACATTATATGGGTTAGTACTCAACTACTCACATACAAGGGTCGGCGGTCCATAATTTTAAAGAGAATATGGGGGGGAGAGGGAGAGCTTTAAACCCTAGCAAGCAAACACACACACACACAAGAGAGAGCAAGACATAAGAGAGAGATGGATAGCTGATTTTTCATTATCTTCTTCTTCTCTACTCAACCAACATAATGTAAAGATAAGAGTACACATTATATGGGTTAGTACTCAACTACTCACATACAAGGGTCGGCGGTCCATAATGTGAACCTGACTAAATGAGCTGGCACTATAATTATGCTAGTCTCTAGTAATCCAAAATGGCTACCACACAACCTGTCATCCCACTGGCTGCATATCACCCATAATCTCACCAACCATGCCAGTGGTGTAGATGCGGAAGCTTTCACCCAGGCGGGTCATCAATGTCCGCTGTAGCACTAGTTGAGCTCGATATCTCAACACTCCCCCTCGAGCTCAGCTCCACACACTGCACTCCAAGTAAGCTCCTAAACCTGTGGAACGTCTCTGTGCCTAATGCCTTCGTGAAGATGTCAGCCACCTGATCCTCTGTGCTAACATATATCAGATCTACATCTCCTGCTAGAACCTTTTCTCTCACAAAGTGATAATGCACCTCAATGTGCTTCGTTCTAGCATGATATACTAGGTTACTGGCCAACTGTATGATGCTCATGTTGTCACAATATATGAAAACTTCCCTATCCATGGGCTCTCCCATGTCACCAAGTAGCTTATGAAACCAAGCTACCTCACAAGTTGCCATAGCAGCACCCCTGTACTTTGTCTCTATACTCAACAAGGCAACTGCTGGCTGCTTCTTACTGCTCCAACTCACAACAAAACTCCCGAATGAGAACATAAAACCACTAGTAGATCTCTTGTATGCTTCTTACTGCTCCAACTCACAACAAAACTCCCGAATGAGAACATAAAACCACTAGTAGATCTCTTGTATGCAATATTACCAGCCCAAGTAGCATATGTGTACCCATGCAACTGTATCATTATAATTCCATAATCAATTGTGGACTACCTGATCCGTCTAGCTGCATCCAACTCACAACAAAACTCCCGAATGAGAACATAAAACCACTAGTAGATCTCTTGTATGCAATATTACCAGCCCAAGTAGCATATGTGTACCCATGCAACTGTATCATTATAATTCCATAATCAACTGTGGACTACCTGATCTGTCTAGCTGCATCCAAGTGTGGCTTTCTAGCCTACATAAACTGACTCACAAGTCCAACAGCATAGCTCAAGTCTGGCCTTGTAATGGTCATGTAGATCAAACTACCCACTATGTGCTTGTATGTAGTGGGGTACTCCAAAAGCTCACCTGTATGTGAAGAGCTTTGTGTTATGCTCCAATGGCACTGAAATAGGCTTATAGCTTGTCATACCATACTTGGAAAACATGTCCAAGTCATATTACCTCTACAATAGCAAAATGTCATGAGGTGATTTCACCACCTCTATGCCCAAGCTCACCCAAATCCTTCATCTCAAAATTATGCTTCAAAAGCATCCTCACATCATGTATGTCTACATCACTATCACCAATGATAATTAAGTCATCCACATAGATGACTAATAGCATGATCCCTCTATCTGCCTTTTTCACATATAGTGAAAAATCTACATTGGATATCTGAAATCCAATGGTAGCAAGATACTCCCTGATCTTGTTTGACCATGCTCTGGATGCCTGCTTTTCAAGACATACAAGGCTTTGCGTAACTTGCACAAAAAATCTGGATGTGCATCACTCTCATAACCTAGTGGCTGCATCATGTACACTTCTTGTTGCAAATCACCATGTAAGAAATCATTCTTTACATCCATTTGATGTAAAGAGCAACCCTTTGCAGCCATAGCAATGACAGCTGTCACGGTTGTCATTCTTGCAACCGGGCTGAATCATCTTTAAAATAACCATTTTTATACAATGCTTTATTTTTTGATTATTACACAAATAGCAGCTTCTAAATAAACAAAAAGTTTATAAGATTTAAAATACTTAAACAAACAAGGAAAGCTAGAAAAAAAATATTAGTTTATATGAAAAAAATTCAAGTGATATTATAGTTAGCAAATTTTAAGTTAATGAAATTGTAAATCTTGTGTAACATTACATTCTTTTATATGGCAAAGATTTTCAAAAATAATGTCAAAAAGTTATAATGTTTGTGTAATGTTGCAATCATTAGGATTTCTCATTAATGATATATCAAAATCTATAATTGAATAAACATTTTACAATGCATCATCATTTGAAGATAATAAATAGTGCTCTAACACTTTTTAACAACAACAATTTCAAATCACAAGTAAACTAGAACCAATTAAATTCAAAAAAAGAATGTAATGCTAAAAAGATTACTAAAAAACATATTAAGTAAAGTCTAATTTGTTGAGATATCAAGCTCAACGAGTGCTATGGCAGACATTGATGACCTACGTGGGTGATAGCCTCCACATCTACACTGCTGGCATGGTTGGTGAGATTATGGGTGATATGTGGCCAGTGGGATGACAGCTTGTGTAACAGCCATTTTGGATTACTAGAGACTGGCATAGTTATAGCGCCAGCTCATTTAGTCGGGTTCACATTATGGAGCAACCTTTGTATGTTGTAGTAGTTTGAGTACTGACCCATATAGTGTGTACTCTTATCTTTATGTTATGTTGGTTGAGTAGAGAAGAAGAAGATAGAAGAAAATTCAGCTATCCATCTCTCTCTTGTGTGTGTGCGTGTTTTCTTGCTAGGGTTTGAATCTCTCCCTATCCCCCACATTCTCTTTATGGTATCAAGCCTAGTTTGTGTGAGAGCTCAGGAGGCAAGCAAGAGGCAAGAACAAGCAAGGAAGGAAGTGGTACTGCACGAGTAAGAGCACCATCATCTCTTTCCCCTTCTTGGTTTAGGTACAACACTCCCTCAGTAGCTCTAGGAGCTACACATCTCCAATTAAGGAGCTATCTTTGTGGAGTTTTTTCAGTCAGATTCGCGTTTGGGGCGCATTATGGTGGGGACCGTTTTGTCATTGCAAGGTATTTTTGATAGTTTTTTGGAAGTTCTCGTAGAGAACTGTTTCTACTCAAAATCTAGTTATTGCAGTGCAGCAATGCATTTTAGAAGTGCAGATAGGGTTTGTACATGTATTATTGATACTGGGTATATGTACATGTACTCTACTCACATTTGGTGACACACAGGCTGTGCTGAAGTACCACTCTTGTGCAATAGTTATAGGAGATACTGCTATATTACAGGTTGCATATAGAAGTTGTCTGTTTACTGGAGATACTGCTATATTACAGGTTGCATACAGAAGTTGTCTGTTTACAGGTTATTTGATTGCTCCAGGAAAACATGTCTGACGAAATTAATCAAATTGTTAGTGAGAAGCTGGATAAGAATAACTTCCATGCTTGGAAGTTCAAAATGACCAGTTTCCTAATGGTGGGTAAAGGATTTTGGGATTATGTAGAAGGAGACAATGAGGAGCCTCCAGAGTTATCTAAGGAGAATGCCACTCCTAAAGATATAAAGGCATTCAAGGATTGGAATCAGGGTGCAAGAAAAGTCATGTATTGGCTTTCAATTAGTGTCACACAGACACTATGCTAGGACACATACATGATGCAAACACTCCAGCAATTGCATGGCAGAATCTGGTTCAGATGTTCCAGACTAACGCAAAGGCAAGGAAGTTGCAAATAAAGCAAGAGTTGCATACTATGGAAAAGAAAAGCATGTCCATCAATGAATATGCCTTAAAGATCAAGGGCATTGTTGAATCCCTTGGATCTATCAATGTATCAGTGGAGGATGATGATTTGGTGAGTGTCTGTCTGAATGGGCTTAGCAAAGAGTACAAGCCATTCAAGACCTCCATTGCAGTTAGGGAGAATATTCCCAACTTTCGGGACTTGATATCTATGCTGATCATAGAAGAAAAGTCTTTAGGTGAGGATTCTTATTCACAAAGTAAGAACATATCAGAACAGGCCTTCTACTCTAATTAAGGTAGAGACAGAGGTAGAGGCCGTGGTGGAGGCCAAGGTGGTGGGCCGACAAGGAAATCAGAATTCTGGACAACAACAATCCAATGATTCACATTAGCAATCATACATAGGTGGAAGAGGCCAGAGCCAAAGAGGCTGAGATGGTTGGCAAAGAAATCAAAATTCAAATAGCATAGAGTGCTATTACTATGGCAAACTAGGACACATGGCAAAGGACTACTACAAAAAGCAGAATGTCATTAAAAGTGAGAAATTTGACTCTCTTTGTTTAATTTTACCTTAAAAGAGGAGACAATAATTAAGAGCCTAATTAATCTCCTATTTTAGATTAATTTACACCATTGTTGATGCACAAAGATTAGCATTTCCTTGCTCTATCCAATGATGTGCTCAATTGTGTGAATTACTTAGGGATTAATGGTTAATTAGAGTCCTTGCTTAGTGTAAAAGAGGGAAAGATTAGTGAAAGAATTAATCTTGGATTAACTCTTAATCACTTTTTTAACATAACTCATTAAGGCTAATGAGCATTCAATGAGTAGATGCTCATGAGTTGTCAAAATTATCCAGGATCATTTATGATGACTTTTTTGATTTTCACTTACCTTTTTGGGAAAAGGTCCATAGCCCTTTCATTTTAAATTAAAAATATTCCCAAAAAAAAGAGAAATTCGTACTTCCCACCACTAGACTCCCAAAAAAGTCTGGTCGTGAATGGAATTCTGGTGAAAATTCTGGCTGTGAAAGAAATTTTGGCATGAAAATTTCGGCCGTGAAAGTTCAGACTGTGAAAGTGCAGGCCGTAAACAGAATTCTTGCCGTGAAAGAAATTTTGGCGTGAAAATTCTGACCGTGAAAGTTCAGGCCATGAAAGTGCAAGCCATGAGAGTGCAAGCCATGAGAGTGCAGGCCGTGAAAAAGTCCGTGTGAAAGTTCGGCCATGAAAAACAAAACGAATTTAATATTACGTGGAGTCCGGTTCACGGCGTGAAAAGGTAACGTTTTCAGGGCATGAAAACCTAAGGTTTCATGCGAGAAAAAAAAACTCTAGAAATCACCCTTGTTTGGAGGCCTGTATCTCCTAAACTGTATATCCGATGAAGGCGCTCTAGGGCTAATCGAAAAGCTGACTTCGAGCTCTTTGACTTTTGACCCGATCATCCGAAGTCAAAATCGACCATTTTGGCCTCCAACCAGCAGCCTCAAAATGACCCAAAAATCGAGGCAAAAAATAGTCCAAAAACTATGAAAAATCACAAAAATAGCGCGAAAACGATGACGAGCTATATTTGGGCTACTTTTTGAGGGTCTAAATGACAAAATCATGGATGACCCAAGGAAACAAAGTTGTAGTACTCCAAAAATACTACAACTTCCTCATACAGATTTTTCAAAATTCCTTTTGGAACACCCTAAAAAATGTGGTGAAATAGGAAAAAAAATCTCCGAATTTTTTTTTTGTCTTGAGACAGTGATGGAAAATAGGTTTTAGGACCTCCTCTTCCATCTCGGAAGTTCCTAGCATATGCTTTTTCTGGAAAAGTATCTCTAAGAGGTCCACATGCATATAGTGCCTAAGCTAATTAGGGCAAACGGACACCCGTTTGATCCAACGAAGAGTACGCTAAGCCTCTTGAGGCTGTAATGGGCCGTGAGAGAATATACAAAGCAAAAAAAAAAAACTGTGATTGCTCATTAAGGAGCATTTAGGCACTCTGACATGGCCACGATAGAGGGATTGCTAGGGATTACACAAGGACTGAATCCAATGGCTGACATCTTTGAGCCATTGAGATCTATGCCGCAAATTCACCTCCCAATGCCATTGGCTATGCCTATAACAAGCGTGTCATCGGGTTTTACACCCCCTGTCACTTCGATTCCACCGGGCTTTGGCCCCTTGTCTAACATTCCCGCAAATCCTTTAAGTACCAACCCTTTCTTGAATACCCACACCTTGGACATACTGACTAGTCTAAGAAAGGGGGTGGCCCAAGGATTCAGTGAGTCTCTTCCAAAAAGATGACCTCCGTGACATACAGAAATACGACCATACAAATTTCTAAAATTATGGACAAATATGACGGAACAACAGACCTTGTTCAATTCATTCAAATGTTTGAACAGAGATGTGAAGCCTTTGGAAATCTCAACTATCCCATGTGTTGAACTTATGCTTAGAGGGAAAAGCTAGTTGATGGTTCATCACATTGATGGCGATCAAGATCAGCTTCAAAACGTTGAAATCAGTCTTTATACATGGCTTTTTCAGACAAGGTAATCGGTGGAGTGTAATAACAGAACTCTATTTAATTGAGCATCAATCCAATGAATCCATTAGAGATTTTATCCTTCGGATAAAACTCTTGGACTCACGTTGTGAGTCATGGGAAAAATTAAACGATGTTCAATTAAACGATGTTCAATTGAAGAGATGTTTCATGATGGGCTTAAAGAAAAACAGCTTACACAACTTGATCATTGTATCCAATCTGGAAACATTCGATCAATGTTGTAAAGAAGAAATACGTTTAGATAACATGCTAGAAGATGATCATGCTACGAGGTGTTCCTCATCTAAAGCAAGTGAAGAAATGGCAAAAGAAAGATCGATCTCGGAATTGACATTCCTAGAATTTTATGCAGCCTTGCTTAAAACCTTACAGCCAACATCTCTAAGAGAGGATGAAAACCTTCAAAACCAGACATCCTTAATGCCTCTAAAAGTGAGGAGTGAAATGCCTTGTGTTGAATGCAATCACTATGACCATCCCAATCCTCATTGTGCATAAAAGGTACCTGTTCTTCTATACTGCATATTATTATAAAACCTTTGACCATGATACTAGAAAGTGTCTCACTTCATCCATAATGTACTCAAAACCTCCATCTCTCGTGCACTAAATAGAAACAGTCCAAAGGGTAGAAACTACTCAGGAGGCAGTTAACCGAACACTTTAGTGTTTCTTCTATCGTGGACCTCACAAGGTGGCAGACTGTACAGTTTGGAATACTTCCATGCCCATCGTCTCACTGACACCTTGCGACCAATGTGTGTGAATAATGTGGCATTGATCACATGTTCCAAGATTGCCCAAGACGAGTTGCTTCAATGCAACTTGTCTCACAAAATACAACTCTTAACAAAACGGGCAACTGGCCATAGTGCTATTGAATGTGCTTACACGTTTACAAGCCAAGGCATGACAAACAGTCAAAAAGAATGTAAAAGACAACACCTCAACATGGGTAGAAGAACGTGCTTTAAAATAGAACCCAAAAGAGAAAACAAAACTTTCTAAACCCAAGAAAAACAGAAGACAACAAACTGTTGAAACCAAGGTCGAATTAAAGGACAGCGAAAAGGAGCCTGTAGAGGACGTAAACCCAAAAGGGAACATAAACACGAAAGATCCAAAAGCTATACAGGATGCAAAAGCATCCACATCAAAAGCCACAACACAAACCACAACACCCATATGTGCGACACAGGATACAAAAACTCAAAAGAAAATTCGATCTCATTGCATGGGTAAACATAATGAAAAATTGACAAACTAAAGAAAGTCAGAGAATGAAACAAGTTCTAGTACATCACTAAGCGAGGATGAAACAAGTTCTTACTCTTCGCTCAGTGCACCACATAGACCAATCAAGAAACTAGAACCTGCCCAACCACCCCAAATGGACAATAATAACCACATGCCATATGTGGAACATAGAAAGCAAGCTTAAGAGAGCATGCTTAGCTTGGTTGAATGTCTTATAGGGTCACTGGTTGTGATTAAGCCTCATAATGCCAAACCTAAAACAACAACCAAGATATAAAGCCTAGAGGAGCATCGTTTGCCCTTTCAAGAGGAAGACATACTCTCTACAGAAGAGTCATTTGAAATAGATTGTATGAATTATACGCTTGAGAAAGCATGTGAGGAATTCGATAATTCCGTTATAAGATCAAAATAGTCTCTCATAACCTCATTTGGAGGAATGCTCTTCTCTCATGAGATAAAGCTAGCATCACATGCACTTGCACCTTTAAGGGCTCAACCTGAGTTATATAAGGACATAACGAACTCCATAAAACAGGACTGTGAGGATTCGAAAGTTTCCAAACAGACCTCATTAAGAATTGTCAGAGGGCCAAGTGTGCCAGTGTACACATTGGGTACTCTTGAAAAAGCTAAAAGCCAAAATGAGGATGAAAGTGAATGGAAGTATGAAATAGAAACAAAGAACATGCTATCAATGTTTTAAACATCCAATAAGAAAATGTAGAATATTTGTCTTAGTTTCTATTGCTTTAAGAAATACAAAATGTTGTCATGATTGATGTAACTATATGCTGTCAAAAAATACATTTATCTCTATTTATCTCTATGTGATGGTCGTTTGCACCACGAAAACTTGCTTCCTTGTGATGTCTTTACATTGAATGGACCTTTTTTTTTTCTCCTTGGTACCTATTTCCAAAAATCAAAGTAATGTATATAAGTAATAATGATTATGACATAGTTTTGAAATGAATAATTTTTCGAGGCTGGATTGAATAACATACCTTATGGGTCGTTGCACTTGAACACATAATCATCAAGCACTTGTAGGTCATCCTCATTTGCCAAGTCTGTTCTCACTTGACGTAGTGAGATGTTTGACCTTATATTGAGTATTGTCAAGAGCTCATGTTCAAACCATACCTCTAATAACATCAATGGATTTTCAATGTCATCCTCTAAGTCCTAATCAATTGCTACAAGTTTTCCATTGACATAATGCCATCTCATATAATGAAAGGGATAAAATAAAATTCTGGGAGCCAATCATATATTTACAGAAAATAGATCTCCTATGGATTTTGCAGGTAACCCGATTTAATCTTTTCACATCCCAATTTTGACTTAAGAAATCCAAACATTTCTCTGATTTACAGATAAGCATTGACGATATTTTTTTGACCTCCTCGTCACATAAAAGAAGTCGACAAAAACATGCAATGGTGTAAAGACAACAATTTTCAAATGACGACTTGCTACATTTGGTCTTACACATCTCTGCACGTCTTGGTATATCTTTAATCTAAAGCACTCACTTGTTTCTGCTGTTGGTATTGGCCATTCTGGATTATCGAATGAAGGCAGTGGTAATGCTTTCAAAGATCCATAACCTCTAATGCTATGAGGTGCCGTGTAAAACTCTTTAAAAAAGAAAACTCCTCTTTGTGCCAAAGACCTGCTTGATGTTTTTTTGTATAGCTACTCATCACCAATAGATGCATGAAAAACATCAAAGATTCCCACAATACACTCTATATGCTGCCAGTCAACCAAGTTTGAAGGATATATATCTACACAAACGAATAAAAGAGAAGCATAAGTATAGAAATGAAACACACTACAAAACATAATGTAAAAACATTTACTTACAGTTTGGTCTATGGAGTGGGATTCCATTAGGCAAACATTGCAGATGTTGTTCTAAGTACATGTAGGCATGTTGTATAAGGACTTCCTTAATGCTCCTATCTGTGTCAGAGAGTTTGAAATCTTGAACTTTGTCTTTGTAAGTGTCGATGAACTCATAGAATTGCTAAATGGATATTGGAGTTGCAGGAGTTTAACTATACTTTTAAAGTGGAAGATAGCAACAAGGCCACACGTGCAACCATATTGACTCATAGAGTCACCCTAATTCCAATCCTTGTATGCCTTTATATCTGCAAGAGTGGCATTATCCTTAGATAACTCTGGAGGCTCCTCATTGTCTCCTTCTACATAATCCCAGAATCCTGTACCCATTAGGAAATTGGTCATTCTGAACTTCTAGGCATGGAAGTTATTCTTATCCATCTTCTCACTAACAATCTTATTAATTCCATCCAGACATGTTTTCCTGCAACAGCAATCAAATAACCTGCAAACATACAACTTCTGTATGCAACCTGTAATACAGCAGTATCTCCTATAACTGCTGCACAGTAGTGGTACTTTAGTATAGCCTATGTGTCAAATGTGACTAGAGTACATGTATATATACCCAGTATCAACAATACATGTGTAAACCCTATCTCCACTTCTAAAATGCATTGCTACATTGCAATAACCAGATTTTGAGTAGAAATAGTTCTCTACGAGAACTTCTAAAAAACTGTTAAAAATACCCTGCAATGAAAAAATGGGGCCCATAATGAGACTGAAACGCAAATTTGGCTGAAAAACTCCAATAGAAAAGTATGCTGCCTTGTAGCTCCGCTCCCACAAAGATAGCTCCCTAATCGGAGATGTGTAGCTCCCAGAGCTACTGAGGGGGTGTTGTACCTAAACCAAGAAGGGGAAAGAGATGATGGTGCTCTTACCCATGCAGTACCGCTTCTTTCCTTGCTTGTTCTTACCTCTTGCTTGCCTCCTAAGCTCTCACACGAACCAGGCTCTGATACCATAAAGAGAATGTGGGAGAGAGGGAGAGATTCAAACCCTAGCAAGCAAACACACACACACACAAGAGAGAGCAAGACACAAGAGAGAGATGGATAGCTGAATTTTCTTCTATCTTCTTCTTCTCTACTCAACCAACATAACATAAAGATAAGAGTACACACTATATGGATTAGTACTCAACTACTACAACATACAAAGGTCGGTCCATAATGTGAACCCGACTAAATGAGCTGGTGCTATAACTATGCCAGTCTTTAGTAATCTAAAATGGCTGTAAAACAGAACCTGTCATCCCACTGGCCGCATATCACCCATAACTCACCAACCATGCCAGTGGTGTAGATGCGGAAGCTATCACCCATGCGGGTCATCAATACCCATCATAGCACTCGTTGAGCTCGATATCTCAACAAATTAGACTTTACTTATTAATATGTTTTTTAGTAATCTTTTTAGCATTACATTCTTTTTTTGAATTTAATTGGTTCTAGTTTACTTGTGATTTGAAATTGTTGTTGTTAAAAAGTGTTAGAGCACTATTTATTATCTTCAAATGATGATGCATTGTAATTTGTTTATTCAATTATAGATTTTGATATATCATTAATGAGAAATCCTAATGATTGCAACATTGCACAAACGTTACAATTTTCTTGACATTATTTTTGAAAAGCTTTGCCATATAAAAGAATGTAACATTACACAAGATTTACAATTTCACTAACTTAAAATTTGCTAACTATAATATCACTTGATTTTTTTTCATATAAACTAATAATTTTTTTTAAAAAGCTTTCCTTGTGTGTTTAAGTATTTTAAATCTTATAAACTTTTGTTTCTTTAGAAGCTGCTATTTGTGTAATAATAAAAAAAAGCATTGTATAAAAATGGTTATTTTAAAGATGATTTAAGTACAAAAAAGTGATATATTTTGAAGGTACTTCTTTGATTTACTTTAAGTTATTTAAAATTTAAGAAAATTTTAGTCTTTTGTGAGAATAAATTTGTAAATCTCTATCCAATACTAAAAAAAGATACATATTTTCAATGTTTGGAAGTGAATCTTTCCAGGTAGTATAGGTCAACTACCTATTTTACTGGCAAACGCGTTTAATGAAGAAAATCCCACCCCATAGGTGATGCAAACGAGCCAAAGATTGTTAAAGAAAATCCCACCCCACATTAGGTGTGCAAGCATAGAAAGTATGGCATGAAAGTGCCAAAAGGTTTTCTACACATTGGTTGTCTATTAGTGTGATAGACTCTATGAATTATGCATATATAGAGGATACACAAACACCTAAGTAGGCTTGGGAAAAAAATATAGAGGGCATTCTCAAAGGCTTCTATTTTGTAGTGGTTTCTCTCTTATGTCTAAGATAGCTAAGGGTTCGATCTCCATTCGGCCTTGAGATCGAAGAACCACTGTTTCATCATTTAACACATATTTAGATCTAGGTACATATTTCTTAAGTAAGCTGACATGGAATACAATGTGAATACGAAAATATCTTGGTAATAATTTCTTATACTTTCCCATAAAAAATTGAGATTCTCTTGGGTAAAACCATATTTCCTTCCTCAATCTCATGATTACACCTCTTTCGATATGTATACTACTTCTAGTGATTTAAGCTACCTTGATATCCTTTCTAGATAGCCACATCTGTTGATCCATTTTATGTAACATCTACTTAGAGATCTCTACTTTAATCATAGGACCATTCCACTTCAATAGAGTGAGGCAATCTTTCCATATAAGGCCTTAAATAGACTTGTTCCAATACTTTGATGAGATAGAGGTATTGTAAGCAATCTTAACCAAATGTAGATAGTTTATCCATCAGCTTCGAGATTCATGTCCACCATAGTAGGCTCAAAGGATGTCCTCTATCACCTGATTTACTCTCTCTATTTGTCCATTTGTCTCGAAATGATAAGCAGTACTAAGGTCAAGGGAGGTACCAATTGCCTCAAGAACATTGTCTAAAATCTAGATGTAAACTTTGCATCTCTATCACTCACTATCCTTGCAAATCCATGTAACTTGAATATCTCTTTCAGGAAGACCTTAGTTACATTCGTTTCAGTATAGGCCTTCTTGACTAGTATCAAATGGGTTACTTTGGTCACAAGTGGTGGAGATTCATATTTGTAGTTGCTGAATGGTGGATAGTGGGGAAGAAGGAGAAGGCTCCTCTTATATTTTCTTATTCAAAGCATCTCTTTGTACTTCTTTTCTCATAAAGAATTTTCTCCTTGCTGAATGGTGGAAAGTGGGGAAGAAGGAGAAGGCTCCTCTTAGATTTTCTTATTCAAAGTATGTCTTTGTACTTCTTTGCTCATAAATAATTTTCTCCTTGTTACTATCTCATCACACATTTGTTTAAAGCAAGTAAATTTTTATGCTAGAGAGAGAGAGAGAGAGGGAGAGGGAGAGTTTTTGTTCATGTTGAGTAACCTTTAGAAGGCTAAGAGTGTGGTTAATATTAGGTGTGTATTGTGAGGTCCCTATACAATAAGAGCCTAATGCAATCCTTTGCTCATCAACTAGAGTCTTTACATTCATCTCTTCTCTAGATGTCCTTTCCCTTTCCTTGTTGAGTAACCTTTGGAAGGCTAAGAGTGCGGTTAATATTAGGTGTGTATTGTGAGATCCCTATACAATAAGAGCCTAATTCAATCCTTTGCTCATCAACTAGAGTCTTTACATTCATCTCTCTTCTCTAGACGTCCTTTCCCTTTCCTTGTCTTTTGCACTAGGAAATTATTGGAGTTTGGTCTTCCTTTGAGAGTGTGTGTGCATCTTATCAAGGTTGCTGCCTTTCAATGAGGGAGTAGAGGGTGATATAGAGGCTTGGTTCGCTTTGTTGCTTTCATTTTTGTGCCCCCACTAAGGAGTTCTTCATCTCAACGATCTTTAGTTTAGTATGCAACAAGCCCATGAGATGGCTACTTTCCATGTTTACCCCTTAGTTTATGGTGGAAAAAATGAAGATACGAAAGATTTCTTGGAGAATATGGAGATATCTTATGCCATGCTTGGGAAAGATAAACCGACCAAAAAACTAAATGCTTTCATGATGGTGTTGCGAATGCTCATACACGGTTCTTATCTCTCAACCCGGAAGTTTGTGAAAATTTTACAAAATAAGAGGCGACTTTTTGGGAAAATATATATCAATGCTCAAACCTTTCACTAATATGGGTGAGGTTGTTGAGTTCCT
Organism: Cibotium barometz; assembly: GCF_041138505.1. Classification (NCBI taxonomy): domain Eukaryota; kingdom Viridiplantae; phylum Streptophyta; class Polypodiopsida; order Cyatheales; family Cibotiaceae; genus Cibotium; species Cibotium barometz. The sequence goes on from NC_141066.1 coordinate 27,481,286, forward strand.
TAAATAGGATTGTTTTATTGGTGGTTTACATCCTATTCTTAGGGCTAAAGTGAAATCAATAAGCCCAAGAACTTATCCCAAAGGCACCAACGTTTGCGGCCCATATAAAACAATCCCAAAGGATTGTTTTATTGGTGGTTTACATCCTATTCTTAGGGCTAAAGTGAAATCAATAATCCCAAGAACTTTTATCCCAAAGGCACCAACGTTTGCGGCCCATATAAAGTAAAGAAAATCAAGTATAAGAAGATACATCGACAAAAAAATCTAAATGCTTTCACGATGTTGAGAAAAAATGCTCATATATGGCTCTTATCTCTCCACCCAAAAGATTGTAAATTTTTTACATAATACGAAGTGACTTTTTGGGTAGAATATATCAAGGCTTAAAAAATTGAAGCGCTTTGGCACCAAATCCAATCCCTACATCAAGAGAAGCTACTGGAAGAATATGAGGAATATGAACTAATCCAGGTGAGGTTGTTGAGTTGCGTAAAAAGGATTGTTTTATTGGTGGTTTACATACTATTCTCAGGCTAAAGTGGAATCAATAAGCCCAAGAACTTATCTTGAAGTAGCATCATTGGAGGCCCATGTAAAGCAAAGAAAATAAAGTATAAGAAGTAGAAATTTGGTCGAAGAGATGAAGATTTGGCTTCTGACATGCATTTGGGAGAGATATGTGCTAGAGTTAAAGCACCTACACCGAGAGATTTACATCAAGTTCAACAATCTCCTGCATAATCTTCACAATGACCCCAAGATGTCGATGCCTTGGAGTAGCCTACTCAGAAAACTTGAGAATTAACAATTCATTTGGCCCAAGGAGTTGGATCCAGACCTCATGCACCGCAGAAAGGTGGAGGCAGGCCGCCTAGGAGACAATAACAAGAGTTGGTGTGTTGATATTGCAATGGATGTGGCCATAGTATGTACAACTATCCACATCCTAGAAGAAACCCAGGTGATCCTTATCATGTCTACCCTATTAATTTAATGCCTCAAGGAGATAATATGCCGAGAAACCCACCTGCACAAGAAGGGAATCAAATGAAAAATAGGGGGAATAATCCTCCATCTAGAGAATCAACTAAGATGGTTGCACCTATCCCACCTTTACTAGATAGGGGGTTCCTATAGTAGAATTAGAAGAAAGGGATAAGAAGCAAGAAGAAATAGAACATGAAGAAGAAGTGGAATGTTTTGTAAGGAAGAGAACATGAGTTCATAAACAATCTAAAAATAAGGAAGCAAGAAGAAATAGAACATGAAGAAGAAGTGGAATGTTTTGTAAGGAAGAGAACATGAGTTCATAAACAATCTAAAAATAAGGAAGCAAAAGTAAAAAGAAGATGTTACAGAAGGAAGTAAGAAGAGGAGGAGGAGAAAGCTAATTGGGTTGGTAGAGTTTACTCTTGGCCATGGGGTGAAACCATATAATTTACAAGAGGATATAAGGAAACAGGGACCTAACATCAATTGTCCTCAGTTTTTTACTGTGTCCATAGGTAAGGAGGAAAGTAAACAGAAGTATGAGCATTAAAATTACCAAAAGGAGGGGTGAAATAGAAGTAGCTTACGGGTTGTTGCAAGATCAGGGTGTCCAGTTTTATCCAGTTTATGCTGGACTGGGACAATACTTGGAGAGCAAATTTTGGGGGACAAGGTACTTAAAATGAGATCAAGCAAATAATAGAAAATACGCTTGTCCTTAAATTAACCCAATATAACTTAAATTAATATAAATTAGTTTAATTAATCAAAATTAATCAAAAATATGATGAAATGATAAACAAATGATCGTTCCATACTTAGAGTGATCCAATTTATTTTTCCATAGATGCACCATTACAAGTACACTAGTCCCTATAGATTTTAGATGATTCACATTAAAAATGTAATTTTACTAATTAGATTATTAATATTTGCAGGCCTTCTGATAATCTGGAAGAATTTTGAAAAAGAGATCATTAAGAATCCAACCATTGGATTTGTAATTTTTACTAACCACCACATTCTACTAATGTCTCAGTATCTTTCCACTCTTTTGATCTACAAGATTAAGGATTTTAAGTGGTAGCTATTGTGGGTACAAAAAGTGGCGTATATTATAACACTTTAAAGACCTTGAAATATTTAAAGAAAATAGACAAATATCTTAAAATTTTCTCAAAAAATCAAGTTAAGCTCCATATTATGTGAAGATCTAAGGTACAAAGTGGGAATCTCATATGAGTTTATATGTAAAAGATATTAGCATTTTATGGAATCAGTTCAAATTTGGGACAAGGTGTATACATTGACTTTGTACCTAAGAAAATGAGGACTTTTAACTATCTAATGCTTAATCAAATTATGCAACTATATTTCCAACTTTGAATATGATGTTCCAACAAAAGAACTTGAAATAAAATTCCTTCATTTACTAGGAGAGATAAGCCACTAAAGGTAAACAAATGCCTGTTTTTTTACTGTTTACAGGGTGCCTGAGTGGACAAAACTGGGCACCCTGATCTTGCAACCACCCTTACTCCTATTGTTCTCATAGCACCATTGGAGGTCCAAGACGATGTTGTTCCCACTTTGGATTGTGTAATTAAAAGCCAAACAATTTCTAAAGTCTTAGTAGATGGTGGAGCCCAAATTTGCTTGCTGATGGAACCTTTAATGCACTGGTTGGGACTGAAGATACATGAGGCTTCTCCAATTAAGGTAACAATGGCAAATAATTTAGTAAAGTCAATTGCATAGGAGTCCTCAAGAATCTTAAAGTAAGTATTTTAGGGTTTCTATTAATGTTGATTTCTACGTTATTACAATCAAGGGAGATGGCTACCCCTTGGTTTTGGGTCGTCCATGGTTGATTTCCATCAAAAGATATTAAAAAATGGAAGAAAGGATAGCTAGTGATACAAACTGATAGAAAGTAAGTAGTGGTTTATTACATGAAAGAGAAGAAGAAAAATGATATATAATATAAAGATTCAGATGAAGTAGAAAAACTAATGGAGTATTTGTATTCAGAAGAGGAATTCGAGACCACTAGTGACATTGAAGATTCAGATGAAGTAGAAAAACTAATGGAGTATTTGTATTCAGAAGAGGAATTCGAGACCACTAGTGACATTGAAGATTCATCTTTGGAGGTGATGGGTGTGACACTTAATTCTCATAGGTAAGCAAGGAAGCTGCAACAACTAAAGTTCAAGAAGAGTTAAAGGTAGATGAAAGTAGGTTGAAAGTTATGTTGGTAGATGACTTGGAGCACGTAGAATGGAAGGAGTTCTCGGACATGCTATATAGGTATCCTTTTTCTTTTTGTTTCTGACAGGTTAGAGGAGTAGATGCCATACATCATCACATTGACTTGAAGGAGAATGCCAAGTGGTTGGGAGTGGTACATGATGATGCTTTTCCTAAAGAGGTGACCAAGTTACTAAAAGCGATATTTATATACTTTGTTAAAAAATTTGAGTGGGTTTCTCTTATGGTGGCTACTCCTAAAAAGAATGGTAAATGGCAGGTATGTGTGGATGATAAACCACTCAATATAGCAACAAAGAGAGATCATTTTCCTCTACCCTTTCAAGATGAAATTCTCAATGAGGTGGCTGGTCATGAGCATTATAGACTGTTTGATGGTTGTTCAAGTTACTTTTAGATATGGATTACAGGAGAAGGCTAGAAGAAGACTACATTCATCACTCCATGGGGATGTTTTACCTATCGTGTGATGCCATTCGGATTGACAAACGATCCTTCAACCTTTCAAAGGTATATGAATTATGTCTTTAGCCATTCTTTGGGAAATCTATCAGGGTGTACATTGATGATTTTTGTATTTATAGTGCTCACATTTCACATTATTTGAGGGTGGAAGAAGGTTTGCAACAGTTGGATAGCTTGGGAGGTCAAGGGAACTATGATAAATGTAAGATTGCGAAGAAAGAAGTAGTCCTACTTGCTCGAGCCTACTTGGATGAAATAAATGAATTCCTTGAGACTAGAAGGGGCAGATAAATCTAAAAGCAAAAGGAATTTCAATGGATCCATCTAGGATTAACTTACTTTTACATTTATCTGCCCAAAACTCATTTATTTCATCCAAAAAGTTAGGTATATTGCTAGGTTTATTCATTTTCTTTCCCAAATGTTGCATCCTTTATAGTTCTTAGCCAACCAGATAACTTTTGTTTGGGATGAGGAGTATGATGCATATTTTGGAGTAAAGAAGGTTTTAAGAACTCTTCCTATTTTGATGCCACTTGATTGGGACCAGCAATTTCATATGAATCCAAGCATTGGAAAAGATGCTATTGGTACCATTCTATTTACAAAAGGATTCCAAGAATTCCCTTTTGCAACCTATTTACTTTGTAAGCAGGGTTATGACTAATGGAGAAAAGAGTTATTCTGAGATAGAGTAGCTTTTTTAGCCTTAATTTTTGTGTAAGGAAATTTTGTGCATATTTTGCTTAAAAGACCTTTTATTGTGATCACGGTGGAGAAACGTTTTCTAGTGGTTGTTTAGCACATGACAACATCACATAGAATTGCGAAATGGATATTGGAGTTGCAAGATTTTAACTATACTTTTAAAGTGGAAGATAGTAATAGGGCCACACTTGCAACCATATTGACTCATAGAGTACATGAGAAGCAACTAAAGATTAAAGAATCACTTAAAGAAGTACAACCTTTGAAACCTTTGGAGAATGCTTATTTACTGTTCTTTGATCCTGCATATAGAAAACAAACGGGGAAGCTAGTGGTGGGCTAATCTTGTATGATCCACACGGTCAAATTGTGTTCAAAGAGATTTTTTTTATAGAAGATGTTCAAACAAACAATAAGGCTGATTATACAATTTTTGAGGAAGGATTAATGAGATGCAAACAAGCAGGACTTGATAGGTTAATCATTAAAGGAATTTATCGTTGTTGTGTGTGTGAAGATGAAATTCCTACTATTTTGAAAGCTTTACATGATGAAATTCCTACTATTTTGAAAGCCTTACATGATAAACGGTGTGGGGGACATTTTGTTAGAGAGCTAACGACTGGCAAGATGAAGATGAGGAATATCCTTAGTTGTGCATTCCAATACTAGTTAAGAGCACAAGGAGTTGATCCAATACAATCACTTTTGTTATGTAGTTGCAAGGGCAATATATATTTAAATATTTGGAAAGTGAGTTTAGTCTTAAATATTTCAATTTTGGCTAGAATATGATCTCTCTTTCACGTCAAGTTCAACAATCTCCTGCATTATCTTCACAATGACCCTGAGATGCCAATGCCTTGGAGTAGCTTACTCAAAAAATTTGAGAATTAACAATTCATTTAGCCCAATGAGTTGGATCCAGATCTCATGCACCACAGCAAGGTGGAGGTAGGCCACCTAGGAGACAACAACAAGAGTTGGTGTGTTGGAAATGCAATGGACATGGCCATAGTATGTACAACGATCCACTTCCTAGAAGAAACATAGGTGACCCTTATCATGTCTACCCTGTTTTGATGCCTCAAGGAGATAATATGATGAGAAACCCACATGCACAAGGAGGGAATCAAATGAAAAATAGGGGGAATAATCCTCCACCTAGAGAATCAACGAAGATGGTATCCCACCTAGAGAATAATCCTCCACCTAGAGAATCAACGAAGATGGTATCCCACCTTTACTAGATAGGGGGTTCCTATAGTAGAATTAGAAGAAAGGGATAAGAAGCAAGAAGAAATAGAACATGAAGAAGAAGTGGAATGTTTTGTAAGGAAGAGAACATGAGTTCATAAACAATCTAAAAATAAGGAAGCAAAAGTAAAAATAAGATGTTACAAAAGGAAGTAAGAAGAGGAGGAGGAGAAAGCTAATTGGGTTGGTAGAGTTTACTCTTGGCCATGGGGTGAAACCATATAATTTACAAGAGGATATAAGGAAACAGGGACCTAACATCAATTGTCCTCAGTTTTTTGCTGTGTCCATAGGTAAGGAGGAAAGTAAACAGAAGTATGAGCATTAAAATTACCAAAAGGAGGGGTGAAATAGAAGTAGCTTACTCCTATTGTTCTCATAGCACCATTGGAGGTCCAAGACGATGTTGTTCCCACTTTGGATTGTGTAATTAAAAGCCAAACAATTTCTAAAGTCTTAGTAGATGGTGGAGCCCAAATTTGCTTGCTGATGGAACCTTTAATGCACTGGTTGGGACTGAAGATACATGAGGCTTCTCCAATTAAGGTAACAATGGCAAATAATTTAGTAAAGTCAATTGCATAGGAGTCCTCAAGAATCTTAAAGTAAGTATTTTAGGGTTTCTATTAATGTTGATTTCTACGTTATTACAATCAAGGGAGATGGCTACCCCTTGGTTTTGGGTCGTCCATGGTTGATTTCCATCAAAAGATATTAAAAAATGGAAGAAAGGATAGCTAGTGATACAAACTGATAGAAAGTAAGTAGTGGTTTATTACATGAAAGAGAAGAAGAAAAATGATATATAATATAAAGATTCAGATGAAGTAGAAAAACTAATGGAGTATTTGTATTCAGAAGAGGAATTCGAGACCACTAGTGACATTGAAGATTCAGATGAAGTAGAAAAACTAATGGAGTATTTGTATTCAGAAGAGGAATTCGAGACCACTAGTGACATTGAAGATTCATCTTTGGAGGTGATGGGTGTGACACTTAATTCTCATAGGTAAGCAAGGAAGCTGCAACAACTAAAGTTCAAGAAGAGTTAAAGGTAGATGAAAGTAGGTTGAAAGTTATGTTGGTAGATGACTTGGAGCACGTAGAATGGAAGGAGTTCTCGGACATGCTATATAGGTATCCTTTTTCTTTTTGTTTCTGACAGGTTAGAGGAGTAGATGCCATACATCATCACATTGACTTGAAGGAGAATGCCAAGTGGTTGGGAGTGGTACATGATGATGCTTTTCCTAAAGAGGTGACCAAGTTACTAAAAGCGATATTTATATACTTTGTTAAAAAATTTGAGTGGGTTTCTCTTATGGTGGCTACTCCTAAAAAGAATGGTAAATGGCAGGTATGTGTGGATGATAAACCACTCAATATAGCAACAAAGAGAGATCATTTTCCTCTACCCTTTCAAGATGAAATTCTCAATGAGGTGGCTGGTCATGAGCATTATAGACTGTTTGATGGTTGTTCAAGTTACTTTTAGATATGGATTACAGGAGAAGGCTAGAAGAAGACTACATTCATCACTCCATGGGGATGTTTTACCTATCGTGTGATGCCATTCGGATTGACAAACGATCCTTCAACCTTTCAAAGGTATATGAATTATGTCTTTAGCCATTCTTTGGGAAATCTATCAGGGTGTACATTGATGATTTTTGTATTTATAGTGCTCACATTTCACATTATTTGAGGGTGGAAGAAGGTTTGCAACAGTTGGATAGCTTGGGAGGTCAAGGGAACTATGATAAATGTAAGATTGCGAAGAAAGAAGTAGTCCTACTTGCTCGAGCCTACTTGGATGAAATAAATGAATTCCTTGAGACTAGAAGGGGCAGATAAATCTAAAAGCAAAAGGAATTTCAATGGATCCATCTAGGATTAACTTACTTTTACATTTATCTGCCCAAAACTCATTTATTTCATCCAAAAAGTTAGGTATATTGCTAGGTTTATTCATTTTCTTTCCCAAATGTTGCATCCTTTATAGTTCTTAGCCAACCAGATAACTTTTGTTTGGGATGAGGAGTATGATGCATATTTTGGAGTAAAGAAGGTTTTAAGAACTCTTCCTATTTTGATGCCACTTGATTGGGACCAGCAATTTCATATGAATCCAAGCATTGGAAAAGATGCTATTGGTACCATTCTATTTACAAAAGGATTCCAAGAATTCCCTTTTGCAACCTATTTACTTTGTAAGCAGGGTTATGACTAATGGAGAAAAGAGTTATTCTGAGATAGAGTAGCTTTTTTAGCCTTAATTTTTGTGTAAGGAAATTTTGTGCATATTTTGCTTAAAAGACCTTTTATTGTGATCACGGTGGAGAAACGTTTTCTAGTGGTTGTTTAGCACATGACAACATCACATAGAATTGCGAAATGGATATTGGAGTTGCAAGATTTTAACTATACTTTTAAAGTGGAAGATAGTAATAGGGCCACACTTGCAACCATATTGACTCATAGAGTACATGAGAAGCAACTAAAGATTAAAGAATCACTTAAAGAAGTACAACCTTTGAAACCTTTGGAGAATGCTTATTTACTGTTCTTTGATCCTGCATATAGAAAACAAACGGGGAAGCTAGTGGTGGGCTAATCTTGTATGATCCACACGGTCAAATTGTGTTCAAAGAGATTTTTTTTATAGAAGATGTTCAAACAAACAATAAGGCTGATTATACAATTTTTGAGGAAGGATTAATGAGATGCAAACAAGCAGGACTTGATAGGTTAATCATTAAAGGAATTTATCGTTGTTGTGTGTGTGAAGATGAAATTCCTACTATTTTGAAAGCTTTACATGATGAAATTCCTACTATTTTGAAAGCCTTACATGATAAACGGTGTGGGGGACATTTTGTTAGAGAGCTAACGACTGGCAAGATGAAGATGAGGAATATCCTTAGTTGTGCATTCCAATACTAGTTAAGAGCACAAGGAGTTGATCCAATACAATCACTTTTGTTATGTAGTTGCAAGGGCAATATATATTTAAATATTTGGAAAGTGAGTTTAGTCTTAAATATTTCAATTTTGGCTAGAATATGATCTCTCTTTCACGTCAAGTTCAACAATCTCCTGCATTATCTTCACAATGACCCTGAGATGCCAATGCCTTGGAGTAGCTTACTCAAAAAATTTGAGAATTAACAATTCATTTAGCCCAATGAGTTGGATCCAGATCTCATGCACCACAGCAAGGTGGAGGTAGGCCACCTAGGAGACAACAACAAGAGTTGGTGTGTTGGAAATGCAATGGACATGGCCATAGTATGTACAACGATCCACTTCCTAGAAGAAACATAGGTGACCCTTATCATGTCTACCCTGTTTTGATGCCTCAAGGAGATAATATGATGAGAAACCCACATGCACAAGGAGGGAATCAAATGAAAAATAGGGGGAATAATCCTCCACCTAGAGAATCAACGAAGATGGTATCCCACCTAGAGAATAATCCTCCACCTAGAGAATCAACGAAGATGGTATCCCACCTTTACTAGATAGGGGGTTCCTATAGTAGAATTAGAAGAAAGGGATAAGAAGCAAGAAGAAATAGAACATGAAGAAGAAGTGGAATGTTTTGTAAGGAAGAGAACATGAGTTCATAAACAATCTAAAAATAAGGAAGCAAAAGTAAAAAGAAGATGTTACAAAAGGAAGTAAGAAGAGGAGGAGGAGAAAGCTAATTGGGTTGGTAGAGTTTACTCTTGGCCATGGGGTGAAACCATATAATTTACAAGAGGATATAAGGAAACAGGGACCTAACATCAATTGTCCTCAGTTTTTTGCTGTGTCCATAGGTAAGGAGGAAAGTAAACAGAAGTATGAGCATTAAAATTACCAAAAGGAGGGGTGAAATAGAAGTAGCTTACTCCTATTGTTCTCATAGCACCATTGGAGGTCCAAGACGATGTTGTTCCCACTTTGGATTGTGTAATTAAAAGCCAAACAATTTCTAAAGTCTTAGTAGATGGTGGAGCCCAAATTTGCTTGCTGATGGAACCTTTAATGCACTGGTTGGGACTGAAGATACATGAGGCTTCTCCAATTAAGGTAACAATGGCAAATAATTTAGTAAAGTCAATTGCATAGGAGTCCTCAAGAATCTTAAAGTAAGTATTTTAGGGTTTCTATTAATGTTGATTTCTACGTTATTACAATCAAGGGAGATGGCTACCCCTTGGTTTTGGGTCGTCCATGGTTGATTTCCATCAAAAGATATTAAAAAATGGAAGAAAGGATAGCTAGTGATACAAACTGATAGAAAGTAAGTAGTGGTTTATTACATGAAAGAGAAGAAGAAAAATGATATATAATATAAAGATTCAGATGAAGTAGAAAAACTAATGGAGTATTTGTATTCAGAAGAGGAATTCGAGACCACTAGTGACATTGAAGATTCAGATGAAGTAGAAAAACTAATGGAGTATTTGTATTCAGAAGAGGAATTCGAGACCACTAGTGACATTGAAGATTCATCTTTGGAGGTGATGGGTGTGACACTTAATTCTCATAGGTAAGCAAGGAAGCTGCAACAACTAAAGTTCAAGAAGAGTTAAAGGTAGATGAAAGTAGGTTGAAAGTTATGTTGGTAGATGACTTGGAGCACGTAGAATGGAAGGAGTTCTCGGACATGCTATATAGGTATCCTTTTTCTTTTTGTTTCTGACAGGTTAGAGGAGTAGATGCCATACATCATCACATTGACTTGAAGGAGAATGCCAAGTGGTTGGGAGTGGTACATGATGATGCTTTTCCTAAAGAGGTGACCAAGTTACTAAAAGCGATATTTATATACTTTGTTAAAAAATTTGAGTGGGTTTCTCTTATGGTGGCTACTCCTAAAAAGAATGGTAAATGGCAGGTATGTGTGGATGATAAACCACTCAATATAGCAACAAAGAGAGATCATTTTCCTCTACCCTTTCAAGATGAAATTCTCAATGAGGTGGCTGGTCATGAGCATTATAGACTGTTTGATGGTTGTTCAAGTTACTTTTAGATATGGATTACAGGAGAAGGCTAGAAGAAGACTACATTCATCACTCCATGGGGATGTTTTACCTATCGTGTGATGCCATTCGGATTGACAAACGATCCTTCAACCTTTCAAAGGTATATGAATTATGTCTTTAGCCATTCTTTGGGAAATCTATCAGGGTGTACATTGATGATTTTTGTATTTATAGTGCTCACATTTCACATTATTTGAGGGTGGAAGAAGGTTTGCAACAGTTGGATAGCTTGGGAGGTCAAGGGAACTATGATAAATGTAAGATTGCGAAGAAAGAAGTAGTCCTACTTGCTCGAGCCTACTTGGATGAAATAAATGAATTCCTTGAGACTAGAAGGGGCAGATAAATCTAAAAGCAAAAGGAATTTCAATGGATCCATCTAGGATTAACTTACTTTTACATTTATCTGCCCAAAACTCATTTATTTCATCCAAAAAGTTAGGTATATTGCTAGGTTTATTCATTTTCTTTCCCAAATGTTGCATCCTTTATAGTTCTTAGCCAACCAGATAACTTTTGTTTGGGATGAGGAGTATGATGCATATTTTGGAGTAAAGAAGGTTTTAAGAACTCTTCCTATTTTGATGCCACTTGATTGGGACCAGCAATTTCATATGAATCCAAGCATTGGAAAAGATGCTATTGGTACCATTCTATTTACAAAAGGATTCCAAGAATTCCCTTTTGCAACCTATTTACTTTGTAAGCAGGGTTATGACTAATGGAGAAAAGAGTTATTCTGAGATAGAGTAGCTTTTTTAGCCTTAATTTTTGTGTAAGGAAATTTTGTGCATATTTTGCTTAAAAGACCTTTTATTGTGATCACGGTGGAGAAACGTTTTCTAGTGGTTGTTTAGCACATGACAACATCACATAGAATTGCGAAATGGATATTGGAGTTGCAAGATTTTAACTATACTTTTAAAGTGGAAGATAGTAATAGGGCCACACTTGCAACCATATTGACTCATAGAGTACATGAGAAGCAACTAAAGATTAAAGAATCACTTAAAGAAGTACAACCTTTGAAACCTTTGGAGAATGCTTATTTACTGTTCTTTGATCCTGCATATAGAAAACAAACGGGGAAGCTAGTGGTGGGCTAATCTTGTATGATCCACACGGTCAAATTGTGTTCAAAGAGATTTTTTTTATAGAAGATGTTCAAACAAACAATAAGGCTGATTATACAATTTTTGAGGAAGGATTAATGAGATGCAAACAAGCAGGACTTGATAGGTTAATCATTAAAGGAATTTATCGTTGTTGTGTGTGTGAAGATGAAATTCCTACTATTTTGAAAGCTTTACATGATGAAATTCCTACTATTTTGAAAGCCTTACATGATAAACGGTGTGGGGGACATTTTGTTAGAGAGCTAACGACTGGCAAGATGAAGATGAGGAATATCCTTAGTTGTGCATTCCAATACTAGTTAAGAGCACAAGGAGTTGATCCAATACAATCACTTTTGTTATGTAGTTGCAAGGGCAATATATATTTAAATATTTGGAAAGTGAGTTTAGTCTTAAATATTTCAATTTTGGCTAGAATATGATCTCTCTTTCACGTCAAGTTCAACAATCTCCTGCATTATCTTCACAATGACCCTGAGATGCCAATGCCTTGGAGTAGCTTACTCAAAAAATTTGAGAATTAACAATTCATTTAGCCCAATGAGTTGGATCCAGATCTCATGCACCACAGCAAGGTGGAGGTAGGCCACCTAGGAGACAACAACAAGAGTTGGTGTGTTGGAAATGCAATGGACATGGCCATAGTATGTACAACGATCCACTTCCTAGAAGAAACATAGGTGACCCTTATCATGTCTACCCTGTTTTGATGCCTCAAGGAGATAATATGATGAGAAACCCACATGCACAAGGAGGGAATCAAATGAAAAATAGGGGGAATAATCCTCCACCTAGAGAATCAACGAAGATGGTATCCCACCTAGAGAATAATCCTCCACCTAGAGAATCAACGAAGATGGTATCCCACCTTTACTAGATAGGGGGTTCCTATAGTAGAATTAGAAGAAAGGGATAAGAAGCAAGAAGAAATAGAACATGAAGAAGAAGTGGAATGTTTTGTAAGGAAGAGAACATGAGTTCATAAACAATCTAAAAATAAGGAAGCAAAAGTAAAAAGAAGATGTTACAAAAGGAAGTAAGAAGAGGAGGAGGAGAAAGCTAATTGGGTTGGTAGAGTTTACTCTTGGCCATGGGGTGAAACCATATAATTTACAAGAGGATATAAGGAAACAGGGACCTAACATCAATTGTCCTCAGTTTTTTGCTGTGTCCATAGGTAAGGAGGAAAGTAAACAGAAGTATGAGCATTAAAATTACCAAAAGGAGGGGTGAAATAGAAGTAGCTTACTCCTATTGTTCTCATAGCACCATTGGAGGTCCAAGACGATGTTGTTCCCACTTTGGATTGTGTAATTAAAAGCCAAACAATTTCTAAAGTCTTAGTAGATGGTGGAGCCCAAATTTGCTTGCTGATGGAACCTTTAATGCACTGGTTGGGACTGAAGATACATGAGGCTTCTCCAATTAAGGTAACAATGGCAAATAATTTAGTAAAGTCAATTGCATAGGAGTCCTCAAGAATCTTAAAGTAAGTATTTTAGGGTTTCTATTAATGTTGATTTCTACGTTATTACAATCAAGGGAGATGGCTACCCCTTGGTTTTGGGTCGTCCATGGTTGATTTCCATCAAAAGATATTAAAAAATGGAAGAAAGGATAGCTAGTGATACAAACTGATAGAAAGTAAGTAGTGGTTTATTACATGAAAGAGAAGAAGAAAAATGATATATAATATAAAGATTCAGATGAAGTAGAAAAACTAATGGAGTATTTGTATTCAGAAGAGGAATTCGAGACCACTAGTGACATTGAAGATTCAGATGAAGTAGAAAAACTAATGGAGTATTTGTATTCAGAAGAGGAATTCGAGACCACTAGTGACATTGAAGATTCATCTTTGGAGGTGATGGGTGTGACACTTAATTCTCATAGGTAAGCAAGGAAGCTGCAACAACTAAAGTTCAAGAAGAGTTAAAGGTAGATGAAAGTAGGTTGAAAGTTATGTTGGTAGATGACTTGGAGCACGTAGAATGGAAGGAGTTCTTGGACATGCTATATAGGTATCCTTTTTCTTTTTGTTTCTGACAGATTAGAGGAGTAGATGCCATACATCATCACATTGACTTGAAGGAGAATGCCAAGTGGTTGGGAGTGGTACATGATGATGCTTTTCCTAAAGAGGTGACCAAGTTACTAAAAGCGATATTTATATACTTTGTTAAAAAATTTGAGTGGGTTTCTCTTATGGTGGCTACTCCTAAAAAGAATGGTAAATGGCAGGTATGTGTGGATGATAAACCACTCAATATAGCAACAAAGAGAGATCATTTCCCTCTACCCTTTCAAGATGAAATTCTCAATGAGGTGGCTGGTCATGAGCATTATAGACTGTTTGATGGTTGTTCAAGTTACTTTTAGATATGGATTACAGGAGAAGGTTAGAAGAAGACTACATTCATCACTCCATGGGGATGTTTTACCTATCGTGTGATGCCATTCGGATTGACAAACGATCCTTCAACCTTTCAAAGGTATATGAATTATGTCTTTAGCCATTCTTTGGGAAATCTATCAGGGTGTACATTGATGATTTTTGTATTTATAGTGCTCACATTTCACATTATTTGAGGGTGGAAGAAGGTTTGCAACAGTTGGATAGCTTGGGAGGTCAAGGGAACTATGATAAATGTAAGATTGCGAAGAAAGAAGTAGTCCTACTTGCTCGAGCCTACTTGGATGAAATAAATGAATTCCTTGAGACTAGAAGGGGCAGATAAATCTAAAAGCAAAAGGAATTTCAATGGATCCATCTAGGATTAACTTACTTTTACATTTATCTGCCCAAAACTCATTTATTTCATCCAAAAAGTTAGGTATATTGCTAGGTTTATTCATTTTCTTTCCCAAATGTTGCATCCTTTATAGTTCTTAGCCAACCAGATAACTTTTGTTTGGGATGAGGAGTATGATGCATATTTTGGAGTAAAGAAGGTTTTAAGAACTCTTCCTATTTTGATGCCACTTGATTGGGACCAGCAATTTCATATGAATCCAAGCATTGGAAAAGATGCTATTGGTACCATTCTATTTACAAAAGGATTCCAAGAATTCCCTTTTGCAACCTATTTACTTTGTAAGCAGGGTTATGACTAATGGAGAAAAGAGTTATTCTGAGATAGAGTAGCTTTTTTAGCCTTAATTTTTGTGTAAGGAAATTTTGTGCATATTTTGCTTAAAAGACCTTTTATTGTGATCACGGTGGAGAAACGTTTTCTAGTGGTTGTTTAGCACATGACAACATCACATAGAATTGCTAAATGGATATTGGAGTTGCAAGATTTTAACTATACTTTTAAAGTGGAAGATAGTAATAGGGGCACACTTGCAACCATATTGACTCATAGAGTACATGAGAAGCAACTAAAGATTAAAGAATCACTTAAAGAAGTACAACCTTTGAAACCTTTGGAGAATGCTTATTTACTGTTCTTTGATCCTGCATATAGAAAACAAACGGGGAAGCTAGTGGTGGGCTAATCTTGTATGATCCACACGGTCAAATTGTGTTCAAAGAGATTTTTTTTATAGAAGATGTTCAAACAAACAATAAGGCTGATTATACAATTTTTGAGGAAGGATTAATGAGATGCAAACAAGCAGGACTTGATAGGTTAATCATTAAAGGAATTTATCGTTGTTGTGTGTGTGAAGATGAAATTCCTACTATTTTGAAAGCTTTACATGATGAAATTCCTACTATTTTGAAAGCCTTACATGATAAACGGTGTGGGGGACATTTTGTTAGAGAGCTAACGACTGGCAAGATGAAGATGAGGAATATCCTTAGTTGTGCATTCCAATACTAGTTAAGAGCACAAGGAGTTGATCCAATACAATCACTTTTGTTATGTAGTTGCAAGGGCAACATATATTTAAATATTTGGAAAGTGAATTTAGTCTTAAATATTTCAATTTTGGCTAGAATATGATCTCTCTTTCACGTCAAGTTCAACAATCTCCTGCATTATTTTCACAATGACCCTGAGATGCCAATGCCTTGGAGTAGCTTACTCAAAAAATTTGAGAATTAACAATTCATTTAGCCCAAGGAGTTGGATCCAGATCTCATGCACCACAGCAAGGTGGAGGTAGGCCACCTAGGAGACAACAACAAGAGTTGGTGTGTTGGAATTGCAATGGACATGGCCATAGTATGTACAACGATCCACTTCCTAGAAGAAACATAGGTGACCCTTATCATGTCTACCCTGTTTTGATGCCTCAAGGAGATAATATGCTGAGAAACCCACATGCACAAGGAGGGAATCAAATGAAAAATAGGGGGAATAATCCTCCACCTAGAGAATCAACGAAGATGGTATCTCACCTAGAGAATAATCCTCCACCTAGTGAATCAACGAAGATGGTATCCCACCTTTACTAGATAGGGGGTTCCTATAGTAGAATTAGAACAAAGGGATAAGAAGCAAGAAGAAATAGAACATGAAGAAGAAGTGGAATGTTTTGTAAGGAAGAGAACATGAGTTCATAAACAATCTAAAAATAAGGAAGCAAAAGTAAAAAGAAGATGTTACAAAAGGAAGTAAGAAGAGGAGGAGAAAGCTAATTGGGTTGGTAGAGTTTACTCTTGGCCATGGGGTGAAACCATATAATTTACAAGAGGATATAAGAAAACAGGGACCTAACATCAATTGTCCTCAGTTTTTTGCTGTGTCCATAGGTAAGGAGGAAAGTAAATAGAAGTATGAGCATTAAAATTACCAAAAGGAGGGGTGAAATAGAAGTAGCTTACTCCTATTGTTCTCATAGCACCATTGGAGGTCCAAGACGATGTTGTTCCCACTTTGGATTGTGTAATTAAAAGCCAAACAATTTCTAAAGTCTTAGTAGATGGTGGAGCCCAAATTTGCTTGCTGATGGAACCTTTAATGCACTGGTTGGGACTGAAGATACATGAGGCTTCTCCAATTAAGGTAACAATGGCAAATAATTTAGTAAAGTCAATTGCATAGGAGTCCTCAAGAATCTTAAAGTAAGTATTTTAGGGTTTCTATTAATGTTGATTTCTACGTTATTACAATCAAGGGAGATGGCTACCCCTTGGTTTTGGGTCGTCCATGGTTGATTTCCATCAAAAGATATTAAAAAATGGAAGAAAGGATAGCTAGTGATACAAACTGATAGAAAGTAAGTAGTGGTTTATTACATGAAAGAGAAGAAGAAAAATGATATATAATATAAAGATTCAGATGAAGTAGAAAAACTAATGGAGTATTTGTATTCAGAAGAGGAATTCGAGACCACTAGTGACATTGAAGATTCAGATGAAGTAGAAAAACTAATGGAGTATTTGTATTCAGAAGAGGAATTCGAGACCACTAGTGACATTGAAGATTCATCTTTGGAGGTGATGGGTGTGACACTTAATTCTCATAGGTAAGCAAGGAAGCTGCAACAACTAAAGTTCAAGAAGAGTTAAAGGTAGATGAAAGTAGGTTGAAAGTTATGTTGGTAGATGACTTGGAGCACGTAGAATGGAAGGAGTTCTTGGACATGCTATATAGGTATCCTTTTTCTTTTTGTTTCTGACAGATTAGAGGAGTAGATGCCATACATCATCACATTGACTTGAAGGAGAATGCCAAGTGGTTGGGAGGGGTACATGATGATGCTTTTCCTAAAGAGGTGACCAAGTTACTAAAAGCGATATTTATATACTTTGTTAAAAAATTTGAGTGGGTTTCTCTTATGGTGGCTACTCCTAAAAAGAATGGTAAATGGCAGGTATGTGTGGATGATAAACCACTCAATATAGCAACAAAGAGAGATCATTTTCCTCTACCCTTTCAAGATGAAATTCTCAATGAGGTGGCTGGTCATGAGCATTATAGACTGTTTGATGGTTGTTCAAGTTACTTTTAGATATGGATTACAGGAGAAGGTTAGAAGAAGACTACATTCATCACTCCATGGGGATGTTTTACCTATCGTGTGATGCCATTCGGATTGACAAACGATCCTTCAACCTTTCAAAGGTATATGAATTATGTCTTTAGCCATTCTTTGGGAAATCTATCAGGGTGTACATTGATGATTTTTGTATTTATAGTGCTCACATTTCACATTATTTGAGGGTGGAAGAAGGTTTGCAACAGTTGGATAGCTTGGGAGGTCAAGGGAACTATGATAAATGTAAGATTGCGAAGAAAGAAGTAGTCCTACTTGCTCGAGCCTACTTGGATGAAATAAATGAATTCCTTGAGACTAGAAGGGGCAGATAAATCTAAAAGCAAAAGGAATTTCAATGGATCCATCTAGGATTAACTTACTTTTACATTTATCTGCCCAAAACTCATTTATTTCATCCAAAAAGTTAGGTATATTGCTAGGTTTATTCATTTTCTTTCCCAAATGTTGCATCCTTTATAGTTCTTAGCCAACCAGATAACTTTTGTTTGGGATGAGGAGTATGATGCATATTTTGGAGTAAAGAAGGTTTTAAGAACTCTTCCTATTTTGATGCCACTTGATTGGGACCAGCAATTTCATATGAATCCAAGCATTGGAAAAGATGCTATTGGTACCATTCTATTTACAAAAGGATTCCAAGAATTCCCTTTTGCAACCTATTTACTTTGTAAGCAGGGTTATGACTAATGGAGAAAAGAGTTATTCTGAGATAGAGTAGCTTTTTTAGCCTTAATTTTTGTGTAAGGAAATTTTGTGCATATTTTGCTTAAAAGACCTTTTATTGTGATCACGGTGGAGAAACGTTTTCTAGTGGTTGTTTAGCATATGACAACATCACATAGAATTGCTAAATGGATATTGGAGTTGCAAGATTTTAACTATACTTTTAAAGTGGAAGATAGTAATAGGGCCACACTTGCAACCATATTGACTCATAGAGTACATGAGAAGCAACTAAAGATTAAAGAATCACTTAAAGAAGTACAACCTTTGAAACCTTTGGAGAATGCTTATTTACTGTTCTTTGATCCTGCATATAGAAAACAAACGGGGAAGCTAGTGGTGGGCTAATCTTGTATGATCCACACGGTCAAATTGTGTTCAAAGAGATTTTTTTTATAGAAGATGTTCAAACAAACAATAAGGCTGATTATACAATTTTTGAGGAAGGATTAATGAGATGCAAACAAGCAGGACTTGATAGGTTAATCATTAAAGGAATTTATCGTTGTTGTGTGTGTGAAGATGAAATTCCTACTATTTTGAAAGCTTTACATGATGAAATTCCTACTATTTTGAAAGCCTTACATAATAAACGGTGTGGGGGACATTTTGTTAGAGAGCTAACGACTGGCAAGATGAAGATGAGGAATATCCTTAGTTGTGCATTCCAATACTAGTTAAGAGCACAAGGAGTTGATCCAATACAATCACTTTTGTTATGTAGTTGCAAGGGCAACATATATTTAAATATTTGGAAAGTGAATTTAGTCTTAAATATTTCAATTTTGGCTAGAATATGATCTCTCTTTCACGTCAAGTTCAACAATCTCCTGCATTATCTTCACAATGACCCTGAGCTGCCAATGCCTTGGAGTAGCTTACTCAAAAAATTTGAGAATTAACAATTCATTTAGCCCAAGGAGTTGGATCCAGATCTCATGCACCACAGCAAGGTGGAGGTAGGCCACCTAGGAGACAACAACAAGAGTTGGTGTGTTGGAATTGCAATGGACATGGCCATAGTATGTACAACGATACACTTCCTAGAAGAAACATAGGTGACCCTTATCATGTCTACCCTGTTTTGATGCCTCAAGGAGATAATATGCTGAGAAACCCACATGCACAAGGAGGGAATCAAATGAAAAATAGGGGGAATAATCCTCCACCTAGAGAATCAACGAAGATGGTATCTCACCTAGAGAATAATCCTCCACCTAGAGAATCAACGAAGATGGTATCCCACCTTTACTAGATAGGGGGTTCCTATAGTAGAATTAGAACAAAGGGATAAGAAGCAAGAAGAAATAGAACATGAAGAAGAAGTGGAATGTTTTGTAAGGAAGAGAACATGAGTTCATAAACAATCTAAAAATAAGGAAGCAAAAGTAAAAAGAAGATGTTACAAAAGGAAGTAAGAAGAGGAGGAGAAAGCTAATTGGGTTGGTAGAGTTTACTCTTGGCCATGGGGTGAAACCATATAATTTACAAGAGGATATAAGAAAACAGGGACCTAACATCAATTGTCCTCAGTTTTTTGCTGTGTCCATAGGTAAGGAGGAAAGTAAACAGAAGTATGAGCATTAAAATTACCAAAAGGAGGGGTGAAATAGAAGTAGCTTACTCCTATTGTTCTCATAGCACCATTGGAGGTCCAAGACGATGTTGTTCCCACTTTGGATTGTGTAATTAAAAGCCAAACAATTTCTAAAGTCTTAGTAGATGGTGGAGCCCAAATTTTCTTGCTGATGGAACCTTTAATGCACTGGTTGGGACTGAAGATACATGAGGCTTCTCCAATTAAGGTAACAATGGCAAATAATTTAGTAAAGTCAATTGCATAGGAGTCCTCAAGAATCTTAAAGTAAGTATTTTAGGGTTTCTATTAATGTTGATTTCTACGTTATTACAATCAAGGGAGATGGCTACCCCTTGGTTTTGGGTCGTCCATGGTTGATTTCCATCAAAAGATATTAAAAAATGGAAGAAAGGATAGCTAGTGATACAAACTGATAGAAAGTAAGTAGTGGTTTATTACATGAAAGAGAAGAAGAAAAATGATATATAATATTCAGATGAAGTAGAAAAACTAATGGAGTATTTGTATTCAGAAGAGGACTTCGAGACCACTAGTGACATTGAAGATTCAGATGAAGTAGAAAAACTAATGGAGTATTTGTATTCAGAAGAGGAATTCGAGACCACTAGTGACATTGAAGATTCATCTTTGGAGGTGATGGGTGTGACACTTAATTCTCATAGGTAAGCAAGGAAGCTGCAACAACTAAAGTTCAAGAAGAGTTAAAGGTAGATGAAAGTAGGTTGAAAGTTATGTTGGTAGATGACTTGGAGCACGTAGAATGGAAGGAGTTCTTGGACATGCTATATAGGTATCCTTTTTCTTTTTGTTTCTGACAGATTAGAGGAGTAGATGCCATACATCATCACATTGACTTGAAGGAGAATGCCAAGTGGTTGGGAGTGGTACATGATGATGCTTTTCCTAAAGAGGTGACCAAGTTACTAAAAGCGATATTTATATACTTTGTTAAAAAATTTGAGTGGGTTTCTCTTATGGTGGCTACTCCTAAAAAGAATGGTAAATGGCAGGTATGTGTGGATGATAAACCACTCAATATAGCAACAAAGAGAGATCATTTTCCTCTACCCTTTCAAGATGAAATTCTCAATGAGGTGGCTGGTCATGAGCATTATAGACTGTTTGATGGTTGTTCAAGTTACTTTTAGATATGGATTACAGGAGAAGGTTAGAAGAAGACTACATTCATCACTCCATGGGGATGTTTTACCTATCGTGTGATGCCATTCGGATTGACAAACGATCCTTCAACCTTTCAAAGGTATATGAATTATGTCTTTAGCCATTCTTTGGGAAATCTATCAGGGTGTACATTGATGATTTTTGTATTTATAGTGCTCACATTTCACATTATTTGAGGGTGGAAGAAGGTTTGCAACAGTTGGATAGCTTGGGAGGTCAAGGGAACTATGATAAATGTAAGATTGCGAAGAAAGAAGTAGTCCTACTTGCTCGAGCCTACTTGGATGAAATAAATGAATTCCTTGAGACTAGAAGGGGCAGATAAATCTAAAAGCAAAAGGAATTTCAATGGATCCATCTAGGATTAACTTACTTTTACATTTATCTGCCCAAAACTCATTTATTTCATCCAAAAAGTTAGGTATATTGCTAGGTTTATTCATTTTCTTTCCCAAATGTTGCATCCTTTATAGTTCTTAGCCAACCAGATAACTTTTGTTTGGGATGAGGAGTATGATGCATATTTTGGAGTAAAGAAGGTTTTAAGAACTCTTCCTATTTTGATGCCACTTGATTGGGACCAGCAATTTCATATGAATCCAAGCATTGGAAAAGATGCTATTGGTACCATTCTATTTACAAAAGGATTCCAAGAATTCCCTTTTGCAACCTATTTACTTTGTAAGCAGGGTTATGACTAATGGAGAAAAGAGTTATTCTGAGATAGAGTAGCTTTTTTAGCCTTAATTTTTGTGTAAGGAAATTTTGTGCATATTTTGCTTAAAAGACCTTTTATTGTGATCACGGTGGAGAAACGTTTTCTAGTGGTTGTTTAGCACATGACAACATCACATAGAATTGCGAAATGGATATTGGAGTTGCAAGATTTTAACTATACTTTTAAAGTGGAAGATAGTAATAGGGCCACACTTGCAACCATATTGACTCATAGAGTACATGAGAAGCAACTAAAGATTAAAGAATCACTTAAAGAAGTACAACCTTTGAAACCTTTGGAGAATGCTTATTTACTGTTCTTTGATCCTGCATATAGAAAACAAACGGGGAAGCTAGTGGTGGGCTAATCTTGTATGATCCACACGGTCAAATTGTGTTCAAAGAGATTTTTTTTATAGAAGATGTTCAAACAAACAATAAGGCTGATTATACAATTTTTGAGGAAGGATTAATGAGATGCAAACAAGCAGGACTTGATAGGTTAATCATTAAAGGAATTTATCGTTGTTGTGTGTGTGAAGATGAAATTCCTACTATTTTGAAAGCTTTACATGATGAAATTCCTACTATTTTGAAAGCCTTACATGATAAACGGTGTGGGGGACATTTTGTTAGAGAGCTAACGACTGGCAAGATGAAGATGAGGAATATCCTTAGTTGTGCATTCCAATACTAGTTAAGAGCACAAGGAGTTGATCCAATACAATCACTTTTGTTATGTAGTTGCAAGGGCAACATATATTTAAATATTTGGAAAGTGAGTTTAGTCTTAAATATTTCAATTTTGGCTAGAATATGATCTCTCTTTCACGTCAAGTTCAACAATCTCCTGCATTATCTTCACAATGACCCTGAGATGCCAATGCCTTGGAGTAGCTTACTTAAAAAATTTGAGAATTAACAATTCATTTAGCCCAATGAGTTGGATCCAGATCTCATGCACCACAGCAAGGTGGAGGTAGGCCACCTAGGAGACAACAACAAGAGTTGGTGTGTTGGAAATGCAATGGACATGGCCATAGTATGTACAACGATCCACTTCCTAGAAGAAACATAGGTGACCCTTATCATGTCTACCCTGTTTTGATGCCTCAAGGAGATAATATGATGAGAAACCCACATGCACAAGGAGGGAATCAAATGAAAAATAGGGGGAATAATCCTCCACCTAGAGAATCAACGAAGATGGTATCCCACCTAGAGAATAATCCTCCACCTAGAGAATCAACGAAGATGGTATCCCACCTTTACTAGATAGGGGGTTCCTATAGTAGAATTAGAAGAAAGGGATAAGAAGCAAGAAGAAATAGAACATGAAGAAGAAGTGGAATGTTTTGTAAGGAAGAGAACATGAGTTCATAAACAATCTAAAAATAAGGAAGCAAAAGTAAAAAGAAGATGTTACAAAAGGAAGTAAGAAGAGGAGGAGGAGAAAGCTAATTGGGTTGGTAGAGTTTACTCTTGGCCATGGGGTGAAACCATATAATTTACAAGAGGATATAAGAAAACAGGGACCTAACATCAATTGTCCTCAGTTTTTTGCTGTGTCCATAGGTAAGGAGGAAAGTAAACAGAAGTATGAGCATTAAAATTACCAAAAGGAGGGGTGAAATAGAAGTAGCTTACTCCTATTGTTCTCATAGCACCATTGGAGGTCCAAGACGATGTTGTTCCCACTTTGGATTGTGTAATTAAAAGCCAAACAATTTCTAAAGTCTTAGTAGATGGTGGAGCCCAAATTTGCTTGCTGATGGAACCTTTAATGCAGTGGTTGGGACTGAAGATACATGAGGCTTCTCCAATTAAGGTAACAATGGCAAATAATTTAGTAAAGTCAATTGCATAGGAGTCCTCAAGAATCTTAAAGTAAGTATTTTAGGGTTTCTATTAATGTTGATTTCTACGTTATTACAATCAAGGGAGATGGCTACCCCTTGGTTTTGGGTCGTCCATGGTTGATTTCCATCAAAAGATATTAAAAAATGGAAGAAAGGATAGCTAGTGATACAAACTGATAGAAAGTAAGTAGTGGTTTATTACATGAAAGAGAAGAAGAAAAATGATATATAATATAAAGATTCAGATGAAGTAGAAAAACTAATGGAGTATTTGTATTCAGAAGAGGAATTCGAGACCACTAGTGACATTGAAGATTCAGATGAAGTAGAAAAACTAATGGAGTATTTGTATTCAGAAGAGGAATTCGAGACCACTAGTGACATTGAAGATTCATCTTTGGAGGTGATGGGTGTGACACTTAATTCTCATAGGTAAGCAAGGAAGCTGCAACAACTAAAGTTCAAGAAGAGTTAAAGGTAGATGAAAGTAGGTTGAAAGTTATGTTGGTAGATGACTTGGAGCACGTAGAATGGAAGGAGTTCTTGGACATGCTATATAGGTATCCTTTTTCTTTTTGTTTCTGACAGATTAGAGGAGTAGATGCCATACATCATCCCATTGACTTGAAGGAGAATGCCAAGTGGTTGGGAGTGGTACATGATGATGCTTTTCCTAAAGAGGTGACCAAGTTACTAAAAGCGATATTTATATACTTTGTTAAAAAATTTGAGTGGGTTTCTCTTATGGTGGCTACTCCTAAAAAAGAATGGTAAATGGCAGGTATGTGTGGATGATAAACCACTCAATATAGCAAAAAAGAGAGATCATTTTCCTCTACCCTTTCAAGATGAAATTCTCAATGAGGTGGCTGGTCATGAGCATTATAGACTGTTTGATGGTTGTTCAAGTTACTTTTAGATATGGATTACAGGAGAAGGTTAGAAGAAGACTACATTCATCACTCCATGGGGATGTTTTACCTATCGTGTGATGCCATTCGGATTGACAAACGATCCTTCAACCTTTCAAAGGTATATGAATTATGTCTTTAGCCATTCTTTGGGAAATCTATCAGGGTGTACATTGATGATTTTTGTATTTATAGTGCTCACATTTCACATTATTTGAGGGTGGAAGAAGGTTTGCAACAGTTGGATAGCTTGGGAGGTCAAGGGAACTATGATAAATGTAAGATTGCGAAGAAAGAAGTAGTCCTACTTGCTCGAGCCTACTTGGATGAAATAAATGAATTCCTTGAGACTAGAAGGGGCAGATAAATCTAAAAGCAAAAGGAATTTCAATGGATCCATCTAGGATTAACTTACTTTTACATTTATCTGCCCAAAACTCGTTTATTTCATCCAAAAAGTTAGGTATATTGCTAGGTTTATTCATTTTCTTTCCCAAATGTTGCATCCTTTATAGTTCTTAGCCAACCAGATAACTTTTGTTTGGGATGAGGAGTATGATGCATATTTTGGAGTAAAGAAGGTTTTAAGAACTCTTCCTATTTTGATGCCACTTGATTGGGACCAGCAATTTCATATGAATCCAAGCATTGGAAAAGATGCTATTGGTACCATTCTATTTACAAAAGGATTCCAAGAATTCCCTTTTGCAACCTATTTACTTTGTAAGCAGGGTTATGACTAATGGAGAAAAGAGTTATTCTGAGATAGAGTAGCTTTTTTAGCCTTAATTTTTGTGTAAGGAAATTTTGTGCATATTTTGCTTAAAAGACCTTTTATTGTGATCACGGTGGAGAAACGTTTTCTAGTGGTTGTTTAGCATATGACAACATCACATAGAATTGCTAAATGGATATTGGAGTTGCAAGATTTTAACTATACTTTTAAAGTGGAAGATAGTAATAGGGCCACACTTGCAACCATATTGACTCATAGAGTACATGAGAAGCAACTAAAGATTAAAGAATCACTTAAAGAAGTACAACCTTTGAAACCTTTGGAGAATGCTTATTTACTGTTCTTTGATCCTGCATATAGAAAACAAACGGGGAAGCTAGTGGTGGGCTAATCTTGTATGATCCACACGGTCAAATTGTGTTCAAAGAGATTTTTTTTATAGAAGATGTTCAAACAAACAATAAGGCTGATTATACAATTTTTGAGGAAGGATTAATGAGATGCAAACAAGCAGGACTTGATAGGTTAATCATTAAAGGAATTTATCGTTGTTGTGTGTGTGAAGATGAAATTCCTACTATTTTGAAAGCTTTACATGATGAAATTCCTACTATTTTGAAAGCCTTACATGATAAACGGTGTGGGGGACATTTTGTTAGAGAGCTAACGACTGGCAAGATGAAGATGAGGAATATCCTTAGTTGTGCATTCCAATACTAGTTAAGAGCACAAGGAGTTGATCCAATACAATCACTTTTGTTATGTAGTTGCAAGGGCAACATATATTTAAATATTTGGAAAGTGAGTTTAGTCTTAAATATTTCAATTTTGGCTAGAATATGATCTCTCTTTCACGTCAAGTTCAACAATCTCCTGCATTATCTTCACAATGACCCTGAGATGCCAATGCCTTGGAGTAGCTTACTCAAAAAATTTGAGAATTAACAATTCATTTAGCCCAAGGAGTTGGATCCAGATCTCATGCACCACAGCAAGGTGGAGGTAGGCCACCTAGGAGACAACAACAAGAGTTGGTGTGTTGGAATTGCAATGGACATGGCCATAGTATGTACAACGATCCACTTCCTAGAAGAAACATAGGTGACCCTTATCATGTCTACCCTGTTTTGATGCCTCAAGGAGATAATATGCTGAGAAACCCACATGCACAAGGAGGGAATCAAATGAAAAATAGGGGGAATAATCCTCCACCTAGAGAATCAACGAAGATGGTATCCCACCTTTACTAGATAGGGGGTTCCTATAGTAGAATTAGAAGAAAGGGATAAGAAGCAAGAAGAAATAGAACATGAAGAAGAAGTGGAATGTTTTGTAAGGAAGAGAACATGAGTTCATAAACAATCTAAAAATAAGGAAGCAAAAGTAAAAAGAAGATGTTACAGAAGGAAGTAAGAAGAGGAGGAGGAGAAAGCTAATTGGGTTGGTAGAGTTTACTCTTGGCCATGGGGTGAAACCATATAATTTACAAGAGGATATAAGGAAACAGGGACCTAACATCAATTGTCCTCAGTTTTTTGCTGTGTCCATAGGTAAGGAGGAAAGTAAACAGAAGTATGAGCATTAAAATTACCAAAAGGAGGGGTGAAATAGAAGTAGCTTACTCCTATTGTTCTCATAGCACCATTGGAGGTCCAAGACGATGTTGTTCCCACTTTGGATTGTGTAATTAAAAGCCAAACAATTTCTAAAGTCTTAGTAGATGGTGGAGCCCAAATTTGCTTGCTGATGGAACCTTTAATGCACTGGTTGGGACTGAAGATACATGAGGCTTCTCCAATTAAGGTAACACTGGCAAATAATTTAGTAAAGTCAATTGCATAGGAGTCCTCAAGAATCTTAAAGTAAGTATTTTAGGGTTTCTATTAATGTTTATTTCTACGTTATTACAATCAAGGGAGATGGCTACCCCTTGGTTTTGGGTCGTCCATGGTTGATTTCCATCAAAAGATATTAAAAAATGGAAGAAAGGATAGCTAGTGATACAAACTGATAGAAAGTAAGTAGTGGTTTATTACATGAAAGAGAAGAAGAAAAATGATATATAATATAAAGATTCAGATGAAGTAGAAAAACTAATGGAGTATTTGTATTCAGAAGAGGAATTCGAGACCACTAGTGACATTGAAGATTCAGATGAAGTAGAAAAACTAATGGAGTATTTGTATTCAGAAGAGGAATTCGAGACCACTAGTGACATTGAAGATTCATCTTTGGAGGTGATGGGTGTGACACTTAATTCTCATAGGTAAGCAAGGAAGCTGCAACAACTAAAGTTCAAGAAGAGTTAAAGGTAGATGAAAGTAGGTTGAAAGTTATGTTGGTAGATGACTTGGAGCACGTAGAATGGAAGGAGTTCTTGGACATGCTATATAGGTATCCTTTTTCTTTTTGTTTCTGACAGATTAGAGGAGTAGATGCCATACATCATCACATTGACTTGAAGGAGAATGCCAAGTGGTTGGGAGTGGTACATGATGATGCTTTTCCTAAAGAGGTGACCAAGTTACTAAAAGCGATATTTATATACTTTGTTAAAAAATTTGAGTGGGTTTCTCTTATGGTGGCTACTCCTAAAAAGAATGGTAAATGGCAGGTATGTGTGGATGATAAACCACTCAATATAGCAACAAAGAGAGATCATTTCCCTCTACCCTTTCAAGATGAAATTCTCAATGAGGTGGCTGGTCATGAGCATTATAGACTGCTTGATGGTTGTTCAAGTTACTTTTAGATATGGATTACAGGAGAAGGTTAGAAGAAGACTACATTCATCACTCCATGGGGATGTTTTACCTATCGTGTGATGCCATTCGGATTGACAAACGATCCTTCAACCTTTCAAAGGTATATGAATTATGTCTTTAGCCATTCTTTGGGAAATCTATCAGGGTGTACATTGATGATTTTTGTATTTATAGTGCTCACATTTCACATTATTTGAGGGTGGAAGAAGGTTTGCAACAGTTGGATAGCTTGGGAGGTCAAGGGAACTATGATAAATGTAAGATTGCGAAGAAAGAAGTAGTCCTACTTGCTCGAGCCTACTTGGATGAAATAAATGAATTCCTTGAGACTAGAAGGGGCAGATAAATCTAAAAGCAAAAGGAATTTCAATGGATCCATCTAGGATTAACTTACTTTTACATTTATCTGCCCAAAACTCGTTTATTTCATCCAAAAAGTTAGGTATATTGCTAGGTTTATTCATTTTCTTTCCCAAATGTTGCATCCTTTATAGTTCTTAGCCAACCAGATAACTTTTGTTTGGGATGAGGAGTATGATGCATATTTTGGAGTAAAGAAGGTTTTAAGAACTCTTCCTATTTTGATGCCACTTGATTGGGACCAGCAATTTCATATGAATCCAAGCATTGGAAAAGATGCTATTGGTACCATTCTATTTACAAAAGGATTCCAAGAATTCCCTTTTGCAACCTATTTACTTTGTAAGCAGGGTTATGACTAATGGAGAAAAGAGTTATTCTGAGATAGAGTAGCTTTTTTAGCCTTAATTTTTGTGTAAGGAAATTTTGTGCATATTTTGCTTAAAAGACCTTTTATTGTGATCACGGTGGAGAAACGTTTTCTAGTGGTTGTTTAGCATATGACAACATCACATAGAATTGCTAAATGGATATTGGAGTTGCAAGATTTTAACTATACTTTTAAAGTGGAAGATAGTAATAGGGCCACACTTGCAACCATATTGACTCATAGAGTACATGAGAAGCAACTAAAGATTAAAGAATCACTTAAAGAAGTACAACCTTTGAAACCTTTGGAGAATGCTTATTTACTGTTCTTTGATCCTGCATATAGAAAACAAACGGGGAAGCTAGTGGTGGGCTAATCTTGTATGATCCACACGGTCAAATTGTGTTCAAAGAGATTTTTTTTATAGAAGATGTTCAAACAAACAATAAGGCTGATTATACAATTTTTGAGGAAGGATTAATGAGATGCAAACAAGCAGGACTTGATAGGTTAATCATTAAAGGAATTTATCGTTGTTGTGTGTGTGAAGATGAAATTCCTACTATTTTGAAAGCTTTACATGATGAAATTCCTACTATTTTGAAAGCCTTACATGATAAACGGTGTGGTGGGGGACATTTTGTTAGAGAGCTAACGACTGGCAAGATGAAGATGAGGAATATCCTTAGTTGTGCATTCCAATACTAGTTAAGAGCACAAGGAGTTGATCCAATACAATCACTTTTGTTATGTAGTTGCAAGGGCAACATATATTTAAATATTTGGAAAGTGAGTTTAGTCTTAAATATTTCAATTTTGGCTAGAATATGATCTCTCTTTCACGTCAAGTTCAACAATCTCCTGCATTATCTTCACAATGACCCTGAGATGCCAATGCCTTGGAGTAGCTTACTCAAAAAATTTGAGAATTAACAATTCATTTAGCCCAAGGAGTTGGATCCAGATCTCATGCACCACAGCAAGGTGGAGGTAGGCCACCTAGGAGACAACAACAAGAGTTGGTGTGTTGGAATTGCAATGGACATGGCCATAGTATGTACAACGATCCACTTCCTAGAAGAAACATAGGTGACCCTTATCATGTCTACCCTGTTTGGATGCCTCAAGGAGATAATATGCTGAGAAACCCACATGCACAAGGAGGGAATGAAATGAAAAATAGGGGGAATAATCCTCCACCTAGAGAATCAACGAAGATGGTATCCCACCTTTACTAGATAGGGGGTTCCTATAGTAGAATTAGAAGAAAGGGATAAGAAGCAAGAAGAAATAGAACATGAAGAAGAAGTGGAATGTTTTGTAAGGAAGAGAACATGAGTTCATAAACAATCTAAAAATAAGGAAGCAAAAGTAAAAAGAAGATGTTATAAAAGGAAGTAAGAAGAGGAGGAGGAGAAAGCTAATTGGGTTGGTAGAGTTTACTCTTGGCCATGGGGTGAAACCATATAATTTACAAGAGGATATAAGGAAACAGGGACCTAACATCAATTGTCCTCAGTTTTTTGCTGTGTCCATAGGTAAGGAGGAAAGTAAACAGAAGTATGAGCATTAAAATTACCAAAAGGAGGGGTGAAATAGAAGTAGCTTACTCCTATTGTTCTCATAGCACCATTGGAGGTCCAAGACGATGTTGTTCCCACTTTGGATTGTGTAATTAAAAGCCAAACAATTTCTAAAGTCTTAGTAGATGGTGGAGCCCAAATTTGCTTGCTGATGGAACCTTTAATGCACTGGTTGGGACTGAAGATACACGAGGCTTCTCCAATTAAGGTAACAATGGCAAATAATTTAGTAAAGTCAATTGCATAGGAGTCCTCAAGAATCTTAAAGTAAGTATTTTAGGGTTTCTATTAATGTTGATTTCTACGTTATTACAATCAAGGGAGATGGCTACCCCTTGGTTTTGGGTCGTCCATGGTTGATTTCCATCAAAAGATATTAAAAAATGGAAGAAAGGATAGCTAGTGATACAAACTGATAGAAAGTAAGTAGTGGTTTATTACATGAAAGAGAAGAAGAAAAATGATATATAATATAAAGATTCAGATGAAGTAGAAAAACTAATGGAGTATTTGTATTCAGAAGAGGAATTCGAGACCACTAGTGACATTGAAGATTCAGATGAAGTAGAAAAACTAATGGAGTATTTGTATTCAGAAGAGGAATTCGAGACCACTAGTGACATTGAAGATTCATCTTTGGAGGTGATGGGTGTGACACTTAATTCTCATAGGTAAGCAAGGAAGCTGCAACAACTAAAGTTCAAGAAGAGTTAAAGGTAGATGAAAGTAGGTTGAAAGTTATGTTGGTAGATGACTTGGAGCACGTAGAATGGAAGGAGTTCTTGGACATGCTATATAGGTATCCTTTTTCTTTTTGTTTCTGACAGATTAGAGGAGTAGATGCCATACATCATCACATTGACTTGAAGGAGAATGCCAAGTGGTTGGGAGTGGTACATGATGATGCTTTTCCTAAAGAGGTGACCAAGTTACTAAAAGCGATATTTATATACTTTGTTAAAAAATTTGAGTGGGTTTCTCTTATGGTGGCTACTCCTAAAAAGAATGGTAAATGGCAGGTATGTGTGGATGATAAACCACTCAATATAGCAACAAAGAGAGATCATTTTCCTCTACCCTTTCAAGATGAAATTCTCAATGAGGTGGCTGGTCATGAGCATTATAGACTGTTTGATGGTTGTTCAAGTTACTTTTAGATATGGATTACAGGAGAAGGTTAGAAGAAGACTACATTCATCACTCCATGGGGATGTTTTACCTATCGTGTGATGCCATTCGGATTGACAAACGATCCTTCAACCTTTCAAAGGTATATGAATTATGTCTTTAGCCATTCTTTGGGAAATCTATCAGGGTGTACATTGATGATTTTTGTATTTATAGTGCTCACATTTCACATTATTTGAGGGTGGAAGAAGGTTTGCAACAGTTGGATAGCTTGGGAGGTCAAGGGAACTATGATAAATGTAAGATTGCGAAGAAAGAAGTAGTCCTACTTGCTCGAGCCTACTTGGATGAAATAAATGAATTCCTTGAGACTAGAAGGGGCAGATAAATCTAAAAGCAAAAGGAATTTCAATGGATCCATCTAGGATTAACTTACTTTTACATTTATCTGCCCAAAACTCATTTATTTCATCCAAAAAGTTAGGTATATTGCTAGGTTTATTTATTTTCTTTCCCAAATGTTGCATCCTTTATAGTTCTTAGCCAACCAGATAACTTTTGTTTGGGATGAGGAGTATGATGCATATTTTGGAGTAAAGAAGGTTTTAAGAACTCTTCCTATTTTGATGCCACTTGATTGGGACCAGCAATTTCATATGAATCCAAGCATTGGAAAAGATGCTATTGGTACCATTCTATTTACAAAAGGATTCCAAGAATTCCCTTTTACAACCTATTTACTTTGTAAGCAGGGTTATGACTAATGGAGAAAAGAGTTATTCTGAGATAGAGTAGCTTTTTTAGCCTTAATTTTTGTGTAAGGAAATTTTGTGCATATTTTGCTTAAAAGACCTTTTATTGTGATCACGGTGGAGAAACGTTTTCTAGTGGTTGTTTAGCATATGACAACATCACATAGAATTGCTAAATGGATATTGGAGTTGCAAGATTTTAACTATACTTTTAAAGTGGAAGATAGTAATAGGGCCACACTTGCAACCATATTGACTCATAGAGTACATGAGAAGCAACTAAAGATTAAAGAATCACTTAAAGAAGTACAACCTTTGAAACCTTTGGAGAATGCTTATTTACTGTTCTTTGATCCTGCATATAGAAAACAAACGGGGAAGCTAGTGGTGGGCTAATCTTGTATGATCCACACGGTCAAATTGTGTTCAAAGAGATTTTTTTTATAGAAGATGTTCAAACAAACAATAAGGCTGATTATACAATTTTTGAGGAAGGATTAATGAGATGCAAACAAGCAGGACTTGATAGGTTAATCATTAAAGGAATTTATCGTTGTTGTGTGTGTGAAGATGAAATTCCTACTATTTTGAAAGCTTTACATGATGAAATTCCTACTATTTTGAAAGCCTTACATGATAAACGGTGTGGGGGACATTTTGTTAGAGAGCTAACGACTGGCAAGATGAAGATGAGGAATATCCTTAGTTGTGCATTCCAATACTAGTTAAGAGCACAAGGAGTTGATCCAATACAATCACTTTTGTTATGTAGTTGCAAGGGCAACATATATTTAAATATTTGGAAAGTGAGTTTAGTCTTAAATATTTCAATTTTGGCTAGAATATGATCTCTCTTTCACGTCAAGTTCAACAATCTCCTGCATTATCTTCACAATGACCCTGAGATGCCAATGCCTTGGAGTAGCTTACTCAAAAAATTTGAGAATTAACAATTCATTTAGCCCAAGGAGTTGGATCCAGATCTCATGCACCACAGCAAGGTGGAGGTAGGCCACCTAGGAGACAACAACAAGACTTGGTGTGTTGGAATTGCAATGGACATGGCCATAGTATGTACAACGATCCACTTCCTAGAAGAAACATAGGTGACCCTTATCATGTCTACCCTGTTTTGATGCCTCAAGGAGATAATATGCTGAGAAACCCACATGCACAAGGAGGGAATCAAATGAAAAAAAGGGGGAATAATCCTCCACCTAGAGAATCAACGAAGATGGTATCCCACCTTTACTAAATAGGGGGTTCCTATAGTAGAACTAGAAGAAAGGGATAAGAAGCAAGAAGAAATAGAACATGAAGAAGAAGTGGAATGTTTTGTAAGGAAGAGAACATGAGTTCATAAACAATCTAAAAATAAGGAAGCAAAAGTAAAAAGAAGATGTTATAAAAGGAAGTAAGAAGAGGAGGAGGAGAAAGCTAATTGGGTTGGTAGAGTTTACTCTTGGCCATGGGGTGAAACCATATAATTTACAAGAGGATATAAGGAAACAGGGACCTAACATCAATTGTCCTCAGTTTTTTGCTGTGTCCATAGGTAAGGAGGAAAGTAAACAGAAGTATGAGCATTAAAATTACCAAAAGGAGGGGTGAAATAGAAGTAGCTTACTCCTATTGTTCTCATAGCACCATTGGAGGTCCAAGACGATGTTGTTCCCACTTTGGATTGTGTAATTAAAAGCCAAACAATTTCTAAAGTCTTAGTAGATGGTGGAGCCCAAATTTGCTGATGGAACCTTTAATGCACTGGTTGGGACTGAAGATACATGAGGCTTCTCCAATTAAGGTAACAATGGCAAATAATTTAGTAAAGTCAATTGCATAGGAGTCCTCAAGAATCTTAAAGTAAGTATTTTAGGGTTTCTATTAATGTTGATTTCTACGTTATTACAATCAAGGGAGATGGCTACCCCTTGGTTTTGGGTCGTCCATGGTTGATTTCCATCAAAAGATATTAAAAAATGGAAGAAAGGATAGCTAGTGATACAAGTTGATAGAAAGTAAGTAGTGGTTTATTACATGAAAGAGAAGAAGAAAAATGATATACAATATAAAGATTCAGATGAAGTAGAAAACTAATGGAGTATTTGTATTCAGAAGAGGAATTCGAGACCACTAGTGACATTGAAGATTCAGATGAAGTAGAAAAACTAATGGAGTATTTGTATTCAGAAGAGGAATTCGAGACCACTAGTGACATTGAAGATTCATCTTTGGAGGTGATGGGTGTGACACTTAATTCTCATAGGTAAGCAAGGAAGCTGCAACAACTAAAGTTCAAGAAGAGTTAAAGGTAGATGAAAGTAGGTTGAAAGTTATGTTGGTAGATGACTTGGAGCACGTAGAATGGAAGGAGTTCTTGGACATGCTATATAGGTATCCTTTTTCTTTTTGTTTCTGACAGATTAGAGGAGTAGATGCCATACATCATCACATTGACTTGAAGGAGAATGCCAAGTGGTTGGGAGTGGTACATGATGATGCTTTTCCTAAAGAGGTGACCAAGTTACTAAAAGCGATATTTATATACTTTGTTAAAAAATTTGAGTGGGTTTCTCTTATGGTGGCTACTCCTAAAAAGAATGGTAAATGGCAGGTATGTGTGGATGATAAACCACTCAATATAGCAACAAAGAGAGATCATTTTCCTCTACCCTTTCAAGATGAAATTCTCAATGAGGTGGCTGGTCATGAGCATTATAGACTGTTTGATGGTTGTTCAAGTTACTTTTAGATATGGATTACAGGAGAAGGTTAGAAGAAGACTACATTCATCACTCCATGGGGATGTTTTACCTATCGTGTGATGCCATTCGGATTGACAAACGATCCTTCAACCTTTCAAAGGTATATGAATTATGTCTTTAGCCATTCTTTGGGAAATCTATCAGGGTGTACATTGATGATTTTTGTATTTATAGTGCTCACATTTCACATTATTTGAGGGTGGAAGAAGGTTTGCAACAGTTGGATAGCTTGGGAGGTCAAGGGAACTATGATAAATGTAAGATTGCGAAGAAAGAAGTAGTCCTACTTGCTCGAGCCTACTTGGATGAAATAAATGAATTCCTTGAGACTAGAAGGGGCAGATAAATCTAAAAGCAAAAGGAATTTCAATGGATCCATCTAGGATTAACTTACTTTTACATTTATCTGCCCAAAACTCATTTATTTCATCCAAAAAGTTAGGTATATTGCTAGGTTTATTCATTTTCTTTCCCAAATGTTGCATCCTTTATAGTTCTTAGCCAACCAGATAACTTTTGTTTGGGATGAGGAGTATGATGCATATTTTGGAGTAAAGAAGGTTTTAAGAACTCTTCCTATTTTGATGCCACTTGATTGGGACCAGCAATTTCATATGAATCCAAGCATTGGAAAAGATGCTATTGGTACCATTCTATTTACAAAAGGATTCCAAGAATTCCCTTTTGCAACCTATTTACTTTGTAAGCAGGGTTATGACTAATGGAGAAAAGAGTTATTCTGAGATAGAGTAGCTTTTTTAGCCTTAATTTTTGTGTAAGGAAATTTTGTGCATATTTTGCTTAAAAGACCTTTTATTGTGATCACGGTGGAGAAACGTTTTCTAGTGGTTGTTTAGCATATGACAACATCACATAGAATTGCTAAATGGATATTGGAGTTGCAAGATTTTAACTATACTTTTAAAGTGGAAGATAGTAATAGGGCCACACTTGCAACCATATTGACTCATAGAGTACATGAGAAGTAACTAAAGATTAAAGAATCACTTAAAGAAGTACAACCTTTGAAACCTTTGGAGAATGCTTATTTACTGTTCTTTGATCCTGCATATAGAAAACAAACGGGGAAGCTAGTGGTGGGCTAATCTTGTATGATCCACACGGTCAAATTGTGTTCAAAGAGATTTTTTTTATAGAAGATGTTCAAACAAACAATAAGGCTGATTATACAATTTTTGAGGAAGGATTAATGAGATGCAAACAAGCAGGACTTGATAGGTTAATCATTAAAGGAATTTATCGTTGTTGTGTGTGTGAAGATGAAATTCCTACTATTTTGAAAGCTTTACATGATGAAATTCCTACTATTTTGAAAGCGTTACATGATAAACGGTGTGGGGGACATTTTGTTAGAGAGCTAACGACTGGCAAGATGAAGATGAGGAATATCCTTAGTTGTGCATTCCAATACTAGTTAAGAGCACAAGGAGTTGATCCAATACAATCACTTTTGTTATGTAGTTGCAAGGGCAACATATATTTAAATATTTGGAAAGTGAGTTTAGTCTTAAATATTTCAATTTTGGCTAGAATATGATCTCTCTTTCACGTCAAGTTCAACAATCTCCTGCATTATCTTCACAATGACCCTGAGATGCCAATGCCTTGGAGTAGCTTACTCAAAAAATTTGAGAATTAACAATTCATTTAGCCCAAGGAGTTGGATCCAGATCTCATGCACCACAGCAAGGTGGAGGTAGGCCACCTAGGAGACAACAACAAGAGTTGGTGTGTTGGAATTGCAATGGACATGGCCATAGTATGTACAACGATCCACTTCCTAGAAGAAACATAGGTGACCCTTATCATGTCTACCCTGTTTTGATGCCTCAAGGAGATAATATGCTGAGAAACCCACATGCACAAGGAGGGAATGAAATGAAAAATAGGGGGAATAATCCTCCACCTAGAGAATCAACGAAGATGGTATCCCACCTTTACTAGATAGGGGGTTCCTATAGTAGAATTAGAAGAAAGGGATAAGAAGCAAGAAGAAATAGAACATGAAGAAGAAGTGGAATGTTTTGTAAGGAAGAGAACATGAGTTCATAAACAATCTAAAAATAAGGAAGCAAAAGTAAAAAGAAGATGTTACAAAAGGAAGTAAGAAGAGGAGGAGGAGAAAGCTAATTGGGTTGGTAGAGTTTACTCTTGGCCATGGGGTGAAACCATATAATTTACAAGAGGATATAAGGAAACAGGGACCTAACATCAATTGTCCTCAGTTTTTTGCTGTGTCCATAGGTAAGGAGGAAAGTAAACAGAAGTATGAGCATTAAAATTACCAAAAGGAGGGGTGAAATAGAAGTAGCTTACTCCTATTGTTCTCATAGCACCATTGGAGGTCCAAGACGATGTTGTTCCCACTTTGGATTGTGTAATTAAAAGCCAAACAATTTCTAAAGTCTTAGTAGATGGTGGAGCCCAAATTTGCTTGCTGATGGAACCTTTAATGCACTGGTTGGGACTGAAGATACATGAGGCTTCTCCAATTAAGGTAACAATGGCAAATAATTTAGTAAAGTCAATTGCATAGGAGTCCTCAAGAATCTTAAAGTAAGTATTTTAGGGTTTCTATTAATGTTGATTTCTACGTTATTACAATCAAGGGAGATGGCTACCCCTTGGTTTTGGGTCGTCCATGGTTGATTTCCATCAAAAGATATTAAAAAATGGAAGAAAGGATAGCTAGTGATACAAACTGATAGAAAGTAAGTAGTGGTTTATTACATGAAAGAGAAGAAGAAAAATGATATATAATATAAAGATTCAGATGAAGTAGAAAAACTAATGGAGTATTTGTATTTAGAAGAGGAATTCGAGACCACTAGTGACATTGAAGATTCAGATGAAGTAGAAAAACTAATGGAGTATTTGTATTCAGAAGAGGAATTCGAGACCACTAGTGACATTGAAGATTCATCTTTGGAGGTGATGGGTGTGACACTTAATTCTCATAGGTAAGCAAGGAAGCTGCAACAACTAAAGTTCAAGAAGAGTTAAAGGTAGATGAAAGTAGGTTGAACGTTATGTTGGTAGATGACTTGGAGCACGTAGAATGGAAGGAGTTCTTGGACATGCTATATAGGTATCCTTTTTCTTTTTGTTTCTGACAGATTAGAGGAGTAGATGCCATACATCATCACATTGACTTGAAGGAGAATGCCAAGTGGTTGGGAGTGGTACATGATGATGCTTTTCCTAAAGAGGTGACCAAGTTACTAAAAGCGATATTTATATACTTTGTTAAAAAATTTGAGTGGGTTTCTCTTATGGTGGCTACTCCTAAAAAGAATGGTAAATGGCAGGTATGTGTGGATGATAAACCACTCAATATAGCAACAAAGAGAGATCATTTTCCTCTACCCTTTCAAGATGAAATTCTCAATGAGGTGGCTGGTCATGAGCATTATAGACTGTTTGATGGTTGTTCAAGTTACTTTTAGATATGGATTACAGGAGAAGGTTAGAAGAAGACTACATTCATCACTCCATGGGGATGTTTTACCTATCGTGTGATGCCATTCGGATTGACAAACGATCCTTCAACCTTTCAAAGGTATATGAATTATGTCTTTAGCCATTCTTTGGGAAATCTATCAGGGTGTACATTGATGATTTTTGTATTTATAGTGCTCACATTTCACATTATTTGAGGGTGGAAGAAGGTTTGCAACAGTTGGATAGCTTGGGAGGTCAAGGGAACTATGATAAATGTAAGATTGCGAAGAAAGAAGTAGTCCTACTTGCTCGAGCCTACTTGGATGAAATAAATGAATTCCTTGAGACTAGAAGGGGCAGATAAATCTAAAAGCAAAAGGAATTTCAATGGATCCATCTAGGATTAACTTACTTTTACATTTATCTGCCCAAAACTCATTTATTTCATCCAAAAAGTTAGGTATATTGCTAGGTTTATTCATTTTCTTTCCCAAATGTTGCATCCTTTATAGTTCTTAGCCAACCAGATAACTTTTGTTTGGGATGAGGAGTATGATGCATATTTTGGAGTAAAGAAGGTTTTAAGAACTCTTCCTATTTTGATGCCACTTGATTGGGACCAGCAATTTCATATGAATCCAAGCATTGGAAAAGATGCTATTGGTACCATTCTATTTACAAAAGGATTCCAAGAATTCCCTTTTGCAACCTATTTACTTTGTAAGCAGGGTTATGACTAATGGAGAAAAGAGTTATTCTGAGATAGAGTAGCTTTTTTAGCCTTAATTTTTGTGTAAGGAAATTTTGTGCATATTTTGCTTAAAAGACCTTTTATTGTGATCACGGTGGAGAAACGTTTTCTAGTGGTTGTTTAGCACATGACAACATCACATAGAATTGCTAAATGGATATTGGAGTTGCAAGATTTTAACTATACTTTTAAAGTGGAAGATAGTAATAGGGCCACACTTGCAACCATATTGACTCATAGAGTACATGAGAAGCAACTAAAGATTAAAGAATCACTTAAAGAAGTACAACCTTTGAAACCTTTGGAGAATGCTTATTTACTGTTCTTTGATCCTGCATCATATAGAAAACAAACGGGGAAGCTAGTGGTGGGCTAATCTTGTATGATCCACACGGTCAAATTGTGTTCAAAGAGATTTTTTTTATAGAAGATGTTCAAACAAACAATAAGGCTGATTATACAATTTTTGAGGAAGGATTAATGAGATGCAAACAAGCAAGACTTGATAGGTTAATCATTAAAGGAATTTATCGTTGTTGTGTGTGTGAAGATGAAATTCCTACTATTTTGAAAGCTTTACGTGATGAAATTCCTACTATTTTGAAAGCCTTACATGATAAACGGTGTGGGGGACATTTTGTTAGAGAGCTAACGACTGGCAAGATGAAGATGAGGAATATCCTTAGTTGTGCATTCCAATACTAGTTAAGAGCACAAGGAGTTGATCCAATACAATCACTTTTGTTATGTAGTTGCAAGGGCAACATATATTTAAATATTTGGAAAGTGAGTTTAGTCTTAAATATTTCAATTTTGGCTAGAATATGATCTCTCTTTCACGTCAAGTTCAACAATCTCCTGCATTATCTTCACAATGACCCTGAGATGCCAATGCCTTGGAGTAGCTTACTCAAAAAATTTGAGAATTAACAATTCATTTAGCCCAAGGAGTTGGATCCAGATCTCATGCACCACAGCAAGGTGGAGGTAGGCCACCTAGGAGACAACAACAAGAGTTGGTGTGTTGGAATTGCAATGGACATGGCCATAGTATGTACAACGATCCACTTCCTAGAAGAAACATAGGTGACCCTTATCATGTCTACCCTGTTTTGATGCCTCAAGGAGATAATATACTGAGAAACCCACATGCACAAGGAGGGAATCAAATGAAAAATAGGGGGAATAATCCTCCACCTAGAGAATCAACGAAGATGGTATCCCACCTTTACTAGATAGGGGGTTCCTATAGTAGAATTAGAAGAAAGGGATAAGAAGCAAGAAGAAATAGAACATGAAGAAGAAGTGGAATGTTTTGTAAGGAAGAGAACATGAGTTCATAAACAATCTAAAAATAAGGAAGCAAAAGTAAAAAGAAGATGTTACAAAAGGAAGTAAGAAGAGGAGGAGGAGAAAGCTAATTGGGTTGGTAGAGTTTACTCTTGGCCATGGGGTGAAACCATATAATTTACAAGAGGATATAAGGAAACAGGGACCTAACATCAATTGTCCTCAGTTTTTTGCTGTGTCCATAGGTAAGGAGGAAAGTAAACAGAAGTATGAGCATTAAAATTACCAAAAGGAGGGGTGAAATAGAAGTAGCTTACTCCTATTGTTCTCATAGCACCATTGGAGGTCCAAGACGATGTTGTTCCCACTTTGGATTGTGTAATTAAAAGCCAAACAATTTCTAAAGTCTTAGTAGATGGTGGAGCCCAAATTTGCTGATGGAACCTTTAATGCACTGGTTGGGACTGAAGATACATGAGGCTTCTCCAATTAAGGTAACAATGGCAAATAATTTAGTAAAGTCAATTGCATAGGAGTCCTCAAGAATCTTAAAGTAAGTATTTTAGGGTTTCTATTAATGTTGATTTCTACGTTATTACAATCAAGGGAGATGGCTACCCCTTGGTTTTGGGTCGTCCATGGTTGATTTCCATCAAAAGATATTAAAAAATGGAAGAAAGGATAGCTAGTGATACAAACTGATAGAAAGTAAGTAGTGGTTTATTACATGAAAGAGAAGAAGAAAAATGATATATAATATAAAGATTCAGATGAAGTAGAAAAACTAATGGAGTATTTGTATTCAGAAGAGGAATTCGAGACCACTAGT
This sequence comes from Cibotium barometz, assembly GCF_041138505.1. Classification (NCBI taxonomy): domain Eukaryota; kingdom Viridiplantae; phylum Streptophyta; class Polypodiopsida; order Cyatheales; family Cibotiaceae; genus Cibotium; species Cibotium barometz. The sequence goes on from NC_141066.1 coordinate 27,522,887, forward strand.
GACATTGAAGATTCAGATGAAGTAGAAAAACTAATGGAGTATTTGTATTCAGAAGAGGAATTCGAGACCACTAGTGACATTGAAGATTCATCTTTGGAGGTGATGGGTGTGACACTTAATTCTCATAGGTAAGCAAGGAAGCTGCAACAACTAAAGTTCAAGAAGAGTTAAAGGTAGATGAAAGTAGGTTGAAAGTTATGTTGGTAGATGACTTGGAGCACGTAGAATGGAAGGAGTTCTTGGACATGCTATATAGGTATCCTTTTTCTTTTTGTTTCTGACAGATTAGAGGAGTAGATGCCATACATCATCACATTGACTTGAAGGAGAATGCCAAGTGGTTGGGAGTGGTACATGATGATGCTTTTCCTAAAGAGGTGACCAAGTTACTAAAAGCGATATTTATATACTTTGTTAAAAAATTTGAGTGGGTTTCTCTTATGGTGGCTACTCCTAAAAAGAATGGTAAATGGCAGGTATGTGTGGATGATAAACCACTCAATATAGCAACAAAGAGAGATCATTTTCCTCTACCCTTTCAAGATGAAATTCTCAATGAGGTGGCTGGTCATGAGCATTATAAACTGTTTGATGGTTGTTCAAGTTACTTTTAGATATGGATTACAGGAGAAGGTTAGAAGAAGACTACATTCATCACTCCATGGGGATGTTTTACCTATCGTGTGATGCCATTCGGATTGACAAACGATCCTTCAACCTTTCAAAGGTATATGAATTATGTCTTTAGCCATTCTTTGGGAAATCTATCAGGGTGTACATTGATGTAGTGCTCACATTTCACATTATTTGAGGGTGGAAGAAGGTTTGCAACAGTTGGATAGCTTGGGAGGTCAAGGGAGCTATGATAAATGTAAGATTGCGAAGAAAGAAGTAGTCCTTCTTGCTCGAGCCTACTTGGATGAAATAAATGAATTCCTTGAGACTAGAAGGGGCAGATAAATCTAAAAGCAAAAGGAATTTCAATGGATCCATCTAGGATTAACTTACTTTTACATTTATCTGCCCAAAACTCATTTATTTCATCCAAAAAATTAGGTATATTGCTAGGTTTATTCATTTTCTTTCCCAAATGTTGCATCCTTTATAGTTCTTAGCCAACCAGATAACTTTTGTTTGGGATGAGGAGTATGATGCATATTTTGGAGTAAAGAAGGTTTTAAGAACTCTTCCTATTTTGATGCCACTTGATTGGGACCAGCAATTTCATATGAATCCAAGCATTGGAAAAGATGCTATTGGTACCATTCTATTTACAAAAGGATTCCAAGAATTCCCTTTTGCAACCTATTTACTTTGTAAGCAGGGTTATGACTAATGGAGAAAAGAGTTATTCTGAGATAGAGTAGCTTTTTTAGCCTTAATTTTTGTGTAAGGAAATTTTGTGCATATTTTGCTTAAAAGACCTTTTATTGTGATCACGGTGGAGAAACGTTTTCTAGTGGTTGTTTAGCACATGACAACATCACATAGAATTGCTAAATGGATATTGGAGTTGCAAGATTTTAACTATACTTTTAAAGTGGAAGATAGTAATAGGGCCACACTTGCAACCATATTGACTCATAGAGTACATGAGAAGCAACTAAAGATTAAAGAATCGCTTAAAGAAGTACAACCTTTGAAACCTTTGGAGAATGCTTATTTACTGTTCTTTGATCCTGCATATAGAAAACAAACGGGGAAGCTAGTGGTGGGCTAATCTTGTATGATCCACACGGTCAAATTGTGTTCAAAGAGATTTGTTTTATAGAAGATGTTCAAACAAACAATAAGGCTGATTATACAATTTTTGAGGAAGGATTAATGAGATGCAAACAAGCAAGACTTGATAGGTTAATCATTAAAGGAATTTATCGTTGTTGTGTGTGTGAAGATGAAATTCCTACTATTTTGAAAGCTTTACATGATGAAATTCCTACTATTTTGAAAGCCTTACATGATAAACGGTGTGGGGGACATTTTGTTAGAGAGCTAACGACTGGCAAGATGAAGATGAGGAATATCCTTAGTTGTGCATTCCAATACTAGTTAAGAGCACAAGGAGTTGATCCAATACAATCACTTTTGTTATGTAGTTGCAAGGGCAACATATATTTAAATATTTGGAAAGTGAGTTTAGTCTTAAATATTTCAATTTTGGCTAGAATATGATCTCTCTTTCACGTCAAGTTCAACAATCTCCTGCATTATCTTCACAATGACCCTGAGATGCCAATGCCTTGGAGTAGCTTACTCAAAAAATTTGAGAATTAACAATTCATTTAGCCCAATGAGTTGGATCCAGATCTCATGCATCACAGCAAGGTGGAGGTAGGCCACCTAGGAGACAACAACAAGAGTTGGTGTGTTGGAAATGCAATGGACATGGCCATAGTATGTACAACGATCCACTTCCTAGAAGAAACATAGGTGACCCTTATCATGTCTACCCTGTTTTGATGCCTCAAGGAGATAATATGATGAGAAACCCACATGCACAAGGAGGGAATCAAATGAAGAATAGGGGGAATAATCCTCCACCTAGAGAATCAACGAAGATGGTATCCCACCTAGAGAATAATCCTCCACCTAGAGAATCAACGAAGATGGTATCCCACCTTTACTAGATAGGGGGTTCCTATAGTAGAATTAGAAGAAAGGGATAAGAAGCAAGAAGAAATAGAACATGAAGAAGAAGTGGAATGTTTTGTAAGGAAGAGAACATGAGTTCATAAACAATCTAAAAATAAGGAAGCAAAAGTAAAAAGAAGATGTTACAAAAGGAAGTAAGAAGAGGAGGAGGAGAAAGCTAATTGGGTTGGTAGAGTTTACTCTTGGCCATGGGGTGAAACCATATAATTTACAAGAGGATATAAGGAAACAGGGACCTAACATCAATTGTCCTCAGTTTTTTGCTGTGTCCATAGGTAAGGAGGAAAGTAAACAGAAGTATGAGCATTAAAATTACCAAAAGGAGGGGTGAAATAGAAGTAGCTTACTCCTATTGTTCTCATAGCACCATTGGAGGTCCAAGACGATGTTGTTCCCACTTTGGATTGTGTAATTAAAAGCCAAACAATTTCTAAAGTCTTAGTAGATGGTGGAGCCCAAATTTGCTTGCTGATGGAACCTTTAATGCACTGGTTGGGACTGAAGATACATGAGGCTTCTCCAATTAAGGTAGCAATGGCAAATAATTTAGTAAAGTCAATTGCATAGGAGTCCTCAAGAATCTTAAAGTAAGTATTTTAGGGTTTCTATTAATGTTGATTTCTACGTTATTACAATCAAGGGAGATGGCTACCCCTTGGTTTTGGGTCGTCCATGGTTGATTTCCATCAAAAGATATTAAAAAATGGAAGAAAGGATAGCTAGTGATACAAACTGATAGAAAGTAAGTAGTGGTTTATTACATGAAAGAGAAGAAGAAAAATGATATATAATATAAAGATTCAGATGAAGTAGAAAAACTAATGGAGTATTTGTATTCAGAAGAGGAATTCGAGACCACTAGTGACATTGAAGATTCAGATGAAGTAGAAAAACTAATGGAGTATTTGTATTCAGAAGAGGAATTTGAGACCACTAGTGACATTGAAGATTCATCTTTGGAGGTGATGGGTGTGACACTTAATTCTCATAGGTAAGCAAGGAAGCTGCAACAACTAAAGTTCAAGAAGAGTTAAAGGTAGATGAAAGTAGGTTGAAAGTTATGTTGGTAGATGACTTGGAGCACGTAGAATGGAAGGAGTTCTTGGACATGCTATATAGGTATCCTTTTTCTTTTTGTTTCTGAGAGATTAGAGGAGTAGATGCCATACATCATCACATTGACTTGAAGGAGAATGCCAAGTGGTTGGGAGTGGTACATGATGATGCTTTTCCTAAAGAGGTGACCAAGTTACTAAAAGCGATATTTATATACTTTGTTAAAAAATTTGAGTGGGTTTCTCTTATGGTGGCTACTCCTAAAAAGAATGGTAAATGGCAGGTATGTGTGGATGATAAACCACTCAATATAGCAACAAAGAGAGATCATTTTCCTCTACCCTTTCAAGATGAAATTCTCAATGAGGTGGCTGGTCATGAGCATTATAGACTGTTTGATGGTTGTTCAAGTTACTTTTAGATATGGATTACAGGAGAAGGTTAGAAGAAGACTACATTCATCACTCCATGGGGATGTTTTACCTATCGTGTGATGCCATTCGGATTGACAAACGATCCTTCAACCTTTCAAAGGTATATGAATTATGTCTTTAGCCATTCTTTGGGAAATCTATCAGGGTGTACATTGATGATTTTTGTATTTATAGTGCTCACATTTCACATTATTTGAGGGTGGAAGAAGGTTTGCAACAGTTGGATAGCTTGGGAGGTCAAGGGAGCTATGATAAATGTAAGATTGCGAAGAAAGAAGTAGTCCTTCTTGCTCGAGCCTACTTGGATGAAATAAATGAATTCCTTGAGACTAGAAGGGGCAGATAAATCTAAAAGCAAAAGGAATTTCAATGGATCCATCTAGGATTAACTTACTTTTACATTTATCTGCCCAAAACTCATTTATTTCATCCAAAAAGTTAGGTATATTGCTAGGTTTATTCATTTTCTTTCCCAAATGTTGCATCCTTTATAGTTCTTAGCCAACCAGATAACTTTTGTTTGGGATGAGGAGTATGATGCATATTTTGGAGTAAAGAAGGTTTTAAGAATTCCTATTTTGATGCCACTTGATTGGGACCAGCAATTTCATATGAATCCAAGCATTGGAAAAGATGCTATTGGTACCATTCTATTTACAAAAGGATTCCAAGAATTCCCTTTTGCAATCTATTTACTTTGTAAGCAGGGTTATGACTAATGGAGAAAAGAGTTATTCTGAGATAGAGTAGCTTTTTTAGCCTTAATTTTTGTGTAAGGAAATTTTGTGCATATTTTGCTTAAAAGACCTTTTATTGTGATCACGGTGGAGAAACGTTTTCTAGTGGTTGTTTAGCACATGACAACATCACATAGAATTGCTAAATGGATATTGGAGTTGCAAGATTTTAACTATACTTTTAAAGTGGAAGATAGTAATAGGGCCACACTTGCAACCATATTGACTCATAGAGTACATGAGAAGCAACTAAAGATTAAAGAATCACTTAAAGAAGTAAAACCTTTGAAACCTTTGGAGAATGCTTATTTACTGTTCTTTGATCCTGCATATAGAAAACAAACGGGGAAGCTAGTGGTGGGCTAATCTTGTATGATCCACACGGTCAAATTGTGTTCAAAGAGATTTGTTTTATAGAAGATGTTCAAACAAACAATAAGGCTGATTATACAATTTTTGAGGAAGGATTAATGAGATGCAAACAAGCAAGACTTGATAGGTTAATCATTAAAGGAATTTATCGTTGTTGTGTGTGTGAAGATGAAATTCCTACTATTTTGAAAGCTTTACATGATGAAATTCCTACTATTTTGAAAGCCTTACATGATAAACGGTGTGGGGGACATTTTGTTAGAGAGCTAACGACTGGCAAGATGAAGATGAGGAATATCCTTAGTTGTGCATTCCAATACTAGTTAAGAGCACAAGGAGTTGATCCAATACAATCACTTTTGTTATGTAGTTGCAAGGGCAACATATATTTAAATATTTGGAAAGTGAGTTTAGTCTTAAATATTTCAATTTTGGCTAGAATATGATCTCTCTTTCACGTCAAGTTCAACAATCTCCTGCATTATCTTCACAATGACCCTGAGATGCCAATGCCTTGGAGTAGCTTACTCAAAAAATTTGAGAATTAACAATTCATTTAGCCCAAGGAGTTGGATCCAGATCTCATGCACCACAGCAAGGTGGAGGTAGGCCACCTAGGAGACAACAACAAGAGTTGGTGTGTTGGAAATGCAATGGACATGGCCATAGTATGTACAACGATCCACTTCCTAGAAGAAACATAGGTGACCCTTATCATGTCTACCCTGTTTTGATGCCTCAAGGAGATAATATGATGAGAAACCCACATGCACAAGGAGGGAATCAAATGAATAATAGGGGGAATAATCCTCCACCTAGAGAATCAACGAAGATGGTATCCCACCTAGAGAATAATCCTCCACCTAGAGAATCAACGAAGATGGTATCCCACCTTTACTAGATAGGGGGTTCCTATAGTAGAATTAGAAGAAAGGGATAAGAAGCAAGAAGAAATAGAACATGAAGAAGAAGTGGAATGTTTTGTAAGGAAGAGAACATGAGTTCATAAACAATCTAAAAATAAGGAAGCAAAAGTAAAAAGAAGATGTTACAAAAGGAAGTAAGAAGAGGAGGAGGAGAAAGCTAATTGGGTTGGTAGAGTTTACTCTTGGCCATGGGGTGAAACCATATAATTTACAAGAGGATATAAGGAAACAGGGACCTAACATCAATTGTCCTCAGTTTTTTGCTGTGTCCATAGGTAAGGAGGAAAGTAAACAGAAGTATGAGCATTAAAATTACCAAAAGGAGGGGTGAAATAGAAGTAGCTTACTCCTATTGTTCTCATAGCACCATTGGAGGTCCAACACGATGTTGTTCCCACTTTGGATTGTGTAATTAAAAGCCAAACAATTTCTAAAGTCTTAGTAGATGGTGGAGCCCAAATTTGCTTGCTGATGGAACCTTTAATGCACTGGTTGGGAGTGAAGATACATGAGGCTTCTCCAATTAAGGTAACAATGGCAAATAATTTAGTAAAGTCAATTGCATAGGAGTCCTCAAGAATCTTAAAGTAAGTATTTTAGGGTTTCTATTAATGTTGATTTCTACGTTATTACAATCAAGGGAGATGGCTACCCCTTGGTTTTGGGTCGTCCATGGTTGATTTCCATCAAAAGATATTAAAAAATGGAAGAAAGGATAGCTAGTGATACAAACTGATAGAAAGTAAGTAGTGGTTTATTACATGAAAGAGAAGAAGAAAAATGATATATAATATAAAGATTCAGATGAAGTAGAAAAACTAATGGAGTATTTGTATTCAGAAGAGGAATTCGAGACCACTAGTGACATTGAAGATTCAGATGAAGTAGAAAAACTAATGGAGTATTTGTATTCAGAAGAGGAATTCGAGACCACTAGTGACATTGAAGATTCATCTTTGGAGGTGATGGGTGTGACACTTAATTCTCATAGGTAAGCAAGGAAGCTGCAACAACTAAAGTTCAAGAAGAGTTAAAGGTAGATGAAAGTAGGTTGAAAGTTATGTTGGTAGATGACTTGGAGCACGTAGAATGGAAGGAGTTCTTGGACATGCTATATAGGTATCCTTTTTCTTTTTGTTTCTGACAGATTAGAGGAGTAGATGCCATACATCATCACATTGACTTGAAGGAGAATGCCAAGTGGTTGGGAGTGGTACATGATGATGCTTTTCCTAAAGAGGTGACCAAGTTACTAAAAGCGATATTTATATACTTTGTTAAAAAATTTGAGTGGGTTTCTCTTATGGTGGCTACTCCTAAAAAGAATGGTAAATGGCAGGTATGTGTGGATGATAAACCACTCAATATAGCAACAAAGAGAGATCATTTTCCTCTACCCTTTCAAGATGAAATTCTCAATGAGGTGGCTGGTCATGAGCATTATAAACTGTTTGATGGTTGTTCAAGTTACTTTTAGATATGGATTACAGGAGAAGGTTAGAAGAAGACTACATTCATCACTCCATGGGGATGTTTTACCTATCGTGTGATGCCATTCGGATTGACAAACGATCCTTCAACCTTTCAAAGGTATATGAATTATGTCTTTAGCCATTCTTTGGGAAATCTATCAGGGTGTACATTGATGTAGTGCTCACATTTCACATTATTTGAGGGTGGAAGAAGGTTTGCAACAGTTGGATAGCTTGGGAGGTCAAGGGAACTATGATAAATGTAAGATTGCGAAGAAAGAAGTAGTCCTACTTGCTCGAGCCTACTTGGATGAAATAAATGAATTCCTTGAGACTAGAAGGGGCAGATAAATCTAAAAGCAAAAGGAATTTCAATGGATCCATCTAGGATTAACTTACTTTTACATTTATCTGCCCAAAACTCATTTATTTCATCCAAAAAGTTAGGTATATTGCTAGGTTTATTCATTTTCTTTCCCAAATGTTGCATCCTTTATAGTTCTTAGCCAACCAGATAACTTTTGTTTGGGATGAGGAGTATGATGCATATTTTGGAGTAAAGAAGGTTTTAAGAACTCTTCCTATTTTGATGCCACTTGATTGGGACCAGCAATTTCATATGAATCCAAGCATTGGAAAAGATGCTATTGGTACCATTCTATTTACAAAAGGATTCCAAGAATTCCCTTTTGCAACCTATTTACTTTGTAAGCAGGGTTATGACTAATGGAGAAAAGAGTTATTCTGAGATAGAGTAGCTTTTTTAGCCTTAATTTTTGTGTAAGGAAATTTTGTGCATATTTTGCTTAAAAGACCTTTTATTGTGATCACGGTGGAGAAACGTTTTCTAGTGGTTGTTTAGCATATGACAACATCACATAGAATTGCTAAATGGATATTGGAGTTGCAAGATTTTAACTATACTTTTAAAGTGGAAGATAGTAATAGGGCCACACTTGCAACCATATTGACTCATAGAGTACATGAGAAGCAACTAAAGATTAAAGAATCACTTAAAGAAGTACAACCTTTGAAACCTTTGGAGAATGCTTATTTACTGTTCTTTGATCCTGCATATAGAAAACAAACGGGGAAGCTAGTGGTGGGCTAATCTTGTATGATCCACACGGTCAAATTGTGTTCAAAGAGATTTTTTTTATAGAAGATGTTCAAACAAACAATAAGGCTGATTATACAATTTTTGAGGAAGGATTAATGAGATGCAAACAAGCAGGACTTGATAGGTTAATCATTAAAGGAATTTATCGTTGTTGTGTGTGTGAAGATGAAATTCCTACTATTTTGAAAGCTTTACATAATGAAATTCCTACTATTTTGAAAGCCTTACATGATAAACGGTGTGGGGGACATTTTGTTAGAGAGCTAACGACTGGCAAGATGAAGATGAGGAATATCCTTAGTTGTGCATTCCAATACTAGTTAAGAGCACAAGGAGTTGATCCAATACAATCACTTTTGTTATGTAGTTGCAAGGGCAACATATATTTAAATATTTGGAAAGTGAATTTAGTCTTAAATATTTCAATTTTGGCTAGAATATGATCTCTCTTTCACGTCAAGTTCAACAATCTCCTGCATTATCTTCACAATGACCCTGAGATGCCAATGCCTTGGAGTAGCTTACTCAAAAAATTTGAGAATTAACAATTCATTTAGCCCAAGGAGTTGGATCCAGATCTCATGCACCACAGCAAGGTGGAGGTAGGCCACCTAGGAGACAACAACAAGAGTTGGTGTGTTGGAATTGCAATGGACATGGCCATAGTATGTACAACGATCCACTTCCTAGAAGAAACATAGGTGACCCTTATCATGTCTACCCTGTTTGGATGCGTCAAGGAGATAATATGCTGAGAAACCCACATGCACAAGGAGGGAATCAAATGAAAAATAGGGGGAATAATCCTCCACCTAGAGAATCAACGAAGATGGTATCCCACCTTTACTAGATAGGGGGTTCCTATAGTAGAATTAGAAGAAAGGGATAAGAAGCAAGAAGAAATAGAACATGAAGAAGAAGTGGAATGTTTTGTAAGGAAGAGAACATGAGTTCATAAACAATCTAAAAATAAGGAAGCAAAAGTAAAAAGAAGATGTTACAAAAGGAAGTAAGAAGAGGAGGAGGAGAAAGCTAATTGGGTTGGTAGAGTTTACTCTTGGCCATGGGGTGAAACCATATAATTTACAAGAGGATATAAGGAAACAGGGACCTAACATCAATTGTCCTCAGTTTTTTGCTGTGTCCATAGGTAAGGAGGAAAGTAAACAGAAGTATGAGCATTAAAATTACCAAAAGGAGGGGTGAAATAGAAGTAGCTTACTCCTATTGTTCTCATAGCACCATTGGAGGTCCAAGACGATGTTGTTCCCACTTTGGATTGTGTAATTAAAAGCCAAACAATTTCTAAAGTCTTAGTAGATGGTGGAGCCCAAATTTGCTTGCTGATGGAACCTTTAATGCACTGGTTGGGACTGAAGATACATGAGGCTTCTCCAATTAAGGTAACAATGGCAAATAATTTAGTAAAGTCAATTGCATAGGAGTCCTCAAGAATCTTAAAGTAAGTATTTTAGGGTTTCTATTAATGTTGATTTCTACGTTATTACAATCAAGGGAGATGGCTACCCCTTGGTTTTGGGTCGTCCATGGTTGATTTCCATCAAAAGATATTAAAAAATGGAAGAAAGGATAGCTAGTGATACAAACTGATAGAAAGTAAGTAGTGGTTTATTACATGAAAGAGAAGAAGAAAAATGATATATAATATAAAGATTCAGATGAAGTAGAAAAACTAATGGAGTATTTGTATTCAGAAGAGGAATTCGAGACCACTAGTGACATTGAAGATTCAGATGAAGTAGAAAAACTAATGGAGTATTTGTATTCAGAAGAGGAATTCGAGACCACTAGTGACATTGAAGATTCATCTTTGGAGGTGATGGGTGTGACACTTAATTCTCATAGGTAAGCAAGGAAGCTGCAACAACTAAAGTTCAAGAAGAGTTAAAGGTAGATGAAAGTAGGTTGAAAGTTATGTTGGTAGATGACTTGGAGCACGTAGAATGGAAGGAGTTCTTGGACATGCTATATAGGTATCCTTTTTCTTTTTGTTTCTGAGAGATTAGAGGAGTAGATGCCATACATCATCACATTGACTTGAAGGAGAATGCCAAGTGGTTGGGAGGGGTACATGATGATGCTTTTCCTAAAGAGGTGACCAAGTTACTAAAAGCGATATTTATATACTTTGTTAAAAAATTTGAGTGGGTTTCTCTTATGGTGGCTACTCCTAAAAAGAATGGTAAATGGCAGGTATGTGTGGATGATAAACCACACATAGCAACAAAGAGAGATCATTTTCCTAAAAAGAATGGTAAATGGCAGGTATGTGTGGATGATAAACCACTCAATATAGCAACAAAGAGAGATCATTTTCCTCTACCCTTTCAAGATGAAATTCTCAATGAGGTGGCTGGTCATGAGCATTAAAGACTGTTTGATGGTTGTTCAAGTTACTTTTAGATATGGATTACAGGAGAAGGTTAGAAGAAGACTACATTCATCACTCCATGGGGATGTTTTACCTATCGTGTGATGCCATTCGGATTGACAAACGATCCTTCAACCTTTCAAAGGTATATGAATTATGTCTTTAGCCATTCTTTGGGAAATCTATCAGGGTGTACATTGATGATTTTTGTATTTATAGTGCTCACATTTCACATTATTTGAGGGTGGAAGAAGGTTTGCAACAGTTGGATAGCTTGGGAGGTCAAGGGAACTATGATAAATGTAAGATTGCGAAGAAAGAAGTAGTCCTACTTGCTCGAGCCTACTTGGATGAAATAAATGAATTCCTTGAGACTAGAAGGGGCAAATAAATCTAAAAGCAAAAGGAATTTCAATGGACCCATCTAGGATTAACTTACTTTTACATTTATCTGCCCAAAACTCATTTATTTCATCCAAAAAGTTAGGTATATTGCTAGGTTTATTCATTTTCTTTCCCAAATGTTGCATCCTTTATAGTTCTTAGCCAACCAGATAACTTTTGTTTGGGATGAGGAGTATGATGCATATTTTGGAGTAAAGAAGGTTTTAAGAACTCTTCCTATTTTGATGCCACTTGATTGGGACCAGCAATTTCATATGAATCCAAGCATTGGAAAAGATGCTATTGGTACCATTCTATTTACAAAAGGATTCCAAGAATTCCCTTTTGCAACCTATTTACTTTGTAAGCAGGGTTATGACTAATGGAGAAAAGAGTTATTCTTAGATAGAGTAGCTTTTTTAGCCTTAATTTTTGTGTAAGGAAATTTTGTGCATATTTTGCTTAAAAGACCTTTTATTGTGATCACGGTGGAGAAACGTTTTCTAGTGGTTGTTTAGCATATGACAACATCACATAGAATTGCTAAATGGATATTGGAGTTGCAAGATTTTAACTATACTTTTAAAGTGGAAGATAGTAATAGGGCCACACTTGCAACCATATTGACTCATAGAGTACATGAGAAGCAACTAAAGATTAAAGAATCACTTAAAGAAGTACAACCTTTGAAACCTTTGGAGAATGCTTATTTACTGTTCTTTGATCCTGCATATAGAAAACAAACGGGGAAGCTAGTGGTGGGCTAATCTTGTATGATCCACACGGTCAAATTGTGTTCAAAGAGATTTTTTTTATAGAAGATGTTCAAACAAACAATAAGGCTGATTATACAATTTTTGAGGAAGGATTAATGAGATGCAAACAAGCAAGACTTGATAGGTTAATCATTAAAGGAATTTATCGTTGTTGTGTGTGTGAAGATGAAATTCCTACTATTTTGAAAGCTTTACATGATGAAATTCCTACTATTTTGAAAGCCTTACATGATAAACGGTGTGGGGGACATTTTGTTAGAGAGCTAACGACTGGCAAGATGAAGATGAGGAATATCCTTAGTTGTGCATTCCAATACTAGTTAAGAGCACAAGGAGTTGATCCAATACAATCACTTTTGTTATGTAGTTGCAAGGGCAACATATATTTAAATATTTGGAAAGTGAGTTTAGTCTTAAATATTTCAATTTTGGCTAGAATATGATCTCTCTTTCACGTCAAGTTCAACAATCTCCTGCATTATCTTCACAATGACCCTGAGATGCCAATGCCTTGGAGTAGCTTACTCAAAAAATTTGAGAATTAACAATTCATTTAGCCCAAGGAGTTGGATCCAGATCTCATGCACCACAGCAAGGTGGAGGTAGGCCACCTAGGAGACAACAACAAGAGTTGGTGTGTTGGAATTGCAATGGACATGGCCATAGTATGTACAACGATCCACTTCCTAGAAGAAACATAGGTGACCCTTATCATGTCTACCCTGTTTTGATGCCTCAAGGAGATAATATGCTGAGAAACCCACATGCACAAGGAGGGAATCAAATGAAAAATAGGGGGAATAATCCTCCACCTAGAGAATCAACGAAGATGGTATCCCACCTTTACTAGATAGGGGGTTCCTATAGTAGAATTAGAAGAAAGGGATAAGAAGCAAGAAGAAATAGAACATGAAGAAGAAGTGGAATGTTTTGTAAGGAAGAGAACATGAGTTCATAAACAATCTAAAAATAAGGAAGCAAAAGTAAAAAGAAGATGTTACAAAAGGAAGTAAGAAGAGGAGGAGGAGAAAGCTAATTGGGTTGGTAGAGTTTACTCTTGGCCATGGGGTGAAACCATATAATTTACAAGAGGATATAAGGAAACAGGGACCTAACATCAATTGTCCTCAGTTTTTTGCTGTGTCCATAGGTAAGGAGGAAAGTAAACAGAAGTATGAGCATTAAAATTACGAAAAGGAGGGGTGAAATAGAAGTAGCTTACTCCTATTGTTCTCATAGCACCATTGGAGGTCCAAGACGATGTTGTTCCCACTTTGGATTGTGTAATTAAAAGCCAAACAATTTCTAAAGTCTTAGTAGATGGTGGAGCCCAAATTTGCTTGCTGATGGAACCTTTAATGCACTGGTTGGGACTGAAGATACATGAGGCTTCTCCAATTAAGGTAACAATGGCAAATAATTTAGTAAAGTCAATTGCATAGGAGTCCTCAAGAATCTTAAAGTAAGTATTTTAGGGTTTCTATTAATGTTGATTTCTACGTTATTACAATCAAGGGAGATGGCTACCCCTTGGTTTTGGGTCGTCCATGGTTGATTTCCATCAAAAGATATTAAAAAATGGAAGAAAGGATAGCTAGTGATACAAACTGATAGAAAGTAAGTAGTGGTTTATTACATGAAAGAGAAGAAGAAAAATGATATATAATATAAAGATTCAGATGAAGTAGAAAAACTAATGGAGTATTTGTATTCAAAAGAGGAATTCGAGACCACTAGTGACATTGAAGATTCAGATGAAGTAGAAAAACTAATGGAGTATTTGTATTCAGAAGAGGAATTCGAGACCACTAGTGACATTGAAGATTCATCTTTGGAGGTGATGGGTGTGACACTTAATTCTCATAGGTAAGCAAGGAAGCTGCAACAACTAAAGTTCAAGAAGAGTTAAAGGTAGATGAAAGTAGGTTGAAAGTTATGTTGGTAGATGACTTGGAGCACGTAGAATGGAAGGAGTTCTTGGACATGCTATATAGGTATCCTTTTTCTTTTTGTTTCTGACAGATTAGAGGAGTAGATGCCATACATCATCACATTGACTTGAAGGAGAATGCCAAGTGGTTGGGAGTGGTACATGATGATGCTTTTCCTAAAGAGGTGACCAAGTTACTAAAAGCGATATTTATATACTTTGTTAAAAAATTTGAGTGGGTTTCTCTTATGGTGGCTACTCCTAAAAAGAATGGTAAATGGCAGGTATGTGTGGATGATAAACCACTCAATATAGCAAAAAAGAGAGATCATTTTCCTCTACCCTTTCAAGATGAAATTCTCAATGAGGTGGCTGGTCATGAGCATTATAGACTGTTTGATGGTTGTTCAAGTTACTTTTAGATATGGATTACAGGAGAAGGTTAGAAGAAGACTACATTCATCACTCCATGGGGATGTTTTACCTATCGTGTGATGCCATTCGGATTGACAAACGATCCTTCAACCTTTCAAAGGTATATGAATTATGTCTTTAGCCATTCTTTGGGAAATCTATCAGGGTGTACATTGATGATTTTTGTATTTATAGTGCTCACATTTCACATTATTTGAGGGTGGAAGAAGGTTTGCAACAGTTGGATAGCTTGGGAGGTCAAGGGAACTATGATAAATGTAAGATTGCGAAGAAAGAAGTAGTCCTACTTGCTCGAGCCTACTTGGATGAAATAAATGAATTCCTTGAGACTAGAAGGGGCAGATAAATCTAAAAGCAAAAGGAATTTCAATGGATCCATCTAGGATTAACTTACTTTTACATTTATCTGCCCAAAACTCATTTATTTCATCCAAAAAGTTAGGTATATTGCTAGGTTTATTCATTTTCTTTCCCAAATGTTGCATCCTTTATAGTTCTTAGCCAACCAGATAACTTTTGTTTGGGATGAGGAGTATGATGCATATTTTGGAGTAAAGAAGGTTTTAAGAACTCTTCCTATTTTGATGCCACTTGATTGGGACCAGCAATTTCATATGAATCCAAGCATTGGAAAAGATGCTATTGGTACCATTCTATTTACAAAAGGATTCCAAGAATTCCCTTTTGCAACCTATTTACTTTGTAAGCAGGGTTATGACTAATGGAGAAAAGAGTTATTCTGAGATAGAGTAGCTTTTTTAGCCTTAATTTTTGTGTAAGGAAATTTTGTGCATATTTTGCTTAAAAGACCTTTTATTGTGATCACGGTGGAGAAACGTTTTCTAGTGGTTGTTTAGCACATGACAACATCACATAGAATAGCTAAATGGATATTGGAGTTGCAAGATTTTAACTATACTTTTAAAGTGGAAGATAGTAATAGGGCCACACTTGCAACCATATTGACTCATAGAGTACATGAGAAGCAACTAAAGATTAAAGAATCACTTAAAGAAGTTCAACCTTTGAAACCTTTGGAGAATGCTTATTTACTATTCTTTGATCCTGCATCATATAGAAAACAAACGGGGAAGCTAGTGGTGGGCTAATCTTGTATGATCCACACGGTCAAATTGTGTTCAAAGAGATTTTTTTTATAGAAGATGTTCAAACAAACAATAAGGCTGATTATACAATTTTTGAGGAAGGATTAATGAGATGCAAACAAGCAAGACTTGATAGGTTAATCATTAAAGGAATTTATCGTTGTTGTGTGTGTGAAGATGAAATTCCTACTATTTTGAAAGCTTTACATGATGAAATTCCTACTATTTTGAAAGCCTTACATGATAAACGGTGTGGGGGACATTTTGTTAGAGAGCTAACGATTGGCAAGATGAAGATGAGGAATATCCTTAGTTGTGCATTCCAATACTAGTTAAGAGCACAAGGAGTTGATCCAATACAATCACTTTTGTTATGTAGTTGCAAGGGCAACATATATTTAAATATTTGGAAAGTGAGTTTAGTCTTAAATATTTCAATTTTGGCTAGAATATGATCTCTCTTTCACGTCAAGTTCAACAATCTCCTGCATTATCTTCACAATGACCCTGAGATGCCAATGCCTTGGAGTAGCTTACTCAAAAAATTTGAGTATTAACAATTCATTTAGCCCAAGGAGTTGGATCCAGATCTCATGCACCACAGCAAGGTGGAGGTAGGCCACCTAGGAGACAACAACAAGAGTTGGTGTGTTGGAATTGCAATGGACATGGCCATAGTATGTACAACGATCCACTTCCTAGAAGAAACATAGGTGACCCTTATCATGTCTACCCTGTTTGGATGCCTCAAGGAGATAATATGCTGAGAAACCCACATGCACAAGGAGGGAATCAAATGAAAAATAGGGGGAATAATCCTCCACCTAGAGAATCAACGAAGATGGTATCCCACCTTTACTAGATAGGGGGTTCCTATAGTAGAATTAGAAGAAAGGGATAAGAAGCAAGAAGAAATAGAACATGAAGAAGAAGTGGAATGTTTTGTAAGGAAGAGAACATGAGTTCATAAACAATCTAAAAATAAGGAAGCAAAAGTAAAAAGAAGATGTTACAAAAGGAAGTAAGAAGAGGAGGAGGAGAAAGCTAATTGGGTTGGTAGAGTTTACTCTTGGCCATGGGGTGAAACCATATAATTTACAAGAGGATATAAGGAAACAGGGACCTAACATCAATTGTCCTCAGTTTTTTGCTGTGTCCATAGGTAAGGAGGAAAGTAAACAGAAGTATGAGCATTAAAATTACGAAAAGGAGGGGTGAAATAGAAGTAGCTTACTCCTATTGTTCTCATAGCACCATTGGAGGTCCAAGACGATGTTGTTCCCACTTTGGATTGTGTAATTAAAAGCCAAACAATTTCTAAAGTCTTAGTAGATGGTGGAGCCCAAATTTGCTTGCTGATGGAACCTTTAATGCACTGGTTGGGACTGAAGATACATGAGGCTTCTCCAATTAAGGTAACAATGGCAAATAATTTAGTAAAGTCAATTGCATAGGAGTCCTCAAGAATCTTAAAGTAAGTATTTTAGGGTTTCTATTAATGTTGATTTCTACGTTATTACAATCAAGGGAGATGGCTACCCCTTGGTTTTGGGTCGTCCATGGTTGATTTCCATCAAAAGATATTAAAAAATGGAAGAAAGGATAGCTAGTGATACAAACTGATAGAAAGTAAGTAGTGGTTTATTACATGAAAGAGAAGAAGAAAAATGATATATAATATAAAGATTCAGATGAAGTAGAAAAACTAATGGAGTATTTGTATTCAGAAGAGGAATTCGAGACCACTAGTGACATTGAAGATTCAGATGAAGTAGAAAAACTAATGGAGTATTTGTATTCAGAAGAGGAATTCGAGACCACTAGTGACATTGAAGATTCATCTTTGGAGGTGATGGGTGTGACACTTAATTCTCATAGGTAAGCAAGGAAGCTGCAACAACTAAAGTTCAAGAAGAGTTAAAGGTAGATGAAAGTAGGTTGAAAGTTATGTTGGTAGATGACTTGGAGCACGTAGAATGGAAGGAGTTCTTGGACATGCTATATAGGTATCCTTTTTCTTTTTGTTTCTGACAGATTAGAGGAGTAGATGCCATACATCATCACATTGACTTGAAGGAGAATGCCAAGTGGTTGGGAGTGGTACATGATGATGCTTTTCCTAAAGAGGTGACCAAGTTACTAAAAGCGATATTTATATACTTTGTTAAAAAATTTGAGTGGGTTTCTCTTATGGTGGCTACTCCTAAAAAGAATGGTAAATGGCAGGTATGTGTGGATGATAAACCACTCAATATAGCAAAAAAGAGAGATCATTTTCCTCTACCCTTTCAAGATGAAATTCTCAATGAGGTGGCTGGTCATGAGCATTATAGACTGTTTGATGGTTGTTCAAGTTACTTTTAGATATGGATTACAGGAGAAGGTTAGAAGAAGACTACATTCATCACTCCATGGGGATGTTTTACCTATCGTGTGATGCCATTCGGATTGACAAACGATCCTTCAACCTTTCAAAGGTATATGAATTATGTCTTTAGCCATTCTTTGGGAAATCTATCAGGGTGTACATTGATGATTTTTGTATTTATAGTGCTCACATTTCACATTATTTGAGGGTGGAAGAAGGTTTGCAACAGTTGGATAGCTTGGGAGGTCAAGGGAACTATGATAAATGTAAGATTGCGAAGAAAGAAGTAGTCCTACTTGCTCGAGCCTACTTGGATGAAATAAATGAATTCCTTGAGACTAGAAGGGGCAGATAAATCTAAAAGCAAAAGGAATTTCAATGGATCCATCTAGGATTAACTTACTTTTACATTTATCTGCCCAAAACTCATTTATTTCATCCAAAAAGTTAGGTATATTGCTAGGTTTATTCATTTTCTTTCCCAAATGTTGCATCCTTTATAGTTCTTAGCCAACCAGATAACTTTTGTTTGGGATGAGGAGTATGATGCATATTTTGGAGTAAAGAAGGTTTTAAGAACTCTTCCTATTTTGATGCCACTTGATTGGGACCAGCAATTTCATATGAATCCAAGCATTGGAAAAGATGCTATTGGTACCATTCTATTTACAAAAGGATTCCAAGAATTCCCTTTTGCAACCTATTTACTTTGTAAGCAGGGTTATGACTAATGGAGAAAAGAGTTATTCTGAGATAGAGTAGCTTTTTTAGCCTTAATTTTTGTGTAAGGAAATTTTGTGCATATTTTGCTTAAAATACCTTTTATTGTGATCACGGTGGAGAAACGTTTTCTAGTGGTTGTTTAGCACATGACAACATCACATAGAATAGCTAAATGGATATTGGAGTTGCAAGATTTTAACTATACTTTTAAAGTGGAAGATAGTAATAGGGCCACACTTGCAACCATATTGACTCATAGAGTACATGAGAAGCAACTAAAGATTAAAGAATCACTTAAAGAAGTACAACCTTTGAAACCTTTGGAGAATGCTTATTTACTGTTCTTTGATCCTGCATCATATAGAAAACAAACGGGGAAGCTAGTGGTGGGCTAATCTTGTATGATCCACACGGTCAAATTGTGTTCAAAGAGATTTTTTTTATAGAAGATGTTCAAACAAACAATAAGGCTGATTATACAATTTTTGAGGAAGGATTAATGAGATGCAAACAAGCAAGACTTGATAGGTTAATCATTAAAGGAATTTATCGTTGTTGTGTGTGTGAAGATGAAATTCCTACTATTTTGAAAGCTTTACATGATGAAATTCCTACTATTTTGAAAGCCTTACATGATAAACGGTGTGGGGGACATTTTGTTAGAGAGCTAACGATTGGCAAGATGAAGATGAGGAATATCCTTAGTTGTGCATTCCAATACTAGTTAAGAGCACAAGGAGTTGATCCAATACAATCACTTTTGTTATGTAGTTGCAAGGGCAACATATATTTAAATATTTGGAAAGTGAGTTTAGTCTTAAATATTTCAATTTTGGCTAGAATATGATCTCTCTTTCACGTCAAGTTCAACAATCTCCTGCATTATCTTCACAATGACCCTGAGATGCCAATGCCTTGGAGTAGCTTACTCAAAAAATTTGAGTATTAACAATTCATTTAGCCCAAGGAGTTGGATCCAGATCTCATGCACCACAGCAAGGTGGAGGTAGGCCACCTAGGAGACAACAACAAGAGTTGGTGTGTTGGAATTGCAATGGACATGGCCATAGTATGTACAACGATCCACTTCCTAGAAGAAACATAGGTGACCCTTATCATGTCTACCCTGTTTGGATGCCTCAAGGAGATAATATGCTGAGAAACCCACATGCACAAGGAGGGAATCAAATGAAAAATAGGGGGAATAATCCTCCACCTAGAGAATCAACGAAGATGGTATCCCACCTTTACTAGATAGGGGGTTCCTATAGTAGAATTAGAAGAAAGGGATAAGAAGCAAGAAGAAATAGAACATGAAGAAGAAGTGGAATGTTTTGTAAGGAAGAGAACATGAGTTCATAAACAATCTAAAAATAAGGAAGCAAAAGTAAAAAGAAGATGTTACAAAAGGAAGTAAGAAGAGGAGGAGGAGAAAGCTAATTGGGTTGGTAGAGTTTACTCTTGGCCATGGGGTGAAACCATATAATTTACAAGAGGATATAAGGAAACAGGGACCTAACATCAATTGTCCTCAGTTTTTTGCTGTGTCCATAGGTAAGGAGGAAAGTAAACAGAAGTATGAGCATTAAAATTACGAAAAGGAGGGGTGAAATAGAAGTAGCTTACTCCTATTGTTCTCATAGCACCATTGGAGGTCCAAGACGATGTTGTTCCCACTTTGGATTGTGTAATTAAAAGCCAAACAATTTCTAAAGTCTTAGTAGATGGTGGAGCCCAAATTTGCTTGCTGATGGAACCTTTAATGCACTGGTTGGGACTGAAGATACATGAGGCTTCTCCAATTAAGGTAACAATGGCAAATAATTTAGTAAAGTCAATTGCATAGGAGTCCTCAAGAATCTTAAAGTAAGTATTTTAGGGTTTCTATTAATGTTGATTTCTACGTTATTACAATCAAGGGAGATGGCTACCCCTTGGTTTTGGGTCGTCCATGGTTGATTTCCATCAAAAGATATTAAAAAATGGAAGAAAGGATAGCTAGTGATACAAACTGATAGAAAGTAAGTAGTGGTTTATTACATGAAAGAGAAGAAGAAAAATGATATATAATATAAAGATTCAGATGAAGTAGAAAAACTAATGGAGTATTTGTATTCAGAAGAGGAATTCGAGACCACTAGTGACATTGAAGATTCAGATGAAGTAGAAAAACTAATGGAGTATTTGTATTCAGAAGAGGAATTCGAGACCACTAGTGACATTGAAGATTCATCTTTGGAGGTGATGGGTGTGACACTTAATTCTCATAGGTAAGCAAGGAAGCTGCAACAACTAAAGTTCAAGAAGAGTTAAAGGTAGATGAAAGTAGGTTGAAAGTTATGTTGGTAGATGACTTGGAGCACGTAGAATGGAAGGAGTTCTTGGACATGCTATATAGGTATCCTTTTTCTTTTTGTTTCTGACAGATTAGAGGAGTAGATGCCATACATCATCACATTGACTTGAAGGAGAATGCCAAGTGGTTGGGAGTGGTACATGATGATGCTTTTCCTAAAGAGGTGACCAAGTTACTAAAAGCGATATTTATATACTTTGTTAAAAAATTTGAGTGGGTTTCTCTTATGGTGGCTACTCCTAAAAAGAATGGTAAATGGCAGGTATGTGTGGATGATAAACCACTCAATATAGCAAAAAAGAGAGATCATTTTCCTCTACCCTTTCAAGATGAAATTCTCAATGAGGTGGCTGGTCATGAGCATTATAGACTGTTTGATGGTTGTTCAAGTTACTTTTAGATATGGATTACAGGAGAAGGTTAGAAGAAGACTACATTCATCACTCCATGGGGATGTTTTACCTATCGTGTGATGCCATTCGGATTGACAAACGATCCTTCAACCTTTCAAAGGTATATGAATTATGTCTTTAGCCATTCTTTGGGAAATCTATCAGGGTGTACATTGATGATTTTTGTATTTATAGTGCTCACATTTCACATTATTTGAGGGTGGAAGAAGGTTTGCAACAGTTGGATAGCTTGGGAGGTCAAGGGAACTATGATAAATGTAAGATTGCGAAGAAAGAAGTAGTCCTACTTGCTCGAGCCTACTTGGATGAAATAAATGAATTCCTTGAGACTAGAAGGGGCAGATAAATCTAAAAGCAAAAGGAATTTCAATGGATCCATCTAGGATTAACTTACTTTTACATTTATCTGCCCAAAACTCATTTATTTCATCCAAAAAGTTAGGTATATTGCTAGGTTTATTCATTTTCTTTCCCAAATGTTGCATCCTTTATAGTTCTTAGCCAACCAGATAACTTTTGTTTGGGATGAGGAGTATGATGCATATTTTGGAGTAAAGAAGGTTTTAAGAACTCTTCCTATTTTGATGCCACTTGATTGGGACCAGCAATTTCATATGAATCCAAGCATTGGAAAAGATGCTATTGGTACCATTCTATTTACAAAAGGATTCCAAGAATTCCCTTTTGCAACCTATTTACTTTGTAAGCAGGGTTATGACTAATGGAGAAAAGAGTTATTCTGAGATAGAGTAGCTTTTTTAGCCTTAATTTTTGTGTAAGGAAATTTTGTGCATATTTTGCTTAAAAGACCTTTTATTGTGATCACGGTGGAGAAACGTTTTCTAGTGGTTGTTTAGCACATGACAACATCACATAGAATAGCTAAATGGATATTGGAGTTGCAAGATTTTAACTATACTTTTAAAGTGGAAGATAGTAATAGGGCCACACTTGCAACCATATTGACTCATAGAGTACATGAGAAGCAACTAAAGATTAAAGAATCACTTAAAGAAGTTCAACCTTTGAAACCTTTGGAGAATGCTTATTTACTATTCTTTGATCCTGCATCATATAGAAAACAAACGGGGAAGCTAGTGGTGGGCTAATCTTGTATGATCCACACGGTCAAATTGTGTTCAAAGAGATTTTTTTTATAGAAGATGTTCAAACAAACAATAAGGCTGATTATACAATTTTTGAGGAAGGATTAATGAGATGCAAACAAGCAAGACTTGATAGGTTAATCATTAAAGGAATTTATCGTTGTTGTGTGTGTGAAGATGAAATTCCTACTATTTTGAAAGCTTTACATGATGAAATTCCTACTATTTTGAAAGCCTTACATGATAAACGGTGTGGGGGACATTTTGTTAGAGAGCTAACGATTGGCAAGATGAAGATGAGGAATATCCTTAGTTGTGCATTCCAATACTAGTTAAGAGCACAAGGAGTTGATCCAATACAATCACTTTTGTTATGTAGTTGCAAGGGCAACATATATTTAAATATTTGGAAAGTGAGTTTAGTCTTAAATATTTCAATTTTGGCTAGAATATGATCTCTCTTTCACGTCAAGTTCAACAATCTCCTGCATTATCTTCACAATGACCCTGAGATGCCAATGCCTTGGAGTAGCTTACTCAAAAAATTTGAGTATTAACAATTCATTTAGCCCAAGGAGTTGGATCCAGATCTCATGCACCACAGCAAGGTGGAGGTAGGCCACCTAGGAGACAACAACAAGAGTTGGTGTGTTGGAATTGCAATGGACATGGCCATAGTATGTACAACGATCCACTTCCTAGAAGAAACATAGGTGACCCTTATCATGTCTACCCTGTTTGGATGCCTCAAGGAGATAATATGCTGAGAAACCCACATGCACAAGGAGGGAATCAAATGAAAAATAGGGGGAATAATCCTCCACCTAGAGAATCAACGAAGATGGTATCCCACCTTTACTAGATAGGGGGTTCCTATAGTAGAATTAGAAGAAAGGGATAAGAAGCAAGAAGAAATAGAACATGAAGAAGAAGTGGAATGTTTTGTAAGGAAGAGAACATGAGTTCATAAACAATCTAAAAATAAGGAAGCAAAAGTAAAAAGAAGATGTTACAAAAGGAAGTAAGAAGAGGAGGAGGAGAAAGCTAATTGGGTTGGTAGAGTTTACTCTTGGCCATGGGGTGAAACCATATAATTTACAAGAGGATATAAGGAAACAGGGACCTAACATCAATTGTCCTCAGTTTTTTGCTGTGTCCATAGGTAAGGAGGAAAGTAAACAGAAGTATGAGCATTAAAATTACGAAAAGGAGGGGTGAAATAGAAGTAGCTTACTCCTATTGTTCTCATAGCACCATTGGAGGTCCAAGACGATGTTGTTCCCACTTTGGATTGTGTAATTAAAAGCCAAACAATTTCTAAAGTCTTAGTAGATGGTGGAGCCCAAATTTGCTTGCTGATGGAACCTTTAATGCACTGGTTGGGACTGAAGATACATGAGGCTTCTCCAATTAAGGTAACAATGGCAAATAATTTAGTAAAGTCAATTGCATAGGAGTCCTCAAGAATCTTAAAGTAAGTATTTTAGGGTTTCTATTAATGTTGATTTCTACGTTATTACAATCAAGGGAGATGGCTACCCCTTGGTTTTGGGTCGTCCATGGTTGATTTCCATCAAAAGATATTAAAAAATGGAAGAAAGGATAGCTAGTGATACAAACTGATAGAAAGTAAGTAGTGGTTTATTACATGAAAGAGAAGAAGAAAAATGATATATAATATAAAGATTCAGATGAAGTAGAAAAACTAATGGAGTATTTGTATTCAGAAGAGGAATTCGAGACCACTAGTGACATTGAAGATTCAGATGAAGTAGAAAAACTAATGGAGTATTTGTATTCAGAAGAGGAATTCGAGACCACTAGTGACATTGAAGATTCATCTTTGGAGGTGATGGGTGTGACACTTAATTCTCATAGGTAAGCAAGGAAGCTGCAACAACTAAAGTTCAAGAAGAGTTAAAGGTAGATGAAAGTAGGTTGAAAGTTATGTTGGTAGATGACTTGGAGCACGTAGAATGGAAGGAGTTCTTGGACATGCTATATAGGTATCCTTTTTCTTTTTGTTTCTGACAGATTAGAGGAGTAGATGCCATACATCATCACATTGACTTGAAGGAGAATGCCAAGTGGTTGGGAGTGGTACATGATGATGCTTTTCCTAAAGAGGTGACCAAGTTACTAAAAGCGATATTTATATACTTTGTTAAAAAATTTGAGTGGGTTTCTCTTATGGTGGCTACTCCTAAAAAGAATGGTAAATGGCAGGTATGTGTGGATGATAAACCACTCAATATAGCAAAAAAGAGAGATCATTTTCCTCTACCCTTTCAAGATGAAATTCTCAATGAGGTGGCTGGTCATGAGCATTATAGACTGTTTGATGGTTGTTCAAGTTACTTTTAGATATGGATTACAGGAGAAGGTTAGAAGAAGACTACATTCATCACTCCATGGGGATGTTTTACCTATCGTGTGATGCCATTCGGATTGACAAACGATCCTTCAACCTTTCAAAGGTATATGAATTATGTCTTTAGCCATTCTTTGGGAAATCTATCAGGGTGTACATTGATGATTTTTGTATTTATAGTGCTCACATTTCACATTATTTGAGGGTGGAAGAAGGTTTGCAACAGTTGGATAGCTTGGGAGGTCAAGGGAACTATGATAAATGTAAGATTGCGAAGAAAGAAGTAGTCCTACTTGCTCGAGCCTACTTGGATGAAATAAATGAATTCCTTGAGACTAGAAGGGGCAGATAAATCTAAAAGCAAAAGGAATTTCAATGGATCCATCTAGGATTAACTTACTTTTACATTTATCTGCCCAAAACTCATTTATTTCATCCAAAAAGTTAGGTATATTGCTAGGTTTATTCATTTTCTTTCCCAAATGTTGCATCCTTTATAGTTCTTAGCCAACCAGATAACTTTTGTTTGGGATGAGGAGTATGATGCATATTTTGGAGTAAAGAAGGTTTTAAGAACTCTTCCTATTTTGATGCCACTTGATTGGGACCAGCAATTTCATATGAATCCAAGCATTGGAAAAGATGCTATTGGTACCATTCTATTTACAAAAGGATTCCAAGAATTCCCTTTTGCAACCTATTTACTTTGTAAGCAGGGTTATGACTAATGGAGAAAAGAGTTATTCTGAGATAGAGTAGCTTTTTTAGCCTTAATTTTTGTGTAAGGAAATTTTGTGCATATTTTGCTTAAAATACCTTTTATTGTGATCACGGTGGAGAAACGTTTTCTAGTGGTTGTTTAGCACATGACAACATCACATAGAATAGCTAAATGGATATTGGAGTTGCAAGATTTTAACTATACTTTTAAAGTGGAAGATAGTAATAGGGCCACACTTGCAACCATATTGACTCATAGAGTACATGAGAAGCAACTAAAGATTAAAGAATCACTTAAAGAAGTACAACCTTTGAAACCTTTGGAGAATGCTTATTTACTGTTCTTTGATCCTGCATCATATAGAAAACAAACGGGGAAGCTAGTGGTGGGCTAATCTTGTATGATCCACACGGTCAAATTGTGTTCAAAGAGATTTTTTTTATAGAAGATGTTCAAACAAACAATAAGGCTGATTATACAATTTTTGAGGAAGGATTAATGAGATGCAAACAAGCAAGACTTGATAGGTTAATCATTAAAGGAATTTATCGTTGTTGTGTGTGTGAAGATGAAATTCCTACTATTTTGAAAGCTTTACATGATGAAATTCCTACTATTTTGAAAGCCTTACATGATAAACGGTGTGGGGGACATTTTGTTAGAGAGCTAACGATTGGCAAGATGAAGATGAGGAATATCCTTAGTTGTGCATTCCAATACTAGTTAAGAGCACAAGGAGTTGATCCAATACAATCACTTTTGTTATGTAGTTGCAAGGGCAACATATATTTAAATATTTGGAAAGTGAGTTTAGTCTTAAATATTTCAATTTTGGCTAGAATATGATCTCTCTTTCACGTCAAGTTCAACAATCTCCTGCATTATCTTCACAATGACCCTGAGATGCCAATGCCTTGGAGTAGCTTACTCAAAAAATTTGAGTATTAACAATTCATTTAGCCCAAGGAGTTGGATCCAGATCTCATGCACCACAGCAAGGTGGAGGTAGGCCACCTAGGAGACAACAACAAGAGTTGGTGTGTTGGAATTGCAATGGACATGGCCATAGTATGTACAACGATCCACTTCCTAGAAGAAACATAGGTGACCCTTATCATGTCTACCCTGTTTGGATGCCTCAAGGAGATAATATGCTGAGAAACCCACATGCACAAGGAGGGAATCAAATGAAAAATAGGGGGAATAATCCTCCACCTAGAGAATCAACGAAGATGGTATCCCACCTTTACTAGATAGGGGGTTCCTATAGTAGAATTAGAAGAAAGGGATAAGAAGCAAGAAGAAATAGAACATGAAGAAGAAGTGGAATGTTTTGTAAGGAAGAGAACATGAGTTCATAAACAATCTAAAAATAAGGAAGCAAAAGTAAAAAGAAGATGTTACAAAAGGAAGTAAGAAGAGGAGGAGGAGAAAGCTAATTGGGTTGGTAGAGTTTACTCTTGGCCATGGGGTGAAACCATATAATTTACAAGAGGATATAAGGAAACAGGGACCTAACATCAATTGTCCTCAGTTTTTTGCTGTGTCCATAGGTAAGGAGGAAAGTAAACAGAAGTATGAGCATTAAAATTACGAAAAGGAGGGGTGAAATAGAAGTAGCTTACTCCTATTGTTCTCATAGCACCATTGGAGGTCCAAGACGATGTTGTTCCCACTTTGGATTGTGTAATTAAAAGCCAAACAATTTCTAAAGTCTTAGTAGATGGTGGAGCCCAAATTTGCTTGCTGATGGAACCTTTAATGCACTGGTTGGGACTGAAGATACATGAGGCTTCTCCAATTAAGGTAACAATGGCAAATAATTTAGTAAAGTCAATTGCATAGGAGTCCTCAAGAATCTTAAAGTAAGTATTTTAGGGTTTCTATTAATGTTGATTTCTACGTTATTACAATCAAGGGAGATGGCTACCCCTTGGTTTTGGGTCGTCCATGGTTGATTTCCATCAAAAGATATTAAAAAATGGAAGAAAGGATAGCTAGTGATACAAACTGATAGAAAGTAAGTAGTGGTTTATTACATGAAAGAGAAGAAGAAAAATGATATATAATATAAAGATTCAGATGAAGTAGAAAAACTAATGGAGTATTTGTATTCAGAAGAGGAATTCGAGACCACTAGTGACATTGAAGATTCAGATGAAGTAGAAAAACTAATGGAGTATTTGTATTCAGAAGAGGAATTCGAGACCACTAGTGACATTGAAGATTCATCTTTGGAGGTGATGGGTGTGACACTTAATTCTCATAGGTAAGCAAGGAAGCTGCAACAACTAAAGTTCAAGAAGAGTTAAAGGTAGATGAAAGTAGGTTGAAAGTTATGTTGGTAGATGACTTGGAGCACGTAGAATGGAAGGAGTTCTTGGACATGCTATATAGGTATCCTTTTTCTTTTTGTTTCTGACAGATTAGAGGAGTAGATGCCATACATCATCACATTGACTTGAAGGAGAATGCCAAGTGGTTGGGAGTGGTACATGATGATGCTTTTCCTAAAGAGGTGACCAAGTTACTAAAAGCGATATTTATATACTTTGTTAAAAAATTTGAGTGGGTTTCTCTTATGGTGGCTACTCCTAAAAAGAATGGTAAATGGCAGGTATGTGTGGATGATAAACCACTCAATATAGCAAAAAAGAGAGATCATTTTCCTCTACCCTTTCAAGATGAAATTCTCAATGAGGTGGCTGGTCATGAGCATTATAGACTGTTTGATGGTTGTTCAAGTTACTTTTAGATATGGATTACAGGAGAAGGTTAGAAGAAGACTACATTCATCACTCCATGGGGATGTTTTACCTATCGTGTGATGCCATTCGGATTGACAAACGATCCTTCAACCTTTCAAAGGTATATGAATTATGTCTTTAGCCATTCTTTGGGAAATCTATCAGGGTGTACATTGATGATTTTTGTATTTATAGTGCTCACATTTCACATTATTTGAGGGTGGAAGAAGGTTTGCAACAGTTGGATAGCTTGGGAGGTCAAGGGAACTATGATAAATGTAAGATTGCGAAGAAAGAAGTAGTCCTACTTGCTCGAGCCTACTTGGATGAAATAAATGAATTCCTTGAGACTAGAAGGGGCAGATAAATCTAAAAGCAAAAGGAATTTCAATGGATCCATCTAGGATTAACTTACTTTTACATTTATCTGCCCAAAACTCATTTATTTCATCCAAAAAGTTAGGTATATTGCTAGGTTTATTCATTTTCTTTCCCAAATGTTGCATCCTTTATAGTTCTTAGCCAACCAGATAACTTTTGTTTGGGATGAGGAGTATGATGCATATTTTGGAGTAAAGAAGGTTTTAAGAACTCTTCCTATTTTGATGCCACTTGATTGGGACCAGCAATTTCATATGAATCCAAGCATTGGAAAAGATGCTATTGGTACCATTCTATTTACAAAAGGATTCCAAGAATTCCCTTTTGCAACCTATTTACTTTGTAAGCAGGGTTATGACTAATGGAGAAAAGAGTTATTCTGAGATAGAGTAGCTTTTTTAGCCTTAATTTTTGTGTAAGGAAATTTTGTGCATATTTTGCTTAAAAGACCTTTTATTGTGATCACGGTGGAGAAACGTTTTCTAGTGGTTGTTTAGCACATGACAACATCACATAGAATAGCTAAATGGATATTGGAGTTGCAAGATTTTAACTATACTTTTAAAGTGGAAGATAGTAATAGGGCCACACTTGCAACCATATTGACTCATAGAGTACATGAGAAGCAACTAAAGATTAAAGAATCACTTAAAGAAGTTCAACCTTTGAAACCTTTGGAGAATGCTTATTTACTGTTCTTTGATCCTGCATCATATAGAAAACAAACGGGGAAGCTAGTGGTGGGCTAATCTTGTATGATCCACACGGTCAAATTGTGTTCAAAGAGATTTTTTTTATAGAAGATGTTCAAACAAACAATAAGGCTGATTATACAATTTTTGAGGAAGGATTAATGAGATGCAAACAAGCAAGACTTGATAGGTTAATCATTAAAGGAATTTATCGTTGTTGTGTGTGTGAAGATGAAATTCCTACTATTTTGAAAGCTTTACATGATGAAATTCCTACTATTTTGAAAGCCTTACATGATAAACGGTGTGGGGGACATTTTGTTAGAGAGCTAACGATTGGCAAGATGAAGATGAGGAATATCCTTAGTTGTGCATTCCAATACTAGTTAAGAGCACAAGGAGTTGATCCAATACAATCACTTTTGTTATGTAGTTGCAAGGGCAACATATATTTAAATATTTGGAAAGTGAGTTTAGTCTTAAATATTTCAATTTTGGCTAGAATATGATCTCTCTTTCACGTCAAGTTCAACAATCTCCTGCATTATCTTCACAATGACCCTGAGATGCCAATGCCTTGGAGTAGCTTACTCAAAAAATTTGAGTATTAACAATTCATTTAGCCCAAGGAGTTGGATCCAGATCTCATGCACCACAGCAAGGTGGAGGTAGGCCACCTAGGAGACAACAACAAGAGTTGGTGTGTTGGAATTGCAATGGACATGGCCATAGTATGTACAACGATCCACTTCCTAGAAGAAACATAGGTGACCCTTATCATGTCTACCCTGTTTGGATGCCTCAAGGAGATAATATGCTGAGAAACCCACATGCACAAGGAGGGAATCAAATGAAAAATAGGGGGAATAATCCTCCACCTAGAGAATCAACGAAGATGGTATCCCACCTTTACTAGATAGGGGGTTCCTATAGTAGAATTAGAAGAAAGGGATAAGAAGCAAGAAGAAATAGAACATGAAGAAGAAGTGGAATGTTTTGTAAGGAAGAGAACATGAGTTCATAAACAATCTAAAAATAAGGAAGCAAAAGTAAAAAGAAGATGTTACAAAAGGAAGTAAGAAGAGGAGGAGGAGAAAGCTAATTGGGTTGGTAGAGTTTACTCTTGGCCATGGGGTGAAACCATATAATTTACAAGAGGATATAAGGAAACAGGGACCTAACATCAATTGTCCTCAGTTTTTTGCTGTGTCCATAGGTAAGGAGGAAAGTAAACAGAAGTATGAGCATTAAAATTACGAAAAGGAGGGGTGAAATAGAAGTAGCTTACTCCTATTGTTCTCATAGCACCATTGGAGGTCCAAGACGATGTTGTTCCCACTTTGGATTGTGTAATTAAAAGCCAAACAATTTCTAAAGTCTTAGTAGATGGTGGAGCCCAAATTTGCTTGCTGATGGAACCTTTAATGCACTGGTTGGGACTGAAGATACATGAGGCTTCTCCAATTAAGGTAACAATGGCAAATAATTTAGTAAAGTCAATTGCATAGGAGTCCTCAAGAATCTTAAAGTAAGTATTTTAGGGTTTCTATTAATGTTGATTTCTACGTTATTACAATCAAGGGAGATGGCTACCCCTTGGTTTTGGGTCGTCCATGGTTGATTTCCATCAAAAGATATTAAAAAATGGAAGAAAGGATAGCTAGTGATACAAACTGATAGAAAGTAAGTAGTGGTTTATTACATGAAAGAGAAGAAGAAAAATGATATATAATATAAAGATTCAGATGAAGTAGAAAAACTAATGGAGTATTTGTATTCAGAAGAGGAATTCGAGACCACTAGTGACATTGAAGATTCAGATGAAGTAGAAAAACTAATGGAGTATTTGTATTCAGAAGAGGAATTCGAGACCACTAGTGACATTGAAGATTCATCTTTGGAGGTGATGGGTGTGACACTTAATTCTCATAGGTAAGCAAGGAAGCTGCAACAACTAAAGTTCAAGAAGAGTTAAAGGTAGATGAAAGTAGGTTGAAAGTTATGTTGGTAGATGACTTGGAGCACGTAGAATGGAAGGAGTTCTTGGACATGCTATATAGGTATCCTTTTTCTTTTTGTTTCTGACAGATTAGAGGAGTAGATGCCATACATCATCACATTGACTTGAAGGAGAATGCCAAGTGGTTGGGAGTGGTACATGATGATGCTTTTCCTAAAGAGGTGACCAAGTTACTAAAAGCGATATTTATATACTTTGTTAAAAAATTTGAGTGGGTTTCTCTTATGGTGGCTACTCCTAAAAAGAATGGTAAATGGCAGGTATGTGTGGATGATAAACCACTCAATATAGCAAAAAAGAGAGATCATTTTCCTCTACCCTTTCAAGATGAAATTCTCAATGAGGTGGCTGGTCATGAGCATTATAGACTGTTTGATGGTTGTTCAAGTTACTTTTAGATATGGATTACAGGAGAAGGTTAGAAGAAGACTACATTCATCACTCCATGGGGATGTTTTACCTATCGTGTGATGCCATTCGGATTGACAAACGATCCTTCAACCTTTCAAAGGTATATGAATTATGTCTTTAGCCATTCTTTGGGAAATCTATCAGGGTGTACATTGATGATTTTTGTATTTATAGTGCTCACATTTCACATTATTTGAGGGTGGAAGAAGGTTTGCAACAGTTGGATAGCTTGGGAGGTCAAGGGAACTATGATAAATGTAAGATTGCGAAGAAAGAAGTAGTCCTACTTGCTCGAGCCTACTTGGATGAAATAAATGAATTCCTTGAGACTAGAAGGGGCAGATAAATCTAAAAGCAAAAGGAATTTCAATGGATCCATCTAGGATTAACTTACTTTTACATTTATCTGCCCAAAACTCATTTATTTCATCCAAAAAGTTAGGTATATTGCTAGGTTTATTCATTTTCTTTCCCAAATGTTGCATCCTTTATAGTTCTTAGCCAACCAGATAACTTTTGTTTGGGATGAGGAGTATGATGCATATTTTGGAGTAAAGAAGGTTTTAAGAACTCTTCCTATTTTGATGCCACTTGATTGGGACCAGCAATTTCATATGAATCCAAGCATTGGAAAAGATGCTATTGGTACCATTCTATTTACAAAAGGATTCCAAGAATTCCCTTTTGCAACCTATTTACTTTGTAAGCAGGGTTATGACTAATGGAGAAAAGAGTTATTCTGAGATAGAGTAGCTTTTTTAGCCTTAATTTTTGTGTAAGGAAATTTTGTGCATATTTTGCTTAAAATACCTTTTATTGTGATCACGGTGGAGAAACGTTTTCTAGTGGTTGTTTAGCACATGACAACATCACATAGAATAGCTAAATGGATATTGGAGTTGCAAGATTTTAACTATACTTTTAAAGTGGAAGATAGTAATAGGGCCACACTTGCAACCATATTGACTCATAGAGTACATGAGAAGCAACTAAAGATTAAAGAATCACTTAAAGAAGTACAACCTTTGAAACCTTTGGAGAATGCTTATTTACTGTTCTTTGATCCTGCATCATATAGAAAACAAACGGGGAAGCTAGTGGTGGGCTAATCTTGTATGATCCACACGGTCAAATTGTGTTCAAAGAGATTTTTTTTATAGAAGATGTTCAAACAAACAATAAGGCTGATTATACAATTTTTGAGGAAGGATTAATGAGATGCAAACAAGCAAGACTTGATAGGTTAATCATTAAAGGAATTTATCGTTGTTGTGTGTGTGAAGATGAAATTCCTACTATTTTGAAAGCTTTACATGATGAAATTCCTACTATTTTGAAAGCCTTACATGATAAACGGTGTGGGGGACATTTTGTTAGAGAGCTAACGACTGGCAAGATGAAGATGAGGAATATCCTTAGTTGTGCATTCCAATACTAGTTAAGAGCACAAGGAGTTGATCCAATACAATCACTTTTGTTATGTAGTTGCAAGGGCAACATATATTTAAATATTTGGAAAGTGAGTTTAGTCTTAAATATTTCAATTTTGGCTAGAATATGATCTCTCTTTCACGTCAAGTTCAACAATCTCCTGCATTATCTTCACAATGACCCTGAGATGCCAATGCCTTGGAGTAGCTTACTCAAAAAATTTGAGAATTAACAATTCATTTAGCCCAAGGAGTTGGATCCAGATCTCATGCACCACAGCAAGGTGGAGGTAGGCCACCTAGGAGACAACAACAAGAGTTGGTGTGTTGGAATTGCAATGGACATGGCCATAGTATGTACAACGATCACTTCCTAGAAGAAACATAGGTGACCCTTATCATGTCTACCCTGTTTTGATGCCTCAAGGAGATAATATGCTGAGAAACCCACATGCACAAGGAGGGAATCAAATGAAAAATAGGGGGAATAATCCTCCACCTAGAGAATCAATGAAGATGGTATCCCACCTTTACTAGATAGGGGGTTCCTATAGTAGAATTAGAAGAAAGGGATAAGAAGCAAGAAGAAATAGAACATGAAGAAGAAGTGGAATGTTTTGTAAGGAAGAGAACATGAGTTCATAAACAATCTAAAAATAAGGAAGCAAAAGTAAAAAGAAGATGTTACAAAAGGAAGTAAGAAGAGGAGGAGGAGAAAGCTAATTGGGTTGGTAGAGTTTACTCTTGGCCATGGGGTGAAACCATATAATTTACAAGAGGATATAAGGAAACAGGGACCTAACATCAATTGTCCTCAGTTTTTTGCTGTGTCCATAGGTAAGGAGGAAAGTAAACAGAAGTATGAGCATTAAAATTACGAAAAGGAGGGGTGAAATAGAAGTAGCTTACTCCTATTGTTCTCATAGCACCATTGGAGGTCCAAGACGATGTTGTTCCCACTTTGGATTGTGTAATTAAAAGCCAAACAATTTCTAAAGTCTTAGTAGATGGTGGAGCCCAAATTTGCTTGCTGATGGAACCTTTAATGCACTGGTTGGGACTGAAGATACATGAGGCTTCTCCAATTAAGGTAACAATGGCAAATAATTTAGTAAAGTCAATTGCATAGGAGTCCTCAAGAATCTTAAAGTAAGTATTTTAGGGTTTCTATTAATGTTGATTTCTACGTTATTACAATCAAGGGAGATGGCTACCCCTTGGTTTTGGGTCGTCCATGGTTGATTTCCATCAAAAGATATTAAAAAATGGAAGAAAGGATAGCTAGTGATACAAACTGATAGAAAGTAAGTAGTGGTTTATTACATGAAAGAGAAGAAGAAAAATGATATATAATATAAAGATTCAGATGAAGTAGAAAAACTAATGGAGTATTTGTATTCAAAAGAGGAATTCGAGACCACTAGTGACATTGAAGATTCAGATGAAGTAGAAAAACTAATGGAGTATTTGTATTCAGAAGAGGAATTCGAGACCACTAGTGACATTGAAGATTCATCTTTGGAGGTGATGGGTGTGACACTTAATTCTCATAGGTAAGCAAGGAAGCTGCAACAACTAAAGTTCAAGAAGAGTTAAAGGTAGATGAAAGTAGGTTGAAAGTTATGTTGGTAGATGACTTGGAGCACGTAGAATGGAAGGAGTTCTTGGACATGCTATATAGGTATCCTTTTTCTTTTTGTTTCTGACAGATTAGAGGAGTAGATGCCATACATCATCACATTGACTTGAAGGAGAATGCCAAGTGGTTGGGAGTGGTACATGATGATGCTTTTCCTAAAGAGGTGACCAAGTTACTAAAAGCGATATTTATATACTTTGTTAAAAAATTTGAGTGGGTTTCTCTTATGGTGGCTACTCCTAAAAAGAATGGTAAATGGCAGGTATGTGTGGATGATAAACCACTCAATATAGCAAAAAAGAGAGATCATTTTCCTCTACCCTTTCAAGATGAAATTCTCAATGAGGTGGCTGGTCATGAGCATTATAGACTGTTTGATGGTTGTTCAAGTTACTTTTAGATATGGATTACAGGAGAAGGTTAGAAGAAGACTACATTCATCACTCCATGGGGATGTTTTACCTATCGTGTGATGCCATTCGGATTGACAAACGATCCTTCAACCTTTCAAAGGTATATGAATTATGTCTTTAGCCATTCTTTGGGAAATCTATCAGGGTGTACATTGATGATTTTTGTATTTATAGTGCTCACATTTCACATTATTTGAGGGTGGAAGAAGGTTTGCAACAGTTGGATAGCTTGGGAGGTCAAGGGAACTATGATAAATGTAAGATTGCGAAGAAAGAAGTAGTCCTACTTGCTCGAGCCTACTTGGATGAAATAAATGAATTCCTTGAGACTAGAAGGGGCAGATAAATCTAAAAGCAAAAGGAATTTCAATGGATCCATCTAGGATTAACTTACTTTTACATTTATCTGCCCAAAACTCATTTATTTCATCCAAAAAGTTAGGTATATTGCTAGGTTTATTCATTTTCTTTCCCAAATGTTGCATCCTTTATAGTTCTTAGCCAACCAGATAACTTTTGTTTGGGATGAGGAGTATGATGCATATTTTGGAGTAAAGAAGGTTTTAAGAACTCTTCCTATTTTGATGCCACTTGATTGGGACCAGCAATTTCATATGAATCCAAGCATTGGAAAAGATGCTATTGGTACCATTCTATTTACAAAAGGATTCCAAGAATTCCCTTTTGCAACCTATTTACTTTGTAAGCAGGGTTATGACTAATGGAGAAAAGAGTTATTCTTAGATAGAGTAGCTTTTTTAGCCTTAATTTTTGTGTAAGGAAATTTTGTGCATATTTTGCTTAAAAGACCTTTTATTGTGATCACGGTGGAGAAACGTTTTCTAGTGGTTGTTTAGCACATGACAACATCACATAGAATTGCTAAATGGATATTGGAGTTGCAAGATTTTAACTATACTTTTAAAGTGGAAGATAGTAATAGGGCCACACTTGCAACCATATTGACTCATAGAGTACATGAGAAGCAACTAAAGATTAAAGAATCACTTAAAGAAGTACAACCTTTGAAACCTTTGGAGAATGCTTATTTACTGTTCTTTGATCCTGCATATAGAAAACAAACGGGGAAGCTAGTGGTGGGCTAATCTTGTATGATCCACACGGTCAAATTGTGTTCAAAGAGATTTTTTTTATAGAAGATGTTCAAACAAACAATAAGGCTGATTATACAATTTTTGAGGAAGGATTAATGAGATGCAAACAAGCAGGACTTGATAGGTTAATCATTAAAGGAATTTATCGTTGTTGTGTGTGTGAAGATGAAATTCCTACTATTTTGAAAGCTTTACATGATGAAATTCCTACTATTTTGAAAGCCTTACATGATAAACGGTGTGGTGGGGGACATTTTGTTAGAGAGCTAACGACTGGCAAGATGAAGATGAGGAATATCCTTAGTTGTGCATTCCAATACTAGTTAAGAGCACAAGGAGTTGATCCAATACAATCACTTTTGTTATGTAGTTGCAAGGGCAACATATATTTAAATATTTGGAAAGTGAGTTTAGTCTTAAATATTTCAATTTTGGCTAGAATATGATCTCTCTTTCACGTCAAGTTCAACAATCTCCAGCATTATCTTCACAATGACCCTGAGATGCCAATGCCTTGGAGTAGCTTACTCAAAAAATTTGAGAATTAACAATTCATTTAGCCCAAGGAGTTGGATCCAGATCTCATGCACCACAGCAAGGTGGAGGTAGGCCACCTAGGAGACAACAACAAGAGTTGGTGTGTTGGAATTGCAATGGACATGGCCATAGTATGTACAACGATCCACTTCCTAGAAGAAACATAGGTGACCCTTATCATGTCTACCCTGTTTTGATGCCTCAAGGAGATAATATGCTGAGAAACCCACATGCACAAGGAGGGAATCAAATGAAAAATAGGGGGAATAATCCTCCACCTAGAGAATCAACGAAGATGGTATCCCACCAAGAGAATAATCCTCCACCTAGAGAATCAACGAAGATGGTATCCCACCTTTACTAGATAGGGGGTTCCTATAGTAGAATTAGAAGAAAGGGATAAGAAGCAAGAAGAAATAGAACATGAAGAAGAAGTGGAATGTTTTGTAAGGAAGAGAACATGAGTTCATAAACAATCTAAAAATAAGGAAGCAAAAGTAAAAAGAAGATGTTACAAAAGGAAGTAAGAAGAGGAGGAGGAGAAAGCTAATTGGGTTGGTAGAGTTTACTCTTGGCCATGGGGTGAAACCATATAATTTACAAGAGGATATAAGGAAACAGGGACCTAACATCAATTGTCCTCAGTTTTTTGCTGTGTCCATAGGTAAGGAGGAAAGTAAACAGAAGTATGAGCATTAAAATTACGAAAAGGAGGGGTGAAATAGAAGTAGCTTACTCCTATTGTTCTCATAGCACCATTGGAGGTCCAAGACGATGTTGTTCCCACTTTGGATTGTGTAATTAAAAGCCAAACAATTTCTAAAGTCTTAGTAGATGGTGGAGCCCAAATTTGCTTTGCTGATGGAACCTTTAATGCACTGGCTGGGACTGAAGATACATGAGGCTTCTCCAATTAAGGTAACAATGGCAAATAATTTAGTAAAGTCAATTGCATAGGAGTCCTCAAGAATCTTAAAGTAAGTATTTTAGGGTTTCTATTAATGTTGATTTCTACGTTATTACAATCAAGGGAGATGGCTACCCCTTGGTTTTGGGTCGTCCATGGTTGATTTCCATCAAAAGATATTAAAAAATGGAAGAAAGGATAGCTAGTGATACAAACTGATAGAAAGTAAGTAGTGGTTTATTACATGAAAGAGAAGAAGAAAAATGATATATAATATAAAGATTCAGATGAAGTAGAAAAACTAATGGAGTATTTGTATTCAGAAGAGGAATTCGAGACCACTAGTGACATTGAAGATTCAGATGAAGTAGAAAAACTAATGGAGTATTTGTATTCAGAAGAGGAATTCGAGACCACTAGTGACATTGAAGATTCATCTTTGGAGGTGATGGGTGTGACACTTAATTCTCATAGGTAAGCAAGGAAGCTGCAAACAACTAAAGTTCAAGAAGAGTTAAAGGTAGATGAAAGTAGGTTGAAAGTTATGTTGGTAGATGACTTGGAGCACGTAGAATGGAAGGAGTTCTTGGACATGCTATATAGGTATCCTTTTTCTTTTTGTTTCTGACAGATTAGAGGAGTAGATGCCATACATCATCCCATTGACTTGAAGGAGAATGCCAAGTGGTTGGGAGTGGTACATGATGATGCTTTTCCTAAAGAGGTGACCAAGTTACTAAAAGCGATATTTATATACTTTGTTAAAAAATTTGAGTGGGTTTCTCTTATGGTGGCTACTCCTAAAAAAGAATGGTAAATGGCAGGTATGTGTGGATGATAAACCACTCAATATAGCAAAAAAGAGAGATCATTTTCCTCTACCCTTTCAAGATGAAATTCTCAATGAGGTGGCTGGTCATGAGCATTATAGACTGTTTGATGGTTGTTCAAGTTACTTTTAGATATGGATTACAGGAGAAGGTTAGAAGAAGACTACATTCATCACTCCATGGGGATGTTTTACCTATCGTGTGATGCCATTCGGATTGACAAACGATCCTTCAACCTTTCAAAGGTATATGAATTATGTCTTTAGCCATTCTTTGGGAAATCTATCAGGGTGTACATTGATGATTTTTGTATTTATAGTGCTCACATTTCACATTATTTGAGGGTGGAAGAAGGTTTGCAACAGTTGGATAGCTTGGGAGGTCAAGGGAACTATGATAAATGTAAGATTGCGAAGAAAGAAGTAGTCCTACACTTGCTCGAGCCTACTTGGATGAAATAAATGAATTCCTTGAGACTAGAAGGGGCAGATAAATCTAAAAGCAAAAGGAATTTCAATGGATCCATCTAGGATTAACTTACTTTTACATTTATCTGCCCAAAACTCATTTATTTCATCCAAAAAGTTAGGTATATTGCTAGGTTTATTCATTTTCTTTCCCAAATGTTGCATCCTTTATAGTTCTTAGCCAACCAGATAACTTTTGTTTGGGATGAGGAGTATGATGCATATTTTGGAGTAAAGAAGGTTTTAAGAACTCTTCCTATTTTGATGCCACTTGATTGGGACCAGCAATTTCATATGAATCCAAGCATTGGAAAAGATGCTATTGGTACCATTCTATTTACAAAAGGATTCCAAGAATTCCCTTTTGCAACCTATTTACTTTGTAAGCAGGGTTATGACTAATGGAGAAAAGAGTTATTCTGAGATAGAGTAGCTTTTTTAGCCTTAATTTTTGTGTAAGGAAATTTTGTGCATATTTTGCTTAAAAGACCTTTTATTGTGATCACGGTGGAGAAACGTTTTCTAGTGGTTGTTTAGCACATGACAACATCACATAGAATTGCTAAATGGATATTGGAGTTGCAAGATTTTAACTATACTTTTAAAGTGGAAGATAGTAATAGGGCCACACTTGCAACCATATTGACTCATAGAGTACATGAGAAGCAACTAAAGATTAAAGAATCACTTAAAGAAGTACAACCTTTGAAACCTTTGGAGAATGCTTATTTACTGTTCTTTGATCCTGCATATAGAAAACAAACGGGGAAGCTAGTGGTGGGCTAATCTTGTATGATCCACACGGTCAAATTGTGTTCAAAGAGATTTTTTTTATAGAAGATGTTCAAACAAACAATAAGGCTGATTATACAATTTTTGAGGAAGGATTAATGAGATGCAAACAAGCAGGACTTGATAGGTTAATCATTAAAGGAATTTATCGTTGTTGTGTGTGTGAAGATGAAATTCCTACTATTTTGAAAGCTTTACATGATGAAATTCCTACTATTTTGAAAGCCTTACATGATAAACGGTGTGGGGGACATTTTGTTAGAGAGCTAACGACTAGCAAGATGAAGATGAGGAATATCCTTAGTTGTGCATTCCAATACTAGTTAAGAGCACAAGGAGTTGATCCAATACAATCACTTTTGTTATGTAGTTGCAAGGGCAACATATATTTAAATATTTGGAAAGTGAGTTTAGTCTTAAATATTTCAATTTTGGCTAGAATATGATCTCTCTTTCACGTCAAGTTCAACAATCTCCTGCATTATCTTCACAATGACCCTGAGATGCCAATGCCTTGGAGTAGCTTACTCAAAAAATTTGAGAATTAACAATTCATTTAGCCCAAGGAGTTGGATCCAGATCTCATGCACCACAGCAAGGTGGAGGTAGGCCACCTAGGAGACAACAACAAGAGTTGGTGTGTTGGAATTGCAATGGACATGGCCATAGTATGTACAACGATCCACTTCCTAGAAGAAACATAGGTGACCCTTATCATGTCTACCCTGTTTTGATGCCTCAAGGAGATAATATGCTGAGAAACCCACATGCACAAGGAGGGAATCAAATGAAAAATAGGGGGAATAATCCTCCACCTAGAGAATCAACGAAGATGGTATCCCACCTAGAGAATAATCCTCCACCTAGAGAATCAACGAAGATGGTATCCCACCTTTACTAGATAGGGGGTTCCTATAGTAGAATTAGAAGAAAGGGATAAGAAGCAAGAAGAAATAGAACATGAAGAAGAAGTGGAATGTTTTGTAAGGAAGAGAACATGAGTTCATAAACAATCTAAAAATAAGGAAGCAAAAGTAAAAAGAAGATGTTACAAAAGGAAGTAAGAAGAGGAGGAGGAGAAAGCTAATTGGGTTGGTAGAGTTTACTCTTGGCCATGGGGTGAAACCATATAATTTACAAGAGGATATAAGGAAACAGGGACCTAACATCAATTGTCCTCAGTTTTTTGCTGTGTCCATAGGTAAGGAGGAAAGTAAACAGAAGTATGAGCATTAAAATTACGAAAAGGAGGGGTGAAATAGAAGTAGCTTACTCCTATTGTTCTCATAGCACCATTGGAGGTCCAAGACGATGTTGTTCCCACTTTGGATTGTGTAATTAAAAGCCAAACAATTTCTAAAGTCTTAGTAGATGGTGGAGCCCAATTTGCTTGCTGATGGAACCTTTAATGCACTGGTTGGGACTGAAGATACATGAGGCTTCTCCAATTAAGGTAACAATGGCAAATAATTTAGTAAAGTCAATTGCATAGGAGTCCTCAAGAATCTTAAAGTAAGTATTTTAGGGTTTCTATTAATGTTGATTTCTACGTTATTACAATCAAGGGAGATGGCTACCCCTTGGTTTTGGGTCGTCCATGGTTGATTTCCATCAAAAGATATTAAAAAATGGAAGAAAGGATAGCTAGTGATAGAAAGTAAGTAGTGGTTTATTACATGAAAGAGAAGAAGAAAAATGATATATAATATAAAGATTCAGATGAAGTAGAAAAACTAATGGAGTATTTGTATTCAAAAGAGGAATTCGAGACCACTAGTGACATTGAAGATTCAGATGAAGTAGAAAAACTAATGGAGTATTTGTATTTAGAAGAGGAATTCGAGACCACTAGTGACATTGAAGATTCATCTTTGGAGGTGATGGGTGTGACACTTAATTCTCATAGGTAAGCAAGGAAGCTGCAACAACTAAAGTTCAAGAAGAGTTAAAGGTAGATGAAAGTAGGTTGAAAGTTATGTTGGTAGATGACTTGGAGCACGTAGAATGGAAGGAGTTCTTGGACATGCTATATAGGTATCCTTTTTCTTTTTGTTTCTGACAGATTAGAGGAGTAGATGCCATACATCATCACATTGACTTGAAGGAGAATTCCAAGTGGTTGGGAGTGGTACATGATGATGCTTTTCCTAAAGAGGTGACCAAGTTACTAAAAGCGATATTTATATACTTTGTTAAAAAATTTGAGTGGGTTTCTCTTATGGTGGCTACTCCTAAAAAGAATGGTAAATGGCAGGTATGTGTGGATGATAAACCACTCAATATAGCAACAAAGAGAGATCATTTTCCTCTACCCTTTCAAGATGAAATTCTCAATGAGGTGGCTGGTCATGAGCATTATAGACTGTTTGATGGTTGTTCAAGTTACTTTTAGATATGGATTACAGGAGAAGGTTAGAAGAAGACTACATTCATCACTCCATGGGGATGTTTTACCTATCGTGTGATGCCATTCGGATTGACAAACGATCCTTCAACCTTTCAAAGGTATATGAATTATGTCTTTAGCCATTCTTTGGGAAATCTGTCAGGGTGTACATTGATGATTTTTGTATTTATAGTGCTCACATTTCACATTATTTGAGGGTGGAGAAGGTTTGCAACAGTTGGATAGCTTGGGAGGTCAAGGGAACTATGATAAATGTAAGATTGCGAAGAAAGAAGTAGTCCTACTTGCTCGAGCCTACTTGGATGAAATAAATGAATTCCTTGAGACTAGAAGGGGCAGATAAATCTAAAAGCAAAAGGAATTTCAATGGATCCATCTAGGATTAACTTACTTTTACATTTATCTGCCCAAAACTCATTTATTTCATCCAAAAAGTTAGGTATATTGCTAGGTTTATTCATTTTCTTTCCCAAATGTTGCATCCTTTATAGTTCTTAGCCAACCAGATAACTTTTGTTTGGGATGAGGAGTATGATGCATATTTTGGAGTAAAGAAGGTTTTAAGAACTCTTCCTATTTTGATGCCACTTGATTGGGACCAGCAATTTCATATGAATCCAAGCATTGGAAAAGATGCTATTGGTACCATTCTATTTACAAAAGGATTCCAAGAATTCCCTTTTGCAACCTATTTACTTTGTAAGCAGGGTTATGACTAATGGAGAAAAGAGTTATTCTGAGATAGAGTAGCTTTTTTAGCCTTAATTTTTGTGTAAGGAAATTTTGTGCATATTTTGCTTAAAAGACCTTTTATTGTGATCACGGTGGAGAAACGTTTTCTAGTGGTTGTTTAGCATATGACAACATCACATAGTATTGCTAAATGGATATTGGAGTTGCAA
The DNA here is from genome assembly GCF_041138505.1 of Cibotium barometz. Lineage (NCBI taxonomy): Eukaryota > Viridiplantae > Streptophyta > Polypodiopsida > Cyatheales > Cibotiaceae > Cibotium > Cibotium barometz. The sequence goes on from NC_141066.1 coordinate 27,566,427, forward strand.
GATTTTAACTATACTTTTAAAGTGGAAGATAGTAATAGGGCCACACTTGCAACCATATTGACTCATAGAGTACATGAGAAGCAACTAAAGATTAAAGAATCACTTAAAGAAGTACAACCTTTGAAACCTTTGGAGAATGCTTATTTACTGTTCTTTGATCCTGCATATAGAAAACAAACGGGGAAGCTAGTGGTGGGCTAATCTTGTATGATCCACACGGTCAAATTGTGTTCAAAGAGATTTTTTTTATAGAAGATGTTCAAACAAACAATAAGGCTGATTATACAATTTTTGAGGAAGGATTAATGAGATGCAAACAAGCAGGACTTGATAGGTTAATCATTAAAGGAATTTATCGTTGTTGTGTGTGTGAAGATGAAATTCCTACTATTTTGAAAGCTTTACATGATGAAATTCCTACTATTTTGAAAGCCTTACATGATAAACGGTGTGGGGGACATTTTCTTAGAGAGCTAACGACTGGCAAGATGAAGATGAGGAATATCCTTAGTTGTGCATTCCAATACTAGTTAAGAGCACAAGGAGTTGATCCAATACAATCACTTTTGTTATGTAGTTGCAAGGGCAACATATATTTAAATATTTGGAAAGTGAATTTAGTCTTAAATATTTCAATTTTGGCTAGAATATGATCTCTCTTTCACGTCAAGTTCAACAATCTCCTGCATTATCTTCACAATGACCCTGAGATGCCAATGCCTTGGAGTAGCTTACTCAAAAAATTTGAGAATTAACAATTCATTTAGCCCAAGGAGTTGGATCCAGATCTCATGCACCACAGCAAGGTGGAGGTAGGCCACCTAGGAGACAACAACAAGAGTTGGTGTGTTGGAATTGCAATGGACATGGCCATAGTATGTACAACGATCCACTTCCTAGAAGAAACATAGGTGACCCTTATCATGTCTACCCTGTTTTGATGCCTCAAGGAGATAATATGCTGAGAAACCCACATGCACAAGGAGGGAATCAAATGAAAAATAGGGGGAATAATCCTCCACCTAGAGAATCAACGAAGATGGTATCCCACCTAGAGAATAATCCTCCACCTAGAGAATCAACGAAGATGGTATCCCACCTTTACTAGATAGGGGGTTCCTATAGTAGAATTAGAAGAAAGGGATAAGAAGCAAGAAGAAATAGAACATGAAGAAGAAGTGGAATGTTTTGTAAGGAAGAGAACATGAGTTCATAAACAATCTAAAAATAAGGAAGCAAAAGTAAAAAGAAGATGTTACAAAAGGAAGTAAGAAGAGGAGGAGGAGAAAGCTAATTGGGTTGGTAGAGTTTACTCTTGGCCATGGGGTGAAACCATATAATTTACAAGAGGATATAAGGAAACAGGGACCTAACATCAATTGTCCTCAGTTTTTTGCTGTGTCCATAGGTAAGGAGGAAAGTAAACAGAAGTATGAGCATTAAAATTACGAAAAGGAGGGGTGAAATAGAAGTAGCTTACTCCTATTGTTCTCATAGCACCATTGGAGGTCCAAGACGATGTTGTTCCCACTTTGGATTGTGTAATTAAAAGCCAAACAATTTCTAAAGTCTTAGTAGATGGTGGAGCCCAAATTTGCTTGCTGATGGAACCTTTAATGCACTGGTTGGGACTGAAGATACATGAGGCTTCTCCAATTAAGGTAACAATGGCAAATAATTTAGTAAAGTCAATTGCATAGGAGTCCTCAAGAATCTTAAAGTAAGTATTTTAGGGTTTCTATTAATGTTGATTTCTACGTTATTACAATCAAGGGAGATGGCTACCCCTTGGTTTTGGGTCGTCCATGGTTGATTTCCATCAAAAGATATTAAAAAATGGAAGAAAGGATAGCTAGTGATACAAACTGATAGAAAGTAAGTAGTGGTTTATTACATGAAAGAGAAGAAGAAAAATGATATATAATATAAAGATTCAGATGAAGTAGAAAAACTAATGGAGTATTTGTATTCAAAAGAGGAATTCGAGACCACTAGTGACATTGAAGATTCAGATGAAGTAGAAAAACTAATGGAGTATTTGTATTCAGAAGAGGAATTCGAGACCACTAGTGACATTGAAGATTCATCTTTGGAGGTGATGGGTGTGACACTTAATTCTCATAGGTAAGCAAGGAAGCTGCAACAACTAAAGTTCAAGAAGAGTTAAAGGTAGATGAAAGTAGGTTGAAAGTTATGTTGGTAGATGACTTGGAGCACGTAGAATGGAAGGAGTTCTTGGACATGCTATATAGGTATCCTTTTTCTTTTTGTTTCTGACAGATTAGAGGAGTAGATGCCATACATCATCACATTGACTTGAAGGAGAATGCCAAGTGGTTGGGAGTGGTACATGATGATGCTTTTCCTAAAGAGGTGACCAAGTTACTAAAAGCGATATTTATATACTTTGTTAAAAAATTTGAGTGGGTTTCTCTTATGGTGGCTACTCCTAAAAAGAATGGTAAATGGCAGGTATGTGTGGATGATAAACCACTCAATATAGCAAAAAAGAGAGATCATTTTCCTCTACCCTTTCAAGATGAAATTCTCAATGAGGTGGCTGGTCATGAGCATTATAGACTGTTTGATGGTTGTTCAAGTTACTTTTAGATATGGATTACAGGAGAAGGTTAGAAGAAGACTACATTCATCACTCCATGGGGATGTTTTACCTATCGTGTGATGCCATTCGGATTGACAAACGATCCTTCAACCTTTCAAAGGTATATGAATTATGTCTTTAGCCATTCTTTGGGAAATCTATCAGGGTGTACATTGATGATTTTTGTATTTATAGTGCTCACATTTCACATTATTTGAGGGTGGAAGAAGGTTTGCAACAGTTGGATAGCTTGGGAGGTCAAGGGAACTATGATAAATGTAAGATTGCGAAGAAAGAAGTAGTCCTACTTGCTCGAGCCTACTTGGATGAAATAAATGAATTCCTTGAGACTAGAAGGGGCAGATAAATCTAAAAGCAAAAGGAATTTCAATGGATCCATCTAGGATTAACTTACTTTTACATTTATCTGCCCAAAACTCATTTATTTCATCCAAAAAGTTAGGTATATTGCTAGGTTTATTCATTTTCTTTCCCAAATGTTGCATCCTTTATAGTTCTTAGCCAACCAGATAACTTTTGTTTGGGATGAGGAGTATGATGCATATTTTGGAGTAAAGAAGGTTTTAAGAACTCTTCCTATTTTGATGCCACTTGATTGGGACCAGCAATTTCATATGAATCCAAGCATTGGAAAAGATGCTATTGGTACCATTCTATTTACAAAAGGATTCCAAGAATTCCCTTTTGCAACCTATTTACTTTGTAAGCAGGGTTATGACTAATGGAGAAAAGAGTTATTCTGAGATAGAGTAGCTTTTTTAGCCTTAATTTTTGTGTAAGGAAATTTTGTGCATATTTTGCTTAAAATACCTTTTATTGTGATCACGGTGGAGAAACGTTTTCTAGTGGTTGTTTAGCACATGACAACATCACATAGAATAGCTAAATGGATATTGGAGTTTCAAGATTTTAACTATACTTTTAAAGTGGAAGATAGTAATAGGGCCACACTTGCAACCATATTGACTCATAGAGTACATGAGAAGCAACTAAAGATTAAAGAATCACTTAAAGAAGTACAACCTTTGAAACCTTTGGAGAATGCTTATTTACTGTTCTTTGATCCTGCATCATATAGAAAACAAAGGGGGAAGCTAGTGGTGGGCTAATCTTGTATGATCCACACGGTCAAATTGTGTTCAAAGAGATTTTTTTTATAGAAGATGTTCAAACAAACAATAAGGCTGATTATACAATTTTTGAGGAAGGATTAATGAGATGCAAACAAGCAAGACTTGATAGGTTAATCATTAAAGGAATTTATCGTTGTTGTGTGTGTGAAGATGAAATTCCTACTATTTTGAAAGCTTTACATGATGAAATTCCTACTATTTTGAAAGCCTTACATGATAAACGGTGTGGGGGACATTTTGTTAGAGAGCTAACGACTGGCAAGATGAAGATGAGGAATATCCTTAGTTGTGCATTCCAATACTAGTTAAGAGCACAAGGAGTTGATCCAATACAATCACTTTTGTTATGTAGTTGCAAGGGCAACATATATTTAAATATTTGGAAAGTGAGTTTAGTCTTAAATATTTCAATTTTGGCTAGAATATGATCTCTCTTTCACGTCAAGTTCAACAATCTCCTGCATTATCTTCACAATGACCCTGAGATGCCAATGCCTTGGAGTAGCTTACTCAAAAAATTTGAGAATTAACAATTCATTTAGCCCAAGGAGTTGGATCCAGATCTCATGCACCACAGCAAGGTGGAGGTAGGCCACCTAGGAGACAACAACAAGAGTTGGTGTGTTGGAATTGCAATGGACATGGCCATAGTATGTACAACGATCACTTCCTAGAAGAAACATAGGTGACCCTTATCATGTCTACCCTGTTTTGATGCCTCAAGGAGATAATATGCTGAGAAACCCACATGCACAAGGAGGGAATCAAATGAAAAATAGGGGGAATAATCCTCCACCTAGAGAATCAACGAAGATGGTATCCCACCTTTACTAGATAGGGGGTTCCTATAGTAGAATTAGAAGAAAGGGATAAGAAGCAAGAAGAAATAGAACATGAAGAAGAAGTGGAATGTTTTGTAAGGAAGAGAACATGAGTTCATAAACAATCTAAAAATAAGGAAGCAAAAGTAAAAAGAAGATGTTACAAAAGGAAGTAAGAAGAGGAGGAGGAGAAAGCTAATTGGGTTGGTAGAGTTTACTCTTGGCCATGGGGTGAAACCATATAATTTACAAGAGGATATAAGGAAACAGGGACCTAACATCAATTGTCCTCAGTTTTTTGTTGTGTCCATAGGTAAGGAGGAAAGTAAACAGAAGTATGAGCATTAAAATTACGAAAAGGAGGGGTGAAATAGAAGTAGCTTACTCCTATTGTTCTCATAGCACCATTGGAGGTCCAAGACGATGTTGTTCCCACTTTGGATTGTGTAATTAAAAGCCAAACAATTTCTAAAGTCTTAGTAGATGGTGGAGCCCAAATTTGCTTGCTGATGGAACCTTTAATGCACTGGTTGGGACTGAAGATACATGAGGCTTCTCCAATTAAGGTAACAATGGCAAATAATTTAGTAAAGTCAATTGCATAGGAGTCCTCAAGAATCTTAAAGTAAGTATTTTAGGGTTTCTATTAATGTTGATTTCTACGTTATTACAATCAAGGGAGATGGCTACCCCTTGGTTTTGGGTCGTCCATGGTTGATTTCCATCAAAAGATATTAAAAAATGGAAGAAAGGATAGCTAGTGATACAAACTGATAGAAAGTAAGTAGTGGTTTATTACATGAAAGAGAAGAAGAAAAATGATATATAATATAAAGATTCAGATGAAGTAGAAAAACTAATGGAGTATTTGTATTCAGAAGAGGAATTCGAGACCACTAGTGACATTGAAGATTCAGATGAAGTAGAAAAACTAATGGAGTATTTGTATTCAGAAGAGGAATTCGAGACCACTAGTGACATTGAAGATTCATCTTTGGAGGTGATGGGTGTGACACTTAATTCTCATAGGTAAGCAAGGAAGCTGCAACAACTAAAGTTCAAGAAGAGTTAAAGGTAGATGAAAGTAGGTTGAAAGTTATGTTGGTAGATGACTTGGAGCACGTAGAATGGAAGGAGTTCTTGGACATGCTATATAGGTATCCTTTTTCTTTTTGTTTCTGACAGATTAGAGGAGTAGATGCCATACATCATCACATTGACTTGAAGGAGAATGCCAAGTGGTTGGGAGGGGTACATGATGATGCTTTTCCTAAAGAGGTGACCAAGTTACTAAAAGCGATATTTATATACTTTGTTAAAAAATTTGAGTGGGTTTCTCTTATGGTGGCTACTCCTAAAAAGAATGGTAAATGGCAGGTATGTGTGGATGATAAACCACTCAATATAGCAACAAAGAGAGATCATTTTCCTCTACCCTTTCAAGATGAAATTCTCAATGAGGTGGCTGGTCATGAGCATTATAGACTGTTTGATGGTTGTTCAAGTTACTTTTAGATATGGATTACAGGAGAAGGTTAGAAGAAGACTACATTCATCACTCCATGGGGATGTTTTACCTATCGTGTGATGCCATTCGGATTGACAAACGATCCTTCAACCTTTCAAAGGTATATGAATTATGTCTTTAGCCATTCTTTGGGAAATCTATCAGGGTGTACATTGATGATTTTTGTATTTATAGTGCTCACATTTCACATTATTTGAGGGTTGAAGAAGGTTTGCAACAGTTGGATAGCTTGGGAGGTCAAGGGAACTATGATAAATGTAAGATTGCGAAGAAAGAAGTAGTCCTACTTGCTCGAGCCTACTTGGATGAAATAAATGAATTCCTTGAGACTAGAAGGGGCAAATAAATCTAAAAGCAAAAGGAATTTCAATGGACCCATCTAGGATTAACTTACTTTTACATTTATCTGCCCAAAACTCATTTATTTCATCCAAAAAGTTAGGTATATTGCTAGGTTTATTCATTTTCTTTCCCAAATGTTGCATCCTTTATAGTTCTTAGCCAACCAGATAACTTTTGTTTGGGATGAGGAGTATGATGCATATTTTGGAGTAAAGAAGGTTTTAAGAACTCTTCCTATTTTGATGCCACTTGATTGGGACCAGCAATTTCATATGAATCCAAGCATTGGAAAAGATGCTATTGGTACCATTCTATTTACAAAAGGATTCCAAGAATTCCCTTTTGCAACCTATTTACTTTGTAAGCAGGGTTATGACTAATGGAGAAAAGAGTTATTCTGAGATAGAGTAGCTTTTTTAGCCTTAATTTTTGTGTAAGGAAATTTTGTGCATATTTTGCTTAAAAGACCTTTTATTGTGATCACGGTGGAGAAACGTTTTCTAGTGGTTGTTTAGCATATGACAACATCACATAGAATTGCTAAATGGATATTGGAGTTGCAAGATTTTAACTATACTTTTAAAGTGGAAGATAGTAATAGGGCCACACTTGCAACCATATTGACTCATAGAGTACATGAGAAGCAACTAAAGATTAAAGAATCACTTAAAGAAGTACAACCTTTGAAACCTTTGGAGAATGCTTATTTACTGTTCTTTGATCCTGCATATAGAAAACAAACGGGGAAGCTAGTGGTGGGCTAATCTTGTATGATCCACACGGTCAAATTGTGTTCAAAGAGATTTTTTTTATAGAAGATGTTCAAACAAACAATAAGGCTGATTATACAATTTTTGAGGAAGGATTAATGAGATGCAAACAAGCAGGACTTGATAGGTTAATCATTAAAGGAATTTATCGTTGTTGTGTGTGTGAAGATGAAATTCCTACTATTTTGAAAGCTTTACATGATGAAATTCCTACTATTTTGAAAGCCTTACATGATAAACGGTGTGGGGGACATTTTGTTAGAGAGCTAACGACTGGCAAGATGAAGATGAGGAATATCCTTAGTTGTGCATTCAATACTAGTTAAGAGCACAAGGAGTTGATCCAATACAATCACTTTTGTTATGTAGTTACAAGGGCAACATATATTTAAATATTTGGAAAGTGATTTTAGTATTAAATATTTCAATTTTGGCTAGAATATGATCTCTCTTTCACGTCAAGTTCAACAATCTCCTGCATTATCTTCACAATGACCCTGAGATGCCAATGCCTTGGAGTAGCTTACTCAAAAAATTTGAGAATTAACAATTCATTTAGCCCAAGGAGTTGGATCCAGATCTCATGCACCACAGCAAGGTGGAGGTAGGCCACCTAGGAGACAACAACAAGAGTTGGTGTGTTGGAATTGCAATGGACATGGCCATAGTATGTACAACGATCCACTTCCTAGAAGAAACATAGGTGACCCTTATCATGTCTACCCTGTTTTGATGCCTCAAGGAGATAATATGCTGAGAAACCCACATGCACAAGGAGGGAATCAAATGAAAAATAGGGGGAATAATCCTCCACCTAGAGAATCAACGAAGATGGTATCCCACCTTTACTAGATATAGGGGGTTCCTATAGTAGAATTAGAAGAAAGGGATAAGAAGTAAGAAGAAATAGAACAAGAAGAGGAGTGGAATGTTTTACAAGTAAGAGAACATGAGTTCATAAACAATCTAAAAATAAGGAAGCAAAAGTAAAAAGAAGATGTTAGAGAAGGAAGTAAGAAGTAGAGGAGGAGAAGGAGAATTGGGTAACTAGTAGATTTTACTGTTGGCCATGGGGTGAGACCATACAATTTACAAGAGGATATGAGGAAGCAGGGACCTAACATCAATTCGCCCCAGTTTCTTATTGTGTCCATAGGTAAGGAGGAAAGTAGAAGTATGAGCATCAAAATTATGAAGAAGAGGGGTGAAATAGAAGTAGCTTACTCCTATTGTTCTCATAGCACCATCGAAGGTCCAAGAGGATGTTGTTCCCACTTTGGATTGTGTAATTAAAGGCCAAAAAGTTTGAGACAATTCCTAATGTATTAGTAGATGGTGGAGCCCAAATTCGCTTAATGATGGAACCTTTAATGCACCAGTTGGGACTGAAGATACATGAGGCTTCTCCAATTAAGGTGACGATGGCAAATAATAGTAAAGTCAATTGCATGGAATCTTAAAGTAAGTGTTTTTGGGGTTTCTATTAATGTTGATTTTTACGCTCTGACAACTAAGGGAGATGACTACCCCTTGGTTTTACGTTCCCATTGTTGATTTCTGTCAAAGCTATTCAAAAATGGAATAAAGGATAGCTAGTGATACAACATGATAGAAAGCAAGTAGTGGTTTATGACATGAAAGAGAAGAAGCAAAAGGATATATAATATAAAGATTTAGATGATGTAGAAAAACTAATGGAGTATTTGTATTCAAAAGATGAATTCAAGACCACTAGTGGTGACATTGAAGATTTATCTTTGGAGGTGATGGGTGTGACACTTAATTCTCATAGGCAAACAAGGAAGCTGCAACTAAAGTTCAAGAAGAGTTAAAGGCAGATGAAAGTGTTGAAATATACAAGTGAATAGGGTGTGTCCGGGAACAAGCCCTTGGCAAGAGGCTATAAAAGAGAATCTGTAAATGTGACAGAACCTGTGAAAAGGTGAGAAGTATCTACAGGGAGAGAATAAAGGGTAGCATGAGGAGATTTAGGAGGTGTGGAGATATTCTAGGAGAAGTGGAGAGAATCAAGCAAAAGAGGTGGAGTGAATCAAGGAGAAATCAGTGGGATTGGATGCTTGGATGTAAACTCTATAAATTGAGGCATTGGTCTAATGAGAATTTGCTGGTTTTTGATTATCCATGCCTACATTAAGCTATTAGTTAATTGCTCACTAATCACATGTCACTAATCACATGTTAATTATCATCTAATCTCTTTGTTAATGATGTTGATTCTAGCATTTGCTCCACCATAGCTCATCACATTGCTGCAAATTTAATATGGTATCTGAGCCAAGTTAGAATCCATCAATTTGTGAGCCCATTATCTTGCTAATCACTTGGCTAATTAGGATTAGTAGATAATTAATATTTTTACCTCTTGTTCAACAAACCCTATGTACCCCCAACTGGTGGAGGAGCTCTATCTCCCTACATACATAAAATTAGCCCAAACCACTTTAGCCACACATAGTTATCACTCTTGTGCTTCAGCCCATTAAGACAAACCTGCAAACCGCCAATGCAAGCTGCTGAAAATCGTGAATCTACAGGCGCCTTTTTTCTGAGGAAAAATGAGATCTTGTCTACTCCAGATCAAATTGCTCTTATTCCTCTTAGCCCTAGGGGTTTTCAAGGGTGCTCTACAAGTTGGAGAAGAGAGAATTTGATTTGATCAAGTCTACAGTGAGGTCTAAGCTCTTCAAATCTGTAGGTGACTTTGGTAAAAGAGAGATTAAGCATTTAATGTTTGGTCAAATCTTGTGTTGCTTGGCTTAATCCTCTACTAGACTGATTGCTATTGATGGCCTTGAAAGGATTTGAGCTCATTTGAACTCTAAGGCCTCAGATCTGGGCTCCCCGCATACTCTATTTTTTGCACACAAAATAGAGGATTAATTTGCTAATCAGTGATTATTAATCAGTGCTAATCACTATTTTTTGTTGTAATTGAGAGTTCAAACTAACCATTAGGTATCTGATATAGATCCCTATAACTTTAGATTGCAATTCGGAGATAGTTTGATACTCCAACCATTCCGTACAAATTGGTTACCCTTGATTTAATGTAATTTTTGGTAAAATTATGTTGATAAATTTGTGGTAATTATCATCATTTTGCATTTACCCCTTGGTTAATGCCTGCAAATCACACTCAAATTCAAGTTATTCACAGCTAGAGTTGCATTTGGGAATGTGCATAAGAACGATTTAAATACAGGATGATTACGATCAATCCATTTTTTACACGTGTCATCATACACGTGCGCAGAGCACGTGGTCTGCCATCATGCATATCTGCCAGGTGTACAGACCGTTAGTTTCCGTGGATAAAGGTGACCCACATTCATTATTCATTGCTTCTTGCTCTTGTGCAATTTTTCTCGCAGTCGTGACCTTCACGTGGCTTCTTGCTCTCCTACATTCAACTTTGTTGGTTGCTTCTTGCTCTCCCAGTGAATTTCGCAGTATGATTTCAAATATTTTCGTGTTTCAATTCGGCCAAAATTGTATAATAATTTTATTAATATTCCATCAAAGATTTTACTTTTAGATTTTTAAGAATTTAATTTATTTCTCAGGAATATTTCATCAAATCACTACAACGCAAAGAGGGATCTCGGTGAGAACTACCGTACACCCATATCGCGTTGTAGTGATTTTTAAGAATTTAATTTATTTCTCAGGAATATTTCATCAAATCACTACAACACAAAGAGGGATCTCGGTGAGAACTACCATACACCCATATCGCGTTGTAGTGATTCTGCCTATAATGGTATAGAAAATATTATTGTATCTATTGTAGACCACATCTGTTGTTGGTGCAGCATAGATGTCTTCAATATGAAATGGGATTCCTAGTGCTTGTAGTACCTCGTCGTTTACTTGTTTACGCATTTTTTTTACCAAAGAAGGATTCGGCAATAATGATCCTTTCATACTAGAATCCTTCATCTTTTCCTGCAAAGTCTTATAAATGGTTGAGTACCCTCTGTGTGATATTCAAGCCTCATCAAGTATTGCCTAGATGTCCTGTGGATTGAGTTGATTCTCTTTGAAAAAGTCATCTATTTGCTTTTTTGAGACCTTCTTATATTTCTTCTCGTTCATCAATGCTTCTGCATACTGTGGTTGGCGATCTAAAAGAAGACTTAAATGTGTGCCAGAAGGTTCTGTCGTTGATTGTTTATCAGGGTGCAATAATAATCTGATATCAGATTGAAATGCAAAAATTGATATACATGAACATATGCAATAATGATTGCTATTCATAAAATATCACAATAGAAACAATAAACCAGTTATATTAATAGAAAGGAGCTTACTTGATTGCATGTATTCTCTTCTTGATTCCACCACCTCTTAGCTTCATTTGCTCAATATCCCTTAGTTTTTTTTGTTGTCTATAGAGACCTAATGAGGTCTCCTTATGTCTTAATTCAGACATTTGTTTTTCAATCCCATTATAACTTTTGCACACAATGCTTCATGGTTTTCTTCAAATGAATGTTCTCCTTCTCAAACAAATCTCTTTCTAATTTAAGAACATTGCTTGTTGCTTCCAAATGATGTGTATCTCCTAGGAGCCTATTATAGCCATCTCCAACAAAGTTAAGCTGAGATGTCATATTCCTAAATGGGGATGTGGAGTTTGTAAAAGGGTCTTTTGGATATAACCTCCAAACAATCAATGATCCATAAATCTAAGTTTTTCTTCCCTTGCATCCTGAACATTTCTTTAGAAGCAGTACACAAAATATTAGGTTTATTTCTATTACTTAGAGGTTCACATTCACGTTCAAGCTCGATGTGTAGGTTGTAGATGTCTCTTTTCTCTGTATTCCTCCTTGCTCTTGATCCCTCTTCCATCCTCTTAATCCTCTCTATGCTCCTCCTTGCTCTTGATCAATAGAAAAATCTGAATGGAAAGACAAAGTTGCCAAAATAGTAAAAAGAAGTAAAGAGTCGAAGTAATTTGCAAGAAAAACCTTGATTTTGAAGGTACTAGTACAACTCCAAACTTTGATATGTAAAACCTTCAAAATTTGAGGTGAAGTTTCTTGCAGGGAGGGAACTCGAACTATTTTTGGATGATCCTTGGTTCAAATTTTAAGAAATATTCTACTTCATTGTATGTAGAGATTTTGAGATATAAGCCATTAAACTTGGAGAATTGACCAATTCATTGTTCACGTAGTACATATAGTACATGAACGGATTGAAGACTTCGAGAACTAGCAATATTGTATCATTTTAATGTACATTTAAGAATAGAAATATATCTTTTATATCTCATGAAAATGCCAAGAGAAAATACGCCAAAATCAATTTTACCTTTTTTTTTTTGCTTTTTGGATTATCTCTCTCTAAGCTTAGTTGGCACTTCTTAGAGGGCCCAAAGTTGAGTCCAAAATTTTCCTAACCTCTCGTACATTTAGTCCTTTTGTCCTTTTCCCCTCACATGGTATCAGAGCTATCAAAATCACATAACATGGATCATCAACTCGCACTGTTGGAGGACCAATTCTTCTCACCAGATGTTGATTCTCCAAACTCTGATCTGGAGACCACATAGGGAATGGGACTTCTTACTTAGTGGAGAGTCTCATTCAAGATGTTACTTTGGGAGACAATCAACCCATCTACATCACCTCACCTTCACCACCTTTTCCATCATAATTTGTCTCTTTGAATTTACACATTAGCCTTTATTACTACTAGCCACACCTTGGGACAGCAACCCACTCTGCTAGAGAAGAGTACTTTAGCGTTTTACAACTGGTTACAGTTTGGGACAAAAGCCCTCTCTGCCACATAGATCACATCAGTGTTACATATCTGCTCATGGGAAAATAGCCCTCTCTGCCACATAGATCACATCAGTGTTACATATTTGGTCATGGGACAACAACCCTCTCTGCTATAGTAGAGCATATCAATGTTTTATCTTCAGCTCATGGGACAACAGCCTTCCCTTCTACATAGTTTTATCATATGTACTCTTTGGGACAATAGCCCATTCTTTGCTACATCACACCACTAGGATGGCAGCCCACTCTCTACTTATCTTCACCATCGTCACGACTCGGGATGACATCCCTCTATTCTCTTCACCACCCCTTAGGTATGCGAAACCCTTATCACCATAGCTTACACCCTTCAGGTATGCAACAGAGCCTGTACCCTTCAAGTCTTGTAGTACCCTTGTCACCAAAGCTTGCACCACTACACCGCTCAGGATGGTAGCCCTCTGTGCTCTTCATCTACCACCTCATGTACCATAGCACCCTTATCACCTCAGCTTTTGTTGCCACTACCACCTCAGAGTGCCTCTACATCCATCGACACAAGCCTTCAACACCGACCACCTCTTGGAGTGCTTTCTCCAAATTGACACGGGCCTTCGACAACAACAACATCTGGGAGTGCTACTTGGTCTTCTTAGATGATCCCAAGCTCGTAGTAAACTAATTACAAACCTATCCTCACCAGCCCATAGAAAGTTATGGATCAATCATTGAACTTGACCAATATAGGCCTGTGAGAAGGCCCAACAACAACATCTGGGAGCGCTACTTGGTCTTCTTAGATGATCCCAAGCTCGTAGTAAACTAATTACAAACCTATCCTCACCAGCCCACAGAAAGTTATGGATCAATCATTGAACTTGACCAATATAGGCCTGTGATGAGAAGGCCCAACAAGAAGTGATATACCACATGGTGGCAAAGAAGAACCTGGTTTTTCACCACTACCTGGCCGGCTAAGGAAAGCCTCGTCGAGCTCTTGTATAATAGCTTCTTCTGATTGCTTGAAAGAAGTTGGGCTTTCTCTAGGGAGATATCAATGCCCACCTGGCATAGGAGAATTGATGCTTTAATTGTCATGTAGTAGGCCATTCTAAGTCGAAGTTTTCCAAGAATGTCAGTAGTGAGTGAACAATAGTATTTGAGGTGGGAATTCACGATCGAGCTACTCTCGAGTTATCACATGACTGGAAGTTATGGTGGATTATCCCATATGCAAGAGCATGGGAAGTCGAAGAGCCATATATAGGGTGTGGTGGCTCCTTGTCATAGGCCGGGTCTTTGGGGAGGGAACAACGACTAAGAGATGGGAGCCTAGCCACCGACGTTGCTCAGTGCCCTAAGGTGGTGTACGTGCTGCTGCTTACATGACTTTGACATGGTATTAGAGATCCGACCGTGTGATCCTGGGAGGTCCTAATTTGTGCTTGATCGAGGTGCTGTGGAAATGAAGGAGGGTGTTGGAGGTGGCAATTCTCGTAGCTACTCTAGGGCTATCGTATGACCAGAAGTTGTGGTGGATTATCCTATATTGAAGAGCATGGGAAGTCAAAGAGTGGTGACACCTTGTCATAGATATCTCCTCTGGTTGGGTTTTTGGGGGGGAGAAATGTCTTGGATATGGGAGCCCAGCTGTGAGATCCCTGTTCCCACCGAGCAATAGATTCGGGGTACTAGCAGCGGAAGTAGCACTTCTCGCGCGGGACAGGGATCCCACATTCGGGGCCTCGTCCACGGATATCCGGACAAGAGACTAATCCGTCGATTTTTCCAAAAACCGGACTCGGAAAAACTTCTCTTACCCGAAAAGCACGGGCGATTCCACCAGGATAACTTTTTTCTCTAACGTAGTCAAGACCATTACTGATCAAGCTGATCCGATTGTACCTATAAAGATAATAAGAGTACACACTATATGGGTCAGTACTCAAACTACTACAACATACAAAGGTTGGTCCATAATGTGAACCCGACTAAATGAGCTGGCGCTATAACTATGCCAGTCTCTAGTAATCCAAAATGGCTGTTACACAAGCTGTCATCCCACTGGCTACATATCACCCATAATCTCACCAACCATGCCAGCAGTGTAGATGTGGAAGCTATCACCCACGCAGGTCATCAATGTCCGCCATAGCACTCGTTGAGCTTGATATCTCAACAAATTAGACTTTACTTAATATGTTTTTTAGTAATCTTTTTAGCATTACATTCTTTTTTTGAATTTAATTGGTTCTAGTTTACTTGTGATTTGAAATTGTTGTTGTTAAAAAGTGTTAGAGCACTATTTATTATCTTCAAATGATGATGCATTGTAAAATGTTTATTCAATTATAGATTTTGATATATCATTAATGAGAAATCCTAATGATTGCAACATTACACAAACATTATAATTTTTTGACATTATTTTTGAAAATCTTTGCCATATAAAAGAATGTAATATTACACAAGATTTACAATTTCATTAACTTAAAATTTGCTAACTATAATATCACTTGATTTTTTTTTCATATAAACTAATATTTTTTTTCTAGCTTTCCTTGTTTGTTTAAGTATTTTAAATCTTATAAACTTTTGTTTATTTAGAAGCTGCTATTTGTGTAATAATCAAAAAATAAAGCATTGTATAAAAATGGTTATTTTAAAGATGATTCAGCCCGGTTGCTAGAATGGCAACCGTGACAGCTGTCATTGCTATGGCTGCAAAGGGTTGGTCTTTACATCAAATGGATGTAAAGAATGATTTCTTACATGGTGATTTGCAACAAGAAGTGTACATGATGCAGCCACTAGGTTATGAGAGTGATGCACATCCAGATTTTGTGTGCAAGTTACGCAACATTTGGATGCGGCTAGACGGATCAGGTAGTCCACAGTTGATTATGGAATTATAATGATACAGTTGCATGGGTACACATATGCTACTTGGGCTGGTAATATTGCATACAAGAGATCTACTACTGGTTTTATGTTCTCATTCGGGAGTTTTGTTGTGAGTTGGAGCAATAAGAAGCAGCCAGTAGTTGCCTTGTTGAGTATAGAGACAAAGTACAGGGGTGCTGCTATGGCAACTTGTGAGGTAGCTTGGTTTCATAAGCTACTTGGTGACATGGGAGAGCCCATGGATAGGGAAGTTTTCATATATTGTGACAACATGAGCATCATACAGTTGGTCAGTAACCCAGTATATCATGCTAGAATGAAGCACATTGAGGTGCATTATCACTTTGTGAGAGAAAAGGTTCTAGCAGGAGATGTAGATCTGATATATGTTAGCACAGAGGATCAGGTGGCTGACATCTTCACATGAAGGCATTAGGCACAGAGACGTTCCACAGGTTTAGGAGCTTACTTGGAGTGCAGTGTGTGGAGCTGAGCTCGAGGGGGAGTGTTGAGATATCGAGCTCAACTAGTGCTACAGCGGACATTGATGACCCACCTGGGTGAAAGCTTCCGCATCTACACCACTGGCATGGTTGGTGAGATTATGGGTGATATGCAGCCAGTGGGATGACAGGTTGTGTGATAGCCATTTTGGATTACTAGAGACTAGCATAATTATAGCGCCAGCTCATTTAGTCAGGTTCACATTATGGACCGCCGACCCTTGTATGTGAGTAGTTGAGTACTAACCCATATAATGTGTACTCTTATCTTTACATTATGTTGGTTGAGTAGAGAAGAAGAAGATAATGAAAAATCAGCTATCCATCTCTCTCTTATGTCTTGCTCTCTCTTGTGTGTGTGTGTGTTTGCTTGCTAGGGTTTAAAGCTCTCCCTCTCCCCCCTAAATGGGTATTTGATCGTGGTATATGAATTGTTGGCAACCATGACAAATGTATTTGGGGATTGAATGCAGAACAATGGTGGATAATCAGGAAGGCTTTGTTTTTTTTACTTGTTTGATATTTATGGATACCAAAGCTTGTTTGATATTTATGGATACCAAAGCTTGGTTTGAAACACTTTCAAGTGTTCCAAACATGGGGGTTGGCCAGATGACAGGTTCTTTTTGCTGATTAATGTATGAAGATGACATTCAGATATATGTGGATCTTGATGATGACTTGGCACATACCGAAGGATGTGCAGGTTTAGAGGGGGTGGATGTCATGCCCTGGCACGTCTATGGTGTGAAACTATGCATGTGAGGCCATTAAATGCAAATCTAGATGCATGGGATTAAGTGCCATAGTGTACATGATGTGTATATGCCTTTACGCATTCCGAGGGCTAGCAGAAGTTCCTGTGCCTGTGTACATATGGTGTGCGTGGTTTACGAATAAACTTTGCCATGAATGCCCTGGCAAATGTACAGAGTGGGTGGTTTTATGGTTTTTCTTTACGAGTTGATGGTGATGCCTGCATGTGAAAGTGTGCCGGGAACTCCGAATGTGATGATGGTTGGTCAATCTGGGGCCAATCTGGGGCTGGTTCTGGATGCAAGGATGGCACTCCATTTTTAGCGAGCGTGTGATGATCATCGGCAGTGCATGGCACCGATGGAATTGGTTGTATTTTGGTGAGGAGAGGTGATGATGATGATGAGCTGTGGGCAGATGTTGCATAATTTTGGAAGGTAGTGGTACTGCACATGAACTTGAGAAGCAAGGTAATAAGGAGGCATTGGTGGCCATTATTGAGCTTTGAAAAATAAATAAATAAATATAATGCAAAGTGGCCAACTTGGGAATAGCTACGTGGAGATTTTTATGGCTGCCAGCACGTCGTCTAAGAGGCTGGTGAAGATTCGAGAGGCAGGCGCCTTGTTCGAAAAAGGACGCCAGATTGGTTGGATGCTAAGGGGGATCACCTTGCAGAAGAGCTGGGTGGGTGAGCGTGCAGGCGCAAGGCGCAAGAGGGAGAGCTGCAATGGGCTGCTGCTCTGCTGGTGGCGACTGGAGGGCGTTAACAGAGCCTGGACAGTTGGTGCACCAGTGGTCGTAGTGGTGACTGATGCAAACGGAGACAGATGGAGGCTTCTTTTGCAGGTGGCGATTGGAGACGCCGACACGTTGGTAGCCGGCGGTGACTCACGAAAGCGAAGGAGGAGAGGGACCCGGGCAAGCAGCTGGTGTAAACGTGTGGCTGCGGGCGACGGCACAACTGCTGGCGGCTTTCAAGGTGGTGGCGAAGGCTTTCAAGATTGAGGTAGGCAACTGCATCAACATAACCAACAAGCAGATAGTGCAGTGTGTTAGAAGGTGGGAAGAGAGGTCCGGAAACCCCAACCTCTTGACACTGCCATGCATAGGCTGGCAGAATACGGATGATGATCTGATAGATTCGTGCATTAGAACAAAAGTTTACGCAACAGAAGCTTCTTTTGATGGCTAGGATGGGTGGCCACCTGGAGAGAAAGTCACTGGGGAGTCTTTTTATGTGTATTCTTTGTATTTGTGGCGGGTAATTTCAGAGAGGTTGGTGATGTTAGAGGGAGTGTGATGGGGGGTTTTTTTTTTGGTTGAGGATGCTACCTCTGAGCGTAGAGAAGGAGATGTTTCTGGTTTGCTCCGAAGAGATGATTAGATGCTGCAGGAGAAAAGGCGAAGGCATATCAGAAGATGCTGAGGTTTATGGGTAGTAGATATTTAAAAGATATGAGTTGCGAGTGGTAATGTATGAAGAGGCTTTGTCTCTTTCTTGTGGAAGATATCAAGTTCTGCTAAGGCTATGCTATGGGCTGTCGGCATGCATATGCTGAAGATATGTATACCTTTGTATTTGATGATGCGTAAGCTAGTCTTAGATCAAAAATCAGGGAAACCTATGCAAGTTGAATTGGCAAGTGGGACGATTCTTTTCACTCACCTTGAGACAGATCGTATTCAGTTCAATCTAGATGGGAATTCAACTGACTATCAGTTCAGAGTTATACCTCTGGGAGTTTTTGACGGGATCCTTGGAATGGATTGGCTCCACAAAAATCAAGCTGACATTCACTGTCAATCTAAAAGCTTCTAAGTTACTAAAAGGACTTAGAAAGAAGCAGCGCATTTATCTTGTCAAAATGAATCCGGTAGACTCAAAGTTAAAAGCTAAAGAACCTGAATGGTTAAAAGCTAAAGAACCTGAATGGTTAAGTGAATATGATGGTTTATTCCCAATAGAATTAACAGAGATTCTCCCAATTTGGGAAGTAGATCATGTCATAGATTTGATCCCCAGAGCTCAGCCAGTAGCCTTTCGCACGTACAAAATGCCACCAAACTCAAGGAACAACTTAGACAGCTCTTAGAACAAGGGTTTGTAAGACCCACTATTTCACCTTGGGATGCGCCAGTTCTCTTTCAGAAAAAGAAAGATGGAACACTAAGACTCTGTGTGGACTATAGAGGTCTCAATCCAACTGATAGTAAAAATAAGTATCCTATCCCCAGAATTGATGAGCTTCTAGAGGGGCTAAGTGGAGCCCACAGATCTTCACAAAGATAGATCTCAAATCAGGGTATTATCAAATTAGGATTAATGAGCAAGATATCCCGAAGACAGCCATCAATACTCGGTATGGGCATTATGAATTCACTGTCATACCGTTTGGATTGACAAATGCCCCAGCTACATTCAATCGCTTCATGCAAGACCTTCTCAGAGAATACTTGGATGATTTCTTTCTAGTTTTCTTTGATGATATTTTGATTTACTCAAAGAATGGAGCTGACCATGAAGCTCATGTCAGAAAAGATCTTGAGATTCTAAGGAAGCACCAACTCTTTGAAAAAAAGAGCAAATGCACTTTCTCTGCCGATCATGTTTAATAATTGGGCTTTCTGGTATCCAAAGATGGAATTTCTCCAAACTCCGTGAAAGTCCAAGTAGTCATAAATTGGCCTGAACCAAAGACAGTGAAAGAAGTTAGAGGATTCTTGGGATTGACTGATTGGTATAGAATTTTTATACCAAAGTATGCTCTCATAGCTTCCCCCTTGACTAATATTCTGAAGAAGAATATCCAATTTCAATGGTCTGTCAGGTGCCAGAGTGCTTTTGATAAGCTGAACCGCCTTGGTAACCAATCCCGTTCTGAAGCTACCACATTTCTCTCTACCCTTTGAGGTAGTAATTGATGCTAGTGGTTTTGCCATGGGAGGTGCACTCATGCAGGAAGGTCATGCAGTGGCCTATGAATCCCAAAAACTCAAAACGCATGAGAGGAATTATTTATTGTAATATATTACTCGATCTCGTTGGCTGACTAGCTGGTCTCAATGGAGAGTCCCGAGTGATACTCTTAGAAACAAGGATTGGATGGAAATTTTGCGTTATGACATCTATAACCAATAATTGTTTGTTGTCAATGGATTGCTTATAAGTTAAAGTATAAAGAGGAGTGTCTGCATATCTGTATTCAAAAGCAAAAGTTAAGAAAGGCATTCAATTATGGGTGGGTGAGTACTTGTCTGATTCTACCAATTCCAGTGGTGGTTGGGTGGTGGCTAACCCATGGGCCGGATGGGGTAGGCTGGAATCAGTAGAGTTTTAATAATAAAATCGATTAATAAGAATATGCGTAGAACTCGAGTAGTTAAATAAAAGCCTAAAGACTTCTCAAATGAATAGATCAACGGTTGTGCCTGATTCAATTAGGAAAAAAGCATTGATTTCTTCAAGTTAATCAGTTTTCCTTCTATCTGGTTTAATCAGATAAAGTTAGTTTAGTCTCATGACCCCGTTAGAAAATTCGTTGAGAAATTCAAAAAGGTGGAATCGTCCCCATTTTTTGGGAAAGGGAAATTTTCCCGGTTTCGATTTTGGAATGACCACCAGTTTAGTCTCATGCCCGGACATTCGAGGGCAAGGCCCCGAGTGGCCCCGCGCAAGAGGAAGCTACTTCCGCTGCTACCAACCGAGAATCTGGTGCGCAGAGAGGGCTATAGGATCTCACAGTATAAGAAATCATTACCAAGATATTTTTATATTCACAATGTATTCCATGTCAACTTACTTCAGAAATATGTAACTAGATCTAAATATGTGTTAGATGATGAACAAGTGGTTCTTCGATCTCAAGGCCGAATGGAGATCGAACCCTTAGCTATCTTAGACATGAGAGAGAAACCACTTCAAAATAGAACCCTTTGAGAATGCCCTCTATATTTTTTCCCCAAGCCTCCTTAGGTGTTTGTGTATCCTCTACATATGCATAGTTTATGCCATAAGTCTGCGCATAGCCCTTAGCAACCAATCTTGCCTTGTACCTACTCACTAAACCATCAGCATTGGGCTTGACTTTATACACCCACTTACATCCAATTGCCTTCTTTTCCTTAGGCAAAGACTCTAACTCTCATGTTGCATTTGCATCCAATGCTGCCCTCTACTCATCTAAGGCATCTTAACATTTCTTATGTAAGTGGGCTCAACCTCCTGTATTGCTTTTACCATTTAAGCATAATGATGGGCTGTATATCCATCATATCTCAACTTGTCAACAGAGTATTTAACCCTCGTAGACTTGCGTACACCTGGATCACTGCCAGGTGTCCTCAAAATAGCCCTAGTTGTCCTTACATTAGGAGTAACCACAGATAGAATGCCAAGGTCCTCATCAAGGCTTTGCTCAGAGTCACTAGAGTCACCATCCACATATGAGCAACCTGCTGATAGATCAGGCACAAAAGGTTGATCTATCTTTTCCTTCCCTTTTCATGATACATGTGTACTTGCATCATTCCTCAACTTGTCTGACCATGGGCTGACATTGGATCCATTGCTCGAGGACTCCCCAGGTCCACTCAGCACCTATGATTGCTGCCCTACATGTGGTGAAACATCAATACTTCTTACATCTGCATCTTATGTTACCTTCACTACTACTGGTGCATACCACAACATCTCTGCTTTCTTGCATCTCACGAGCGGTAGGGTTATAGCATCTATAACCTTTTTGCTTCATAGCATAACCAATGAAGATGCATTTCTCTGCCTTTGGATCCAACTTTGTTCTAACTTCATCATAAGGAACATGTGCATATGCAATACACCCAAACACTTTCAAGTGAGACACATCCGGTCTTATGCCTGTAAACTTCTGTTCAGGACTCATACCATGAACAACTGCAGTGAGTTTCCTGTTCATAATGTACACAACAGTTGCTACTGCTTCTTTCCAAAAGTAATGTGGCATATTATTTTCAACCATAAAGGCATGTGCCACTTCTGCAATGTGCCTATTTTTCCTTTCTGCAACACCATTCTATTGTGGAGTGTACCTGCATGTAAGCTACCTCTTGATTTCTTGCTTTTTTAGGAAATTACAAAACTCATTGGATAAATATTCTCCCCCACCATCCAATCTTAGGCATTTTATTTGCATGCCTTTTTCCTTCTCGAGGACGAAGGCTTTAAATCTCTGAAAGTAAGCAAACACCTCACTTTTCTCCTTCATGAAATAAACCCACACTTTCCTAGTGTGGTCATCAATGAATGTAACATAGTACCTGCAACTTGCAATTGTTATAGTCTTGGTCAGTCCCCATACATCTGAATGTATGACATCCAATGGCCTTGCACTGACATGCTTTTCATGTGGGAAAGCATGTTTGGCCTACTTACCAAGTTGGCATGCTTCACATACCTTATGCATACTGTCAACCTTAAACTTTGGCAAACCTGCCATAATATTTTGGGCCTGCATAGACTTCAGACATTGTACATTCACATGACCAATGCTTTTGTACCATCTGCTTTTGTACCATCTGCTTTTGTACCATCTACTGTCAATATCTGCATGACACCTGTTCCATGCGCAAACATGGCTACCTTTATCTCAGGCATGTTCACATCCAAAGTAAACATCCTACCATTTCTGTTACCCTTTGCAACCAAGCGACACTTATTTTTTAAGTCTTCCACAAAACATCCTTGAGAATTAAACCTCACTTCCAGACCCTGCTTAGCCATCTGTCCAACAGAAACTAGGTTCTTTGTAATATTTAGAACATGAAATACATTAGCCAAGTACTTCATTTTGCCATCCTGCATAGACAATGGCACTTTACCAACATGCGCAATGGGATGCATAGTATCATCACCTGTTTCTACATAACCTAGTTTTTTCATTTTTTGCATATCTCAAAACCACTCAGCATGACTGGTCATGTGGTTAGACGTGCCAGAATCCATATACCAGATATCTTGAGATCCTGACAAATCCTCTGTTATGAAACTAAGCATGTGATACATAACAAAAAATTGCTCACTTCTATCATCACCTCCATGTTTGCTAGATGATGCATAGTTGCCTTGCTGCAACTTCCCACTTTTAATGACATTCTGCTTTTTGTAGCAGTCCTTTGCCATGTGTCCTAGTTTGCCATAGTAATAGCACTCTATGCTATTTGAATTTTGATTTCTTTGCCAACCATCTCAGCCTCTTTGGATCCCCCTTTTCCTGGCCTCTTCCACCTATGTATGATTGCTAATGTGAATCATTGGATTGTTGTTGTCCGGAATTTTGATTTCCTTGTCGGCCACCACCTTGGCCTCCACCACGGCCTCTACCTCTACCTCTACCTTAATTAGAGTAGAAGGCCTGTTCCGATATGTTCTTACTTTGTGAATAAGAATCCTCACCTAAAGACTTTTCTTCTATGATCAGCATAGATATCAAATCCCGAAAGTTGGGAATATTCTCCCTAACTTTAATGGAGGTCTTGAATGGCTTGTACTCTTTGCCAAGCCCATTCAGACAAACACTCACCAAATCATCCTCCTCCACCACTGATACATTGATAGATCCAAGGGATTCAACAATTCCCTTGATCTTTAAGGCATATTCATTGATGGACATGCTTTTCTTTTCCACAGTATGCAACTCTTGCTTTATTTGCAACTTCCTTGCCTTTGTGTTAGTCTGGAACATCTGAACCAGATTCTGCCATGCAATTGCTGGAGTGTTTGCATCATGTATGTGTCCTATCATAGTGTCTGTGTGACACTAATTGAAAGCCAGTACATGACTTTTCTTGCACCCTGATTCCAATCCTTGAATGCCTTTATATCTTTAGGAGTGGCATTCTCCTTAGATAACTCTGGAGGCTCCTCATTGTCTCCTTCTACATAATCCCAAAATCCTTTACCCACCATTAGGAAACTGGTCATTTTGAACTTCCAAGCATGGAAGTTATTCTTATCCAGCTTCTCACTAACAATTTGATTAATTTCGTCAGACATGTTTTCCTGCAGCAATCAAATAACCTGTAAACAGACAACTTCTGTATGCAACCTGTAATATAGCAGTATCTCCTGTAAACAGACAACTTCTATATGCAACCTGTAATATAGCACTATCTCCTGTAACTATTGCACAAGAGCGGTACTTCAGCACAGCCTGTGTGTCACCAAATGTGAGTAGAGTACATGTACATATACCCAGTATCAACAATACATGTACAAACCCTATCTGCACTTCTAAAATGCATTGCTGCACTGCAATAACTAGATTTTGAGTAGAAATAGTTCTCTACGAGAACTTCCAGAAAACTATCAAAAATACCTTGCAATGACAAAACGGTCCCCACCATAATACGCCCCAAACGCGAAACTGACTGAAAAAACTCCACAAAGATAGCTCCTTAATTGGAGATGTGTAGCTCCTAGAGCTACTGAGGGAGTGTTGTACCTTAACCAAGAAGGGGAAAGAGATGATGGTGCTCTTACTCATGCAGTACCACTTCCTTCCTTGCTTGTTCTTGCCTCTTGCTTGCCTCCTGAGCTCTCGCACAAACCAGGCTCTGATACCATAAAGAGAATGTGGGGGATAGGGAGAGATTCAAACCCTAGCAAGCAAACACACACACACAAGAGAATGTGGGGGATAGGGAGAGATTCAAACCCTAGCAAGCAAACACACACACACATGGGGGATAGGGAGAGATTCAAACCCTAGCAAGCAAACACACACACACAAGAGAATGTGGGGGATAGGGAGAGATTCAAACCCTAGCAAGCAAACACACACACACAAGAGAGAGATGGATAGCTGAATTTTCTTCTATCTTCTTCTTCTCTACTCAACCAACATAACATAAAGATAAGAGTACACACTGTATGGGTCAGCATTCAAACTACTACAACATACAAAGGTTGGTCCATAATGTGAACCCGACTAAATGAGCTGGCACTATAACTATGCGAGTCTCTAGTAATCCAAAATTGCTATTACACAAGCTGTCATCTCACTGGCCACATCTCACCCATAATCTCACCAACCATGCCAGCAGTGTAGATGCGGAAGCTATCACCCACGCAAGTCATCAATGTCCACCATAGCACTCGTTGAGCTTGATATCTCAATAAATTAGACTTTACTTAATATGTTTTTTAGTAATCTTTTTAGCATTACATTCTTTTTTTGAATTTAATTGGTTCTAGTTTACTTGTGATTTGAAATTGTTGTTGTTAAAAAGTGTTAGAGCACTATTTATTATCTTCAAATGATGATGCATTGTAAAATGTTTATTCAATTATAGATTTTGATATATCATTAATGAGAAATCCTAATGATTGCAACATTACACAAACATTATAATTTTTTGACATTATTTTTGAAAATCTTTGCCATATAAA
This sequence comes from Cibotium barometz, assembly GCF_041138505.1. Lineage (NCBI taxonomy): Eukaryota > Viridiplantae > Streptophyta > Polypodiopsida > Cyatheales > Cibotiaceae > Cibotium > Cibotium barometz. The sequence continues at coordinate 27,592,030 of NC_141066.1, forward strand.
AGAATGTAATATTACACAAGATTTACAATTTCATTAACTTAAAATTTGCTAACTATAATATCACTTGAATTTTTTTCATATAAACTAATATTTTTTTTTCTAGCTTTCCTTGTTTGTTTAAGTATTTTAAATCTTATAAACTTTTGTTTATTTAGAAGCTTCTATTTGTGTAATAATCAAAAAATAAAGCATTGTATAAAAATGGTTATTTTAAAGATGATTCGGCCTGGTTGCAAGAATGGCAACCGTGACAGCTGTCATTGCTATGGTTGTAAAGGGTTGATCTTTACATCAAATGGATGTAAAGAATGATTTCTTACATGGTGATTTGCAACAAGAAGTGTACATGGTGCAGCCACTAGGTTATGAGAGTGATGCACATCCAGATTTTGTGTGCAAGTTACGCAAAGCATTGTATGTCTTGAAAAGCAGGCATCCAGAGCATGGTCAAACAAGATCAGGGAGTATCTTGCTACCATTGGATTTCAGATATCCAATGTAGTTTTTTCACTATATGTGAAAAAGGCAGATAGAGGGATCATGCTATTAGTCATCTATGTGGATGACTTAATTATCATTGGTGATAGTGATGTAGACATACATGATGTGAGGATGCTTTTGAAGCATAATTTTGAGATGAAGGATTTGGGTGAGCTACGGTATTTCTTGGGCATAGAGGTGGTGAGATCACCTCATGGCATTTTGCTATTGTAGAGGCAATATGACTTGGACATGTTTTCCAAGTATGGTATGACAGGCTATAAGCCTATTTCAGTGCCATTGGAGCATAACACAAAGCTCTTCACATACAGGTGAGCTTTTGGAGTACCCCACTACATACAAGCACATAGTGGGTAGTTTGATCTACATGACCATTACAAGGCCAGACTTGAGCTATGCTGTTGGACTTGTGAGTCAGTTTATGTAGGCTAGAAAGCCACACTTGGATGCGGCTAGACGGATCAGGTAGTCCATAGTTGATTATGAAATTATAATGATACAGTTACATGGGTACACATATGCTACTTGGGCTGGTAATATTGCATGGGTACACATATGCTACTTGGGCTGGTAATATTGCATACAAGAGATCTACTAGTGGTTTTATGTTCTCATTCGGGAGTTTTGTTGTGAGTTGGAGCAGTAAGAAGCAGCCAATAGCTGCCTACAAACAAGGGCCTCAAGGGTAATATACAATAACATTGTAAATGAACACTTAGTGTACATGTGTTCAAGTTTAAAACCACTCAAAAATTTGAGTTTGATGATGAAAAAACCAGAATTCTTCCACCTCTTTAGCTTATGAGATGAAGACAATTGGTTCATGGTTGCACCATTTCTCTTTGGAAGAAGCGGTTTATGATGAAGACTTGAAATGTAGCACTTATGGTGTGTGCCCAGCCTCCATGTTGATGAAGAAGAGCCTCCGTAATGTAGATGACCTCCTCCTTTGATGATTAAGACCACCTTAGTGTTTAGCAACACTTTAGTTGATGATTAATATCACCATTTGTGTGTATAAAACACAATTAGTGCTAAAAAGCACATTTTTAGTGTAAAATAACACTTATTTTAGTGATTAACTGACCATTAGTGTTTAATAACACTATGAGTGTTTAAAAACACTTTAAGATAGCCTCCCTTTGCTAGATTAACAGAGTGATTAGTGTTAAACAACATAATTAGTGCTTAGAAGCACACTTTAATCACTTTGAAAGCTTAAAACTTGATGTGAGTGTTGAAGCTTGATGGGTATGAGGTTTATGGCTACCTCATGTAGATGTAAAATACTTCAAAATCAAGATTAGGACCAGTAATACTAATGCATTCTCACACTTGAGTGATTAGTGGAAGGGAGAGATGATTAGAGAGAACAAAACCCAAAAAACTCAAGCTTTAATGGAAAGCTTGAGTGAAAATGAGAGAGACGCCTGGTTTTTCTTCTTCTGTCGGCGCATCCGTGGATGAAATAATCTCAGATTTGAGCTGTAGAGTGTAGAATCAATGGGCTACCATAGCCCTCAAAGCCCATCCCATTTGGTTGCTCATGGGCGTCGAATTTCTGTACGGCCAGTGGAACAGGCGGAGAGCTCAAACACCAATGCCGCGTTGAATGTGACGGTAATCATCGAATTGGATGTACGAATGTATTCACCCGGTGTTGCTCTTTAACTTCCATGAAGGATTTGTGGAGTATTGAGCTCTCTACACGCTTGTGGAAGGCCTCCAAGGGCTGTAGGTTGAGCTCCACACAAAGGAGATGAGCAAAAAGTGGATAATTTTGACCTATTCTCTACACCACAAAGTTTGAACTCACCTAGGCTCTGATACCATGATAAGAAACGTGGTGCTCATGATAGATCAAGTGTGTGAAGGAGAGGGACTCACAAAATACAAGAATAATATCTTGCTTATTAAGTTGTTTATACATACAACTCGGCTTTGCTCTCATGCAAAATGCCTCATGGCCTCACCTTTAAATAGGTGAACAAGTGGACCTCAAGTCCATTCACACTCACACCCTTCTCTCACCCTCCTACTCAACCCTCCTACTCAACCCTTCTCTCACCCTTCTCTCACCCTCCTACTCAACCTTAGTCTCTTAATAGTGTGGAGCTGAGTTCGAGGGGGAGTGTTGAGATATCGAGCTCAACTAGTGTTGAGATATCGAGCTCAACTAGTGCTACAGCGGACATTGATGACCCGCCTGGGTGAAAGCTTCCGCATCTACACCACTGGCATGGTTGGTGAGATTATGGGTGATATGCAGCCACTGGTGGGATGACAGGTTGTGTGATAGCCATTTTGGATTACTAGAGACTAGCATAATTATAGCGCCAGCTCATTTAGTCATGTTCACATTATGGACCGCCGACCCTTGTATGTGAGTAGTTGAGTACTAACCCATATAGTGTGTACTCTTATCTTTACATTATGTTGGTTGAGTAGAGAAGAAGAAGATAATGAAAAATCAGCTATCCATCTCTCTCTTATGTCTTGCTCTCTCTTGTGTGTGTGTGTGTTTGCTTGCTAGGGTTTGAAGCTCTCCCTCTCCCCCCCATATTCTCTTTAAAATTGATATACAAAGTGTCTAGTTCGCTAAGGCAAAACCTAGCATGACTAAAAGCTATCAAAATCATAATATAACATCCTATTATTGGTGCATATGCACCTTATTCAATTATAAAGTATTAATTCTCAAATTTAAAGTCCTACCAATCCTAATAGCTATGCAAAAGCACTTTATTTTAGTACCAAAAACTTAACTAGGGATCAAGTATTTGCTTCAGGGTTACTAGTGATTTGATGAAATATTGTGAGAAAATGAAATTGCAAAGAAAAATGTGCCAAAATCACTACAATGTGATGTGTGTGGGAGAATTCCCACCGAGCCCTATCTTCATGTTATAGTGATTTGATGCAATATTTCAAAGGCATCACTATAACATGATATGGGTGGGAGAGTTCTCACCGAGTTCCCGCTTCATGCTATAGTAATTTGATCAAATATTTGTAAGAAACAAATCAATTTCTTAAAAATCCAAACGTGGAAATCTTTGAAAAAGCTATAAAAGAATGGCAGTAGGACAAATCACTATAACGCAATATCCTTGAGAGAGTTCGCACCCACCGAGACCTCTTCTCGCATTGTAGTGATTTCAAGAAATTTATGCAAGCAAACTACCATTACAGGCAAAATCACTACAACACGATATGGGTGTACGGTAGTTCTCACCAAGATCCCTCTTCACGTTGCAGTGATTTGATGAAATATTCCTAAGAAATAAATTAAATTCTTAAAAATCTAAAAGCAGAAATCTTTGATGGAATATTAATAAAATAATTATACAATTTTGGACGAATTGAAACACGAAAATATTTGAAAACATACCGTGAAATTCACTGGGAAAGCAAGAAGGAACCAACTAAGTTGACAGTAGGAGAGCAAGAAGCCACGTGAAGGTCACGACTACAAAAAAATTGCATGAGAGAGTAAGCAATGAATAATGAATGTGGGTCACCTTTATCCACAGAAACTAACGGTCTATACACGTGGTAGATATGCATGATGGTAAACCACGTGCTCTGCGCATGTATGATGACACGTGTCAAAAACGGATTGATCGTTAATCATCCTATATTTAATAAGTATGGCCCCACATTGTTCTTCGCACGTGTTGACATGCTCTTTTGCACGTATGTCGTACTCCTCGATAAATGTGGTACTTGTCCTCGGTAAATGTCAAGTGTCCTTGTCTTTTGCCCCCGTTTCGTTTTGCCTCCTTTAGCTGCATATATTCCTCTACCATGCTTCATCTACACCATCTCTACAATTTATCAAGTAAGCGTACATCTGTTTAACATTTTTCCTACGTGATTCTTTGTTGAGTTCTCAAAAGCAATCACTACTCGTCTTAAATGTTATATTCAATCATATATATCATGTTTTACCTACGTTCATTAGATATTGGGTCAAATGAAAGGCAATGTCTAACAAATCACTACGATGCGAAGAATGAATTATGATTTTTTTCGATGTTACCATATCGCGTTATAGTGTTTTGGACATACTTTCTTGTCCTATACATTGTTATGTGTCGTGTATGTTATCTATGACTTATTTTCATGACTTACTTTGTGAAATGAAACACTCTATGTAAGAAATCACTACAATGCATGAGGAGGGTATGACGATTAGGTCTGATGTCCCTATATCGCGTTGTAGTGATTTGAACCTATTTTATCGTCGTAGGTATTGTTAGGTGTATTGTTCATGTGTTATTTTATCAAATGAAAGGATCTGTTTGAGAAATCACTACAACGCGAGGAGTTGATGTAGATTTTGTCTGATGTATCCATATTGCGTTGTAGTGATTTAAAGCTATTTTGTTATCCAAGTTTACTTTTTCAGTAGTTTTTATATTATTTTGTGTTTTCAAGCGCTAAGCATGATAAATCACTACAACACGAGGATTGTGTTATGATTGTATATCTGATATGCCCAAATCATGTGGTAGAGATTTGTTACTATTTTATTGTCCTATGTATTTATTGAAAAACTTATCATGTAACATTATGACTATTTTCAGATGCCACAAGGCTCTCATCTACATATGATTCTAAATTAGGTAAAGAAGTTAGTTCAAGAAAGAAATTGTCTGCACTGCACGCTTAATGAGGAGACGTAGATATGACCAACATAGATCCGTCCTTGAACTAAGGAAGGTGAAGAAACATATGCATTGCGTGGTTCCAAGCATGGTTCCAAAGTTGCCATTCCAGTACGTAGTCTGGTCGACATGTGAAGATTTTGGCATTAATATGCACGCTGGAAGTCCTCTGTACTATGATGTTTGTAAGAGGCTGTGGAAGACTGGCTTGTCGAGGTTTTTCAGGATAGCTACATGCACACAGAATCACTGTAATGCCGAAAGACATGAACTCGCTTCATTTGCTCACGTGTTCAGATATGACTGTACACTGGAGCCTGAAAATGAAAGGAATTTTGGAAATCCCTCCTTTGATGAATAAGGTTAAGATCATCGAAGTGACAGAGGCTAGTCATTCTCATGACATAGGGCTCAACGCACAAAGGATTGGAGACCAAGCCAGGATGCAGGAGCTCCAAGAATTGCGGTTGAAGAAAGCAGCTATTTGGAAAATGCATAAGTCGAATGTTAGAGTTTTGAGTATTTTGTACCCTTGTTTCACGTTAGACTTCCGATGCGAGGCACCGTGCAATTTTTCCCTTTCGATATGCAAAGGAGATTGATGTTTTATCCAATGTTTCAAGGGAGGTCAATGATAGAATTATAATAGCAGTTCTAAGGTTTGCTACGTCCTTGTCATCATCTTGATTGTAAAGTGGTTTGCTTGTCCAAAGTAACTAATATAATGTAATTTTCTTGTGCAGCTTGACTATATCAAATCTCCCATTCAATATTCAAAATCATGTATATATTGTACATTCCCTCCTTTCCTCAGTTCTTACTACACAACATACTTCATTGGTTGATGTATGTCCATGGTTTAGTCCGGACAAATTTTGATATACCTCAAATAAATCTAATGGCATACAATGAAGAGTAAGTGACATGCAATCTCATTTATAGTCTTACTATTGTGACCTAAATTTACTATATATTTTTTATGTTACTTCTCATACTCCTAATTGCATGTTGTAGTTCACACTGGAGTTTGATCCTTTACGATATGAAATCCAAGACTTGTTACTAATTCAAGTGAAGAATTCCATGGCACCGTGAGATAGTAGGTCCACACAATCATTATTTATATATCATATAACGAGTTGGAGAGAGAGAAGGAGAAGTACTTAGAGAACTTTCAGTATTGACAACAGTATTGTTTCGTGTGCAGATTGGTTAGAAAGCTCATAACTGCTCTTGAGGCCATAATCTAGGACACACAAGGACTGTGAGATGCAGAGTCCCGTAGCACAAAAACGAGATGGCCATAGTTGCGGTTGAAGGGTGTGCTACACTTAGTTCTCTCATTGCCCGTAGAAAATGTAGGCATACTCCTTTTTTTTAATGATATCTTACTTTCCTTCCTCATTCTTTGACGGCACATGTCTATTTTTTTGGCTTTTTATAGAATCCACGATTATCAAAATACTCTGATGTGGATTTAGGGCTATTCAGAGAAGAGACCATTGAGCATATTATTATCAACATTCATTAGCAAGCTGCCTAATATCCTTGTTGCGTTTGTTGATACCTCAGTATAGGGGAATTCCCCTCATGAAGGAGGCGCCTATTTCACATGCTTGAATGAGTTTTAAACTCCCAAATAATGAGATATTTTTATCTCTCCTCTCTCCTGTCTCAACTAGATCCAAAAAGTGGACTAAACTGATCCAAAAATAGTCAAAAATTGACCAAACTGATCTGGAAAATTCTAGAATCAGTTGGCTTGGTTAGAAGCTCACTTTTTTCTATATTTTTGTTGAAACTCAATAGTATTTTGCACTATTACCCTGCCTCTCCCAAGTGCCAAAAATTGTGAATTTTACTCATAATTCATTAGTTTTTTACCTTCCCTCTTCTAAAAGATTGGTGGCCACTCTTGTTTCCAAACAAGAGTAGAACCTTCAAACCATCAAGCCAAAGGAAAGCTCTCAAATTCCTTTGTAAGTTGGAGATTCTTCTCTTTTCTATTTCTTTATGGTTTTTTACGATTTTTGTCTTCTCTATAATGAAAATGATGTTATGCCTCATTAAAAAAAGGCATTCCCCTCTCTTCTTTAGTAAATCCAACCATTCTTTATCCTAGATGATTGATTATTGGATAAAGTCAAGTTTTTTATAATGTTCTCTTAAATAAGTAGAAAATATTTACACTAGAATGATGTAAAGACTCTTGGTGAACTTCTAATTAATTTTAGTAAGTTAAAATTTGAAAAATGGTCAGCCATACAAAAGCGGTTATGGCGAAATTTTTTGAAATAAATTTCATCTTTTATCAATCAAAAAGAGTAATCCCCATCATTAGAGTATTCTAAAAGTGTCATTTTCATTCATGCATAGAAAGATGCATATTGATTAACTTTTTAAAAAAGAATGATTTTCAATAGAATTAATTCTGAAAGATACTTATTGATAAATTTTTTAATATGAAAGTGTTACTTTCTTCATTATGAATTTTTATGCATAAAATAATGTATAAAAGTATATTTTTTAATTACAAAAGAGTTACTTTCATCATAGTGATTTTTATGCATAAAAGTATGCATAAAAGAATTTTTTATTATTATAAAAGTGTTACTTTGATCATTATTGATTTCTATGCATAAAAGAAGATTTTTTTATTATAAAAGTGTTATTTTTATCATCATTGATTTCTATGCATAAATGTATGCATAAAAAAATTTTTTTAATTATAAAAGTGTTACTTTCATCATAAATAATTTTTATGCATAAATGATAGTAAAAGATGTCCATTTTAGCACGGTTGCTTGCTTCGACCGCAATGGTCAGCAAGGCAGCAGGCGTTTTCGAAGAGTCTATGGAGGCATCAGCGTTGAATAATACGGCGCGCATCTGGACTTTGTGGGGAGCCGCCGGCGTCCCGCCCCGCGAAGAGCCGGGTCTTCGTGGGCGTCGCGTCTCTCTTGTACTTCCACGTCCTTATAAAAACGAGGACTCGCCAGTACATCAGCTATATTTTGCACACACAGATCGACACGTCCTTTTCTGTTCCCCCAGCTGCTTCCACTCGCAATATTTGCAGCAGCAAGGCGTTTATCCAGATCTCATCCAAGCGAAGCAGCCTTTCCCACAAGCGATGGCGCCCAGCTGTTGCGGAGACGCATCACTCCGGCCGCTTGCTGAAGAACCCCAGCTCATGCACCGCCTTCTTCCTCCTCCTCATCCGCGCTTTCATTTCGCCGTTGACGCCGCAAGTGGCAACCCGCGCTGGAGCATCATGGCCAACTCGAACTCGTCCGACGAGGCCTCATTGGAGTACTACGTGCAGGTGGAGGTGGGCGGTGACGACACAGGCGAGCTTCTCCCCGCCCTTGACACCAACACCACCAACAGCTTCGGTGCGATGGAGGTGTTCGCCCTCAACATCACAGAGGGTGCTGACGCTTCCAGCACTCAGCTGGGTGTCATCCGGGGCTACACAGTCCAGGCCAGCTACACCTCCACCAGCCATGAAGTGGAGGTGGAGGTGCTCTCCTACGACGATGGCTCCGTCAACGGCACCATCAGCCTATACAGGGCCTCATCAACGTTGCTACCAACGAGATCGTCGTGCTGGGAGGCACAGGCGCCTTTCGGGGCGTGCGAGGCTATGGCGTTGTCACCCTCGTCAGTGCCACAGGCACCTTGTACGTCTACCACCACTCCCTCTATTTTCTCTAATTTATAGAGGAGTCCATAATTAGAACCTAATGGCTTCTCGTGGCCACCAAGCCACGAGCATGACTGCACAATCTTTCAAAGAGCAAATACAAAATTAAGGTTTCAAAAATTTCTATTGAGAGTGGATTTGGAAGCAAGAAGAAGTGTTTTCTATTGAGAGAGGATTTGGAAGCAAGAAGAAGTGTTTTCTGTACTCTGAATTCACAGATACAGCTATATAACTTCAATCTATGGTATAGCACTTTTACCCCCTTAATTAGGTATTATAAGACAAAATTTCTTTTTACTGGAGGTGTTCGAATGTGAAACTATTAATGCTTACATATTTTCCATGTATTTGTCCGTTTTGAGAAGTAGTAGCACCATAGTGGTGGGAAAATCCGATGGCGAAGCCGTGGGTGGCCATGCCTCTAACAATTTAAAAATAAGAGAGAGAGAGAGAGAGAGAGTCATATTCTAGCCAAAATTGAAATATTTAAGACTAAATTCTCTTTCCAAAGAAAAGAGATTGACATTCCACATTTTAAATATATGTTGCTCTTGTAACTGCATAACAAAAGTGATTGTATTGGATCAACTCCTAGTGCTCTTAACTAGTATTGAAGGCACAACTAAGGATATTCCTCATCTTCATCTTGCCAGTGCTCTCCAACAAAATGTCCACCACACGGTTCATCATGTAAAGCTTTGAAAATAGTAGGAATTTCATCCTCACACACACAATGGTGATAAATTCCTTTAATGATTAACCTATCAACTCCCTCTTGATTGCATTTCATTAATCCTTCCTCAAGAACTGTATACTTAGCCTCATTGTTTGTTTCTACATCTTCTAAAACAACTTTCCCTTTGAACACAATTTGACCATGTGGATCATACAAGATTAGCCCACCACTAGCTTCCCCATTTGTCTTCTATATGTAGCATCAAAGAGCAGTAAATAAGCATTCTCCAAAGGTTTCAACGGTTGTACTTCTTTAAGTAATTCTTCAATCTTTAGTTACTTCTCATATACTCTATGAGTCAATATGGTTGCAAGTGTGGCCTTGTTGCTATCTTCCACTTTAAAAGTATAGTTAAACTCCTACAACTCCAATATCCATTTAGCAATTCTATGCGATGTTGTCATATGGTAAACAACCACTAGAAAAAGTTTCTCTGTCGGTGATCACAATAAAAGGTCTTTTAAGCAAAATATGCACAAAATTTCCTTACGCAAACATTAAGGCTAAAACAAGCTACTCTATCTCAAAATAACTCTTTTGATCTCCAGTAGTCATAACCCTACTTACAAAGTAAATAGGTTGCAAAAGGGAATCCTTCTGTAAATAGAATGGTACCAATAGCATCTTTTCCAATGCTTGGATTCACATAAAATTGCTGGTTCCAATCAAGTGGCATCAAAATAGGAAGAATGCTTAAAACCTTCTTTACTCCACCAAAATATGCATCATACTCCTCATCCCAAACAAAAGTTGTTTGGTTGGCTAAGAACTATAAAGTTGTTTGGTTGGCTAAGAACTATAAAGGATGCAGAAATTGGGAAAGAAAATGAATAAACCTAGCAATATACCTTTTACTGAAACTAGACGGCCAAGTAGGACTACTTCTTTCTTAGCAATCTTACATTTATCATAGTTCCCTTGACCTCCCAAGCTATCCAACCGTTGCAAACCTTCTTCCACCTCCATCAAATAACGTGAAACATGAGGGCTATAAATACAAAAATCATTTATGTACACCCTGATAGATTTCCCAAAGAATGACTAAAGACATAATTCATATACCTTTGAAAGGTTGAAGGATCATTTGTCAATCTGAATGGCATCACACGATAGGTAAAACATCCCCATGGGGTGATGAATGTAGTCTTCTTCTAACCTTCTCTTGTAATCCATATCTAAAAGTAACCTAAACAACCATCACACACTGTATAACGCTCATGACCAGCCACCTCATTGAGAATTTCATCTTAAAAGGGTAGAGGAAAATGATCCCTCTTTGTTGATATATTGTGTGGTTTATAATCCACGCATACCCGCCATTTGCCATTCTTTTTAGGAGTAACCACCATAGGAGAAACCCACTCAAAATTTTTAGCAAAGCATATAAATCTCGCTTTTAGTAACTTGGTCGCCTCTTTAAGCAATGCATCATGTTGTACCACTCCGAACCATCGCAATTTTTGAGCTGCTCATTTGGCATTCTCCTTCAAGTTAATGTGATGTTCTATATGGAATCTACTCCTCTAATCTGTGTGTAATGAGAAACAAAAAAAAATATGATACTTGTATAGCATGTCCAAGAACTCCTTCCATTCTCGGTGCTCCAAGTCATTTGCCAACATAACTTTCAACCTACTTTCTGTTAAATTTGCAGCCATGTGATGAGCTATGGTGGATCAAATGGTAGAATCAACATCATTAACAAAGAGATTAGATGATAATTAATATGTGATTAGTGAGCAATTAACTGATAGCTTAATGTAGGCGTGGATAATCAAAAACCAGCAAATTCTCATTAGGCCAATGCTTCAATTTATAGAGTTTACATCCAAGCATCCAATCCCACTGATTTCTCCTTCATTCACTCCACCTCTTTTGCTGCTTGATTTTCTCCACCTCTCCTAGAATATCTCCACACCTCCTAAATCTCCTCATGCTACCCTTTATTCTCTCCTAGTAGATACTTCTCCACCTTTTCATAGGTTCTCTCACATTTAGAGATTCTCTTTTATAGCCTCTTGCCAAGGGCTTGTTCCCGCACACACCCTATTCACTTGTATATTTCAACACCTCCCCTCAAGTGAATACTCCTAGCACACCTGGACCTTATACCAAGTTTCCCTCTTATACTTGATAGTCCGCGACCAGTGCCTCAAGTCCCTAAACTCATAGTCCTTTTGACACTCTCTCTCTCTCTATGTGTCCAAGGCTACTACAAGTGCCCGTGACCTTGACTAAAGTGCTCACACATACATCTACCACATGGCCTACAGCTGAGAGGTGGTTTTACTCTGTTGGGGTAGGTTACATTGGGTTGTGGGATTTCTCTCTCTCTCTCTCTCTCTCTCAGAAAAGATGATCTGACTCCACTTCCTTAGGAGCCTCCATGAAGTTTGCTGATGTCGTTCCTTCTCCATTGGGTTTGCTGTAGCAGTCTCTTGCCATGTGTCCTGGCTTTCCGCAGTTGTGGCAAGTGAAGGTCCTTCTTCCTACTCTGCCTCTTCCTTGTCCTCATCCTTGAGAGAATCCTCCTCGAGAAAGAGATGTTCTTCTTCTTTCATGTGACTGGGGCCATGAGCTTGTCCGCGTCAGTTCTTGCTCCATGTGAGCAACATGTTTTAAAGTTTTGTTTGTTGATAGTTCTTTTGGGCTTTTGATGTTTATCTTGTGTCATTATGCAATGCAATCCCAAATCTATGCGGGAGGTCTTGCCTCTTGCCTTATTCAGGACAAGGGTAGTGTCTGATCCCATTTTTACAATGATGTAATGTGCCCAATACAGCATTCGTTCTTATGCACATTCCCAAATGCACATACTCTAGCTGTGAATAATTTGAATTTGAGTGTGATTTGCAGGCATTAACCAAGGGATAAATGCAAAATGATGATTACCACAAATTTATCAGCATAATTTTACCAAAAATTACATTAAATCAAGGGTAACCAATTTGTACGGAATGGTTGGAGTATCAAACCATCTCCGAATTGCAATCTAAAGTTATAGGGATCTATATCAGATACCTAATGGTTAGTTTGAACCCTCAATTGCGACAAAAAATAGTGATTAGCACTGATTAATCATTGATTAGCAAATTAATCCTCTATTTTGTGTGCAAAAAATAGAGTATGCAGGGAGCCCAGATCTGAGGCCTTAGAGTTTAAATGAGCTCAAATCCTTTCAAGGCCATCAATAGCAATCAGTCTAGTAGAGGATTAAGCCAAGAAACACAAGATTTGACCAAACATTAAATGCTTAATCTCTCTTTTACCAAAGTCACCTATAGATTTGAAGAGCTTAGATCTCACTGTAGACTTGATCAAATCAAATTCTATCTTCTCCAACTTGTAGAGCACCCTTGAAAACCCCTAGGGCTAAGAGGAATTAGAGCAATTTGATCTGGAGTAGACAAGATCTCATTTTTCCTTAGAAAAAAAAGTGCCTACAGATTCGTGATTTTCAGCAGCATTGGCGATTTGCAGGTTTGTCTTGATGGGCTGAAGCACAAGGGTGATAACTATGTGTGGCTAAAGTGGTTTGGGCTAATTTTATGTATGTAGGGAGATAGAGCTCCTCCACCAAGTAGGGGTATAGAGGGTTTGTTGAAAAAGAGATAAAAATATTAATTATCTACTAATCCTAATTAGCCAAGTGATTAGCAAGATAATGGGCTCACAAATTGATGGATTCTAACTTGGCTCTGATACTATATTAAATTTGGAGCAATGTGATGAGCTATAGTGGATCAAATGCTAGAATCAATATCATTAACAAAGAGATTAGATGATAATTAACATGTGATTAGTGAGCAATTAACTGATAGCTTAATGTAGGCATGGATAATCAAAAACTAGCAAATCATCATCAGGCCAATGCCTCAATTTATAGAGTTTACATCCAAGCATCCAATCCCACTGATTTCTCCTTGATTCACTCCACCTCTTTTGCTTGATTCACTGCACCTCTTTTGCTTGATTCTCTCCACCTCTCCTAGAATATCTCCACACCTCCTAAATCTCCTCATGTTACCCTTTATTCTCTCCCAATAGATACTTCTCACCTTTTCACAGGTTCTCTCACATTTACAGAATCTCTTTTACCGCCTCTTGCCAAGGGCTTGTTCTTGCACACACCCTATTCACTTGTATATTTTAACACTTTCATCTGCCTTTAACTCTTCTTGAACTTTAGTTGCAGCTTCTTTGTTTGCCTGTGAGAATTAAGTGTCACACCCATCACCTCCAAAGATAAAGTGTCACACCCATCACCTTCTTGAACTTTAGTTGCAGCTTCTTTGTTTGCCTGTGAGAATTAAGTGTCACACCCATCACCTCCAAAGATAAATCTTCAATGTCACTAGTGGTCTCGAATTCATCTTTTGAATACAAATACTCCATTAGTTTTTCTACATCATCTAAATCTTTATATTATATATCCTTTTGCTTCTTCTCTTTCATGTCATAAACCACTACTTAAAACCAAGGGGTAGTCATCTCCCTTGGTTGTCAGAACATAAAAATCAACATTAATAGAAATCCCAAAAACACTTACTTTAAGATTCCTGAGGACTCTTATGCAATTGACTTTACTATTATTTGCCATCGTCACCTTAATTGGAGAAGCCTCATGTATCTTCAGTCCTAACTGGTGCATTAAAGGTTCCATCATTAAGCAGATTTGGGCTCCACCATCTACTAATACATTAGGAATTGTCTCAAACTTTTTGGCCTTCAATTACACAATCAAAAGTGGGAACAACATCCTCTTGGACCTCCAATGGTGCTATGACAACAATAGGAGTAAGCTACTTCTATTTCATCCCTCTTCTTTGTAATTTTGATGCTCATACTTCTACTTTCCTCCTTACCTATGGACACAGTAAAAAACTAGGGCGAATTGTGTTGGAATTAGGGTTGCAAGAAAGCACACAAAGCTTGGAGAAGAAGAAGCAAGAATGCACACAACACAAAGTATTAGATTGTGTCAATGTACAAAAGATATGTTAGCCCTAGAAGGATGGGCGTATATACAAGCCGGGGGAAAAAACCTCCTAAAGAGGGAAAAAGTGCCCCGGCGGTCCTAAGTGTGTTCACACACATCACTGCCTATATATATATATATATATGGCAACAAATCCCCCTTGGGAGTGATGGTGTGAACGAGAGCTGGCACTCATGTATAGGGGAGTGCCATGCCCGAAGTAGATCAGTCCACAAAGGGGAGCAAGCCCAAAGCTTTGCGGAAAGCTTCAAACTTCTCACAAGGAAGCGCCTTTGTGAAAAGATCGGCGAGGTTGTCCTATGTTGGCACATAGGCCAAGCTGATCTCTCCTGCTGAGAGTCTCTCCCTGACATAGTGATAATGCACCTTAATGTGCTTTGTGCGAGCATGAAAAACTGGGTTTCTCACAACTGCCAATGCGCTCTGACTGTCAGTGAAGATAGAGGTGGCAGACTCCTGTCCAACACCCAAGTCAGCCATAAGCCGTTTGAGCCACACACACTCAACCGTAGCTGTGAAAGCTGCCCTGTACTCAGCTTCACAACTAGAAGTGAGTAAATATTACTTAGCCTATACTGCTTATGGATTGGCATGTGGGATTAAGAATTCCAATATGCTAAGTGATTATGGCAAAAGGGACTTTCTCAGATTCACAAAACCGAGGTTCCTCTAGTTTTACAGCTACAGTATGTTGCAGAGCCATCTTCAAAAAGGGCAAGGCTTCTTTTGCACCCGAGGATGTTAGTGAGCAGGTTAAGGATGTTGAAACAACGGTAGAGGTGGAGGAGACACACGCACAGGAGCAAACCCTAACGTATATTGCAAACCCTAACCATTGAGGGAAGCCATGTCCTCTCTCACACAAAGCATAATGCACTAATCCATAATCCACACAACACACAATGAGTTGTGTCCACACTCTACTAACCCTAGCTAATGTCCACACACTATGACCAGCTGGACACGCGGTCATTTATGTCTCACACATGTTCCTACCTAATCTGCCAACACATAGCATAGCTGGCTCATACTGACATCGAGCTTCAATATCTCAACAGCCCCTCTCAAGCTCATGATGTACTGCCGATGAAGATGTAGATGAGCTTGGGATATGAAGACTCTCAACACTCCCCCTCAAGCTCATCCCATGTACTCTCAAGCTCATGATGTACTGCCGATGAAGATGTAGATGAGCTTGGGATATGAAGACTCTCAACACTCCCCCTCAAGCTCATCCCATGTACTCTCAACACACCCCCTAAAGCTCATCCCATGTACTCCCAACATAGTCCGAAAGTACTCAAACTTCTCCCTGCTAAGTGGCTTCGTAAAGATATCAGCCACCTGCTCATCAGTCTTCACATACTGAAGATCAACTGAACCATCGAGCACCTTCTCTCTGACAAAGTGATAATGGACCTCTATGTGTTTGGTCCTCGCATGAAACACTGGATTCTTTGCCAACTGTATATTGCTCATGTTGTCACAATGTATGACAACTTTGCCATCAAGAGGCTCACATAAATCTGCCAAGAGGCTCTTTAACCATATAGCCTCACAAGTAGCAATGGCTGCTCCTCTGTACTCAGCCTCTGTACTGGACAAAGCAATTGTAGGTTGCTTTTTGCTACTCCAACTCACCACGGCACTTCCAAGTGTAAAAGCATATCCACTAGTAGACCTCCTGTCATATGCGCTACCAACCCAATCAGCATCTGTGTAGCCATGTATGTCCAAGATTTTACCACTCTCATAAAATAGACCATAATGTGCTGTGGTCTTCACATATCTCATGATGCATCTCACTGCATCCAAATGTGGTTTCCTGGGGCTCTGCATAAACTGGCTAACTAGCCCCACCACATAACTCAAATCCGGGCGTGTGATAGTCATGTATATGAGACTACCAACCATCTTCCTGTACATAGAAGGATCATCCAATTCCTCGCCATAATCAGCCCGCAACTTCACATTTTGCTCCAATGGTGTACTCATAGCCTTACACCCTATCATGCCATACTTTGCCAACATATCCAATGCATATTGACGTTGTACTAACCAAGTACCTGCATATTGACGTTGTACTAACCAAGTACCTGCATGATCTTTCACCACTTCAATGCCAAGGAAGTATCTCAACTCACCAAGATCTTTCATGTCAAAGTGCACTATGATCACCTGTAATAATCAAGTCATCCACATAGATGACTAGTAAAACAATCCCATGCTGTGTCTTCTTCACATAGAGTGAAGAATCTGCTCTAGAAATCTGAAAACCAAGTGAGATAAGATATCTTCTCATCTTATCACTCCAAGCACGTGGTGCTTGCTTTAGACCATATAATGCCTTTTTCAACCTGCATACGTGAGTGGGATATCTAGGGTGTACATACCCTTCTGGCTGTGCCATGTATACTTCCTCTTGTAGATCTCCATTCAAGAATGCATTCTTAACATCCATCTGATGCATTTCCCAGCCATTAGCTGCAGCCATAGCAATGACTGCTCTCACTGTGCCCATCTTAGCCACTGGACTAAACGTCTCATCATAATCCAATCCTTGGGTCTGTGCATAACCCTTTGCTACCAATCTAGCTTTATGTCTCTCAATAGAACCATCAGATTTGCACTTCACTTTGTAAACCCATTTACATCCAATAACATTCTTGTCCTTTGGTAGCGCAACCAAGTCCCATGTATCATTATGGACCAATGCATCCATCTCCACATCCATTGCTTTTTCCCATACATGCTCTCCAATAGCCTCTGTATAGCATGTAGGTTCCACATGCTTCACCATAGATGTCATGTATGCATAGTACATAGCAAAATCTCTATATGTCAATCTGTCCCTCTGGGATCTCTGCAATGCATGCGGGTCACTCTGTACACCTATAACTCTAGCATGTGGTGGCACATATCTGTCCTGTCTAGCACCAGGTGTGCGTAAAACAGGTATGCCAAGCTCCTCATCCAAACTCTCAGAACTAGATGACTCATAACCTGTGATTCCAATTCCTTCGACTTTCTTTTTGCCTTTGTCCATACCACTACTCCCAGTGCTTACACTCTCATGCCTCAAACGTCCGGACGTACATTGCTACTCTCAGCTTCTGCTGCTGCTGGCCCAGACATAGTAGTAGAACTAGAACTTGCTTGTGATGGCAAGTTCACATGTACATCAGCCTCAAGTGACTCAATAACACCCTCATCTTTTGCTTTATACCAACTAGCAAGCTCATCAAACACCACATCACGTGAGATGACCACTTGTCTAGTTTGTGGATTATATTACTTGTAGGCCTTTTGATCCTGTGCATATCCAACAAATACACATTTATCTGCTTTAGGATCCAACTTCCTTCTTCTTTCATCAGGCACATGCACATAAGCTATGCATCCAAAAACTTTAAGATGTCCTGTAACCTGTGAGCGGCATCTCTGGCGTGCTTCCATGAATGGCTGCTGTAGGTGTTTTGTTCAATATATAAACTGCAGTAGCACATGCTTCTGCCCAATAGTAATTTGGCATGCTCTTTTCATTAAGCATTGCCCTTGCCACTTTACATATGACTCTATTCTTTCTCTCAGCTACACCATTCTGCTGAGGTGTATACCTGCAAGTCAGCTGTCTCCTTATTCCATGCTTCCTCAAGAAATGCTCAAAGGCCTTTGAGGTGTATTCACCACCTCCATCTATCCTCAGACATTTAATCCAATAGCCATACTGCTTTTCTACAAAAGCTTTGAAATCCATGAATTTTTCCAACACTTCACTCTTCTCTTTCAGAAAGTATATCCATGTCATCCTGCTGAAATCATCTATGAATGTAACATAGTATAAACTGCCTTTGTTGATAGATGGGTTTTGTGCAGGACCCCATACATCACTGTGCATGATCTCAAGTGGCCTGTTACTCATATTTCCTTCTCTAGGAAATCTCAACCTTGCCTGCTTCCCAAACTGACAGGCTTCACAAACATGCATATGTCCATCATATTTGAACCTAGGCAATCCATTGACAATGCCTCTTGTTTGCATGTTCTTTAATCTCTGTATATTGACATGTCCAATCCTCTTATGCCACATATCAATGTCCTGTACCACATTCCTGCTCTTTGAGAACATGGCTGATTTTAGCTCAGGAATTCCAGCATCCAGCTTAAACAATCTTCCTTCTTTCTTGCCTTTAGCAATCACTCTACATCCATGTTTGAAATCTTCAACGAAGCATCCATGCTCATTGAATCTAACCTGTAATCCCTATTCTACCATTTGACCAACTGAGGCCAAGCTTTTAGTGATCGAAGGCACATATAGCACATCTGACATAGACTTTGTCTGACCATTATGCATGACCAATGGTACACTTCCAACATGTGTAATGACATGCTGGGTATCATCACCTGTTTCCACATAGCCTTTTACATCCATAGGCTTCATGTGCTCAAACCATTCTCCATGACACATCATATGGTTTGATGCTCCTGAGTCCATATACCATGTATCATCATTCTCAGCATTTGTTGTCATAGAACCCACAACATGCTTCATGGCAAACAAATGATTTGCAGTTCCATCATTGCTACTTGATGCATAGTTACCACCATGTTGTGCATAGTTTCCACCATAATGACCACCACGTTGTGCTCTTCCCCCTCTCAAATCATTCTGTTTGCGAAAGCAATCTCTCGCCATATGACCATATTTGCCACAATAATGGCATTCCACATCTTGCATAGCATTTTGTTGGCCTTGCCAACGTCCTCGACCACGGGGGTTACCTCTGCCTCGCTGAGGTGCATAACCACGACCACCTCGAGCACCATATGAAGGCTGAAAATTCTGTTGTGGGAGGCCTATCCTGCCATCCACAACCATTACCACCATGTCCACGTGATGCGAATCTCCCCCTGCCTCTAAAGCCTCTCTGCGAGTAGAAAGCCTGATTTCTGCCATCATCATGGCTAGTAGATGCATCCAGAAATGAATCACTGAGCTTGATTTCCTCAACCAATAAGAGTGAAACCAACTCATCGAAGTCGGGTAAACCTGTACTCCTCACGGAGATAGATGTATCAAAAGATTTGTATTCCTTGCCAAGACCACGCAAGGTAATATCCACCAAATCATCATCAGGCATGGGGGCATTTATTGTGGCCAATGCATCTGCAAACTTCTTGATTTCTTGCACATAATCATGTATGCTCCTTTTATTCCTTTTCACATTGTGTATCTGCTGTCGCAATTGAGATTTGCGAGCACTCGTATCTGTATCAAACATCTTGACCAAAGTATCCCATGCATCTTTGGGATTCTCAGCATCCTGAATGTGTATGAGCATAGCATCAGATATACATATAGACAAATAATGCAGCACTTTGAATGCTCTCTCTGACCATTGCTTGTGAGCAATAAGCTGCTGCTGTGTAGGTTGCCGAGGTAGCTCAGGCTCAAGCTCAGCACCTGTAATGAGATTCCAAAATCCTTTTCCTTTCAAGAAACTCTTTATCCTGTACTTCCATGCCTCGAAGTTCTTCCTATCCAGCTTTTCACCAACAATCTGAACTGGATTATCCGACATGTTGCTCAATGCATACACCTTCCGCACACTTCAAATCTGTAAATGAGCCTTCCTCAGCTCAACCACACTCCAATGAATGTTCGAGATACTCCAAGATAGCCAACAAACTCCAAATTTGATGTAGAAAATCAACTTGTAATCATCCAAGATGAACTGACTCACTCAGTGCGGGATACCCTGAATTGACACACCTTCTAAGGCTCCAAATCGCAATGTAATGGTGCAATCAAGTATGGGAAACTTGTATTGACACCTAATGAACCTCAATGTTGAGTATCAACTCCATCTGACATGTGTAATTATCAATTTTTGAAAACCCCTTTTTCTGTTTTTGGAAAAACCAGAAAAACCAAAAAAACCAGTAGAAAATTTGCTCTAATTTCTTCAATATTTCACCAAATTGGGCAACCAGGCATTCATTGGCTTAGCAATAGTGTCCATCAACTCCATGTAAGAGGAATTTGTCCAATTGTAAAACACCAAAGATTAATTACTCGATTAAAATGCTCTGTTTCTCTGCAACCAGTGGACAGCCTGTTTTAATCAGCTCATTCCCAGCTCAATTAAGCATCATTGACCAAACAAATCACATAGCCCTCTTCTCCAGGGTGTAAAGCATCCAATTGCTAAGGAAGTTGTGGAAGTAATCAAGCACCCGATGAGAAATTGACCTCCTCGTAGTGAAAAAACCAGAAATATGCTCTGTTTTCTCTGTATGGACTGCGCCGCCTCCTGTAGGGCTCTTTGGGAGAGGTTGTAATGCAATTTGATGATGTAATCAAGTCCCTAACACTCCTAGGTAGGTGTGTAATCCACCAATGATTGGATTTTTGCCAAATACATGCTCCAAATGCTTCAATTTTGGGCTTCTTTTTCACTGTTTTGTGAGAGCTCAAAAACCAGAGTTTTCCACTCAATTAAATGCAATCAAATTGCTCCAAAAGTTGTTCAAGGCTTGCACATGGGTTGCTAATACATCCCTCTTTGACAAATGCATATGTCTTTTGCCAGAATCACACGTATTTCCACCATACATCAATGTTGTCAAGCTTTAATGGAAAGCTTCAAAAACCAGAATTTTGCTTTGCTTTGATTTGCTCTAAAATGCTTTGCTTTTGCCTGTTTCACCTGCAATCTGCTCAAGGATGTTTAGAGGACCTTACCCGGTAGGCCAAGCTTTCAGATCTGCTGATAAGATTCGCAAGCTTCACAACTCCAATGGCAAGCTTCACAGCTTCTCTTCACAGCTTCTTCTTTTCCCTCTTCACTCACTCACTCATAAACCCTAATAAACAGCACAAGGCTCTGATACCATGTTGAAAGAATGGTAGAGGTGGAGGAGACACACACACAGGAGCAAACCCTTATGTATATTGCAAACCCTAACCATAGAGGGAAGCCATGTCCACTCTCACACAAAGCATAATGCACTAATCCATAATCCACACAACACACAATGAGTTGTGTCCACACTCTACTAACCCTAGCTAATGTCCACACACTATGACCAGCTGGACACGCGGTCATTTATGTCTCACACATGTTCCTACCTAATCTGCCAGCACATAGCATAGCTGGCTCATACTGACATCGAGCTTGAATATCTCAACAAAGGAGTAGTAGTATATTCCTATCTCTTGTAAAAATATTCTCTCTATGAAACTTTTGCACCCAAGGATGTTAGTGAGAGCAGGTTAAGGAGTAGTAGTATATTCCTATCTCTTGTAATAATATTCTCTCTATGAAACTTTTGCCTATGATCGTTTCTGAATTTGAAATATTAATCATGGATCTATGGGTATCCAAATCTTTCCATTTCTTTGTTTTGTTCCTCGCCATTATGCATGCTTAATACTTGCATTAGATCTCCTCCATATATCTTGTTTTCTTTCTTTATTCACAACTTTTACTACTTGATTACTTGTGGATGCTTTTAGCTGATGCTTCTTTTAACTACCATACTTCTTTGCAAACCAAGGGGTATGATGGTATATAATATGCTTCAAGAGAATAAAATAATACATTAATTAGTATATTTTTCAATATATAGTATAAAAATTAGTTCAATGCATAATCAATCTAATACCATATAATGGGTGATGTGTTTATCCATCGATGCATCAATCATTGATCTCTTGAACTCATCTGGCACTGTTTGAATTGGTCCTCCTTCATCCACACTTTCTTGTCACAGAACTTAAACATAGTGTCTAGAGATTTCCACACCTTGGCTTTTTGTGTTCTTTCTTGACCATTGTCTACATGGTCTACTACTGCATTGCGCGAATGCACTTCCATCTGTTGTATTTTACGATCTGCACTGATCATCTTCTTCTACAACCTTCTGGTGTTGGTTCAAATAGAAACCTTCTTGCTTTAACACCCCCAATGGAAGGTTTCTTAGGTACATTCTTCCCATCCTTAGACCTTTTTTGATCTTGTTCAATTTCTGCATGTCCACCATGCAAACCAATGTCTCATAGATTTTTCTATAGTGCTTCGATGGATGTAAACTTTGTTGTATTAGGCTGTAGAGTCAATGCAAAACATATGTATAAAAATAAGAGTTTTTCAATGATTCTGCAAAGAGCACGCATTGTACAAATGTGGACGATTGACAATGGAATATCGAGAATTGGCTTGAAGTTTGGGTCTTTCAAGTGCCTATCCGGTTTTCTTCCAATACCTCTTATCAAACACCTTTGCACTGCACATGCAATATAAGCAGGGACTTTTTGAATTGGCACCCTTTGACACATTGTGCATACATTTCAGAGTTTTAAGATCACCCGCCATATGCCACTCCACCTTATAATGTCCCATTTCACCCGCCCCATTAGTGTTTTTTATATGTAATTCTTTTTTCAGAAACATATCTGAGTCTAATAAATTTTACCTCAAATGATCCCAAAGACAATATATTGTTTTTAGATTGAACACTAAACCATCTAGGATCATCTTTTAGAATAGATGTATCTTGAAAGTGCCCTGTTCATCAGTGTAATGGTAACAGTTTCTAACTTTCTCTCCTTCACAATTTGACACTCATCAAGCTTTAGCACAAATTTGAGAACACCATCACATTCTCCAGGAGTAGCTTCAAACAATTGAATAGCATATTATTAGACGGTCTCCAAGTCGTAGAAAATATTATTGTATCTGTAAGATTCCTCCCCAACCTCTCTAGATGTCCATCATCTTCCCCTGTAATCAAATCCCTCTTCAGAAATATAAAAGATCTTGTTTCTACCTGTTTTGGCCTAGAGAGAGAAAATATTCTAGAGAGAGGTTATTTAGATTTTGAATATTTTTGGATGAAAAAATTATGTCTTCTTATTAAAATAAGTTCCCTTGAAATAGAAGTTCAAAAAGATTTTCAAAAGGTGCATTAGAAATCAAGTATAATCTGTTCAAGAGGCCTTATCCTAGGGGTCTCGATTTTTGAAAATTTGTAAATTAAGGTTTTGAGGGGCCAATGAGATTCATCCAAATGTGTGGAGAAGATAAATAGAAGAAATAAAGAAAATCCCCCCAAAAATGAGTAAATACTCACATAAGATGAAGAGTGGACTAAGGACCAAAGGAATTACTAAAAAAAAATAGATTTTTGACACCTCACAATGGGAATTCCCCCCTCATGAAGGAGGCGCCTACTTCACATGTGTGGTCGAGTTTAAAATTATAAAAAATTGAGATATTTCATCTCCCCTCTCTCCTAATTCAAGTCTAGTTCCAAAAAGTAAGCTAAACTGACCTAAAAATGGTAAAAAATTTGACCAAACTGATCTGGAAAATTCTAGAATCAGTTTGCTTGGTTAGAAGCTCACTTTTTTCTTTAAATAGAAGCCTCCCCTTTGTTGAAGCTTAATAGTGTTTTATGCACTGTTACTCTACTCCTCCCAAGAGCCAAGAACTGTGAATTTCTTAATAAATCACTAGTTTTTGACCATTCCCTCTTCTAAAGATTTGGTGGCCACTCTTGTTGCAAACAAGAGTAGATCCCTCAAACCATCAAGCCAAAGGAAAGCTCCCAGAATTTCATATAAGTAAGAAATCTTACTTTTTCTTATTTTTTTAATGGTTTTCTAAATTGTTTGTTATCATAAAATGATAAACAGATGCTATGCCTTCTTGGAAAGGCTTTCCCCCTCTCTCATTCTTAAAATTAGCCCTTCTTTATCCTAGTTAAGTGATCTAATTGTTGGAATTAAACTTTTCATATTGTTTCCCTCTTAAAAGTGAAAATTGATTAGTTTAGAATGCTTGAAACCAATTGGGGATAATTCCTAAGTAGATTAAGGTTAGAAAATTTAAAAAATGGTCAGCCATACAAAGGAGGATATGGCAAACTTTTCTAAAAATTTGTGAAATAAATTTCATCTTTTATTAATCAAAAAGAGTAATCCCCATCGTTTGTGTATTCTAAAAGGGTCATTTTCACTCATGCATAGAAAGATGCATATTGATTATTATTTTTATTATAAAGGAGTGATTTTTTATATAATTAAATTCTATACATAGAAAGATGCATATTGATTATTTTTTTATTATAAAAGAGTGATTTTTAATAGAATTAAATTCTATGCATAGAAAGATGCATATTGATTATTTTTTATTATAAAAGAGTGATTTTTAATAGAATTAAATTCTATGCATAGAAAGATGCATATTGATTTTTTTATTTGTTAGATGAGTTAGACCTTGGAGATGGAGACCTTGTCTCTAATAGACATGTTGAGATGAAGAACGTGAGAGTCTTATTCTATTAATGAAATAATTACATAGATATAGACATGAAAGCCTTGCTTTTCCTAAAATTAGGAAGCCCTAACTTGAGCCCCACACTACAACTAAGTTAGGACTCATTTACATGCATGTATAGATTGCACAATACCCAACAATCCCCCCTCAAGCTAAACATGCACAACTTTTGATAGGCTTTACACACCAACCACTGACCACTAGCCTATCCACCACATATGGAGTTGGGATTACATCCTTTGTAATCTTCTTGTCTTCTTTCTGCAAAGAATTTATGATACTTTCCAAAGAAGGGACTGGCTCCTTCTCTTTAAGTACCGTCACAATTTGTCTAAAGCTTGAAGGTAAGCTTTTAAGCAGGATAGCAATAGCATCTTCTTCAAGAAAAGGAGATTTAACATAAACCAATTGTGTCATTAAGCTCTTCAACCTGTTAATCAAAGCTGCTAAATTTTCATTACTCTCCATGGTTAGATCAAAGAGTTGCATCTTCAAACTGATCTTGGAATGCTTTGCCTTTGCACCAAAAGTACGTTCTAATAATTCCCAAGCTTCCTTAGCTGACTCAACATCATCAATATAATGAATAAAATCATCTTCTAAAGCAGTAATGATAATATCAAGTGCTTTCTCATCTTTTACTTGAAGTGTAGCCGTTGTAGCTCTTGTAACTCCAACAGAAATACCTGCTTCATCTTCAGTAAGTGGCTTGACCATACTCCACAGATTTTTCTTCATGAGGTAACCCTTCACTTTGATTTGCCAGGTATGGAACCCAGTTCCGTTGAATTTGTCGGGGAATTTCGAACTCATGATGATGAAATATGATGGTTGATGTTGAAAACTTGCTCACATAGATGACTTAAGCCCAAAAAACAAAAATATCATCAATATAAATCAAAATAGGTATCACCATGTAGGTTAGAGCAGAAACTGTAGAAAACCGACGACTGAAAAAACGATGCGTGCACCTGCTACAGTGGATTATATGCCTCCAAATTTTGTATGCTAAATCTTCACTTAATAGACTTGAATCACCTCAAAGGAATTGGCCCAATTTGAAGCGACTACGGCGAATTGTTGCGCTGAACAGAAAACGGACTGCGCTGATGGCGATGACAAATTCGCTGAGCTCCGTTGAAATTGGCATGAGACCTTCGAATTGTAGCATGCATGGGACCAAGGCAACAAGGCTATGTCAAAATTTTGGGGTATAATCAACTCAGGTTCACGCACAGATGCAATCTACAGCAAGTGGTTCAAACAGAAAAAAACTAGCTATAGGATTATGAAATTGATTAGGGTTTTTTGCTAATGAACTAAACCTAATTGGGTCAAGCTCTGATACCAAATGTTGGATATGATAACTAAGCTATGAAGATTGATCAAAACATACTCAAGGTGGATCAAAGATTGTACAAAACATCATGAATATGAGGGACAAAATTTGGTATATGCAAAAAATTGATATGAGATTAACACAAGAAGACACTAAATATGATTAGACATGAACCAAACTTACATAATCACTTGATCATGACTTGTATCTTATTTAGAGACTCCTCTACCCTATTTTAGTTGTTAAGGGGGGACTCTTACTCATTGTGTCAAGGAGGTTTGCTAGACTTGATTCATGTTTTGTAAGAAGTTAGTCTTAAGGGGGGATTGTTGAATAAATGTAATCCCAACTCCTTAGTCCAAATTAATTTGTGGTGAATAGGCTAGTGGTCAGTGGTTGGTGTGTAGAGCCTACAAATGGTTGGTGCATGTTGTTCATGCAACCCATGCAACTAAAATAGGGTAGAGGAGTCTCTAAATAAAATACAAGTCGTGATCAAGTGATTATCTAAGTTTGGTTCATGTCTAATCATAATTAGTGTCTTCTTGTGTTAATCTCATATCAATTTTTTGCATATACCAAATTTTGTCCCTCATATTCACGATGTTTTGTACAATCTTTGTATGTTTTGATCAATCTTCATAGCTTAGTTATCATATCCAACATTATTATTATAAAAGAGTGATTTTAATAGAATTAAATTCTATGCATAGAAAGATGCATATTGATTATTTTTATTACAAAAGAGTGATTATTTTTATTACAAAAGAGTGATTTTTAATAGAATTAAATTCTATACATAGAAAGATGCATCTTGATTATTTTTTATTATAAACGAGTGATTTTTAATAGAATTAAATTCTATGTATAAAAAGATGCATATTGATTATTTTTTTATTATAAAAGAGTGATTTTTAATAGAATTAAATTCTATGCATAGAAAGATGCATTTTAATTATTTTCTTATTAAAAAAGAGTGATTTTCAATAGAATTAAATTCTATGTATAGAAAGATGCATATTGATTATTATTATTTTTTATTACAAAAGTGTTAATTTCATCAAAATGGATTTTATGCATAAATAGATGCATAAAAGAATTTTTTTTATTATAAAAGTGTTACTTTCATCAAAATTGATTTTTATGCATGGATAGATGCATAAAAGAATATTTTTATTATAAAAGTGTTACTTTCATTAAAATGGATTTTTATGCATAAAATGATACATAAAAGAAATTTTTTTATTGTAAAAGTGTTACTTTCATTAATATTGATTTTTATGCATAAAATGATGCATAAAAGAATTTTTTTATTGCAAAAGTGTTGCTTTCACCAATATTGATTTTTATGAATAAAAGAATTTTTTTTATTACAAAACTGTTGCTTTCACCAATATTGATTTTTATGCATAAAATGATGCATAAAAGAAATTTTTTATCAAAATAAGAGTTCACTTTAATCTTATGTTTAAATCCCATGAATATTGGAAAAATGAATAAGTAAATACTCAGTGAAGGAAAATTATACCGTTATAGATTTTCTAGGATGGTAATGAGAAAATTCAAAAAATTCAGAAAATAAGAGTTCACTTTAATCTTATGTTTAAATCCCATGAATATTGGAAAAATGAATAAGTAAATACTCAGTGAAGGAAAATTATACCGTTATATATTTTCTAGGATGGTAATGAGAAAATTCAGAAAAACTATCGAAGTCAAAATTTAGATAAATGACTAATTTATTCCTCATAGGAATTCGTGTTTAGTTTTGAATTGAGTAAAGTAGTAATTAGAATATTACCTTCGAGAAAGATAGTTCAGGGAGAATCTTTCCAGACTCAAACCCTGAATCAGACTATGACCAAGATGTAACTCCCTCGTCAGTTTCAAGAAATGACGATGTGACCAATTCAGTAATCTACACTCAAATCACCCACCGAATCTGAAACTAAGTTGAGACCTTTGATTTTGATCTGAGGATCAAGAATTCAAAATTCGAGGAATTTCGCTTGGGAATCCAGAACTGTGATCTAGAAGTCTTGGGATACGGAATTAAGATATACTCATTGTATTCAAAAGAAAATCAAAACTGAAAACTTTCATAGAAACCCTGTTTTCTTAAAGGACTGTCTTACACCAGAATGCTGGAGGGAGCATTTGGTATATGTGTGTTCTAAGGGAAGATCGGTTGCAATAGCTAGCGGGGAGTATTCAAAGGATGACTCACGTGGCAAAAACCTGGACTAGCCTAGGTATGGTGTAAAATGGTGTGCTTCCGGTAAGATGGGCGAGGCCGACAAAGCAGTCCGTGAGTGAAGTGCCAAGACACCTAAGGAGGATCCTGGAGGGTTCTGACCAGGAGATGCATGGGCTCCCGGTGTCAAGGACACCCATGCATATGTCGTGGAAGATATATATGTATGATGACGAGAAACTTATTGTAATCTATTACTCGATCTCGTTGTTGACCTGCTGGTCTCAACGGAGAGTCCAGAGTGATACAATTTTGTGAGATCCATCTATAAATTTCCAATTCAATTTATGAGTTTTTCATTTTTGAAGTTCATTCAACATAATATAAACAAGTGAAAACATTATTTCCTAGATTTACTTTAAAATTCTTAAGCAATTTTTGTTGCTGTTACGTAGATTAACAGCGCTCTGATACCAACTATGAGATTCCACTGCCCCCTCTGCGCATCAGATTCTCGGATGGTAGCATAGTGGAAGGAGCTTCCTCTTGCATGGGGCAGGGTTTTGTCGCTCGGGGCCTCGCCCTCGAATGTTCGGGCACGAGACTAAGCTGGTGGTCATTTCAAAAACCAAAACCGTAAAAATTTCCCATGCCCGAAAAGCGGGGACGATTCCACCATTTTGAATTTCTTAACAAATTTTTCTAACGAGGTCAAGACTGAACTAACCATTTGAATAAACCGAATAGAAAGGAAACTATACCAGACTTAACTTGAAGGAATCAACGCTTTTTTCCTAATTGAATTAGGCACAGTCGTTGATCTATTCATTTGAGAAGTCTTCAGGTTATTATTTAACTATTTGAGTTCTAAGCGTAATCTTATTAATCAATTTTATTATTAAAACTCTACTGATTCCAGCCCGGCCCATGGGTTACTATTCCACCGCCCAACCACTGGAATAGTAGAACCAGACAAGTACTCACACACCCATAATTGAAAGCCTTTCTTGACTTTTGCTTTAGAATACAGATACTCACACACTCCTCTTTAAACTTTAATTTATAAAACAATCCATTGACAAACAATTACTAGGTACATATGTGATAACTCAAAATTTCCATTCAATCCAATACCCCAAATCTATCTGGCCTTCCTGAACTCTCCCAGAGTCAGGATATGATAGCATTTGCATTCGACCACCTCATCAACTCTGCTACAACCCGAGTAAGCAGAGTGAGACTCGCATGTCATTTTGAGAGTCTTTACTTTCCTGATCCTCTTGAGTGACGTCAGTATATGTGGTTCTATGGAGGACGATGTATTAATATCAGTACCAGTCAGCGTCAGAGGCTCAGGCGGAATATTTCCTTAGCCATGATTCTGATAAGGCTAGGGCTTTGTTGTTCAGCATGTGCAACTCTTTGATCATTCACCCAGGAACTTCAAAACTTCATGCCGAGTTTTTAGACTTCTTAGCCACTTTATCCCTAGATAGACCCAATCTTCCAAAATTTCCTACCGTGTATGGTAGAGGGTCTAATAGACTTCCATTTAAACCACCATTTATGTCCAACAAAGCTACATACAATGAGTCCAAGCTAGCAAATGGGGGTTCAAAAAGCAAGGTTATCAAGGAGGACCATTTGCATGAAATGAGACTCAAAGGTCTATGTTTCAAATGTGGAGAAAAATGGAACAAGGATCACTTCAAAGTATGCAAATCCAAGGATATTTCCATAAGCTACATTATCACTGAGGACAATGCTAATCATGAGGAGGAGGAATTTCTTGAATGCAATGATGCCTTAGGATGGGGAGATCCTCATGAGGGTGTAGCTTCTCATGATGATGGTTTTGATGAAGAAAATCCCGAGTTTCCTTTTGATCCGGGTGGGAAACTAAAGTTTGCTCATGACAAAATGGATGATGGGATGCCTCTATGCGTGTGGAATGAAAACAATAGTGCACATACTACCTTGTGTATAATCTCTCATGATGCTTATGTGGAAAGTAAGGGTGCCAACACATTGAGATTGAAGATCAAGGTGAATGGAAGAACAACATATGCACTCATTGATACTGGAAGCACGCATAGTTTTGTCAATAAAAGGTCTTTGAACACTCTCAAAATGCAACCAACTTCTTTACCAAACAAGCACATGGTGCAAGTGGCCAATGGTGATTCAATGGGTTGCAATATGAAGTGTCAAAGTACAAAATTGGAGTTGTCCAAGAACTACTCTTGCAAAGTTGATCTTTTGGTGATTGAGTTGGGACCAATTGACATAGTACTTGGATGTGATTGGCTGTCCACTTTGAACTCTTTTACCATGAACTTACAGAAAAGTTTCATGAGTTTTGTGCATCATGGAGGGGTTATTACATTAAATGGAATGCAAGGGTCCAAGCTCTTCATGATCAATGCTACTCAAATGAAGAAAGAGTTCAAGAAAGAGGGCTATGTTTATGTACTACAGCTTTGCAAAGAGGAAGATAATAGCAAAAAGGATTGCATCGAAAATGTGGACATGGTTAAGCTACTCAAGGATTATGAAGATGTGTTTACGAAGATGTGTTTACCATGCCAAAATCAATGCCGCCAAAGAGGAGTGTTGATCATGCTATTGATTTGGAACCAAATGCCAAACCAATCAACAAGCCTCCCTATCGTTTGTCAAAGGTTGAAAAGGAAGAGGTGGCAAAGCAAGTCAAAGAACTCATTGACATGGGATGGGTTGAACCAAGTCAATCTCCTTTTGCTTCTCCAGTGCTACTTGTGAAGAAAAAGGATGGTACTTTCCGCATGTGCATTGATTACCGTGATTTGAATAAGATCACCATCAAAAATCGATTTCCAATGCCAAGGATGGATGATCTTTTAGATGAGTTGAAGGGTGCCACATGCTTTTCAAAGATTGATTTGCGTTTTGGATACCATCAAATAAGAATGAAAAGTGGTGATGAGTTCAAAACAGCATTTCGTACGAAAAGGGGTCTTTACCAATTCATGGTTATGCCGTTTGGATTATGCAATGCACCGGCAACTTTTCAAGCATTGATGAACAAAGTGCTTCAACCTTTCCTCTACAAGTTTGTATTGGTCTTTTTCGACGACATACTTATCTATAGCAAAGATGAGGAAGTGCATTTGAAGCACGTGAAAGAGGTTTTGGAGGTCTTGAGGCAAAACAAGTTGTTTGTTAAGGAGACAAAATGTACCTTCATGACACATGAGGTGGAATATTTGGGTCACATTGTGAGCAAGGATGGCATTTGTGTGGATCCAAAGAAAGTGGAATGTATTAGGAATTGGCCGGTTCCTTCAAACACTACTCAATTGAGGGGATTTTTGGGGTTATCTTCATTCTATAGGCGCTTTATTGCCCACTATGCAGACATTGCAGCCCCAATGAACGGACAAATTGAAGAAGGAAACCTTCTTTTGGGATGCCATTGCCAACAAAAGCTTTGAAGATATGAAGAAGATGCTCACATCAACACCTATTTTGGTATGTCCAGACTTCACCAAACCTTTCACAATAAGGGCGGATGCAAGTGGAAGAGGGATTGGTGCGGTACTTTACCAAGACCATGGAGTCATTGCTTATGAAAGTAGAAAGCTGAATGACAAAGGAAGAGAACTCCATGTGTATGAGCAAGAGATGATTGCTATACTGCATGCTATCAAGAAATGGCACCATTACTTATATGGGAGTCATTTTTATGTGAGAAGTGATCATAGGGTGCTGAAGTATTTCCTCACACAACCCAATTTGTCTCCTAAGCAAAGAAGGTGGGTTGTGCATGAGAACCCATTTCAGTCCTTATGCCCCTTTGATATTCCCTTTGCTAGCCCACTTTGTCAAGTACTTCTCTTCATGGATTTCTGCAAGCATCATTGCCTTCTTCAAAGTGGCAGGTTCATGAGACTTGACATCACCACCAATAGGAGCTTTCAAGCCCCTTATATACTTGACAACAAGATAATGCTCATCAAAGTCGTCCAAGTATAATAGAAGCTTTAGAAACTTATGAGAATATTCCTTCACGGTAGTGATTTGCTCTAGCTTGTCCCATTCCACAATGTGATTGTCCCTTTGCATGCGAGAAGTAAACTCTTCTGCCATGTCATTCTTGAATTCTTCCCAAGTAGTGATGACATAACCATGAGATTGCTTCCTCCTCCACCAAGTGTGAGCAAAACCTTCAAGATAAAGTGAGGCGAAGTAGACTTTGGCAATCTCGCTCCTTGGGCTGATTTTGAAGTAGAGATCCATCTTGTTTGCCCACTCTTCAAAGTCTTCGATAGAATTTGATTCTCCTTTGAACTTATTAAATATGATTTTGTCCTTCACAGCATTGTCAAAATCACCATGTATTCTTGAACCCCTCTGCCATGCTCTTGGATCATCAAATCCTCTTCCTTCACCCAAGTGTCTATGCATTTTCTCATCTTTCAATTGCCAATCACCTGCATCTTTAAATCCCTTCTGTTCATACCCTCTTCTTGCATCTTGCATAAAGGATGAAGTTCTTGGAATACTGGCATTTGATCTCTCATAAGAAGCATCACCCATAGGTCTCTTGCCCTTGTCCATGTAAGAAGAATGTGGCATCATTTGAGGTGGCATCATTTGTCTTACTTTGTTCTCTTCTGGCATAGAAGGCTTTCCATCATGTTTGGCATCATAATGTACACCATCCATTGCATTCATATCGACTTCTTGGTTGAGCTTGAGAGGAGCCAATTCACTAATGGCTTTCTCCAAGTCTTTTAACCCTCTTTGCATCACGACAACAGGTAGTGGTGTCGCTTGTCGAACCGTTCCATGACCAAATTTTTGTTGCCGATTTGTTTGGTTATTTTCAATCCTTTGAAACATACTCTCCATAGCCATTAACATCATGTCCAGCGGAGTAGTTCCCAAAGATTGAGGCATTTCCACTGGGTGAGATTCATCTGGAGATGGTGCTTTTATGGTTGAACTTTCTTCATTCCTCGTTGATGAACTCGTTGCCATCATTGCTTCGGGTTGTCTTTGATCATTTTCATTCCGGGCTCCCTTGTTTTGACCTCCTCTAGTCATTTCCATGCGCGTAATTGATCCCTCCTTGCAAAGACCACTTACTTGATTTTTTTTTTCTCTATTCAAATGGTCTTTGATCATTTTCATTCCGGGCTCCCTTGTTTTGACCTCCTCTAGTCATTTCCATGCGCGTAATTGATCCCTCCTTGCAAAGACCACTTACTTGATTTTTTTTTTCTCTATTCAAATGGTATTTGATTTGGGTGATCTTTATATCGACGCGAAGATCTCGACGAGAAGAATAAGAATCCCCAAAAATAGATCTGAAAAAGTCAACAACCTTTGACCAATCAACTGTACGGACTGAAAGTCAACTCTTGATGTTAACCGCTCAATTCTTATCCGATTTGGGTGATCTTTATATCGATGCGAAGCTCTTGACGAGACAAGTAAGGATCCCCAAAAATAGATTTGAAAAATTCAATAGCCTTTGACCAGTCAATTGTTCTAGCTAAAAGTCAACTCTTGACTTTGACCGCTCAACGATTTGAGTGATCTTTAGCTTGTTTGAAAGAGGTTTTTGGGTAGATTTAAGGGCTTTCAGGACAGATTTGAAAAGCTTTTGAAAAACCCCTAGAAATTCAAGGATTTGTCCTAGCTGCAAGTAGGCAAATTTTGTAAAAATTTTACCATAGTCTCCCCTCTTTTTGCACCAAATCTCAATCAAATCAAAGCATCTCAATCAAGTATTAAAATCCTTATGCATTTGACCACTGTAAGCAAATCATTCCTCAATCATTTTTCCATCTGAGCATGTGACCTTATGGCATCAATTTTGTCCTTTTGCATAAGAAGTCGATGTAGAGGATTTGTTTGTTTGCTCAAGTTGAATGAAGTGGTCGATGAAGCGCGTCGATGCTTGCCGATCTCCCGGCCAAGCACTTCTCACCCCTTCACCAAGTTTACATCCAAGGTGAAGATTGAGGCCATTTCTTTACCACCAAGTACCTAATCCTCTTCCTTACCGTGTTACCCGGCACTAACGGCAAGGAAGATTCAAGATATTCTCCACTTGGCCTCTCCTCCAAATGCAAAGGTACCCTTACTTCATTCTAGATTCTAGGAATAAATTGGGGTACAATCGTGAGTGGAATGTGGTTACAAGCTCAATACATTTCCACATACATCAACAACATCCAAATCATGTGAAGTATGTATTCAATCCCCCAAATGTGCCAAAAGCTATGCTCACTTATGCCAATATGCAAGACCTAGCATTGAATGGCTATGTGTAGCATTCAAGCACTCATAATGCATAAAGAAGAGCATGAATGGCCGTGATTAAAGTTCGATTTTTAGAAATTAGGGTTTTATGTGTAATAAAACCCTAATTCACTCCATATCTTGAAAGAATGCTTCAAAATTGTAAGGAAGTGATGGAGCAACTCAGCAATGTCACTCGGGAAGCCTTAATGCTTGAATTTGTTGAAAGAATGCTTCAAAATTGTAAGGAAGTGATGGAGCAACTCAGCAATGTCACTCGGGAAGCCTTAATGCTTGAATTTGTTGAAGGAGCTGAAGATTAGGGTCACTTTGGTGAAAAACTTGGGCAGCTTTGGTAGTGATTTTCAGCCACATTGGGAGCCCCATTGCTCATAGAAAATAGGTGAAATACTTCATAAAAAATTGCTACATACATGAGAGAACATACCCAAGCTTCAATGGGGAGCTTGGCTTAGTAAGCCAAGCTCTTTGTGAGCTTGAAAAATCGCGTTTTCTGAGGCGGCGGGCTGTTGTAGTTCGCCGCCCCTTTTCTGGTGCTCTTTGGTGTGCTTGAAAAGTTGCTTTCACTCCCAATTGACTTGGAGACTCAATGCCCTTTGCTCATGTTGAGATTCCATGGCTAGGGTTTGCAAGAAAGCTCCCAAACAGAAAAACATTTTTGATTAATAATTGCTAATCAAGATTAGTGAATTTTCCCCAATTTGGTCCACTCATTCAAAAAAATTAGGTCCATGTGCTCAGATTTGAACCACAAACTCTACCTTAGCCATATCCCCTTCCCCCATGAATTAAATGAAGCAGAAATTTCACGAAATGAGAAGAAGAAAAGAAAAATTAAAAATCATGGATCAAAAGCCATGCTCTGATACCAATGAAAGAAAGTAACAGGAGTGGGTTAGTCCCTCACCAAGGGAGTGGCTCATGAAGGAGTCACCACTTAGCATCTCACGGGAGAAGCTCACCATCGATTCTTGGAACAGATAACATTATCATGAATGAGCCATAATCCCATTTACATTGGTATTTATACTCCACCCAAGAGTTCACACCTACTTACTAGTTGTCCATGGCCTTGGGCCCATAATGCTTTCTTACAAAAAGTGTTGCTTTTACCAATATTGATTTTTATGCATAAAATGATGCATAAAAGATTTTTTTTATTACAAAAGTGTTAAAAGTTTTGTTATTACCTTCGAGAAAGATAGTTCAAGGAAAATCTTTCCAGACTCAAGACCTGAATCGGACTATGACCAAGACGTAACTCCCTCATTTTCAAGAAATGACGATGTGACCAGTTCAATAATCTACACTCAAATCACCCACCGAATCTGAATCTAAGTTGAGACCTTTGATTTTGATCTGAGGATCAAGAATTCAGAATTCGAGGAATTCTTCTTGGGAATCCAGACCTGTGATCTAGAAGTCTAGGGATACGGAATTAAGATATACTCATTGTATTCAAAAGAAAATCAAAACTAAAAACTTGCATAGAAACCCTGTTTTCTTAAAGGACTATCTTACGCCAGAATGCTAGAGGGAGCATTTGGTATATGTGTGTTCTAAGGGAAGTTCGGTTGCAACAGGTGGCAGGGAGTGTTCAAAGGACGGCTCACGTGGCAAAAACCTGCCTAGGTCTTGACCAGCCTGGGTATGGTGTAAAATGGTGTGTTTTTCCGGTACGATGGGCGAGGAACAATGAAGCGGTCCCTAAGTGAAGTGCCATGACACCTAAGGAGGATCCTGGAGGGTTTTGACCAGGAGATGCACGGGCTCGCGATGCCGAGGATACCCATGCGTATGTCGTGGAAGATATATATGTATGATGACAAGAAACTTATTGTAATTTGTTATTGGATCTCGTTGTTGACCTGCTGGTCTCAACGGAGAGTCCAGAGTGATACTGTTTTGTGAGAAACAAGGATTAAATGGAAATTTTGGGTTGTGACATCTGTACCCCCAGTAACTGTTTCTCAATGGATTGTTTTATAAATTAAAGTTTAAAGAAGAGTGTGTGAGTATCTGTATTCTAAAGAAAAAGTTAAGAAGACTTTCAATTATGGGTGGGTGAGAAGTAAATTTAGAATGTAAAAATTGAGAAAGGGTCAGCCATACAAAGGACGTTATGGCAAAATTTTCTTAAATTTTGTGGAAATAAGTTTTATCTTTATGTTATTCAAAAAGAATAATCCCCACCATTTGTGCATTCTAAAAGAAATTCTTTTTAATTTAAAAGTGTCATTCCTATTTTATGCATAAATAGATGCATAATAGAATTTCTTTTATATAAAAGTGTTATTTTCATTAGATTCAATTTCTATGCATAGAAAGATGCATATTGGATATTTTTATTATAAAAGTGTTATTTTCATTAGATTTAAATTCTATGCATAGAAAGATGCATATTGGATATTTTTTTATCATAAAAGTGTTACTTTCATTAGATTTAAATTCTATGCATAGAAAGATGCATATTGGATATTTTTTTATTATAAAAGTGTTACTTTCATTAGATTTAAATTCTATGCATGGAAAGATGCATATTGGATTTTCTTTTATTATAAAAGTGTTACTTTCATTAGATTTAAATTCTATGCATAGAAAGATGCATATTGAATATTCTGTTTATTAAAAAAGTGTTATTCTCATTAGATTCAATTTCTATGCATATAGAAAGATGTATATTGGATATTTTTTTATTATAAAAATATTATTTTCATTAGATTTAAATTCTATGCATAGAAAGATGCATATTGGATATTTTTTATTATAAAAGTGTTATTTTCATTAGATTTAAATTATATGCATAGAAAGATACATATTGGATATTTTTTATTATAAAAGTGTTATTTTCATTAGATTTAAATTTTATGCATAGAAAGATGCATATTGGATTTTTTTTATATAAAAGTGTTACTTTCATTAGATTTAAATTCTATGCACGAAAAGATGCATAAAAGAAATTTTTTTATTATAAAAGTGTTACTTTCATTAGATTTAAATTCTATGCATGGAAAGATGCATAAAAGAAAATTTTTTATTATAAAAGTGTTACTTTCATTAGATTTAAATTCTATGCATGGAAAGATGCATAAAAGAAATTTTTTTATATTAAAAGTATTATTCCTATTAAATTGATTTTATGCATAAATAGATGCATAAAAGGATTTTCTTTTATATAAAAGTGTTATTTCTATTGAAGTTGGATTTTATGCATAAATAGATGCATAAAGAATTTTTATATCAAAATTAGATTTCTCTTTAATTCTATGTTTAAATTCTACAAGTATTTGATAAATGAATAAGTAAATACTCTAAGAGAGAAATTTCTACCGTTTCATATTCACTCGGATTGTAATGAGAAAATTTTAGATAAATGATTAATTTATTTCTCATCAAAATTCGTGATTAGTTTAGAAATCAATTAAGTGAATATTCAATAAATGAAATTCAGTAAAATAGTAATTGAAATATCACCCCTTTTTTTAGAAAGATAGTTGAGGAAGAACCTTATCATTCGAATCCTGAATCGGACTATGACCAAGACCAAACTCTTTTGTGTCAGTTTCAAGGAAAGACGATGTGACCAGTTCAGGAAAATTCACTCAAATCTCCCACCAAATCTGAAACTAAGTTGAGACCCTTTGAATTGATTTGAGGATCAAGGTTACAGACTTCAAGGAATTCTGTTTTGGAATTCAGACCTATGATCAAGAAGTTTTGGGGACGTGGAATTAAGATATACTCATTATATTCAAAAGAAAATCAAAACTGAAAACTTGCATAGAAACCCTATTTTCTTAAAGGATTGTCTTAAACACCATATTAGATAATTTGGAAAAAATCCCATTCCCATTTGAAAAATGGGATCATGGTGAACCTATCCAAGCTTTTGTCAAAACCCCATCATGTTACATATCATTAGAAAGATCTTGAAGAGTAGGATCTAAATCTATAATGTCCGACAAATTTGGAGTTAATATGCTCAAGATATGGCCAAAACTATTGTGAGATCCCTGTTCCCACCGCGCAACGGATTCGGGGTACTAGCAGCGGAAGTAGCACTTCTTGCGCGAGGCAGGGTCCCACACTCGGGGCCTCGTCCACGGATATCCGGACAAGAGACTAATCCGTCGGTTTTTCCAAAACCGAACCCGGAAAAACTTCCCTTACCCGGAAAGCACGGGCGATTCCACCAGGATAATTTTTTTTACTCTAACGTAGTCAAGATCATTACTGATCACGCTGATCCAACTGCACCTATAAAGATACTTGGTCGGATCAAGGAAGAAACTTGCACTTGGATCATTGGGATCAACGCTTTTTTCCCCATCAAGAGGCACAGCCGTTGATTCCTATCCATAGAACAATTACTATCCGGGACTTACTTCATTTATCGTAATAACAGAAATTGAGTCTCGGTTTACGGATCCATCAGTCCAGCCTAACCCCATCCGATCCCATGGGTTAGCCAACCGCCCAACCACTGTAGTGATGGGATCCAATTTGGAATTTGGTTAGGTTTTGTCCCGGGTACCAAGGAAAAGAGTTCCAAGGCCCCCTAGCCGGAATTTCATGCAAACATAAAACTAGCCACACCACTTACACACCCAATATGAAAATTGCCTTTTTCTTAGCATCAACTAACTTTAAAACAATCCTTTAATGAAACCATAGTACCACTGATCACAATCTCCCAATTTATCCAGTTGATTCATAATTTCCCATCATTCCTTCATCAGAGTATCTATGGCATCATTGGCAACTAGAACGCTCACCACCTGTCCACACAGAGGCCGTTTCCATAGTTCCTAGCCCATAATACTCGGCAATATAATCACTTATCAAGATGGACTCTCGTTGAAGATCAGCAAGATCAACCAACAGATCCATATAAAAGAGCCATGGACTCATCCGTTGAGGACCAGCAAGGTCAGTCAACCAGATCCATGCCCGGTTTCACAAAACAACTCTTACTCCTTGTTCCAATATCTTCCTCGACGCACGCGTGGGTATCCTGGGCGACCCAGAGCCCGAGCACCGTATGGTCAGCACCCTCTAGGATCCTTCGCAGGTGACCTAGCGCTTCACTCATAGGCCGCTTCCTTGGTCCCTCATCCACCGTACCGGAAGCTCACCATTTTAATCGAACCGAGGCTGGTCAAGACCTCGGCCGACCTTGCTACGCGAGACGTCCTCCATTGACTCTCCGTCAGCAGTTGCAACTTTATCAGTTAGGTCTCCACGACCTTAATCACAAGACGGTCAAAATGCTTTCCCAGCATTCTTGACATAAAACAGCCATTTACAAACAGCATTTACAAACAGTTTACAAATACAATTTCTATATTAACTCTCATTTTTCCACATTATCCCTCATGCAATCCACATTACTTATTCCACATTTCATTTATATGTGTACTCATCCAATCATATCATTTTCCATCTCTTCACTTCAGATTCCTTCACATCACATATCATATATTCACATCCATATCCACATCCATACATCCACATCCACATTCACATCCATACATCCACATCTACATGCTTATCTCCATTTTCACATCCTCATTTATACATCCACATCCCATATCCACATTCATACATACACATCCATATCCACATCCATATCCGCATTCATACATACACATACATATCCACATCCACATGCATACATTCATTATCACGTCCTCATTCATACATCCACATCCACATACATACATACATACATCCACATCCACATCCACATTCTCATTCACATCTATACATCCATATCTACAAGCACATTCACATCCATACATCCACATCTATATCCTCATTCACATCCATACATCCACATTCATGCATCCACATCTACATGCCTACATCCATACATACACATCCACATTTACATCCATGCATCCACATCCACATCCTCATTCACATCCATACATCCACATTCATACATCCACATCCACATCCACATTCACATCCATACATCCACATCTACATGCTTATCTCCATTTTCACATCCTCATTTATACATCCACATCCCATATCCTCATTCATACATACACATCCATATCCACATCCACATGCATACATACATCCACATCCACATTTCCATTCACATATATACATCCATATCTACATGCACATTCACATCCATACATCCACATCTATATGCTTATCTCCATTTTCACATCCTCATTTATACATCCACATCCCATACCCACATTCATACATACACATCCATATCCACATCCACATGCATACATACATCCACATCCACATTCCCATTCACATATATACATCCATATCTACATGCACATTCACATCCATACATCCACATCTATATCCTCATTCACATCCATACATCCACATTCACATCCATACATCCACATTCATACATCCACATCCACATCCACATTCACATCCATACATCCACATTCATACATCCACATCCACATCCATACATCCACATTCATACATCCATACATCCACATTCATACATCCACATCCACATCCACATTCACATCCATACATCCACATTCATACATCCACATCCACATCCATACATCCACATTCATACATCCACATCCATATCCACATTCACATCCATACATCCACATTCATACATCCACATCCACATCCATACATCCACATTCATACATCCACATCCACATCCACATT
This sequence comes from Cibotium barometz, assembly GCF_041138505.1. Taxonomy (NCBI): domain Eukaryota; kingdom Viridiplantae; phylum Streptophyta; class Polypodiopsida; order Cyatheales; family Cibotiaceae; genus Cibotium; species Cibotium barometz. The sequence goes on from NC_141066.1 coordinate 27,633,505, forward strand.
CACATCCATACATCCACATTCATACATCCACATCCACATCCACATCCACATGCATCTTATCATATCTTATCACTTCCCATATCTTTTATGCATACCTCTATGCATGAAATTCAATTATGCTAAAAGTAACACTTTTATAATAAAATATTCAACTTTTATGCATACCTCTATGCATGAAATCCAATATGATAAAAGTAACACTTTTGATATAAAAAAATTATCCTTTATGCATACTTCTATGCATGAAAATTAAAAATGATAAAAGTAACTCTTTTGATATAAAAAAATTATCCTTTATGCATACTTCTATGCATGAAAATTAAAAATGATAAAAGTAACACTTTTGATATAAAAAAATTATCCTTTATGCATGATATTAAAATTCAATTTCTCCATGATTATAATGAAATTCTTTCAATTAATCTAGGATGATAATTCCTAGAATATGGTAGGAAGTCCTCTTTTTATGCTTTGAATGAAATTATTTTATGCATAATTTTTATAAAAATTTTGCCATAGCTCCGCTGCTATGACTGATAAATCTCAATTTTTTCTAAGGGATAAAGCTTATCATTAAGGAAATAATTAAAATGATCTCTAATTGGATCATTAATCTATAGTGGATTGAATCATCAATATGCATAAACTAAAAGCATAGAAAAAAGCCATTAAATTGGCCTCAAGCATAGCTTAAGCTTGGGTTAAGGAAAAGCTTTATGAAAAGCTTGATTTGGATTGAGAACGGGTCATGAGTATGACCATTTCTTGAGTGAGAGAGAGAATTTACATAAAAATCATTAGAATTTAAACATAAATAAAAATTAACTTCAATAGCATTTATTAACTTATGTAACTCTTCACTACTATTCAAACTTCAATAGTATTTAAAAAAAAACCATACCAATTAAACTTCTCAAGCTTGAGAGGGGTTGAGAAGAGAGAAACATTGAGAATTTATAGAAAGATCAATATTCACTAATTACCTTACAACTTGCTTGATTCTTTGTTCACGGTAGAGGCCCCCAACCAATCAATTGGTTAAGTATGTTGATGGAGCCACTAATGGGGATTGAAGAAAGAGGGAAGCTCCAAAAACTAGTGAATTATTAAATGAATTCACAGTTCTTGGCTTAGGTGGAGTAGAGTAACGATGCATAAACACTAACTATTTTTCAACAAGGGGGAGGCTTCTATTTATAGGAAAAATTGAGCTCCTAACCAAACAAACTGATTCTAGAATTTTCTAAATCAGTTTGGTCAATATTTGACCATTTTTAGGTCAGTTAAGCTAACTTTTTGGAACTAGACTTGAATGAGGAGAGAGGAGAGATGAAATATCTCAATTTTTATGAGTTTAAAACTCATTCAAGCATGTGAAATATGCACCTCCTTTAAAGAACTCCCCTTCCTTACATATGTGTCATAATGGAATCATTTTAATATTGCTCATAGTTTTTTTTACTAATAAACCTTGTACATTTTCAACTCTTCATCTTATGTGAAATATGCACCTCCTTTAAAGAATTCCCTTTCCTTACATATGTGTCATAATGGCATCATTTTAATATTGCTCATAGTTTTTTACTAATAAACCTTGTACATTTTCAACTCTTCATCTTATGTGAAATATGCACCTCCTTTAAAGAATTCCCTTTCCTTACATATGTGTCATAATGGCATCATTTTAATATTGCTCATAGTTTTTTACTAATAAACCTTGTACATTTTCAACTCTTCATCTTATGTGAGCATTTACTCATTTTTGGATACCCAAAATATCTCATATTTTTAATATTGCTCATAGTTTTTTACTAATAAACCTTGTACATTTTTAACTCTTCACCTTATGTGAGCATTTACTCATTCTTGGGTATCTTCTTTTTACAAATTTGGATTTATCTCTTCCCTACACATGGATTGATGCTATTGGCCCATAGGAACCTTAATTGGACCATAGTCTAAAGATTTCTGAAAATCTAGACCCTTAGACTAAGGTTCTTTATACCTATTTCCAATTAATTCCAATTGCACATTGGAAAATTCTTTTTGAATTTCTGTTTCAGGGGAACTCATCTGAATTATAAGAAATATTTTTCTATCCAAAAATATTCAAAATCTGAATATTCTCTCTCTAGAATAATTTTTCTCTCTCTAGGTTAAAATAGTTAGCAACAGGGTCTTTATATTTCTGAAGAGAGTTGATTACAGGGGAAGATAATAGACATCAAAAAGGGGTTGGGGGAGGAATCTTACATTCTACCCCACTTAAAAAACGCGAGATGTCCTCATCTCGCAACTTGTGATAATTTTGCAAGATTCACGAATATGAGACTTAGAGAAAAATTTTAATCAAGATTAACCACCAAGATAAGTCTTAAAGAGAGCAAGATTCAAAATACGAACAAGATTTAAACTTTATTCATTCTCGGAACTTATACAGTAAAGATAGAGGAACACTTTACACTTCCATAAGCCCGTCCATCATATGATCACAAAAGCAGTCCTCACAAGCTGCACAAGTATAAGGTAACTCATCTATGGGAATGATTCTGTGGGTTATTGCTGCGCCTATCTCAGTGGTATGAGGTGTTCTAACAAAAGGACCTCTGAGAGGCAAGCCAAAAACGGGGTAAAGGCATATCTTCTCATGAGGAAGAAAACACGCCAGTAAGAAGACCCGCTCAGAAAACCCAGGATGCCTTGATCTCATGACGCAGTAGTATCGGGGACCCAAACCCAAAGCTTCAATAACCATGGCCAAGCGAACATTGTTACGAAAGTGCTGCTGACCCCACGGTGTTACCCTAGTTATGTCTTGATAGGTCCGCCATTTTGTCTGCGCTACAGAAGTTCCCAAGTGAGGGAAAAGTGAGCGCTCATACTGCTCTATAAAATCTTTCTTCACAGACTCCCTTGCGTCTTGAAGGTGAGAAATCATCATGGATAAAACTAATTCTTGTTGCCAAGCCATGAAGGAGATTAAGAAAGAAAGAAGATCGATGGAAGTAAGATTACTGTGAACGACAAGTAAAAGTTACGACTTATATAAAGGAAGGAGCTAGCGTAACTTAGAAGCCAACGGTAACTTGCCACTGAAGTTTTATCGTCTTTCCATGATTTGGGTTTGGCACATATTTCTATGAAATACATTAAGAACTTTGAGATGAGGAGATAAAAGAAGCTCGTAAGCTAAGTCGCTTACTTTCTTTGAATTCAGATAAGGCTCACAATATCTGGGGGATAACTTCTTAAACTCCCCAATAGATAAAGAACTTCTTTTGGGCCGTACTCGAATGAAGACCAAAACCTTGGTATCCAAAACACCGATTTTTACTTCTGTTCTGAATCCTTAAAACAGGTGGAACTCCTGAGAAGTATTCTAGGGAAAGGGTCTTTCTTTCTTAAACAGAATCGTTCTTTTATTTTAGAGATCAAAAATGGAGATTCTTACTCCTGTATACCTCGAAGGCTGGGGAGGAATCTTACATTCTACCCCACTTAAAAAAGTACGAGATGTCCTCATCTCGCCAAGTAGAGGACAACTCTTTTTCTTAAGATCTAATTTATTCTAGGGTTCCTTATATTCTGGTCAACCCAACAGAATACGGGGATAAATATCCCTTATATAGAACTCATCATTAAATAACAATTCATTTTAGATCATATCATTCATATCCTTAACACGATAATGGTCCATCAGATCGAAATTTTTTCTTTCTGAACATTCCTCCATGGGAATTTCAGTCAAGCAAGTTTTCAATTTGTCATCCCTTAACTTGATATACCGAGTCAAGTGTTAACAGTAGCACTTTGACAGCACAATCCACTAATCTCATAGTGATTTGCTGAAATCGTTATCATCATTCCAGTTATGAATATCATCACAGGGACTCGTCCCATTCATCCTCATGTGGTTTCGCTCAGCTTATTACATTTCAACTAAATTTCGGAAATCATCATTTTTCAATCAGAATCCAAATCAATTTCATCAGTTCTCAAACAGAATTAAAAATCATATCAACCACATTCGAATTCATCATCTGGATAGCATTAACGCTTAAAATTTCAAGTCTTAGATTTACTCGTATATACTATCAGTAAAGAGCTGCAGTATACTCTCGGTATATACGGGTAGTCACGGCCCTTGGAATTATAAGGTAAATACCATCATGTCTAGGCCTCAAGCAAGTCAGGGATTCTATATAATTGCGGTACTTCCATCTGAAGACCCAATTACCAATTTACAAATTTTAGTTTGAATATCAAATTGTATGACTTATATCACACAATTACAACCTTTTTGTGTTTCTTGATAAATGTTTGACATATTTGTCTTCTCAGTTGATCTTTATTAACCAAATGCTCTGATACCAACTGTGAGATCCCTGTTCCCACCGCGCAACGGATTCGGGGTACTAGCAGCGGAAGTAGCACTTCTTGCGCGAGGCAGGGTCCCACACTCGGGGCCTCGTCCACGGATATCCGGACAAGAGACTAATCCGTCGGTTTTTCCAAAACCGAACCCGGAAAAACTTCCCTTACCCGGAAAGCACGGGCGATTCCACCAGGATAATTTTTTTTACTCTAACGTAGTCAAGATCATTACTGATCACGCTGATCCAACTGCACCTATAAAGATACTTGGTCGGATCAAGGAAGAAACTTGCACTTGGATCATTGGGATCAACGCTTTTTTCCCCATCAAGAGGCACAGCCGTTGATTCCTATCCATAGAACAATTACTATCCGGGACTTACTTCATTTATCGTAATAACAGAAATTGAGTCTCGGTTTACGGATCCATCAGTCCAGCCTAACCCCATCCGATCCCATGGGTTAGCCAACCGCCCAACCACTGTAGTGATGGGATCCAATTTGGAATTTGGTTAGGTTTTGTCCCGGGTACCAAGGAAAAGAGTTCCAAGGCCCCCTAGCCGGAATTTCATGCAAACATAAAACTAGCCACACCACTTACACACCCAATATGAAAATTGCCTTTTTCTTAGCATCAACTAACTTTAAAACAATCCTTTAATGAAACCATAGTACCACTGATCACAATCTCCCAATTTATCCAGTTGATTCATAATTTCCCATCATTCCTTCATCAGAGTATCTATGGCATCATTGGCAACTAGAACGCTCACCACCTGTCCACACAGAGGCCGTTTCCATAGTTCCTAGCCCATAATACTCGGCAATATAATCACTTATCAAGATGGACTCTCGTTGAAGATCAGCAAGATCAACCAACAGATCCATATAAAAGAGCCATGGACTCATCCGTTGAGGACCAGCAAGGTCAGTCAACCAGATCCATGCCCGGTTTCACAAAACAACTCTTACTCCTTGTTCCAATATCTTCCTCGACGCACGCGTGGGTATCCTGGGCGACCCAGAGCCCGAGCACCGTATGGTCAGCACCCTCTAGGATCCTTCGCAGGTGACCTAGCGCTTCACTCATAGGCCGCTTCCTTGGTCCCTCATCCACCGTACCGGAAGCTCACCATTTTAATCGAACCGAGGCTGGTCAAGACCTCGGCCGACCTTGCTACGCGAGACGTCCTCCATTGACTCTCCGTCAGCAGTTGCAACTTTATCAGTTAGGTCTCCACGACCTTAATCACAAGACGGTCAAAATGCTTTCCCAGCATTCTTGACATAAAACAGCCATTTACAAACAGCATTTACAAACAGTTTACAAATACAATTTCTATATTAACTCTCATTTTTCCACATTATCCCTCATGCAATCCACATTACTTATTCCACATTTCATTTATATGTGTACTCATCCAATCATATCATTTTCCATCTCTTCACTTCAGATTCCTTCACATCACATATCATATATTCACATCCATATCCACATCCATACATCCACATCCACATTCACATCCATACATCCACATCTACATGCTTATCTCCATTTTCACATCCTCATTTATACATCCACATCCCATATCCACATTCATACATACACATCCATATCCACATCCATATCCGCATTCATACATACACATACATATCCACATCCACATGCATACATTCATTATCACGTCCTCATTCATACATCCACATCCACATACATACATACATACATCCACATCCACATCCACATTCTCATTCACATCTATACATCCATATCTACAAGCACATTCACATCCATACATCCACATCTATATCCTCATTCACATCCATACATCCACATTCATGCATCCACATCTACATGCCTACATCCATACATACACATCCACATTTACATCCATGCATCCACATCCACATCCTCATTCACATCCATACATCCACATTCATACATCCACATCCACATCCACATTCACATCCATACATCCACATCTACATGCTTATCTCCATTTTCACATCCTCATTTATACATCCACATCCCATATCCTCATTCATACATACACATCCATATCCACATCCACATGCATACATACATCCACATCCACATTTCCATTCACATATATACATCCATATCTACATGCACATTCACATCCATACATCCACATCTATATGCTTATCTCCATTTTCACATCCTCATTTATACATCCACATCCCATACCCACATTCATACATACACATCCATATCCACATCCACATGCATACATACATCCACATCCACATTCCCATTCACATATATACATCCATATCTACATGCACATTCACATCCATACATCCACATCTATATCCTCATTCACATCCATACATCCACATTCACATCCATACATCCACATTCATACATCCACATCCACATCCACATTCACATCCATACATCCACATTCATACATCCACATCCACATCCATACATCCACATTCATACATCCATACATCCACATTCATACATCCACATCCACATCCACATTCACATCCATACATCCACATTCATACATCCACATCCACATCCATACATCCACATTCATACATCCACATCCATATCCACATTCACATCCATACATCCACATTCATACATCCACATCCACATCCATACATCCACATTCATACATCCACATCCACATCCACATTCACATCCATACATCCACATTCATACATCCACATCCACATCCACATCCACATGCATCTTATCATATCTTATCACTTCCCATATCTTTTATGCATACCTCTATGCATGAAATTCAATTATGCTAAAAGTAACACTTTTATAATAAAATATTCAACTTTTATGCATACCTCTATGCATGAAATCCAATATGATAAAAGTAACACTTTTGATATAAAAAAATTATCCTTTATGCATACTTCTATGCATGAAAATTAAAAATGATAAAAGTAACTCTTTTGATATAAAAAAATTATCCTTTATGCATACTTCTATGCATGAAAATTAAAAATGATAAAAGTAACACTTTTGATATAAAAAAATTATCCTTTATGCATGATATTAAAATTCAATTTCTCCATGATTATAATGAAATTCTTTCAATTAATCTAGGATGATAATTCCTAGAATATGGTAGGAAGTCCTCTTTTTATGCTTTGAATGAAATTATTTTATGCATAATTTTTATAAAAATTTTGCCATAGCTCCGCTGCTATGACTGATAAATCTCAATTTTTTCTAAGGGATAAAGCTTATCATTAAGGAAATAATTAAAATGATCTCTAATTGGATCATTAATCTATAGTGGATTGAATCATCAATATGCATAAACTAAAAGCATAGAAAAAAGCCATTAAATTGGCCTCAAGCATAGCTTAAGCTTGGGTTAAGGAAAAGCTTTATGAAAAGCTTGATTTGGATTGAGAACGGGTCATGAGTATGACCATTTCTTGAGTGAGAGAGAGAATTTACATAAAAATCATTAGAATTTAAACATAAATAAAAATTAACTTCAATAGCATTTATTAACTTATGTAACTCTTCACTACTATTCAAACTTCAATAGTATTTAAAAAAAAACCATACCAATTAAACTTCTCAAGCTTGAGAGGGGTTGAGAAGAGAGAAACATTGAGAATTTATAGAAAGATCAATATTCACTAATTACCTTACAACTTGCTTGATTCTTTGTTCACGGTAGAGGCCCCCAACCAATCAATTGGTTAAGTATGTTGATGGAGCCACTAATGGGGATTGAAGAAAGAGGGAAGCTCCAAAAACTAGTGAATTATTAAATGAATTCACAGTTCTTGGCTTAGGTGGAGTAGAGTAACGATGCATAAACACTAACTATTTTTCAACAAGGGGGAGGCTTCTATTTATAGGAAAAATTGAGCTCCTAACCAAACAAACTGATTCTAGAATTTTCTAAATCAGTTTGGTCAATATTTGACCATTTTTAGGTCAGTTAAGCTAACTTTTTGGAACTAGACTTGAATGAGGAGAGAGGAGAGATGAAATATCTCAATTTTTATGAGTTTAAAACTCATTCAAGCATGTGAAATATGCACCTCCTTTAAAGAACTCCCCTTCCTTACATATGTGTCATAATGGAATCATTTTAATATTGCTCATAGTTTTTTTTACTAATAAACCTTGTACATTTTCAACTCTTCATCTTATGTGAAATATGCACCTCCTTTAAAGAATTCCCTTTCCTTACATATGTGTCATAATGGCATCATTTTAATATTGCTCATAGTTTTTTACTAATAAACCTTGTACATTTTCAACTCTTCATCTTATGTGAAATATGCACCTCCTTTAAAGAATTCCCTTTCCTTACATATGTGTCATAATGGCATCATTTTAATATTGCTCATAGTTTTTTACTAATAAACCTTGTACATTTTCAACTCTTCATCTTATGTGAGCATTTACTCATTTTTGGATACCCAAAATATCTCATATTTTTAATATTGCTCATAGTTTTTTACTAATAAACCTTGTACATTTTTAACTCTTCACCTTATGTGAGCATTTACTCATTCTTGGGTATCTTCTTTTTACAAATTTGGATTTATCTCTTCCCTACACATGGATTGATGCTATTGGCCCATAGGAACCTTAATTGGACCATAGTCTAAAGATTTCTGAAAATCTAGACCCTTAGACTAAGGTTCTTTATACCTATTTCCAATTAATTCCAATTGCACATTGGAAAATTCTTTTTGAATTTCTGTTTCAGGGGAACTCATCTGAATTATAAGAAATATTTTTCTATCCAAAAATATTCAAAATCTGAATATTCTCTCTCTAGAATAATTTTTCTCTCTCTAGGTTAAAATAGTTAGCAACAGGGTCTTTATATTTCTGAAGAGAGTTGATTACAGGGGAAGATAATAGACATCAAAAAGGGGTTGGGGGAGGAATCTTACAACTATGTTGAAAAGGTAATTCCCAAAGTATGAGATTTTTCCCAAATTATCTAATATTGTCTTCTTAGGCCAGAATGCTGGAGGGAGCATTTGGTATCTGTGTTTTTCTAAGGGAAGTTCGGTTGCAACACAGCTGGCGGCGGGGAGTGTTCAAAGGACAGCTCACGCGGCAAAGCCTGCCCAGGTCTTGACCAGCCTCGGTATGGTTAAAGTGGTGCGCTTCCGGTACGATGGACGAGGGCCGACGAGGCGGTCCCTAAGTGAAAAGCCAGGACACCTAAGGAGGATCCTGGAGGGTTCTGTGACCAGGCAATGCACGGCTCGCGGTGCCAAGGACACCCATGCATATGTCGAGGAAGATATTGTATGATGGACCAATGTTTATTGTAATATATTACTGGATCTCGTTGGCTGACTAGCTGGTCTTAATGGAGAGTCCCGAGTGATACTGAGAGGAGTGTGTGCGTATCTGTATTCTAAAGCAAAAGTTAAGAAAGGCATTCAATTATGGGTGGGTGAGTACTTGTCTGATTCTACCAATTCCAGTGGTTGGACGGTGGCTAACCCATGGGCCGGATGGGGTAGGCTGGAATCAGTAGAGTTTTAATAATAAAATTGATTAATAAGAATATGCTTAGAACTCGAGTAGTTAAATAAAAGCCTAAAGACTTCTCAAATGAATAGATCAACGGTTGTGCCTGATTCAATTAGGAAAAAAGCATTGAATTCTTCAAGTTAAGTCTCTAATAGTTTTCCTTCTATCTGGTTTAATCAGATAAAGTTAGTTTAGTCTCATGACCCCGCTAGAAAATTCGTTAAGAAATTCAAAAAGGTGGAATCGTCCCCATTTTTCAGGAAAGGGAAATTTTCCGGTTTTGGTTTTGAAATGACCACCAGTTTAGTATCGTGCCCGGACATTCGAGGGCGAGGCCCCGAGTGGCCCCGCGCAAGAGGAAGCTACTTCCGCTGCTACCAACAGAGAATCCGGTGCACAGAGAGGGCTATAGGATCTCACAGTATAAGAAATTATTACCAAGATATTTTTGTATTCACAATGTATTCCATGTCAACTTACTTCAAAAATATTAGATCTATATATGTGTTAGATGATGAACAAGTGGTTCTTCGATCTCAAGGCCGAATGGAGATCGAACCCTTAGCTATCTTAGACATGAGAGAGAAACCACTTCAAAATAGAACCCTTTGATAATGCCCTCTATAGTTTTTCCCCAAGCCTCCTTAGGTGTTTGTGTATCCTCTACATATGCATAGTCTTTGCCATAAGTTTGCGCATAGCCCTTGGCAACCAATCTTGCCTTGTACCTGCTCACTAAACCATCAGCATTGTGCTTGACTTTATACACCCACTTACATCCAATTGCCTTCTTTTCCTCAGGCAAAGACTCTAACTCTCATGTTGCATTTGCATCCAATGCTGCCATCTACTCATCCAAGGCATCTTAACATTTCTTATGTAAGTGGGCTCAACCTCCTGTATTGCTTTTACCATTTAAGCATAATGATGGGCTGTATATCCATCATATCTCAACTTGTCAACAGAGTATTTAACCCTCGTAGACTTGCGTACACCTGGATCACTGCCAGGTGTCCTCAAAACAGCCCTACTAGGAGTAACCACAGATAGAATGCCAAGGTCCTCATCAAGGCTTTGCTCAGAGCCACTAGAGTCACCATCCACATATGAGCAACCTGCTGACAGATCAAGCACAAAAGGTTGATCTATCTTTTCCTTCCCTTTTTATGATACATCTGTACTTGCATCATTCCTCAACTTGTCTGACCATGGGCTGACATTGGATCCATTGCTCGAGGACTTCCCAGGTCCACTCAGCACCTATGATTGCTGCCCTACATGTGGTGCAACATCAAACTTCTTACATCTGCATCTTATGTTACCTTCACTACTACTGGTGCATACCACAACATCTCTGCTTTCTTGCATCTCACGAGCTGTAGGGTTATAGCATCTATAACCTTTTTGCTTCATAGCATAACCAATGAAGATGCATTTCTCTGCCTTTGGATGCAACTTTGTTCTAACTTCATCATAAGGAACATGTGCATATGCAATACACCCGAACACTTTCAAGTGAGACACATCCGGTCTTATGCCTGTAAACTTATGTTTAGGATTCATACCATGAACAACTGCAGTGAGTTTCCTGTTCATAATGTACACAACAGTTGCTACTGCTTCTTTCTAAAAGTAATGTGGCATATTCTTTTCAGCCATAAAGGCACGTGCCACTTCTGCAATGTGCCTATTTTTCCTTTCTGCAACACCATTCTATTGCGGAGTGTACCTGCATGTAAGCTACCTCTTAATTTCTTGCTTCTTTAGGAAATTGCAGAACTCATTAGATAAATATTCTCCCCCACCATCCAATCTTAGGCATTTTATTTGCACTTTTTCCTTCTCGAGGACGAAGGCTTTAAATCTCTGAAAGTAAGCAAACACCACACTTTTCTCCTTCATGAAATAAACCCACACTTTCCTAGTGTGGTCATCAATGAATGTAACATAGTACCTGCAATTTGCAATTGTTGTAGTCTTGGTCAGTCCCCATACATCTGAATGTATGACATCCAATGGCCTTGCACTGACATGCTTTTCATGTGGGAAAGCATGTTTGGCCTGCTTACTGTGAGGTGAAAAAAAGAAAGAAAACCCTGCCTCTATAGCCCTTCCACTTCGCAAACTTGGAAACACTCACCCGAATGGGGGCACCATAGACCAAAGCAAACACCCAGCAATATATTTCAGATCACAATTTCATACAAGCTTCTCCCGACACAGAAGCCTTACTCACACAACCCACAAACAAAACACTCAGGCTCAGACCTGTCAGCCGAGGATACACCACATCCCCAATCACCACATACCACTCGTCTGCTTGCTGTACCAGCCACACCAGAATGAACCCGGCCACTCTCGCTCCAGAAGGCACCCACACCAGCTAACCTTCGAGTCCTCTGCAGCCCATCACTTCTGCATGTGTCGTCAGCAGCAGCTACACCATCATCTCTCTCTCTCTCTCTCTGTGTGCTGATCCTCTGCCAGCTTCACAACAAACCCAGGCAGCTTATCTGCCTTGCTACCGGCCCACCACTAGGCAGCAACACTCGTCTCCTCTGTGCTTCACTCGGCACCCACTTTGTCCACTATCCTGTCTCCTAGGCGGCCCACACCAGCCAGCCTGTCACTTGCAGCTTATCTGCATCCCTTTTGTCTTCGCCAGAGCAGCTCCCTTTGATGCCAGCACCCACTTCTTTCCCACAGGCAGCGCCCCACCAGCCTCTGCCTTCTCCAACACATCTCTACTCGCTGACGACCATCACCTTGACGCCACTCCACGTTATACCAGGTTCTCTGCAAGCCCACAGCCTCGCACCAAAGCCGGCAGCTACCTTTGTGCTTCCCACTTTGTATGGCTGCACTTTACTCAGTCGCCCTCCTCACCAGCAGCCCGCGCTCCTCAGCTGCGCCTATGACTGCAGCTCGCCACACAAAAACACACCCCCCCACTCAATCATATCGGCTGCTCCTACGCGCCCACACCTCTTTGGCTCTATCTTGCAGCCGTGCGAGAGAGCAGACCCAACAAGGCGACCTCCCTCGCTTCTCTGTAGGCTGCGACTTGCCACCTTCGCCAGTCCTGCCACTTCTCTGCGCTCCCAGGGGCCGCTGCACCTGCAACTGCTGCCCACGCCCAAGGCTCTCCATGCTCACCTTCCGCAGTCGGCTTCTTACAAGCCTTCAACTGTCGGCTCTTCACACGGGAGGTCTCCAGCTTCTCTGCACGACGGCCACCTTCCTGCTGCGCCTTCCTCTTCGCTGCAACAGTTGCGCATCACTTCACATGGTGCTTCAGCCACGCTGCAGATTCACCTGCCGACTTCAACAACATAGCCACGGACCTTTTCTGCCAGCCCACGCCGACTCGCCACCTTCTCGAATATGCGCTGGCGGTAGTTCCAAGCTCCATGTGGCCTTCAATTTTATGGCCACGTTTTTTATATCCTCATTTATTATTATTTTTTTAAGGCCTATATGATGGCCTCCATATACTTTCCATATCATGTCCAAGCTATATTGGCCATCATCCATTATTACTCCCATGCTTCCCATACTTTCAAAAGCCACTTGTGCCCATTATATTTCCTTTGGGACGCCCACACACTTCAAGGCCATCGAGTAGCTGGAACCATCTGCATCTGACTTCACTCTGGGACAAGCCTGAAACCAGCCCAAATCAAATGCCGTCCACCCTGTACACCTAGAGACGCATTCAAAGTCAACCCTTCACAATTGCCATGCACACGTATATACACGGACCCAAAAGACCTCTCAGAAAAAAGCCTGACACTTACCAAGTTGGCATGCTTACCTTATGCATACTGTCAACCTTAAACTTTGGCAAACCTACCATAATATTTTGGGCCTACATAGACTTCAGACACTGTACATTCACATGACCAATGCTTTTGTACCATCTGCTTTTGTACCATCTGCTTTTGTACCATCTGCTGCTGTCAATATCTGCATGACACCTGTTCCATGCGCAAACATGGCTACCTTTATCTCAGGCATGTTCACATCCAATGTAAACATCCTACCATTTCTGTTACCCTTTGCAACCAAGCGACACTTATTTTTTAAGTCTTCCACAAAACATCCTTGAGGATTAAACCTCACTTGCAGACCCTGCTTAACCATCTGTCCAACAGAAACTAGGTTCTTTGTAATATTCAGAACATGAAATACATCAGCCAAGTACTTCATTTTGCCATCCTGCATAGACAATGGTACTTTACCAACATACGCAATGGGATGCACAGTATCATCACCTGTTTCTACATAACCTAGTTTTTTCATTTTTTGCATATCTCAAAACCACTCAGCATGACTGGTCATGTGGTTAGACGTGCCAGAATCCATATACCAGATATCTTGAGATCCTGACAAATCCTGTGTTATGAAACTAAGCATGTGATACATCACAAAAACTGCTCACTTCTATCATCACCTCCATGTTTGCTAGATGATGCATAGTTGCCTTGCTGCAACTTCCCACTTTTAATGACATTCTGCTTTTTGTAGTAGTCCTTTGCCATGTGTCCTAGTTTGCCATAGTAATAGCACTCTATGCTATTTGAATTTTGATTTCTTTGCCAACCATCTCAGCCTCTTTGGCTCCCCCTGCCTGGCCTCTTCCACCTATGTATGATTGCTAATGTGAATCATTGGATTGTTGTTGTCCAGAATTCTGATTTCCTTGTCGGCCACCACCTTGGCCTCCACCACGGCCTCTACCTCTGTCTCTACCTTAATTAGAGTAGAAGGCATGTTCCTTACTTTGTGAATAAGAATCCTCACCTAAAGACTTTTCTTCTATGATTAGCATGGATATCAAGTCCCGAAAGTTGGAAATATTCTCCCTAATTGCAATGGAGGTCTTGAATGGCTTGTACTCTTTGCTAAGCCCATTCAGACACACTCACCAAATCATCATCCTCCACTGATACATTGATAAATCCAAGGGATTCAGCAATGCCCTTGATCTTCAAGGCATATTCATTAATGGACATGCTTTTCTTTTCCATAGTATGCAACTCTTGCTTTATTTGCAACTTCCTTGCCTTTGTGTTAGTCTGGAACATCTGAACCAGATTCTGCCATGCAATTGCTGGAGTGTTTGCATCATGTATGTGTCCTATCATAGTGTCTGTGTGAACCTAATTGAAAGCCAGTACATGACTTTTCTTGCACCCTGATTCCAATCCTTGAATGCCTTTATATCTTTAGGAGTGGCATTCTCCTTAGATAACTCTAGAGGCTCCTCATTGTCTCCTTCTACATAATCCCAAAATCCTTTACCCACCATTAGGAAACTGGTCATTTTGAACTTCCAAGCATGGAAGTTATTCTTATCCAGCTTCTCACTATTAATTTGATTAATTTCGTCAGACATGTTTTGCTGCAGCAATCAAATAACCTGTAAACAAACAACTTCTGTATGCAACCTGTAATATAGCAGTATCTCCTGTCAACAGACAACTTCTATATGCAACCTGTAATATAGCAGTAGCTCCTATAACTATTGCACAAGAGCGGTACTTCAGCACAGCCTGTGTGTCACCAAATGTGAGTAGAGTACATGTACATATACCCAGTATCAACAATACATGTACAAACCCTATCTGCACTTTTAAAATGCATTGCTGCACTGCAATAACTAGATTTTGAGTAGAAACAGTTCTCTACAAGAACTTCCAAAAAACTATCAAAAATACCTTGCAATGACAAAACGGTCCCCACCATAATGCGCCCCAAACGCGAATCTGACTGAAAAAACTCCACAAAGATATCTCCTTAATTGGAGATGTGTAGCTCCTAGAGCTACTGAGGGAGTGTTGTACCTAAACCAAGAAGGGGAAAGAGATGATGGTGCTCTTACTCGTGCAGTACCACTTCCTTCCTTGCTTGTTCTTGCCTCTTGCTTGCCTCCTGAGCTCTCACACAAACCAAGCTCTGATACCATAAAGAGAATGTGGGGGATAGGGAGAGATTCAAACCCTAGCAAGCAAACACACACACACACAAGAGAGAGATGGATAGCTGAATTTTCTTCTATCTTCTTCTTCTCTACTCAACCAACATAACATCCGGGATTTACTTTATCTATCGTAATAACAGAAATTGAGTCTCGATTTACGGATCCATTAGTCCAGCCTAACCCCATCCAGTCCCATGGGTTAGCCAACCGCCCAACCACTGTAGTGATGAGATCCAATTAGGAATTTGGTTAGGTTTTGTCCCGAGTACCAAGGAAAAGAGTTCCCAGGCCCCCTAGCTGGATATTCATGCAAAAATAAAACTAGTCACACCACTTACACACCCAATATGAAATTGCCTTTTTCACAAGTTCAATCAATTTTAAAACAATCCTTTAATGAAACCATAGTATCACTGATCACAATCTTCCAAATTATCCGGTTGATTCTTAATTTCCCATCATTCCTTCATTAGAGTATCTATGGCATCATTGGCAACTAGAACGCTCACCACCTGTCCACTCAACATCAGGGGCCTTTTCAATAGTTCCTACCCCATAATACTCGGCAATATAATCACTTATAAAAATCCAGATGGACTCTCATTGAAGATCAACAAGATCAACCAACAGATCCATATAAAGAGCCATGGACTCATCCATTGAAGACCAGCAAGGTCAATCAACCAGATCCATGCCCGGTTTCACAAAACAACTCTTACTTCTTGTTCCAATATCTTCCTCGACGCACACGTGGGTATCCTAGGCGACCCAGAGCCCGAGCACCGTATGGTCAGCACCCTCTAGGATCCTTCGCAAGTGACCTAGCGCTTCACTCATAGGGCGCTTCCTTGGTCCCTCATCCACCGTACCGGAAGCTCACCATTTTAATCAAACCGAGGCTGGTCAAGACCTCGGCCGACCTTGCTACGCGAGACGTCCACCATTGCAGTTGCAACTTTATTAGTTAGGTCTCCACGACCTTAATCCACAAGACGGTCAAAATGCTTCCCTAGCATTCTTGATATAAAATAGCCATTTACAAACAGTATTTACAAATACAGTTTCTATATAAACTCTCATTTTTCCACATTATCCCTCAGCAATTCACATTACTCCACATTCCATTTATATGTGTACTCATCCCATCACATCATTTTCCATCTCATCACTTCAGATTCCTTCACATCACATATCATATATTCACATCCATACATATATCCACATCCACATCCACATTCACATCCATACATCCACAACTACATCCATGCATCTATTTTCACATCCACATCTACATGCACATTCACATCCATACATCCACATCTATATGCGTACATTCACATCTACATGCATACATCCACATCCACATTCATACAACTACATCTACATGCATACATCCACCTCCACATCTATACATCTACATCTCCATGCATACATCCACATCTCCATGCATACATCCACATCCACATTCACATTCACATTCATACATCTACATCTACATGCATACATCCACATCTACATCCATGCATCTACATCCACATCCTCATTCACATCTACATCCACATCCTCATTCACATCCATACATCCACATTCACATTCACATCTACATGCATACATCCACCTCCACATTCACATCCATAATCTCACCCTATCACAACCCATATACATCTTATCCCATCACATATATACATCTTATCCCATCACATACATTTCTTACCTCATCCCATACACATCCTATCACTTCTTAACTCATCTTATTACATCCTAACTCATCTCATATGCATCTTATCACATCTTATCACTTCCCATATCTTTTATGCATACCTCTATACATGAAATTCAATTATGCTAAAAGTAATACTTTTATAATAAAATATTCATCTCTTATGCATACCTCTATGCATGAAATTCAAATATGCTAAAAGTAACTCTTTTATAATAAAATATTCATCTCTTATGCATACCTCTATGCATAAAATTCAATTATGGCAAAAGTAACTCTTTTATAATAAAATATTAATATTTTATGCATACCTCTATGTATGAATTTCAAATATGATAAAAGTAACACTTTTATATTAAAATAATAATCTTTTATGCATACCTCTATGCATGAAATCTAATTATGATAAAAGTATCACTTTTATGTTAAAATAATAATCTTTTATGCATACCTCTATGCATGAAAATCAATTATGCATAATATAAAAATCAATTTCTCTAGGCTTACAATGAATATCTTTCAATTAATCTAGGATGATAATTCCTAGAATATGATAGGAAGTCCTCTTTTCATGATTTGAATGAAATTATTTTATGCGTAATTTTTATAAAAATTTTGCCATAGCTCCGTTGCTATGACTGATAAATCTCAATTTTTCTAAGAGATAAAGCTTATCATTAAGAAAATAATTAGAATGATCCCTAATTGGATCATTAATCCATAATGGGTTGAATCATCAATATTCATGAAATACATAAACTAAAATCATAGAAAAAAGCCATTAATTTGACCTCAAGTATAGATTAATCTTGGATTAAGGAAAAACTTTATGAAAAGCTTCATTTGGATTGAGAATGGGTCATGAGTATGACCATTTCTTGAGTGAGAGAGAGAAATTACATAAAAACCATTTGAATTAAACATAAATGGAAATTTATGTAACTCTTAACTATCATTAATCAATTAACTTCAATAGCATTCATCAAATTATGTAACTCTTCACTACCATTCATCAATTAACTTCAATAGCATTCAAAAACCATTCCAATTAAGCTTCTCAAGCTTGAGAGGGGTTGAGAAGAGAGAAACCTTGAGAAATTATAGAAAAGATCAAAATTCACCACTTATCTTACAAATTGGTTGATTCTTTGTTCATGGTAGAGGCCCCCAACCAATCAATTGGTTTAGTATGTTGTGAAGGAGCCACCAATGGAGATTGAAGAAAGAGGGAAGCTCCAATTTCTTACAAATTGGAGATAATTTTAGAGAATAGTAAATATTAGCATTATTTCAGCATAGTTCTAGAATAGTTAAATTCTCCTCCTTTTTTTCAAAGGATTCATGTTCTATTTATAGGAGAGGGAGGCTCTAACCAAAGCTAACTGATTTCTAGAATTTTTTAATTTTAGTTTGGTTGAATTTGGACTAGATTTGGACCTAGTTTGGTTCCTTTTTGATTCGGTTTGGTTCCCTTTTGATTTGGTTTGGTTCAAGAGAGAGGAGAGATAAAAATATCACATTATTTTTGAGTTTAAAACTCATTCAAGCATGTGAAATATGCACCTCCTTTAATGGACTCCCCTTCCTTACATATGTGTCAAAATGGAATGATTATACCCAAAATATCTGATATTTTTAATATTGCTCATACTTTTTTACTAATAAACCTTGTACATTTTCAACTCTTCATCTTATGTGAGCATTTACTCATTTTTGGATACTCAATTTATCTCATTTTTTTGATATTACTCATAGTTTTTTACTAATAAAACTTGTACATATTCAACTCTTCATCTTATGTGAGCATTTACTCATTTTTGGATACTGAATTTATCTCAATTTTTTGATATTACTCATAGTTTTTTACTAATAAACCTTGTACATATTCAACTCTTCATCTTATGTGAGCATTTACTCATTTTTGGGTATCTTCTTTTACAAATAGTTTTTTACTGATAAACCTTGTACATATTCAACTCTTCATCTTATGTGAGCATTTACTCATTTTTGGGTATCTTCTTTTACAAATAGTTTTTTACTGATAAACCTTGTACATATTCAACTCTTCATCTTATGTGAGCATTTACTCATTTTTGGGTATCTTCTTTTACAAATAGGATTTATCTCCTCCCTACACATGGATTGATGCTATTGGCCCATAGGAACCTTAATTGGACCATAATCCAAAAATTTCTGAAAATCTAGACCCTTAGGCTAAGGTCCTTCATATCCATTTTCAATTAATTCTAATTGCACATTGGAAAGCTCTTTTTGAATTTTTATTTCAGGGGAACTTATTTTAATAAGATGAGTTATTTTTCTATCCAAAAATATTCATAATCTGAATATTCTCTCTCTAGAATATTTTCTCTCTTTATGCCAAAACAGGCAGAGACAAGATCTCTTATATTTGAGAAAAGGGTACAGGGGAATATGTTGGACATTTTGAGAGGCTGGGGAGGAATCTTACACCAGCCACATCGACGTTGCTCAGTGTCCTAGGGTGGTGTGAATGCTGCTACAGCATGACTTTGAGACATAGGGCACACTCTAGCTAGTAGTAGCACACCAGTTCTAGCTTCCATAGTCACGAGGTTTGAAGCTCAATAGCCTAGGGTCTCAAACTTGGGCAAGGCCAAAAGGCTAAGCACGAGGGGATCTCACCTACTATCCATATTGGTGTGCTTCAAATTTCACCTACTATCCATATTGGTGTTCTTGGGCTTTAGACAAGAATGCTAGTAATTCTAAATGATTACGTGGTCACACTTCTTTTGGATTGTGGTAGTACCAACGATGTCATTTCTGAAAAAGTGGCTCAGAGGGCTAAGTTGGAAGCTCTCTTGGTCGATAGTGGTAGTACCAACAATGTCATTTTTGAACAACTGGCTCAGAGGGCTAAGTTGAAAGCTCTCTTGGTCGATAGAAACGTATTAGGATTTGTGTCAAACATGACTCACGATGTCAAGCACTTAGTTAAGAATGCACTGTTAAACATCAAGAAAAATACATTCACTAGAGATTACATTTTTTGCAAGCCGTGGCTTGAACATTGACTTAGGAGGTTCAAAGAAGTATCTCTTACACTAGTCAGGTTGGTAGTGGTAGCACACCAAAGGATCGTGAGTGTTCATCTACTCATAATGTGGTGTGTGGCATAAAAATTGACATCACACATGCAAACGGCATAGGGGACACAAGGCACAAAAGAGAAGGTTGAGGGGCAAGTAGAGGAGTGCAAATGTATAGGGCATGTGTATGGAAAGTTTGGTGTTGATCTGGTGTGATTTTTACATGGTCATGCATGCATGTGTGTGAGCAGGCGAGGACTTGCCCAGCTAGGTGTGGCCAAGCATAGAGCTGGCCCACAAGGCAGTCAAGCATAGAGAAGTTTGCAAGGATATTTTAAATTTGGAAAAATTAGAACAAATCAAACTTCATGGAGCATTACCTGGATGGAGGGAACTTGTAGTAGATAGGAGGAGAGGCGGTGGGCAGCAGGCAGCAGGAGCGCTGATCGATCCTTTGCTTGAGCTGAGATGAGAACACAAATGTAGCAAGTCGTCAGTTGAAAATTGTTGTCTTTATGTGTCATTGCATGTTTTTGTTGACTTCTTTTATGATGAGGAGGTCAAAAAAACATCGTTAATGTTTATCTGTAAAATAGAGAAATGTTTGGATTTCTTAGGTCAAAATTGGGATGTGAAAGAATTAAATGGGGTTACCTGCAAAATCCATAGGAAATCTATTGTTTGTAAATATATGATTGGCTCCTAGAATTTTATTTTGGCCTTTCATTATATGAGATGGCATTATGTCAATGGAAAACTTGTAGCAATTGATCAGGACTTGGAGGATGACATTGAAAATCCATTGATGTTATAAGAGGTATGGTTTGAACATGAGCTCTTGACAGTACTCAATATAATGTCAAACATCTCACTACGTTAAGTGACAACAGGCTTGGCAAATGAAGATGACCTACAAGTGCCTGATGATTATGTGTTCAAGTGCAACGACCATAAGGTATGTTAGTCAATCTAAGCTTGAAAAAGTATTCATTTCAAAACTATGCCATAATCATTATTACTTATATACATTACTTTGATTTTTGGAAATAGGTACCAAGGAGAAAAGAAAGGACCATTCAATGTAAAGACATTACAAGGAAGCAACTTTTCGTGGTGCAAACGACCATCACATAGAGATAAATTGAGATAAATGTATTTTTGACAACATATAGTTACATCAATCATGACAACATTTTGTATTTCTCAATGCAATAGAAACTAAGACAAATATTCTACATTTTCTTATTGGATGTTGAAAACATTGATAGCATGTTCTTATTTTTCCCTACAAAGCGTGCTATTGGGTGTGGGAAGATTCTTGTTGTTGGGGCAGTGAAGCTTGTCGTTGAGGGGGTGCTTGCTCTTCCGGATGCTCTTGGGGTGGTTGCTCTTCCGGACGCTCTTGGGGACGGGAAGCTTGCTCTTCAAGAACAAAAGCTTGCTGTAGTTGCGGGGTTAAAGCTTGAGTTTGCACAGTTTGGTATTGTTGGGAGCTTGAAGCTTCCAAACTGATGTCTTCAGATCCATCAAATTTTGGAAGCTCGACAACCAACCTATCGACTTGTGTTAGGGGGTATTGTTGTGGCGGCGGGCGGGGGTCCTGGTCGTGGCCGTGGTGGAGGGGGCACAAACGCAACAGGGATATTAGGCAGCTTGCTAATGAATGTTGATAATAATATGCTCAATGGTCTCTTCTTTGAATATCCCTAAATCCACATCTAAATCCACAACAGAGTATTTTGATAATCGTGGATTCTATAAAAAGCCAAAAAATAGACATGTGCCGTCAAAGAATGAGGAAGGAAAGTAAGATATCATTAAAAAAAAGGAGTATGCCTACATTTTCTGTGGGCAATGAGAGAACTAAGTGTAGCACACCCTTCAACCGCAACTATGGCCATCTCGTTTTTGTGCTATGGGACTCTGCATCTCACAGTCCTTGTGTGTCCTAGATTATGGCCTCAAGAGCAGTTATGAGCTTTCTAACCAATCTGCACACGAAACAATACTGTTGTCAATACTGAAAGTTCTCTAAGTACTTCTCCTTCTCTCTCTCTCTCTCTCTCTCTCTCTCTCTCTCTCTCTCTCTCTCTCTCCAACTTGTTATACGATATATAAATAATGATTGTGTGGACCTACTATCTCACGGTGCCATGGAATTCTTCACTTGAATTAGTCATAAGTCTTGGATTTCATATCATAAAGGAACTCCAGTGTGAACTACAACATGCAATTAGGAGTATGAGAAGTAACATAAAAAATATATAGTAAATTTAGGTCACAATAGTAAGACTATAAATGAGATTGCATGTCACTTACTCTTCATTGTATGCCATTAGATTTATTTGAGCTACATCAAAATTTGTCCGGACTAAACCATGGACATAAATCAACCAATGAAGTATGTTGTGTAGTAAGAACCGAGGAAAGGAGGGAATGTACAATATATACATGATTTTGAATATCGAATGGGAGATTTGATATAGTCAAGCTGCACAAGAAAATTACATTATATTAGTTACTTTGGACAAGCAAACCACTTTACAATCAAGATGATGACAAGGACTGCTATTATAATTCTATCATTGACCTCCCTTGAAACATTGGATAAAACATCAATCTCCTTCACATATCCAAAGGGAAAAATTGCACGGTGCCTCGCACGGAAGTCTAACGTGAAACAAGGGTACAAAATACTCAAAACTCTAACATTCGACTTATGCATTTCCCAAATAGCCACTTTCTTCAACCGTTATTCTTGGAGCTCCTGCATCCTGGCTTGGTCTCCAATCCTTTGTGCATTGAGCCCTATGTCACGAGAATGACTAGCCTCTGTCACTTCTGTGATCTTAACCTTATTCTTCAAAGGAGGGATTTCCAAAATTCCTTTCATTTTCAGGCTCCAGTATACAGTCATATCTGAACACCTGAGCAAATGAAGCGAGTTCATGTTTTTTGGCATTACAGTGATTCTGTGTGCATGCGCGGCAAGGATGTAGCTATCCTGAAAAACCTCGACAAGCCAGTCTTCCACAGCCTCTTGCAAACATCCTAGTACAGAGGCCTGCCAGCGCGCATATTAATGCCAAAATCTTTGCATGTCGACCAGACTACGTACTAGAATGGCAACTTTGGAACCACGCTTGGAACCACGCAATGCATATGTTTCTCCACCTTCCTTAGTTCAAGGACGGAT
This sequence comes from Cibotium barometz, assembly GCF_041138505.1. Classification (NCBI taxonomy): domain Eukaryota; kingdom Viridiplantae; phylum Streptophyta; class Polypodiopsida; order Cyatheales; family Cibotiaceae; genus Cibotium; species Cibotium barometz. The sequence goes on from NC_141066.1 coordinate 27,657,367, forward strand.
CTATGTTGGTCATATCTACGTCTCCTCATTAAGCGTACAGTGCAGACAGTTTCTTTCCTGAAACTAACTTCTTTACCTAACTTAGAATCATCTGTAGGATGAGGGCCTTGCGGCATCTGAAAATAGTCATAATGTTACATGATAAGTTTCTCAATAAATACATAGGACAATAAAATAGCAACAAATCTCTACCACATGATTTGGGCATATCAGATATACAATCACAACACAATTCTCGTGTTGTAGTGATTTATCATGCTTAGTGCTTCAAAACACAAAATAATATAAAAACTACTGAAAAAGTAAACTTGGATAACAAAATAGCTTTAAATCACTACAACGCAATATGGATACATCAGACAAAATCTACATCAACTCCTCGCGTTGTAGTGATTTCTCAAATAGATCCTTTCATTTGATAAAATAACACATGAACAATACACCTAACAATACCTACAACGATAAAATAGGTTCAAATCACTACAACGCGATATAGGCACATCAGACCTAATCGTCATACCCTCCTCGCGCATTGTAGTGATTTCTTACACAGAGTGTTTCATTTCACAAAGTAAGTCATGAAAATAAGTCATAGATAACATACACGACACATAACAATGTATAGGACAAGAAAGTATGTCCAAAACACTATAACGCGATATGGCAACATTGAAAAAAATCATAATTCATTCTTCGCATCGTAGTGATTTGTTAGACATTGCCTTTCGTTTGACCCAATATCTAATGAACATAGGTAAAACATGATATATATAATTGAATATAACATTTAAGACGAGTAGTGATTGCTTGTGAGAACTCAACAAAGAATCACGTAGGGATAATGTTGAACAGATGTACGCTTACTTGGAGATGGTGTAGATGAAGCATGGTAGAGGAATACATGCAGCTAAAGGAGGCAAAACAAAACGGGGGCAAAAGACAAGGACACTTGACATTTACCGAGGACAAGTACCACATTTATCGAGGAGTATGACACACGTGCGAAAGAGCATGTCAACACGTGTGAAGGACGATGTGGGGCCATACATGCATATCTGCCACATGTGTACAGACCAATAGTTTCTGTGGATAAAGGTGACCCACATTCATTATTCGTTGCTTCTTGCTCTCTCATGCAATTTTTTTGTAGTCGTGACCTTCACGTGGCTTCTTGCTCTCCTACTATCAACTTCGTTGGTTGCTTCTTGCTTTCCCAGTGAATTTCACGGTATATTTTCAAATATTTTTGTGTTTCAATTCATCCAAAATTGTATAATTATTTTATTAATATTCCATCAAAGATTTTTTCTTTTAGATTTTTAAGAATTTAATTTATCTCTTAGGAATATTTCATCAAATCACCTGCAACGTGAAGAGGGATCTTGGTGAGAACTACCGTACACCCATATCGTGTTGTAGTGATTTTGCCTATAATGGTAGTTTGCTTGCATAAATTTCTTGAAATCACTACAATGCGAGAAGAGGTTTCGGTGGGTGCGAACTCTCTCAAGGATATCGCGTTATAGTGATTTGTCCTACTGCCGTTCTTTTATAACTTTTTCAAAGATTTCCACGTTTAGATTTTTAAGAAATTGATTTGTTTCTTACAAATATTTGATCAAATTACTATAGCATGAAGCGGGAACTCGGTGAGAACTCTCCCACCCATATCGTGTTATAGTGATGCCTTTGAAATATTGCATCAAATCACTATAACGTGAAGATAGGGCTCGGTGGGAATTCTCCCACACACATCACATTGTAGTGATTTTGGCACATTTTTCTTTGTAATTTCATTTTCTCACAATATTTCATCAAATCACTAGTAACCCCGAAGCAAATACTTGATCCCTAGTTGAGTTTTTGGTACTAAAATAAAGTGCTTTTGCATAGCTATTAGGATTGGTAGGACTTTAAATTTGAGAATTAATACTTTATAATTGAATAAGGTGCATATGCACCAATAATAGGATGTTATATTATGATTTTGATAGCTTTTAGTCATGCTAGGTTTTGCCTTAGCGAACTAGATACTTTGTATATCAATTTTAAAGAGAATATGGGAGGGAGAGGGAGAGCTTTAAACCCTAGCAAGAAAACACACACACACACGAGAGAGCAAGACATAAGAGAGAGATGGATAGCTGATTTTTCATTATCTTCTTCTTCTCTACTCAACCAACATAATGTAAAGATAAGAGTACACATTATATGGGTTAGTACTCAACTACTCACATACAAGGGTCGGCGGTCCATAATTTTAAAGAGATTATGCATTCCACATGAGCCTGCTCCATTGACTTATAACATATCCTTGGTTCAAATACACATAATGACATCATAGCAAGCCATTCATCACATTGTGCTCTTTTGCATATTACCTCCTCATCTATCTTCACCACCAATATGCTGTCAAAGCCTTTACATGCTTCACATGCATCTATGCAAACTGGTGCAAGAAAATCAAGGTGTGATGCTACATCAAAATGTCCCGGTCCATCAATAGCATAAACATCAAAAGCATCATCTTTGCCATGTAAACAAAACACATCTCCAGCATCATTAAGAGTGCAAGAAGCCTCATTCATAGATTGTTGGTTACCGATGTTTGCAAATAGAAACTCATCATCATCAAACAGCTGAGCCATCCCAAGATCCTCACTATCTTGAGCAATAGACTCATCCACATAAACATTAACTTCACTAAACTGATCCTCTAACAAAACCTGCTTGTCTTGAAAGAGAAACTCCAAAAAAAAACCACCATCTGCAAAGCAAACATCCTCTGAAACAACATTCGTATGACTTTTGGTCACATATGCACTATCCTCCATAACATCATTAGCAACATGCATATCATCAACACCTTGAACACTATCAAACAAACATGGCAAAGCATTCATAGAAGCATCATAACCATCATCCATGTCATCTCCTTCGTCATTTTCCCTCTTATGCTTTCCTCTACCTGTGCCTCATTATTCTGGCATTTTGCAATGTAGGCATGAACAGATTGAGAATCCACAGGTTCTTCCCAGCCAGTCTCAAGACATATACAGTCTCCTACCTCATGCAAAGCCTGCTTAGACACCTTCTCTGACGCAATTAGCTCCATTGTTGATGGCCAAAAATTTTCATTCTCATAGTCTTCATCCTTCTCATTTTCCTGTTTTGATTGTTCGGCCTTTAACCCATAGGTTGTTGCCTCAACCATAGAGATGGCATGGCTAGCAGCCATATCCTCAACCAGCTTTTTCATCCCTCCTTTCCCAAAGTTTGTGCTTAACGGAAGACCAGTCTCTATAGGATGGATTTTTCCATCTTTGAAAAATACAAGTTGATTTCTGAGAGCTTCCTTATAACTGGCACAGTCTTTCTTCGCATGTTCTGGGTCATCACACCATATACATCTGAATGTAAACCCTTCCTTGCTTTGAGGCTTTTGCATAGAAGCCTGCCCTAATGGTAGCCCTTTTTCCTCAATCCTGGACATCTTCAGTTTTAGGTCTCGCATGCCCTTAATAAGCTCATCCATCGGCCCTTCTACCTTTGGGATTGCAGCAGCAGGGTTTGGTAGATTCTCAGGGGTAACAGTTATAGGAGTTGCCAAGCTCATCACCATTTTATCCCTCCTTCGCTGCCGCTTTGCTAGCATGGTGACCGCATCCTCGACATCATTCCAATCATTCTTTAGCCCATGCACTCTGTATCCTTATCCTCAAGGAGAATTTTCAGTTTTTCTTGGAGATCTTCCCCAGTTGCTTGTAAGAAGAGCTCTGTTTTTTCCCTGTCTAAGGTTGTACGCTCTATCCTTGATAGCTGGGCATAGCGCTTCTCAAACTCTCCTAGCAACTCTGGGGCAGAAATTCCAACTTTGGGTTTTGTAACCCACTCCAAGAAAGTTCGTTTGGTCACCCGATCGGAATCCTCCATGAAATAATCATCCTTCAAAGCAAGCTTGAACTCCTCCCAATTTCTGCCACCATCATGTGCTTCCTGTAATCCTCTTATGCGCTCTCTTATTTTGGGAACACATACCAGCTCAAAGCTTCGAACCATATCCTCCTCAGTCACCCTGTTTAGCTCCATTTCCATTGTGTAATTGCGCAGGTACTTTGTGATGTCTTTACCATCAAATTGATCCACCTTCTTCACGATTGACCGCAATGCTTTACTCGTGGAAATTTGCTCCCTCTCAGCCGCTTGCTACTGTTGCATATACATAGTAAACATCTGAAACATTTGCATAACCCGGGGTCAAAATGAACCCCCTATCCCTTAGGATTCTCAGCCATAGCTTGCACTGTGTATTTCACCACTAACTCTCACCCCAGCAGTTTCACGTCGGGTTCACCAAAGCTATCGTGACGTGGGCGGTATCGCTGGGAAAGTGCGAGACTTCTGGCTATGAGAGTAGCTTCAAATCCCAGCAAGGAAACAGAACATATAACTCTTCAAGGGGCACCACTAGCAGAGACGTTGGAACCATAATATTTACATACCAAATCTCAGCAAGACATATGAGTTGTACCAAAAACCATCATAAGCATCATGGCTCAAACCAAAATCCAAGGTTGATAACATTATAACTTCTTCGCTTGTCTGCTGAACCTGGGGCTTCACTCTCTCTCGCCTCTGTAGACTCACGAACCTTCCTTTACCCAAACTAAAGTAACCACTCACCATGTACACAAAAAAGGAGCACCCCCCTTATAAGGCAAGGGACCTTAGCATAGCATCAAATGTCTTCCAGCTTGTCATAGAACAAGGTATAGCATGGTATTATCTCAATCTCTTGTCTCAAGCATACATTCAATGGGATTGTCTCCACAACTCATACAAGACACACTCATCTTCGACTCTGATGGTACAAGGCTTATGGAGGAGAACTCATCATCATCTTCATATATCATCATCAAAGCTTCATCATCATGAAAGATCTTCACATAGCATATGCTATATGTTTGTACAATATGATTGATATACAACATCACTCACGAGACAAAACAAATAAAACTCACAAGACATCATCAAATACAAAGGTATACATATCTTCAGCATATGCATGCTGACAGCCCATAGCATAGCCTTAGCAGAACTTGATATCTTCCACAAGAAAGAGACAGAGCCTCTTCATACATTACCACTCGCAACTCATATCTTTTAAATATCTACTACCCATAAACCTTAGCATCTTCTGATATGCCTTCGCCTTTTCTCCTGCAGCATCCAATCATTTCTTCGGAGCAAACCAGAAACATCTCCTTCTTTGTGCTCAGAGGTAGCATCCTCAAGCAAAAAAAAAACCCCCGCTTTAGAATACAGATACTCACACACTCCTCTTTTGCTTTAGAATACAGATACTCACACACTCCTCTTTAAACTTTAATTTATAAAACAATCCATTGACAGGTATAGATGTGATAACTCAAAATTTCCATTCAATCCTTGTTTCTCACAAAACTGTATCACTCTGGACTCTCCGTTGAGACCAGCAGGTCAACAACGAGATCCAGTAACAGATTACAATAAGTTTCTCGTCATCATACATATATATCTTCCACGACATACGCATGGGTGTCCTCGACACCGGGAGCCCGTGCATCTCCTGGTTAGAACCCTCCAGGATCCTCCTTAGGTGTCTTGGCACTTCACTCACGGACTGCTTCGTCGGCCCTCGCCCATCTTACCGGAAGCACACCATTTTACACCATACCTAGGCTAGTCCACGTGAGCCATCCTTTGAACACTCCCTGCTAGCTATTGCAATCGATCTTCCCTTAGAACACACATATACCAAATGCTCCCTCCAGCATTCTGGCATAAGACAGTCGTTTAAGAAAACAAGGTTTCTATGCAAGTTTTCAGTTTTGATTTTCTTTTGAATACAATGAGTATATCTTAATTCCGTATCCCAAGACTTCTAGATCACAGTTCTGGATTCCCAAGCGAAATTCCTCGAATTCTGAATTCTTGATCCTCAGATCAAAATCAAAGGTCAACTTAGTTTTAGATTCGGTGGGTGATTTGAGTGTAGATTAGTGAATTGGTCACATCGTCATTTCTTGAAACTGACGAGGAAGTTACGTCTTGGTCATAGTCTGATTCAGGGTTTGAGTCTGGAAAGATTCTCCCTGAACTATCTTTCTCGAAGGTAATATTCCAATTACTACTTTACTGAATTCAAAACTAAACACGAATTCCTATGAGGAATAAATTAGTCATTTATCTAAATTTTGACTTCGATAGTTTTTCTGAATTTTCTCATTACCATCCTAGAAAATATATAACGGTATAATTTTCTTTCACTTAGTATTTACTTATTCATTTTTCCAATATTCATGGGATTTAAACATAAGATTAAAGTGAACTCTTATTTTGATAAAAAATTTCTTTTATGCATCATTTTATGCATAAAAATCAATATTGGCGAAAGCAACAGTTTTGTAATAAAAAAAATTCTTTTATGCATAAAAATCAATATTGGTGAAAGCAACACTTTTGTAATAAAAAAAATTCTTTTATGCATAAAAATCAATATTAGTGAATCAAGTCTAACAAACCTCCTTGACACAATGAGTAAGAGTCCCCTCTTAACAACTAAAATAGGGTAGAGGAGTCTCTAAATAAGGTACAAGTCATGATCAAGTGATTATGTAAGTTTGGTTCATGTCTAATCATATTTAGTGTCTTCTTGTGTTAATCTCATATCAATTTTCTGCATATACTAAATTTTGTCCCTCATATTCATGATGTTTTATACAATCTATGATCCACCTTGAGTATGTTTTGATCAATCTTCATAGCTTAGTTATCATATCCAACATTTGGTATCAGAGCTTGACCTAATTAGGTTTAGTTTATTAGCAAAAAACTCTAATCAATTTCTTAATCACCATAGCCAGTTTTTTTTTCTGTTTGAACCACTTGCTGTAGATTACTTCCGTGCGTGAACCTGAGTTGATTATACCCCAAAATTTTGACATAGCCTTGTTGCCTTGGTCCCACACATGCTACAATTCGAAGGTCTCATGCCAATTTCAACGGAGCTCAGCGAATTTGTCATCGCCATCAGCGCAGTCCGTTTTTTGTTCAGCGCAACAATTCACCGTGGTCGCTTCGAATTGGCCCAATTTCTTTGAGGTGATTCAAGTCTATTAAGTGAAGATTCAGCATACAAAATTTGGAGGCATACGGTCCACTGTAGCAGGTGCATGCATCGTTTTTTCAGTCGTCGATTTTCTATAATTTCTGCTCCAACTACATGGTGATACCTATTTTGATTTATATTGATGATATTTTTGTTATTTGGGCTTAAGTCATCTATGTGAGCAAGTTTTCAACATCAACCATCATATTTCATCATCATGAGTTCCAAATTCCCCGACAAATTCAACGGAACTGGGTTCCATACACCTGGCAATTCAAAGTGAAGGGTTACCTCATGAAGAAAAATCTGTGGAATACGGTCAAGCCACTTACTGAAGATGAAGCAGGTATTTCTGTTGCAATTACAAGAGCTACAACGGCTGCACTTCAAGCAAAAGATGAGAAAGCACTTGGTATTATCATTACTACTTTAGAAGATGATTTTATTCATTATATTGATGATGTTGAGTCAGCTATGGAAGCTTGGGAATTATTAGAACGTACTTTTGGTGCAAAGGCAAAGCATTCCAAGATCAGTTTGAAGATGCAACTCTTTGATCTAACCATGGAGAGTAATGAAAATTTAGCAGCTTTGATGAACAGGTTGAAGAGCTTAATGACACAATTGGTTTATGTTAAATCTCCTGTTCCTGAAGAAGATGCTATTGCTATCCTGCTTAAAAGCTTACCTTCAAGCTTTAGACAAATTGTGACGGTACTTAAAGAGAAGGAGCCAGTCCCTTCTTTGGAAAGTATCATAAATTCTTTGCAGAAAGAAGACAAGAAGATTACAAAGGATGTAATCCCAACTCCTTAGTCCAAATTAATATGTGGTGGATAGGCTAGTGGTCAGTGGTTGGTGTGTAAAGCCTATCAAAAGTTGTGCATGTTTAGCTTGAGGGGGGATTGTTGGGTATTGTGCAATCTATACATGCATGTAAATGAGTCCTAATTTAGTTGTAGTGTGGGGCTCAAGTTAGGGCTTCCTAATTTTAGGAAAAGCAAGGCTTTCATGTCTATATCTATGTAATTATTTCATTAATAGAATAAGACTCTCACGTTCTTCATCTCAACATGTCTATTAGAGACAAGGTCTCCATCTCCAAGGTCTAACTCATCTAACAAATAAAAAAATCAATATGCATCTTTCTATGCATAGAATTTAATTCTATTAAAAATCACTCTTTTATAATAACAAAGTAATCAATATGCATCTTTCTATGCATAGAATTTAATTATATTAAAAATCACTCCTTTATAATAAAAATAATAATCAATATGCATCTTTCTATGCATGAGTGAAAATGACACTTTTAGAATACACAAACGATGGGGATTACTCTTTTTGATTAATAAAAGATGAAATTTATTTCACAAATTTTTAGAAAATTTTGCCATAACCTCCTTTGTATGGCTGACCATTTTTTAAATTTTCTAACCTTAATCTACTTAGGAATTATCCCCAATTGGTTTAAAGCATTCTAAACTAATCAATTTTCACTTTTAAGAGGGAAACAATATGAAAAGTTTAATTCCAACAATTAGATCACTTAACTAGGATAAAGAAGGGCTAATTTTAAGAATGAGAGAGGGGAAAAGCCTTTCCAAGAAGGCATAGCATCTGTTTATCATTTTATGATAACAAACAATTTAGAAAACCATTAAAAGAATAAGAAAAAGTAAGATTTCTTACTTATATGAAATTCTCAGAGCTTTCCTTTGGCTTGATGGTTTGAGGGATCTACTCTTGTTTGCAACAAGAGTGGCCACCAAATCTTTAGAAGAGGGAATGGTCAAAAACTAGTGATTTATTAAGAAATTCACAGTTCTTGGCTCTTGGGAGGAGTAGAGTAACAGTGCATAAAACACTATTAAGCTTCAACAAAGGGGGAGGCTTCTATTTAAAGAAAAAAGTGAGCTTCCAACCAAGCAAACTGATTCTAGAATTTTCCAGATCAGTTTGGTCAAATTTTTTACCATTTTTAGGTCAGTTTAGCTTACTTTTTGGAACTAGACTTGAATTAGGAGAGAGGGGAGATGAAATATCTCAATTTTTGATAATTTTAAACTCGACCACACATGTGAAGTAGGCGCCTCCTTCATGAGGGGGGAATTCCCATTGTGAGGTGTCAAAAATCTATTTTTTTTAGTAATTCCTTTGGTCCTTAGTCCACTCTTAGTAATTCCTTTGGTCCTTAGTCCACTCTTCATCTTATATGAGTATTTACTCATTTTTGGGGGGATTTTCTTTATTTCTTCTATTTATCTTCTCCACACATTTGGATGAATCTCATTGGCCCCTCAAAACCTTAATTTAAAATTTTTCAAAAATCTGGACCCCTAGGATAAGGCCTCTTGAATAGATTATACTTGATTTCTAATGCACCTTTTGAAAATGTTTTTGAGCTTTTGTTTCAAAGGAACTTATTTTAATAAGAAGATATATTTTTCCATCCAAAAATATTCAAAATCTGAATAATCTCTCTCTAGAATATTTTCTCTCTCTAGGCCAAAACAGGTAGAAACAAGATCTTTTATATTTCTGAAGAGGGATTTGATTACAGGGGAAGATGATGGACATCTAGAGAAGTTGGGGAGAAATCTTACAGATATAATAATATTTTCTACGACTTGGAGACTGTACAATCATATGCTATTCAATTGTTTGAAGCTACTCCTGGAGAATGTGATGTTGTTCTCAAATTTGTGCTAAAGCTTGATGAGTGTCAAATTGTGAAAGAGAGAAAGTTAGAAACTGTTACCATCACACTGATGAACAGGGCACTTGATACATCTATTCTAAAAGATGATCCTAGATGGTTTAGTGTTCAATCTAAAAATAATATATTGTCTTTGGGATCATTTGAGGTAAAATTTATTAGACTCAGATATGTTTGTGAAAAAAGAATTACATATAAAAAACACTAATGGGTGTTGCATTCTTATGTATTGCAGGTAGAATTAGAGAATTTTGATGTTTGTCTTTCATAAGACATCGATACGTGAGAGATCATCAGCGAGACGACCCTGCTTATATTGCATGTGCAGTGCAAAGGTGTTTGATAAGAGGTATTGGAAGAAAACCGGATAGGCACTTGAAAGACCCAAACTTCAAGCCAATTCTCGATATTCCATTGTCAATCGTCCACATTTGTACAATGCGTGCTCTTTGCAGAATCATTGAAAAACTCTTATTTTTATACATATGTTTTGCATTGACTCTACAGCCTAATACAACAAAGTTTACATCCATTGAAGCACTATAGAAAAATCTATGAGACATTGGTTTGCATGGTGGACATGCAGAAATTGAACAAGATCAAAAAAGGTCTAAGGATGGGAAGAATGTACCTAAGAAACCTTCCATTGGGGGTGTTAAAGCAAGAAGGTTCCTATTTGAACCAACACCAGAAGGTTGTAGAAGAAGATGATCAGTGCAGATCGTAAAATACAACAGATGGAAGTGCATTCGCGCAATGCAGTAGTAGACCATGCAGACAATGGTCAAGCAAGAACACAAAAAGCCAAGGTGTGGAAATCTCTAGACACTATGTTTAAGTTCTGTGAGACAAGAAAGTGTGGATGAAGGAGGACCAATGCAAACAGTGCCACATGAGTTCAAGAGATCAATGATTGATGCATCGATGGATAAACACATCACCCATTATATGGTATTAGATTGATTATGCATTGAACTAATTTTTATACTATATATTCAAAAAATATGCTAATTAATGTATTATTTTATTTTCTTGAAGCATATTATATACTATCATACCCCTTGGTTTGCAAAGAAGTATGGTAGTTAAAAGAAGCATCAGGTAAAAGCATCCACAAGTAATCAAGCAGTAAAAGTTGTGAATAAAGAAAGAAAACAAGATATATGGAGGAGATCTAATGCAAGTATTAAGCATGCAGAATGGCGAGGAATAAAACAAAGAAATGGAAAGATTTGGATACCCATAGATCCATGATTAATATTTCAAATTCAGAAACGATCATAGGCAAAAGTTTCATAGAGAGAATATTATTACAAGAGATAGGAATATACTACTACTCCTTAACCTGCTCACTAACATCCTCGGGTGCAAAAGTTTCATAGAGAGAATATTTTTACAAGAGATAGGAATATACTACTACTCCTTACCCGCTCACTAACATCCTCGGGTGCAAAAGAAGCCTTGCCCTTTTTGAAGATGGCTCTGCAACATACTGTAGCTGTAAAACTAGAGGAACCTCGGTTTTTTGAATCTGAGAAACTCCCTTTTGCCATAATCACTTAGCATATTGGAATTCTTAATCCCACATGCCAATCCATAAGCAGTATAGGCTAAGTAATATTTACTCCTTAGTGCATAGACTCTAGGGCCCTACCCAAAGATTCGCAACACTAACTGCTTCTCCAAACGCATGACTTTGTCTGCATTCGCCCTCACGGGATATGCCCCAAGGTATCTGGATAATGTCTTGATTGCAAAACAAAGGAAATTTTGCATTGTCTTTTGAGAATTTGTTGTGGAATATAATGAATTCTGGAAACTTCAATCGGTTTATGTACTCTTCCATTGCATAGTCCATTCTGAGTCCTTACATGCATTTGCTTGCTTCGTGCCCGAGAAATTCATCCTTAAACACAACCAGCTGCAAAATAAGATTGTCGAGATGAGCCAAAACAACAAATAGAATAAGCTACTCGATAAAAAGTCATTAACAAGTAAACACATTAAACGTACACCTTCTAATTTTCATCAATTAACGAGTAAATCATCTGTTTTAAAAGATGATCCTAGATGGTTTAGTGTTCAATCTGAGGTAAAATTTTTTGGACTAGATATGTTTGTGAAAAAATAATTACATATAAAAAACACTAATGGGTCTTTGTTTCTTATGTATTGTAGGTAGAATCAGAAAATTTTGATGTTTTGCATTGGGTCTTTCATAAGACATCGATACCTAAGAAGATAATCAGCGAGACAATGAGAAGAGAAATAGAAAAATCTTGGATGTGGAAGGCATGGGACAATAAAAGGTGGAGTGGCATATGGCGGGTGATCTTAAAACTCTAAAATGTATGCACAATGTGTCAAAGGGTGCCAATTCAAAAAGTCCCTGCTTATATTGCATGTGGTACTGGAGAAAACCGGATAGGCACTTGAAAGACCCAAACTTCAAGCCAATTCTCGATATTCCATTGTCAAGTGTCCACATTTGTACAATGCATGCTCTTTACAGAATCATTGAAAAACTCTTATTTTTATACATATGTTTTGCATGGACTCTACAGCCCAATAACAGCAAAGTTTACATCCATCAAAGCACTAGAGAAAGTTCTAACAGACATTGGTTTGCATGGTGGACATGCAGAAATTGAACAAGATTAAAAAAGGTCTAAGGATGGGAAGAATGTACCTAAGAAACCTTCCATTAGGGGTGTCAAAGCAAGAAGGTTTCTATTTGAACCAACACCAGAAGGTTGTAGAAGAAGATGATTAGTGCAGATCGTAAAATACAACAGATGGAAGTGCGTTCTTAATGCAGTAGTAGACCATGCTGCAGACAATGGTCAAGCAAGAACATGAAAAGCCAAGGTGTGGAAATCTCTAGACACTATGTTTAAGTTCTGTGTGACAAGAAAGTGTCGATGAAGGAGGACCATGAGATATGTCAAACAGTGCTAGATGAGTTCAAGAGATTAATGATTGATGTATGGATGGATCAACATATCACCCATTATATGGTATTAGATTGATTATGCATTGAACTAGTTTTTATACTGTATATTGAAAAATATACTAATTAATGTATTCTTTTTGTAAGATTCCTCCCCCAACCCCTTTTTGATGTCTAGTATATTCCCCTGTAATCAATTCCTTTTCTGAAATATAAGAGATCTTGTTCGTGACTGTTTTAACCTAGAGAGAGAAAATATTCTAGAGAGAGAATATTCAGATTTTGAATATTTCTGGATAGAAAAATATCTCTTATAATTCAGATGAGTTTCCCTGAAACAGAAATTTAAAAAGAATTTTTCAATGTGCAATTGGAATTAATTGGAAATAGGTATAAAAAAACCTTAGCCTAAGGGTCTAGATTTTCATAAATCTTTAGACTATGGTCCAATTAAGGTTCCTATGGGCCAATAGTATCAATCCATGTCTAGGGAGGAGATAAATCCAAATTGTAAAAAAGAAAATACCCAAAAATGAGTAAATGCCCACTTGAGGTGGAGAGTAGAAAATGTACAAGGTTTATTAGAAAAAAAACTATGAGCAATATTAAAAATATGAGATATTTTGGATATAATGATTTTATTATGATACATATGTAAGGAAGGGGAGTCCCTTAAATGCTCACATAAGATGAAGAGTTGAAAATGTACAAGGTTTATTAGTAAAAAACTATGAGCAATATTAAAATGATTCCATTATGACACCTATGTAAGGAAGGGGGAGTTCTTTAAAGGAGGTGCATATTTCACATAAGATGAAGAGTTAAAAATGTACAAGGTTTATTAGTAAAAAACTATGAGCAATATTAAAATGATTCCATTATGACACCTATGTAAGGAAGGGGGAGTTCTTTAAAGGAGGTGCATATTTCACATAAGATGAAGAGTTGAAAATGTACAAGGTTTATTAGTAAAAAACTATGAGCAATATTAAAATGATTCCATTATGACACATATGTAAGGAAGGGGAGTTCTTTAAAGGAGGTGCATATTTCACATGCTTGAATGAGTTTTAAACTCATAAAAATTGAGATATTTCATCTCTCCTCTCTCCTAATTCAAGTCTAGTTCCAAAAAGTTAGCTTAACTGACCTAAAAATGGTCAAAAAGTGACCAAACTGACTTGGAAAATTCTAGAATCGGTTTGTTTGGTTAGGAGCTCAAATTTTCCTATAAATAGAAGCCTCCTCTTGTTGAAAAAAATATAGTGTCTTATGCTTTGTTACTCTACTCCACCTAAGCCAAAATATATAGTGTCTTATGCTTTGTTACTCTACTCCACCTAAGCCAAAATATATAGTGTCTTATGCTTTGTTACTCTACTCCACCTAAGCCAAAATATAGAGTGTCTTATACATTGTTACTCTACTCTACCTAAGCCAAGAGCTGTGAATTCTTTAATAATTCACTAGTTTTTGATACTTCTCTCTTTCTTCAATCCCCATTGGTGGCTCCATCAACATACTAAACCAATTGATTGGTTGGGGGCCTCTACCGTGAATAAAGAATCAAGCAAATCATAAGGTAAGTATATTAAATTTTGATCTTTTCTATAATTTCTCAATGATTCTCTCTTCTCAACCCCTCTCAAGCTTGAGAAGTTTAATTGGTATGGTTTTTTAAAAGCTATTGAAGTTAAGTGGTGAATAGTAGTGAAGAGTTACATAATTTAATAAATGCTATAGAAGTTAATTTCCATTTATGTTTAAATTCTAATGGTTTTTATGTGATTTCTCTCTCTCACTCAAGAAATGGTCTTACTCATGACTCATTCTCAATCCAAATGAAGCTTTTCATAAAGCTTTTCCTTAATCAAGCTATGCTTGAGGCCAAATTAATGGCTTTTTGCTATGCTTTTAGTTTATGCACATTGATGATTCAATCCATTATGGATTGATGACCCAATTAGAGACCATTCTAATTATTTCCTTAATGATAAGCTTTATCCCTTAGAAAAAATTTGAGATTTATCAGTCATAGTAGCGGAGCTATGGCAAAATTTTTATAGAAATCACGCATAAAATAAATTCATTCAAAGTATAAAAAGAGGACTTCCTACCATATCCTAGGAACTATCATCCTAGATTAATTAAAAGAATATTATTATGCATGGAGATATGGATGTTTGCATGTAGATGTAGAGGTATGGATGTGAGTGTGAATGTGGAGGTGGATGTATGCATGTAGATGTAGATGTATAGATGTAGATGTGGATGTGGAGGTGGGTGGATGCATGTAGATGTAGATGTATAGGTGTGGGTGAGAATGGAGATGTGGATGTATACATGTAGATGTAGATGTATAGATGTAGATGTGAATAGAGATGTGGATGTATACATGTAGATGTATAGATGTAGATGTATACATGTAGATGTATACATGTAGATGTAGATGTATAGATGTAGATGTGGATGTGGAGGTGGGTGGATGCATGAAGATGTAGATGTATAGATGTAGATGAGAATGGAGATGTGGATGTATATATGTAGATGTAGATGTATAGAGATGTAGATGTGAATAGAGATGTGGATGTATACATGTAGATGTAGATGTATAGATGTAGATGGGAATGGAGATGTGGATGTATACATGTAGATGTAGATGTATAGATGTAGATGTGAATGGAGATGTGGATGTATGCATGTAGATGTAGGTGTATAGACATAGATGTGGATGTAGAGGTGGATGTATGCATGTAGATGTAGATGTATAGATGTGGATGTGAATGTGGAGTGGATGTATGCATGTAGATGTAGATGTATGGAGGTGAATGTGAATGTGGAGTGGATGTATGCATGTAGATGTAGATGTATAGATGTGGATGTGAATGTGGAGTGGATGTATGCATGTAGATGTAGATGTATGGAGGTGAATGTGAATGTGGATGTGGATGTATGCATAGGGATGTAGATGTATGCATGTAGATGTGAATGTACGCATATAGTTGTGGATGTATGGATGTGAATATACGATTGTGATGTGAGGGAATCTGAAGTGATGAGATGGAAATGATGTGAGGGAATCTGAAGTGATGAGATGGAAATGATGTGATGGGATGAGTATACATATAAATGGAATATGGAATAAGTAATGTAGATTGAGGAGGGATAATGTGGAAAAATGAAAGTTAAAATAGAAATTGTATTGTAAACTGTTTGTAAATGCTGTTTGTAAATGATTGTTTTATGTCAAGAATGCTGGGGGGAGCATTTTGACCGTCTTGTGATTAAGGTCGTGATGAGAAAGTTGCAACTACTAACGGGGAGTCAATGAAGGACGTCTCGCGTAGCAAGGTCGGCCGAGGTCTTGACCAGCCTCGGTGCGATTAAAATGGTGAGCTTCCGGTATGGTGGATGAGGGGCCAAGGAAGCGGCCTATGCGTGAAGCGCTAGGTTACCTGCGAAGGATCCTAGAGGGTGCTGACCATACGGTGCTCGCCTAGGATACCCACGCGTGCGTCGAGGAAGATATTGGAACAGAGTTGGAGTTGTTTTCTGAAATCGAGCATGGATCTGGTTGATTGACCTTGCTGGTCTTCAACGGATGAGTCCATGGCTCCTTATATGGATTTGTTGGTTGATCTTGCTGATCTTCAACGAGAGTCCATCTTGTTAAGTGATTATATTGCCAAGTATTATGGGCTAGGAACTATCGAAACGGCTCCTGAGCGTTCTAGTTGCCAATGATGCCATAGATACTCTGATGAAGGAAAGATGGGAAATTAAGAATCAATTGGATAAATTGGAAGATGGTGATCAATGATACTATGGCTTTATTAAAGGATTGTTTTAAACTGGTTGAATCTGGTTGAAAAAGGCAATTTCATTTTGGGTGTGTGAGTGGTGTGACTAGTTTTATTTTGCATGAACATTCGGCTAGGGGGCCTTGGAACTCTTTTCCTTGGTACCCGGGACAAAACCTAACCAAATTTTTAATTGGATCCCATCACTACAGTGGTTGGGCGGTTGGCTAACCCATGGGATTGGATGGGGTTAGGCTAGACTGATGGATCCGTAAATCGAGACTCAAACTTTTGTTTTTACGATAGAAAAAAAAAATAAATCTCGGACAGTAACTGTTCTATGGATAGGAATCAACGGCTGTGCCTCTTGAATGGGGAAAAAAGCGTTGATCCCAATGATCCAAGTGCAAGTTTCTTCCTTGAACTGACTAAGTATCTTATAGATGTAATCGGATCATCTCGATCAGAAATGATCTTGACTACGTTAGAGTAAAAAGTTATCCTGGTGGAATCGCCCATGCTTTCCGGTAAAGGAAGTTTTTCCGGGTTCGATTTTGGAACAACCGACGGATTAGTCTCTTATCCGGATATCTGTGGACGAGGCCCCGAGTGTGGGACCCCTGTCCCATGCGAGAAGCGCTACTTCCGCTGCCAGTACCCTGAATCCGTTGCTCGGTGGGAACAGGGATCTTACACTTTTATTCTCTTGAAGCATATTATATACCATCATACCCCTTGGTTTGCAAAGAATTATGGTAGTCTATCAACATGGTCAACCCAGGGAATGGAAAAAACACATTATCAAGCATCTCCAAGTATTTCAATCATACAAAACATGGTGGAGGAGCAAAAAAAGCTAACAGTTTAGAGGAATTACATCAGTGGACATATAGGAAGCTTGTACACAAAGCCAAAAAGAAGCAGTAGAGCATCCGAAGTTAATCAAGCAATAAAAGTTGTGAATAAAGAAAGAAAACAAGATATATAGAGGAGATCTAATGAAAGTATTAAGCATGTAGAATGGCGAGGAACAAAACAAAGAAATGGAAAGATTTGGATACCCATAGATCCATGATTAATATTTCAAATTCAGAAACGATCATAGGCAAAAGTGTCATGACATTACATGAGAGAGAATATTATTACAAGAGATAGGAATATACTACTACTCCTTAACCTGCTCACTAAACATCCTCGGGTGCATGAAGCCTTGCCCTTTTTGAAGATGGCTCTGCAACATACTGTAGCTGTAAAACTAGAGGAACCTCGGTTTTGTGAATCTGGGAAACTCCCTTTTGCCATAATCACTTAGCATATTGGGATTCTTAATCCCACATGCCAATCCATAAGAAGTATAGGCTAAGTAATATTTACTCCTTAGTGCATAGACTCTAGGGCCTTGCCCAAAGATTCACAACTCTAACTACTTCTCCAAAAGCATGACTTTGTCTACATTGCACCTGACAGGGTATGCCCCAAGGTATCTGGATAATGTCTTGATTGCAAACAAAGGAAATTATGCATTGTCTTTTGAGTTTTTTTGGTGGAATATAATGAATTGTGGAAACTTCAATCGGTTTATGTACTCTCCCAGTGTGCTGAGTCCATTTCGAGTCCTCCCATGCATTTGCCTGCTTCGCACCCTAGAAACTCATCCTCAAACACAACCAGCTGCAGAACAATATTGTCGATGAGCCAACACAACAAATAGAATAAGCTACTCATCAGCACGATAAAAAGTAATTAATAAGTAAACACACATTTTTGACATGCATGATGGCAGACCATGTGCTCTATGCACGTATGATGGCAGACCATGTGCTCTATGCACGTATGATGACAAGTGTCAAAAATGGATTGATCGTAATCATCCTGTATTATTTAATGAGTACGGCTTCACTTCGTCCTTTGCACATGTTGACATGCTCTTTTACATGTGTGTCGTAATTGTCCTTGCTAAATGTGGTACTTGTCCTCGTCTTGGTAAATGTCAAGTGTCCTTGTCTTTTGCCCCATCTCGTTTTGCCTCCTTTAGCTACATGTATTCCTTTATCGTGCTTCATCTACACCATCTCTGTAATTTATTGAGCAAGCGTACATGTGTTCAACATTTTCCCTGCGTGATTATCTGTTGAGTTATCAAAAGCAATCACTACTGGTCTTAAATGTTATATTCAATCATATATATCATGTTTTACCTATGTTATTAGATATTGGATCAAACGAAAGGCAATGTCTAACAAATCACTATGACGCGAAGAATGAATTACGATTTTTTTTATGTTACCATATTGCGTTATAGTGTTTTGGACATACTTTCTTGTCCTATACATTGTTTTGTGTCGTGTATGTTATCTATGACTTATTTTCATGACTTACTTTGTGAAATCAAAAGCTTTGTTCAAGAAATCACTACAGTGTGCAAGCCTCGGAGGGTATGATGATTAGGTTTGATGTGCCTATATCGCGTTGTAATGATGTGAACCTATTTTATCGTCATAGGTATTGTTAGTGTATTGTTCATGTGTTATTTTATCAAATGAAAGGGTCTGTTTGAGAAATCACTACAACGCAAGGAGTTGATGTAGATTTTGTTTGGTGTATCCATATCGCATTGTTGTAGTAATTTGAAGCTATTTCATTATCCAAGTTAACGTTTTCAGTAGTTTTTGTATTATTTTGTGTTTTGAAGCACTAAGCGTGATAAATCACTACAACACGAGGATTGTGTTGTGATTGTATCTGATATGCCCAAATTAGGTTGTAGAGATTTGTTGCTATTTTATTATCCTATGTATTTATTGAGAAACTTATCATGCAACACTATGACTATTTCAGATGGCGCGTACGAAGAAGACCGTAAGGCTCTCATCTACAGATGATCCTAAATTAGGTAAAGAAGCTAGTTCAGGAAAGAAAATGTCTGCACTGCACGCTCAATGAGGAGACGTAGATACAACCAACATAGATCCGTCCTTAAACTAAGAGAAACATATGCATTGCGCGGTTCCAAAGTTGCCACTGGCTTGTCGAGGTTTTTCAGGATAGCTATGTCCTTGCCATGCATGCACACAAAATCATTGTGATGCCGAAAGACATGAACTCGCTTCGTTTGCTCTTGGGTTCAGATATGACCGTACGCTAGAGCTTGCCCTACTTAGTGACAAGAGAATGAAAGGAATTTTGGAAGTCCCTCCTTTGACGAAGAAAGTTAAGATCACAGAAGTGATAGAGGCTAGTCATTCTCTCGTGACACAAGGCTCAACCGCAAGGCTCAATGCACAAAGGATTGGAGACCAAGCCAGGATGTAGGAGCTCTAAGAATTGCACTTGAAGAAAGAGGCTATTTGGGAAATGCATAAGTCGAATGTTAGAGTTTTGAGTTATTTTGCACCCTTGTTTCACGTTAGACTTCCGGTGTGAGGCACCGCACAATTTTTCCCTTTTGATATGCGGAGGAGATTGATGTTTTATCCAATGTTTTATCCAATGTTTCAAGGAAGGTCAATGATAGAATTATCATAGCAGTTCTAAGGTTTGCTACGTCCTTGGTCATCATCTTAATTGTAAAGTGGTTTGCTTGTCCAAAGTAACTAATATAATGTAATTTTCTTGTGCATCTTGATTATATAAAATCTCCCATTCTATGTTCAAAATCGTTTATATATTGTAGATTCCCTCCTTTCCTCGGTTCTTACTACATAACATACTTCATTGGTTGCTGTATGTCCATGGTTTAGTCCGATAAATTTAGATGTAGCTCAAATAATTCTAATGGCATACAATGAAGAGTAAGTGACATGCAATCTACCTAAATTTACTATATATTTTTGATGTTACTTCTGATATGGAATCCAAGGCTTGTTACTTGGCCAATTCAGGTGAAGAATTCCATGGCACCATGAGACAGTAAGTCCACACAATCATTATTTATATATCATATAATGAGTTGGAGAGAGAGAGAGAGAGAGAGAGAGAGAGAGAGAGAGAAGTAGTTAGAGAACTTTTAGTATTGACAACAATATTGTTTTGTGCACAGATCGGCTAGATAACTAATAACTTCTCTTGAGGCCATAATCCACGACACACTGCTAGAACACACAAGGACTATGAGATGCAGAGTCTCGCAGCACAACGGGATGGCCATAGTTGCGATTGGAAGGTGTGCTACAACGCAAAGTTGCTGCTACACTTAGTTCTCTCATTGCTCGTCGTCGCAGAAAATGTAGGCATACTCCTTTTTTTAAAATGATATCTTACTTTCCTTCCTCATTCTTTGATGGCACATGTCTTTTGTTTTTTTGGCTTTTTGTAGAATCCATGATTATCAGAATACTCCGATGTGGATTTAGGGCTGTTCAGGGAAGTGACCATTGAGTTTATTATTATCAACATTCATAGCAGGCCACCTAATATCCTTGTTGCGTTTGTGCCCCATCCACCATGGCCAACGACGAGGACCACTACCACGATAGTACCCCCGAGAACACAAGTCGACACGTTGGTTGTCGAGCTTCCAGAATCTGATGGATCTGAAGACGTCAATTTGGAAGCTTCGAGTTCCCAACAATAGCAAATTGCGCAAAGTCAAGCTTCAACCTCGCATGACAGCAAGCTTCTATTCCAGAAAGGCAAGCTTCTCATCCCCAAGAGCAACCACCCAAGAGCGTTTGGAAGAGCAACCACCGCAAGAGAATCTAGAAGAGCAAGCACCCCCTCAACAAGATTAACAAGATTAGCCTCTTAAAAAAGACTAATCACCCTTAATGATAAAAACCAGTCCATTAAGAGAAATTAGTCAAATTCAAGGGTTTTTTTATGGTTTTAAGAATTATTTTGAAAGATTAAGCTACTCCTTATTCTTGCTAACACTCTAATCCAAACAATTTCAACAAAATACACATAATTAAACTAAACTTAATTATCTTAGATCTATGTTTAAACTAAAGAGAGCTAACATTCAGTAAAAAATGCATTCTCTTGCATTGTTTGATGCAATGGATGCAAACTAAGCCTAATACAAACTATGTGCAAGTCCTAAGAACATGAAAAACCACAAAAACAACAATAAATTAATCTAAACATTAAGCAAAAAGCATTCTTTTCAAAAACAAAAAAGAGAGCTATTCTACACCAAATCTCACACAAATCACCACCCATCAAATCCACATCTTTTTCATAGTAAACCACTAATCAACATAATAGGCAATGGGTTATGCATAGATTAGAGACAAAACAATGGAAATAGCCAAGGGATGGCTCCCTAGTAGCGGCACTGAAAATGTTAAGGCTCACCCTAACCCTCCTTTTAAAACACATCCAAAAAGAGATTACTTGGTGAACACCGCAACTCTCGTGAGGATCTTTCCAATGGCCGAGCTCGTAACCCTTGAGATCTCCAAGCTCTATAACTCCTTGAGAAGCAATTCCATCGCATCTCCTACGAGCGTTGTCACACCGCCGCATTGCACTATGGGTCCTCATCCCTCCTCTCACTGTGACCTCACTTCACTTACACACACTCACTAGCATGCATTAGGAAGAGAGATTAGTACGAGGATTAGGAAGAGCAAGACTCAATTGCACAATGGGAGAGTATGTTGTATTAGGAGAGAAATTCACTTATGTACATGGCCATAAGTGTATGGCCATAAGTGTTCACACTTACTTAAACTGTGGCCGACCGAGCACTTTAGGCTCATAAGAGGCCTAATGCTATTACAATGACTAGTCTCATAATATATCCATGAAGTACATCACTGAGGACTTCATCACGCTCTTGAAGTGGGAATTGCCATAAATACTCCATCACACCATTAGGCCGCTCGTCCAAGTTGTAGCTTTGGACACTATTGCTTGATATCTTGAATGTATGACCCTTTGGTGTATCTATCATGACTCCTTGATGTAAGATAATGGCGGTAGCTCTTGTTAATCCTAGAATTGGATTAACATAGGCATATACGTGGAGCCTATTTAAGGCCATGCATCAATGAGTGAGGTACACTTGCTTATGTTGATCAATTGAGTTATTAATCTTAATCATTTATCATTAGTGGTACTCATCTTGCTTAGTGTGTGTACCACATTTAACCACCATGCCTAATCATCATTAGTGAGGTAAAAATAATAACTACACATGGCGAAGCTTCTCCAATCCCACCCACACGCTTCTTCCTATAACCAGGTGTTTGGCAACAACTCATGCCAACTAATTACAAGAAAGAGCTACTATGATCTCTCATTTGGGAGGTATTAGCTCTCCATAAGTGTATCCATTCTGTTGCCATTCTAGTGCTAAAATACCTCAGGAGATGACATCATCAAGTCTTATTGGACCCTCAATAATACAACCAACTTTTAGTTGGATGTAGATGGAGCTGTGGAGCTTAATGATGGGTTTGACAAGTTGTAGTGCTTGTTGCCCTCAGATATCTCTACGATTGGGCTTCCCAGGTTGTCGCTGAACGAGGATGTCAATTTGATGACCTACAAGTGGGATGCCAATTCCACTTCCTGACCTACAAGTGGGATGTCAATTCCACTCCCTGACCTACAAGTGGGATGCCAATGTGGTGTGGGCATTAGTGACCCAACTATCCAAAGTACCCAATGTGTGTGGGTCAAATGGGATTTGCACACATTTTCCATGCCTCTCCTGCATGTTTTCTCCAAGTTTCCATGTAAAATGTAGCAGCGACTAGTTGCAAGGTTGCTTTCAAACATAGAAGAAGGAATAGTGGAGGGATATGAAAATAATAATGATAGGCGAGAAAGATCCATAACCCAGAAGCAAATACTTGATCCCTAGTTAAGTTTTTGGTACTAAAATAAAGTGCTTTTGCATAGCTATTAGGATTGGTAGGATTTTATATTTGAGAATTGATACTTTGTAATTGAATAAGGTACATATGCACCAATAATAAGATGTTATATTATGATTTTGATAGCTTTTAGTCATGCTAGGTTTTGCCTTAGCGAACTAGACACTTTGTATGTCAATTATAAAGAGAATGTGGGGGAGAGGGAGAGCTTCAAACCCTGGCAAGCAAACACACACACACAAGAGAGAGCAAGACACAAGAGAGAGATGGATAGTTGAATTTTCTTTTATCTTTTTCTTCTATACTCAACCAACATAATGTAAAGATAAGAGTACACACTATATGGGTTAGTACTCAACTACTACAACATACAAGGATCGGTCCATAATGTGAACCCGACTAAACGAGCTGGCGCTATAACTATGCCAGCCTTCAGTAATCCAATATGGCTGTCACACAGATAGCCTGTCATCCCACTGGCTGCATATCACCGATAATCTCACCAACCATGCCAGTGGTGTAGATGTGGAAGCTATCACCTAGGCGAGTCATCAATGTCCATCCTCCGTAGCACTAGTTGATCTCGATATCTCAACACTCCCCCTCGAGCTCAGCTCCACACACTGCACTCCAAGTAAGCTCCTAAACGCGTGGAACGTCTCTGTGCCTAATGTCTTCGTGAAGATGTCAGCCACCTGATCCTCTGTGTTGACATATACTAGATCTACATCTCCTGCTAGAACCTTTTCCCTCACAAAGTGATAATGCACCTCAATGTGCTTTGTTCTAGCATGATATACTGGGTTACTGGAATTGTATGATGCTCATGTTGCCACAATATATGAGAACATAAAACCAGTAGTAGATCTCCTGTCTACAATATTACCAGCCCAATCAGCATCTGTGTACCCATGCAAGTGTATCTCTGTACCAGCCCCATAGAAAAGTCCATAATCAATTGTGGACTTTATGTACCTGAGGATCCATCTAGTCGCATCCAAATGTGGCTTCCTAGCTTGCATAAACTGACTCACAAGTCCAACAACATAGCTCAAGTCTAGCCTTGTAATGGTCATGTAGATCAAACTACCCACTATGTGCCTGTATTATGTAGTGAGTTCCTCCCCAAAAGCTCACCTGTATGCAAAAAGCTTTGTGTTCTGCTCCAATGGCACTGACATAGGCTTACAACCTGTCATACCATACTTGGACATGTCCAAGCCATATTGCCTTTGCAATAGAAAAATGCCATGAGGTGATCTCACCACCTCTATGCCCAAGAAATACCGTAGCTCACCCAAATCCTTCATCTCAAACTTTTGCTTCAAAATCATCCTGACATCATGTATGTCTACATCACTATCACCAGTGATCAAGTCATCCACATAGAGATGACTAATAGCATGATCCCTCATCTGTCTTTTTCACATATAGTGAGAAATCTGCATTGGATATCTGAAATCCAATGGTAACAAGATACTCCCCGATCTTGTTTAACCATGCTTTGGATGCCTGCTTCAAGACATACAAGGCTTTGCGTAACCTGCACACAAAATCTGGACGTGCATCACTCTCATAACCTGGTGGCTGCATCATGCACACTGTGAGATCCCTCTGCCCATTCCACGCACCAGACTCCCAGTAGTAGCTGACAGCATGGAAGCAGCCCCCTCATGCACGGGGGGCAGGGTTTCTCACTCGGGGCCTCGCCCACAAAATATGGATGTGCATCACTCTCATAACCTGGTGGCTGCATCATGCACACTGTGAGATCCCTTTGCCCATTCCACGCACCAGACTCCTAGTAGCTGACAGCATGGAAGCAGCCCCCTCATGCACAGGGGGGCAGGGTTTCTCACTCGGGGCCTCGCCCACAAATGTCCGGGCACGAGACTAGGTTTGTGGTCACTCTGAAAATCGAAATCGGGAAAATTTCCCATGCTCCGAATGCGAGGACGATTCCACCTTTTTGAATTTTCTTAACGAACTTTTCTAAGATCAATTCTAAACTATCCTTCACTTGAATAAACCAGATAAAAGGAAACTATCACTGATATAATTTGATTATCTGAGTAATTTAAAGCTTTTTTCCTAATCAAGATCAGGCACAGCCATTGATCCACTTAATTGAGAAATTTATCTGGGACTTAACTAGCTACTCGAGTCCTAGCATAATTTGAAGATTTTTCAGTTTGATTATTAAAACTCCACTGATTCCAGCCTAACCCCATCCGGCCCATGGGTTAGCCACCATCCTACCATTGGAATCAGTGGAACCAAACAAGTACTCCCCCACCCATAATTGAAATGCCTTTCTTAACTTTAGCTTTAGAAAACTGATATGCACACACTCCTCTTTAAAACTTTAATATAAAAATAATCCATTGACAAAACAAATATGGTCACAGATTTCATAATTCAAAATTTCCATTCAATTCCTTGTTTCACAAAAACAGTATCACTCTGGACTCTCCATTGATTTGGGACCAACTGGTCAGCAACGAGGTCCAGTAACAGATTACATAATCATTTCATCACCATACATATATATATCTTCCTCGACATACGTATGGGTGTCCTAAGCACCGCGAGCCTATGTATCGCCTAGTCAGAACCCTCCACGATCCTCCTTAGGTGTCCTGGCACTTCATTCAGGGATTGCTTCGTCGGCCCTCACCCATCATACCGGAAGCGCACCATTTTTCACCATACCCAGGCTGGTCAAGACCTGAGCAGGTTTTTGTCGCACGAGCTGTCCCTCGAACACTCTCCACAAGCTGTTGCAACCGAACTTCCCTTAGATAAACATATATGCCAAATGCTCCCTCCAACATTTTGGCGTAAGACAGTCCTTTAAGAAAACAGGGTTTCTATGTAAGTTTTCAGTTTTGATTTTGTTTGAAAACCATGAATAATCTTAAATCCGTATCCCAATACTTCTAGATCCAGGTCTGAATTCTAAACAGAATTCCTCGAATTATGTTAACTTGATCCTCAGATCAAAATCAAAGGTCTTAACTTAGTTCAGATTCGGTGGGAGATTTGAGTACATTTTTCCTGAACTGGGCACATCGTCATTGATTGAAATTAACGAAGGAATTAGGTCTTGGTCAATAGTCTGAATCAGAGTTTGGGTCTGGGAAAGTTCTTCCTAAACTATCTTTCTCGAAAGGTACTATTTCAATTTCTCTTTCTCTAAATTTCATTCGACGAATATATGCTTACAGATTTCTAAAACATGAATTTCTTATGTGAGGAATAAAATAATCATTTATCTTGATCTTTGACTTCGATAGTTTTATTGAATTTTCTCAATACCATCTTAATGAATATGAAACGGTAGCATTTCTTCTCACAGATTGTAAGATTCCTCCCCAGCCTCTCAAAATGTCCAGCATCTTTCCCTGTAATCAATCCCTCTTCAAAAATATAAAAGACTTGTTTCTAACTGTTTTAACCTAGAGAGAGAAAATATTCTAGAGAGAGAATATTCAAATTTTTAATATTTTTGGATAGAAAATTATCTCATCTTATTAAAATAAGTTCCCCTGAAACAGAAATTCAAAAAGAACTTTCCAATGTGCAATTGGAATTAATTGGAAATGGGTATAAAGGACCTTAGTCTAACGGTCTAGATTTTCAGAAATTTTTGGATTATGGTCCAATTAAGGTTCCTATGGGCCAATAGCATCAATCCATGTGTAGGGAGGAGATAAATCCAATTTGTAAAAGAAGATACCCAAAAATGAGTAAATGCTCACATAAGATGAAGAGTTGAAAATGTACAAGGTTTATTAGTAAAAAACTATGAGCAATATTAAAATGATTCCATTATGACACATATGTAAGGAAGGGGAGTTCTTTAAAGGAGGTGCATATTTCACATAAGATGAAGAGTTGAAAATGTACAAGGTTTATTAGTAAAAAACTATGAGCAATATTAAAAATATGAGATATTTTGGGTATCCAAAAATGAGTAAATGCTCACATAAGATGAAGAGTTGAAAATGTACAAGGTTTATTAGTAAAAAACTATGAGCAATATTAAAATGATTCCATTATGACACATATGTAAGGAAGGGGAGTTCTTTAAAGGAGGTGCATATTTCACATAAGATGAAGAGTTGAAAATGTACAAGGTTTATTAGTAAAAAACTATGAGCAATATTAAAATGATTCCATTATGACACATATGTAAGGAAGGGGAGTTCTTTAAAGGAGGTGCATATTTCACATGCTTGAATGAGTTTTAAACTCATAAAAATTGAGATATTTCATCTCTCCTCTCTCCTCATTCAAGTCTAGTTCCAAAAAGTTAGCATAACTGACCTAAAAATGGTCAAATATTGACCAAACTGATTTAGAAAATTCTAGAATCAGTTTGTTTGGTTAGGAGATCAATTTTTCCTATAAATAGAAGCCTCCCCCTTGTTGAAAAATATATAGTGTTTATGCGTCGTTACTCTACTCCACCTAAGCCAAGAACTATGAATTCATTAATAATTCACTAGTTTTTGGAGCTTCCCTCTTTCTTCAATCTCCATTAGTGGCTCCATCAACATACTTAACCAATTGATTGGTTTGGGGCCTCTACCGTGAACAAAGAATCAAGCAATTTGTAAGGTAATTAGTGAATATTGATCTTTTCTATAATTTCTCCCTCTCAAGCTTGAGAAGCTTAATTGGTATGGTTTTTTAAATGCTATTGAAGTTAATTGGTGAATAGTAGTGAAGAGTTACATAATTTAATAAATGCTATTGAAGTTAATTTTCATTTATGTTTAAATTCTAATGGTTTTTATGTAATTTCTCTCTCTCACTCAAGAAATGGTCATACTCATGACCCATTCTGAATCCAAATCAAGCTTTTTATAAAGCTTTTCCTTAACCCAAGATTAAGCTATGCTTGAGGCCAAATTATGGTTTTTTTCTATGCTTTTAGTTTTTGTATATTGATGATTCAATCCATTATGGATTAATGATCCAATTAGAGATCATTTTAATTATTTCCTTAATGATAAGCTTTATCCCTTAGAAAAATTGAGATTTATCAGTCATAGCAGCGGAGCTATGCCAAAATTTTTATAAAAATTATGCATAAAATAATTTCATTCAAAGCATAAAAAGAGGACTTCCTACCATATTCTAGGAATTATCATCCTAGATTAATTGAAATAATTTCATTATAATCATGGAGAAATTGAATTTTAATATCACGCATAAAGGATAAGTTTTTATATCAAAAGTGTTATTTTTACCATTTTTATTTTCATGCATAGAAGTATGCATAATGGATAAATTTTTATATCAAAAGTGTTATTTTTATCAATTTTATTTTCATGCATAGAAGTATGCATAAAGGATAAGTTTTTATATCAAAAGTGTTATTTTTACCATTTTTATTTTCATGCATAGAAGTATGCATGAAATGGATAAATTTTTATATCAAAAGTGTTACTTTTATCATATTTGAATTTCATGCATAAAGGTATGTATAAAAGTTGATTATTTTATTATAAAAGTGTGTCTTTTATTATATTGGATTTCATGCATAGAAGTATGCATAAGAGATGATTATTTTATTATAAAAGTGTTATTTTTATCATAATTGGATTTCATGCATAGAGGTATGCATAAAAGTTGATTATTTTATTATAAAAGTGTTACTTTTATCACAATTTAATTTCATGCATAGAAGTATGCATAAGAGTTGATTATTTTATTATAAAAGTGTTACTTTTATCATATTTGGATTTCATGCATAGAGTATGCATAAAAGTTGATTATTTTATTATAAAAGTGTTACTTTTATCACAATTGAATTTCATGCATAGAAGTATGCATAAGAGGTGATTATTTTATTATAAAAGTGTTACTTTTATCATATTTGGATTTCATGCATAGAAGTATGCATCAAAGATATTCTTTTTATACTAAAAGTGTGATTTTCATCATAAATGGATTTTATGCATAACTTAGATGCATAAGAGAAATTCTTTTATTCAAAAAGTGTAATAATTTCTAATAAATTGAATTTATGCATAGGAAGATGCATAAAAGATTGATTCAAAAGTGTCATTTTCATCTAAATTGAAATTATGCATAGGAAGATGCATAAAAGATTGAATTCTAATTCAAAAATGTTATAAATTTATGTATAGAAAGATGCATAAAAGATTAAATTTTTAATTCAAAAGTGTCATTCTCATCTAAATTGAATTTATGCATAGGAAGATGCATAAAAGATTGAATTTTAATTCAAAAGTGTCATTTTCATTTAAAATGAATTTATGCATAGGAAGATGCATAAAAGATTGATTTTTCTTCGAAAGTATTAATCTCCTTAAATGAAATTTATGCATAAGTAAATGTGTAAAGAAATCTTATATCAAATATAAGAATTCTCTTGTATTCTATAAATAGATATGAGATGTGATAGGATGTGATAAGAGGTGTATAAGAGGTGATAAGAGGTGATAAGATGAATTAAGATGTGATAAGATGTGTATGGGATGAGGTAAGAAGTGTATGTGATAGGATAAGATGTATATGGGTTGTGATAGGGCGAGAATGGATGTGATGTAAAAGATTAGATGTGAAGGCATATGGGGTTATATGAATGGGAATGTGGAAATGGATATATGTATGTGGATGTGTGGATGTGGAGATGTGGAGTATGGATGTATGAATGTGAAAATGGATGTATGAATGTGAAAATGGATGTATGCATGAAGATGTATATGCATAGATGTGAATGTGGATGTAGATGTGGATGTATAGATGTGAATGGGAATGTGGATGTGAATGTGGATGTAGATGTGGATATATAGATGTGAATGGGAATGTGGATGTGGATGTATGTATGTATGTGGATGTAGATGTGGATGTATAGATGTGAATGGGAATGTGGATGTGGATGTATATGAATGTGGATGTAGATGTGGATGTATAGACGTGAATGGGAATGTGGATGTGGATGTATGTATGTATGTGGATGTAGATGTGGATGTATAGATGTGAATGGGAATGTGGATGTGGATGTATGTATGTATGTGGATGTGGATGTGGATGTATGAATGAGGACGTGATAATGGATGTATGCATGTAGATGTGGATATATGGATGTGAATATGAATGTGGATGTGGATGTGGATGTATGGATGTGGATATGGATGTGTATGTATGAATGTAGATAAGGGATGTGGATGTATAAATGAGGATGTGAAAATGGAGGTATGCATGTAGATGTGGATGTATGGATGTGAATGTGGATGTGGATGTGGATGTATAAATGAGGATATGAATGTGGATGTGAATGTGAATGTGGATGTGGATGTGGATGTATGGATGTGGATATGAATGTGTATGTATGAATGTGGTTATGGGATGTGGATGTATAAATGAGGATGTGAAAATGGATGTATGCATGTAAATGTGGATGTATGGATGTGAAGGTGAATGTGTATGTGAATTAATGTGTTGTCGATATGAGGAAATGGATGAGAATGAGTACACATTGAATGGAATGTGGAATAAGTAATGTGGACTAAGGAGGGATAATGTGGAAAGACGAGAGTTCGATTTAGAAACTGTATTTTGTGACTGTTTGTAAATGACTGTTTTATGTCAAGGATGCTGGAGAAGCATTTTGACTGTCTTGTGGATTAAGGTCATGAAGACCTAACTGTTAAAGTTGCAACTGCTGACGGAGAGTCAATGGAGGACGTCTCGCGTAGCAAGGTCGACCGAGGTCTTGATCAGCCTCGGTTCGATTTAAATGGTGAGCTTCCGGTACGGTGGATGAGGGACCAAGGAAGCGGCCTATGAGTGAAGCGCTAGGTCACCTGCGAAGGATCCTAGAGGGTGCTGACCATACGATGCTCGGGCTCTAGGTCGCCGAAGATACCCACACGTGCGTCGTGGAAGATATTGGAACAAGGAGTAAGAGTTGTTTTGTGAAACCGGGCATGGATCTGGTTGATTGACCTTGCTGGTCTTCAATGGATGAGTCCATGGCTCTTTATATGGATCTGTTGGTTGATCTTGCTGATCTTCAACGAGAGTCCATCTTGATTTTTATAAATGATTATATTGCCGAGTATTATGGGCTAGGAACTATTGAAAAGGCCCCTATGTGGACAGGTGGTGAGCATTCTAGTTGCCAATGATGCCATAGATACTCTGATGAAGGAATGATGGGAAATTATGAATCAACTGGATAAATTGGAAGATTATGATCAGTGGTACTATGGTTTCATTAAAGGATTGTTTTAAAGTTAGCTGATGCTAAGAAAAAGGCAATTTCATATTGGTGGTGTGGCTAGTTTTATGTTTGCATGAACTTCCGGCTACTAGGGGACCTTGGAACTCTTTTCCTTGGTACCCGGGACAAAACCTAACCAAATTCCAAATTGGATCCCATCACTACAGTGGTTGGGCGGTTGGCTAACCCATGGGGATCGGATGGGGTTAGGCTGGACTGATGGATCCGTAAATCGAGATTTAATTTCTATTATTACGATAGATGAAGTAAATCTCGGAGAAATTGTTCTATGGATAGGAATCAACGGCTATGCCTCTTGATGGGGAAAAAAGCGTTGATCCCAATGATCCAAGTGCAAGTTTCTCTCTTGATTTGACCAAGTACCGTTAAAGGTGCAGTCAGATCAGTTGATCCGTAATGGTCTTGACTACGTTAGAGTAAAGAGTTATCCTGGTGGAATCGCCCATGCTTTCCGGGTAAAGGAAGTTTTTCCGGTTTCGGTTTTGGACAAACCGACAGATTAGTCTCTTGTCCGGATATCCGTGGGCGAGGCCCCAAGTGTGAGACCCCTACCCGCGCATGATGTGCTACTTCCGCTACTAGTACCCCAAATCTGTTGCGCGGTGGAGACCGGGATCTCACAGTTGGTATCAGAGCGAATTGGTTAATAAAGATCGACTGAGAAGACAAATATGTCAAAAATTTATCAAGAAACACAAAAAGATTATAATTGTGTGATATAATTCATACAATTTGATATTCAAACTGAAATTCGTAATTTGGTAATTGGGTCTTCAAATGGAAGTACCGCAATTATACAGAATCCCTGACTTGCTTGAGGCCTAGACATGATGGTATTTACCTTATAATTCCAAGGGCCGTGACTTGCTTGAGGCCTAGACATGATGGTATTTACCTTATAATTCCAAGGGCCGTGACTACCCGTATATACCGAGAGTATACTGCAGCTCTTTACTGACAGTATATATGAGTAAATCTAAGACTTGAAATTATAAGCGTTAATGCTATCCAGAGGATGATTTCAAATGTGGTTGATATGATTTTTAATTCTGTTTGAGAATTGATGAATTGATTTGGATTCTGATTGAAAAATGATGATCCCTGAAATTTGGTTGAAACATCAATGAGGATGAATGGGATGAGTCCCTATGATGATATTCATAACTGGAATGATGATAATGATTTCAGCGAATCACTATGAGATTAGTGGATTGTGCTGTCAGATTGCTTCTATTAATACTTGACTTGGTGGATCAAGTTAAGGGATGACAAATTGAGAACTTGCTTGACTAAAATTCCTGTGGAGGAATGTTCAAAAGGAAAATTTTCAGTCTAATGGACCATTATCGTGTTAAAGATATGAATGATATGATCTGAATGAATTGTTATTTAATGATGAGTTCTATATAAGGGATAATTATCCCCGTATTCTGTTGGATTGACCAGAATATAAGGAACCCCAGAATAAATTGGATCTTAAGAAAAGAGTTGTCCTCTACCTTACGAGATGAGGACATCTCGCACTTTTCAAGTGGGGTAGAATGTAAGATTCTCCCCCAGCCTTCGAGGTATACAGGAGTAAGAATCTCCCTTTCTGATCTTATAATTATTCTCTCTCTAGAATAAAAGAAAGATTCTGTTTAGAACCTTTTCCCTGAATACTTCTCAAGAATCCCACCTGTTTTAACGATTCAGAACAATGAGTTCAGAAGTGAGAATCGATGTTTTGGATATCAAGGTTTTGGTCTTCATTCGAGTACGGCCCAAAAGAAGTTCTTTATCTCTTGGGAAGTATAAGAAGTTATCTCCCAGATATTGTGGACCAAAGAAAATAGGTGATCTAGCTTACGAACTTCTTTTATCTCCTCATCTCAAAGTTCTGAATGCCTTCTATAGAAAAATGTGCCAAACCCAAATCATGGAAAGATGGTAAAACTTCAGTGGCAAGTTACCGTTGGCTTCTAAGTTACGCTAGCTCCTTCCTTTATATAAGTCGTAACTTTTACTTGTCGTTCATAGTAATCTTACTCCCATCGATCTCCTTTCTTTCTTAATCTCCTTCATGGCTTGGCAACAAGAATTAGTTTTATCCATAATGATTCCTCACCTTCAAGACGCAAGTGAGTCTGTGAAGAAGGATTTTATAGAACAGTATGAGCGCTCACTTTTCCCTCACTTGGGAACTTCTGTAGCTCAGACCAAATGGCGGACCTATCAAGACATAACTAGGGTAACACCCTGAGGTCAGCAGCACTTTCGTAACAATGTTCGCTTGGCCATGGTTATCGAAGCCTTGGGTTTGGGTCCCCGATACTACTGCGTCATGAGATCAAGACATCTTGGGTTTTCTGAGCGAGTCCTCTTACTGGCCCCTTAGTGTTCAATTTGACCATTTCCCCGAGTTCATATCGTCCGGAGAGACGGTCTTTCATCTCTTTAAATCCCAGAAGCTTTTTCTTCCGGGTTCATCCCCGTTGGCCTGTGCCTCTGGGTCGATATCAGGCTCGACTGGCAGCTCCTTGCACTGTGTCGTACGCTGTTTCTCGTATTCCGTAGCCAAGGCCCCGCTCTGATTATTGGACAGTTCGTCCGGTCCCGTTTGTCGATTGGATTCGGTTTCCGAAGACCGAATGCCCGCGTGTTTTCTTCCTCATCAGAAGATATGCCTTTACCCCGTTTTTGGTTTGCCTCTCAAAGGTCCTTTTGTTAGAACACCTCATACCACTGAGATAGGCGCGACAATAACCAACAGAATCATTCCCATAGATGAGTTACCTTATACGTGCGCAGCTTGTGAGTGCTGCTTTTGTGATCATATGATGGACGGGCTTATGGAAGTGTAAAGAGTTCTTCTATCTTTACTGTATATGTTCCAAGAATGAATAAAGTTTAAATCTTGTTCTTGTCTTGACCCTTACTCTCTTTGAGACTTTTTTAATTGGTGATTAATCTTAATTAAAAAAAATTCTCTCAATCTCATACTTGTGCATCTTGCGAAATTACCCCCAATTTGCGAGATGAGGGCATCTCGCGTTTTTCAAGTGGGAGAGAATGTAAGATTCCTCCCCAGCCTCTCAAAATGTCCAGCATCTTCCAGTGTAATCAATCCCTCTTCAGAAATATAAAAGACTTGTTTCTAACTGTTTTAACCTAGAGAGAGAAAATATTCTAGAGAGAGAATATTCAAATTTTTAATATTTTTGGATAGAAAATTATCTCATCTTATTAAAATAAGTTCCCCTGAAACAGAAATTCAAAAAGAACTTTCCAATGTGCAATTGGAATTAATTGGAGATGGGTATAAAGGACCTTAGTCTAACGGTCTAGATTTTCAGAAATTTTTGGATTATGGTCCAATTAAGGTTCCTATGGGCCAATAGCATCAATCCATGTGTAGGGAGGAGATAAATCCAATTTGTAAAAGAAGATACCCAAAAATGAGTAAATGCTCACATAAGATGAAGAGTTGAAAATGTACAAGGTTTATTAGTAAAAAACTATGAGCAATATTAAAATGATTCCAATATGACACATATGTAAGGAAGGGGAGTTCTTTAAAGGAGGTGCATATTTCACATAAGATGAAGAGTTGAAAATGTACAAGGTTTATTAGTAAAAAACTATGAGCAATATTAAAAATATGAGATATTTTGGGTATCCAAAAATGAGTAAATGCTCACATAAGATGAAGAGTTGAAAATGTACAAGGTTTATTAGTAAAAAACTATGAGCAATATTAAAATGATTCCATTATGACACATATGTAAGGAAGGGGAGTTCTTTAAAGGAGGTGCATATTTCACATAAGATGAAGAGTTGAAAATGTACAAGGTTTATTAGTAAAAAACTATGAGCAATATTAAAATGATTCCATTATGACACATATGTAAGGAAGGGGAGTTCTTTAAAGGAGGTGCATATTTCACATGCTTGAATGAGTTTTAAACTCATAAAAATTGAGATATTTCATCTCTCCTCTCTCCTCATTCAAGTCTAGTTCCAAAAAGTTAGCATAACTGACCTAAAAATGGTCAAATATTGACCAAACTGATTTAGAAAATTCTAGAATCAGTTTGTTTGGTTAGGAGATCAATTTTTCCTATAAATAGAAGCCTCCCCCTTGTTGAAAAATATATAGTGTTTATGCGTCGTTACTCTACTCCACCTAAGCCAAGAACTATGAATTCATTAATAATTCACTAGTTTTTGGAGCTTCCCTCTTTCTTCAATCCCCATTAGTGGCTCCATCAACATACTTAACCAATTGATTGGTTGGGGGCCTCTACCGTGAACAAAGAATCAAGCAATTTGTAAGGTAATTAGTGAATATTGATCTTTTCTATAATTTCTCAATGTTTCTCTCTTCTTAACCCCTCTCAAGCTTGAGAAGCTTAATTGGTATGGTTTTTTAAATGCTATTGAAGTTAATTGGTGAATAGTAGTGAAGAGTTACATAATTTAATAAATGCTATCGAAGTTAATTTCCATTTATGTTTAAATTCTAATGGTTTTTACGTAATTTCTCTCTCTCACTCAAGAAATGGTCATACTCATGACCCATTCTGAATCCAAATCAAGCTTTTCATAAAGCTTTTCCTTAACCCAAGATTAAGCTATGCTTGAGGCCAAATTATGGTTTTTTTCTATGCTTTTAGTTTTTGTATATTGATGATTCAATCCATTATGGATTAATGATCCAATTAGAGATCATTTTAATTATTTTCTTAATGATAAGCTTTATCCCTTAGAAAAATTGAGATTTATCAGTCATAGCAGCGGAGCTATGCCAAAATTTTTATAAAAATTATGCATAAAATAATTTCATTCAAAGCATAAAAAGAGGACTTCCTACCATATTCTAGGAATTATCATCCTAGATTAATTGAAAGAATTTCATTATAATCATGGAGAAATTGAATTTTAATATCACGCATAAAGGATAAGTTTTTATATCAAAAGTGTTATTTTTACCATTTTTATTTTCATGCATAGAAGTATGCATGAAAATTTTTACCATTTTTATTTTCATGCATAGAAGTATGCATGAAAGTTTTTATATCAAAAGTGTTATTTTTACCATTTTTATTTTCATGCATAGAAGTATGCATAATGGATAAATTTTTATATCAAAAGTGTTATTTTTATCAATTTTATTTTCATGCATAGAAGTATGCATAAAGGATAAGTTTTTATATCAAAAGTGTTATTTTTACCATTTTTATTTTCATGCATAGAAGTATGCATGAAATGGATAAATTTTTATATCAAAAGTGTTACTTTTATCATATTTGAATTTCATGCATAAAGGTATGTATAAAAGTTGATTATTTTATTATAAAAGTGTGTCTTTTATTATATTGGATTTCATGCATAGAAGTATGCATAAGAGATGATTATTTTATTATAAAAGTGTTATTTTTATCATAATTGGATTTCATGCATAGAGGTATGCATAAAAGTTGATTATTTTATTATAAAAGTGTTACTTTTATCACAATTTAATTTCATGCATAGAAGTATGCATAAGAGTTGATTATTTTATTATAAAAGTGTTACTTTTATCATATTTGGATTTCATGCATAGAGTATGCATAAAAGTTGATTATTTTATTATAAAAGTGTTACTTTTATCACAATTGAATTTCATGCATAGAAGTATGCATAAGAGGTGATTATTTTATTATAAAAGTGTTACTTTTATCATATTTGGATTTCATGCATAGAAGTATGCATAAAAGATATTCTTTTTATACTAAAAGTGTGATTTTCATCATAAATGGATTTTATGCATAACTTAGATGCATAAGAGAAATTCTTTTATTCTAAAAGTGTAATAATTCCTATTAAAATGAATTTATGCATAGGAAGATGCATAAAAGATTGATTTTTCTTCGAAAGTATTAATCTCCTTAAATGAAATTTATGCATAAGTAAATGTGTAAAGAAATCTTATATCAAATATAAGAATTCTCTTGTATTCTATAAATAGATATGAGATGTGATAGGATGTGATAAGAGGTGTATAAGAGGTGATAAGAGGTGATAAGATGAATTAAGATGTGATAAGATGTGTATGGGATGAGGTAAGAAATGTATGTGATAGGATAAGATGTATATGGGTTGTGATAGGGCGAGAATGGATGTGATGTAAAAGATTAGATGTGAAGGCATATGGGGTTATATGAATGGGAATGTGGAAATGGATATATGTATGTGGATGTGTGGATGTGGAGATGTGGAGTATGAATGTATGAATGTGAAAATGGATGTATGAATGTGAAAATGGATGTATGCATGAAGATGTATATGCATAGATGTGAATGTGGATGTAGATGTGGATGTATAGATGTGAATGGGAATGTGGATGTGAATGTGGATGTAGATGTGAATATATAGATGTGAATGGGAATGTGGATGTGGATGTATGTATGTATGTGGATGTAGATGTGGATGTATGTATGTATGTGGATGTAGATGTGGATGTGGATGTATGTATGTATGTGGATGTAGATGTGGATGTATAGATGTGGATGTATGTATGTATGTGAATGGGAATGTGGATGTAGATGTGGATGTATAGATGTGAATGGGAATGTGGATGTGGATGTATATGAATGTGGATGTAGATGTGGATGTATAGACGTGAATGGGAATGTGGATGTGGATGTATGTATGTATGTGGATGTAGATGTGGATGTATAGATGTGAATGGGAATGTGGATGTGGATGTATGTATGTATGTGGATGTGGATGTGGATGTGTATGTGTATGTATGTGGATGTGGATGTATGTATGTATGTGGATGTGGATGTATGAATGAGGACGTGATAATGGATGTATGCATGTAGATGTGGATATATGGATGTGAATATGAATGTGGATGTGGATGTGGATGTATGGATGTGGATATGGATGTGTATGTATGAATGTAGATAAGGGATGTGGATGTGAAAATGGAGGTATGCATGTAGATGTGGATGTATGGATGTGAATGTGGATGTGGATGTGGATGTATAAATGAGGATATGAATGTGGATGTGAATGTGAATGTGGATGTGGATGTGGATGTATGGATGTGGATATGGATGTGTATGTATGAATGTGGTTATGGGATGTGGATGTATAAATGAGGATGTGAAAATGGATGTATGCATGTAAATGTGGATGTATGGATGTGAAGGTGAATGTGTATGTGAATTAATGTGTCGTCGATATGAGGAAATGGATGAGAATGAGTACACATTGAATGGAATGTGGAATAAGTAATGTGGACTAAGGAGGGATAATGTGGAAAGATTAGAGTTCGATTTAGAAACTGTATTTTGTGACTGTTTGTAAATGACTATTTTATGTCAAGGATGCTGGAGAAGCATTTTGACCGTCTTGTGGATTAAGGTCATGAAGACCTAACTGTTAAAGTTGCAACTGCTGTGACGGAGAGTCAATGGAGGACGTCTCGCGTAGCAAGGTCGATCGAGGTCTTGACCAGCCTCGGTTCGATTTAAATGGTGAGCTTCCGGTACGGTGGATGAGGGACCAAGGAAGCGGCCTATGAGTGAAGCGCTAGGTCACCTGCGAAGGATCCTAGAGGGTGCTGACCATACGGTGCTCGGGCTCTGGGTCGCCGAAGATACCCACACGTACGTCGTGGAAGATATTGGAACAAGGAGTAAGAGTTGTTTTGTGAAACCGGGCATGGATCTGGTTGATTGACCTTGCTGGTCTTCAATGGATGAGTCCATGGCTCTTTATATGGATCTGTTGGTTGATCTTGCTGATCTTCAACGAGAGTCCATCTTGATTTTTATAAATGATTATATTGCCGAGTATTATGGGCTAGGAACTATTGAAAAGGCCCCTGTGTGGACAGGTGGTGAGCATTCTAGTTGCCAATGATGCCATAGATACTCTGATGAAGGAATGATGGGAAATTATGAATCAACTGGATAAATTGGAAGATTATGATCAGTGGTACTATGGTTTCATTAAAGGATTGTTTTAAAGTTAGCTGATGCTAAGAAAAAGGCAATTTCATAGTGGGTGTGTAAGTGGTGTGGCTAGTTTTATGTTTGCATGAACTTCCGACTAGGAGACCTTGGAACTCTTTTCCTTGGTACCCGGGACAAAACCTAACCAAATTCCAAATTGGATCCCATCACTACAGTGGTTGGGCGGTTGGCTAACCCATGGGGATCGGATGGGGTTAGGCTGGACTGATGGATCCGTAAATCGAGATTTAATTTCTATTATTACGATAGATGAAGTAAATCTCGGAGAAATTGTTCTATGGATAGGAATCAACGGCTGTGCCTCTTGATGGGGAAAAAAGCATTGATCCCAATGATCCAAGTGCAAGTTTCTTCCTTGATTTGACCAAGTACCGTTAAAGGTGCAGTCAGATCAGTTGATCCGTAATGATCTTGACTACGTTAGAGTAAAGAGTTATCCTGGTGGAATCGCCCATGCTTTCCGGGTAAAGGAAGTTTTTCTGGTTTCGGTTTTGGACAACAAACCGACGGATTAGTCTCTTGTCCAGATATCCGTGGGCCCCAAGTGTGAGACCCCTACCCGCGCATGATGTGCTACTTCCGCTGCTAGTACCCCGAATCTGTTGCGCGGTGGAGACCGGGATCTCACACAGATTATCTACTTACTCATTTTTTAAATTTTTTACGAAAATTAAACAGAGAACTAAGGAGAACCCTTATTTAATTATAAAGATTCTATATACATCTAGTTATGCATAAAATCCAATTCTGATGAAAGTTACACTTTTATCATCATAAAAATCATTTATGTTGAAAATCACTCTTTTATCATGAAAGAATTTCTTTTATGCATATAAATCATTTATGATGAAAATCACTCTTTTAATATAAAAGAATTTCTTTTATGCATATGTTTATGCATAAAAATCATTCATTATGAAAATCACACTTTTAATAATAAAAAATATCTTTTATGCATATGTTTATGCATAAAACTCATTTATGATGAAAATCACACTTTTAATATTAGAAAATATCTTTTATGCATATGTTTATGCATAAAAATTATTTATTATGAAAATCACGCTTTTAATATAAAAAAATATCCTTTATGCATATAAATCATTTATGATGAAAATCACTCTTTTAATATAAAAGAATATCTTTTATGCATATGTTTATGCATAAAAATCATTTATGATGAAAATCACACTTTTAATATTAAAAAAATTCTTTTATGCATATGTTTATGCATAAAAATCATTTATGATGAAAATCATACTTTTAATATAAAAAAATATCTTTTATGCACAATTTTTTCTTTCATTGTTCTTCTCTCACGTTTGTCTCAAAATAGCTTTAGAAAGTGCCCGCACCCAACATCCATCTCCCTTCGCACCTTCATGACTTAAATATATTAATGTAAGCCCTCTGCATTTAATAATGGAACGTACAATTTTGTCTTTCATTGTTCTCACTACTACATGATAGCCTAATACCGGCGCTTATACCAACATCATTGAATGGGGTCTAAAAAAGCCCCGTCATCGGTATAAATGCCGGTATCTACGTCGGAATGACGATGTCGGTATAAGCGTCGGGGAAAAACACAGGCGCCTATACCAGTGTTTATACTGACGTTACACCGACGCCCATACCAACAAGCATATCGGCGTCTATATCGGCCTCTATTCCTGCACGTATACTGGGGTCTATACTAGTGTCTATACCGTTGTTCTACCGGCATCTATACTGACGACAATACCGGCATGTATACCGGTTACTATACCGGCGCGCCTATACACCGGTACCTATACCGGGGAATATACCGACGCTATAGCAGATTTTTTTAAAGACAGAATAGTGTTGCCTGGCTGTTGCCTGGCTGCCTGCAATGAACAGGACTCAACAACAGTAAACAGAGACAGCACCATTCTGTCTAAAAACGAGCACAAAAGACAATCGTGCTCATTTTTTTATTTTTCAGATAAACAAGAAATTAAATTAAACATTAATACTCAAGAATCTTTTGATCATATACCAATAGTTTGAAGGTCATCTTACATTATGGTAATGCCTCCCAATTGACAGTCTCTCCTTCTTCTTCAAGCATCTCAAATAAGGCCACAAGGCCATGTTTGTGAGCGTACTTCTCTTCTCGCCTACTTGGTGGGCGATTCATGGCCAACTCCTACACAAACGATTAACAATTACAACTTTTAGAAATCAACATTTAGCCCACATACATACATTTAGATAAATAAAATTGCTACAAATACTTACGAATTCATGGCACATGGTTTCGTAACCACCACTCCCAAGATGAGAAGCCCCTACTATTTGGAGTCTTGCCCTTGCCACCTCTCTTTGTTGTTGAAACCTCTCTGGTGTCTCTGTGAGATCGTGAGCAATGGCTTCCCACTCCCTGTCATCTAGCCAAACAGGTTTCTCTTTCCCCTCTCTAAATGCATCCCTCACCTCTGACCTACGATGCCCCATCAAAATGCGAACTGTATACTGTATCCACTCATTAGAGATGACATTCATAGGGTTAGATGGTTGAAACTCTTGCTTTATCTTTGTATTTATGTAATTTTTCTTCTCCTTATCTTGCTCATCCCATTTAGTCATGACAGAGTTGTGAAAGTCATGAGAGAGTTGTGAAACTGTATAGTGTACAATTGTCGAATGCGTGTCTTCATTGCCTTCCTTGCACTATTCATTATTGGTGCCCCATCCCTAATTGTGTATATCTTGCTGTTGTCATGGCCATGTGTGTTGAGATATTCAAGCTCGATGTCAGTATGAGCCAGCTA
The DNA here is from genome assembly GCF_041138505.1 of Cibotium barometz. NCBI lineage: Eukaryota > Viridiplantae > Streptophyta > Polypodiopsida > Cyatheales > Cibotiaceae > Cibotium > Cibotium barometz. Next base: position 27,699,898 of record NC_141066.1, read on the forward strand.
TGCTATGTGCTAGCAGATTAGGTAGGAACATGTGTGAGACATAAATGACCGCGTGTCCAGCTGGTCATAGTGTGTGGACATTAGCTAGGGTTAGTAGAGTGTGGACACAACTCATTGTGTGTTGTGTGGATTATGGATTAGTGCATTATGCTTTGTGTGAGAGTGGACATGGCTTCCCTCTATGGTTAGGGTTTGCAATATACATTAGGGTTTGCTCCTGTGTGTGTGTCTCCTCCCCCTCTACCGTTCTTTCAACATGGTATCAGAGCCTTGTGCTGTTTATTAGGGTTTATGAGTGAGTGAGTGAAGAGGGAGAAGAAGCTGTGAAAAGAAGCTGTGAAGCTGTCCATTGGAGCTGTGAAGCTTGGAGCACACCAAATACTATCAGATCTGAAAGCTTGGCCTACCGGGTAAGGTCCTCTAAACATCCTTGAGCGGATTGCAGGTGAAACAGGCAAAAGCAAAGCAAAATAGAGCAAATCAAAGCAAAGAAAAATTCTATTTTTTTGAAGCTTTCCATTAAAGCTTGGGAACATTGATGTATGGTGGAAATACGTGTGATTCTGGCAAAAGACATATGCATTTGTCAAAGAGGGATGTATTGGCAACCCATGTGCAAGCCTTGAACAAAGTTTGGAGCAATTTGAATGTATTTGATTGAGTGAAAATTCTGGTTTTTTGAGCTCTCACAAAATAGTGAAAAAGAAGCCCAAATTTGAAGCATTTGGAGTGAGTTTTTTGCAAAAATCCAAGCATTGACGGGTCACACATATGCCTAGGTGTCTTGGGGACTATTATCCATCATCAATTAACCCTACAACCACTCCCAAACCCCTGATTTGCAGGCGGCGCAGCCCATACAGAGAAAACAGGGCAGTTTTCTGGTATTTTTCACACGAGGAGGTCAAATTTCACTTATGTGCTTGATTACTTCCACAATTGTTTTAGCAATTGGATGCTTTACCCTTGGAGAAGAGGGCTATGTGATTTGTTTGGTCAATGATGCTTAATTGAGCTGGGAATGAGCTGATTAAAATAGGCTGTCCATTGGTTGCAGAGAAACAGAGCATTTTAATTGAGCAATTAATCTTTGGTGTTTTACAATTGGACAAATTCCTCTTACATGGACTTGATGGACACTATTGCTAAGACAATGAATGCCTGGTTGCCCAATTTGGTCAAATATTGAAGAAATTAGAGCCAAATCATTACTGGTTTTTCTGGTTTTTTTGGTTTTTCCAAAAACAGAAAAGGGGGTTTTCAAAAATTGATAATTACACATGTCAGATGGAGTTGATACTCAACATTGAGGCTCATTAGGTGTCAATGCAAGTTTCCTAGACTTGATTGCACCATTTTATTGCGATTTGGAGCCTTGGAAGGCATGTCAATTCAGGGTATCCCGCACTGCGTGAGTCAGTTCATCTTGGATGATTACAGGTTGATTTTCTACATCAAAATTGGAGTTTGTTGGCTACCTTGAAGTATCTGGAACATTCATTGGAGTGTGGTTGAGCTGAGGAAGGCTCATTTACAGATTTGAAGTGTGCGGAAGGTGTACGCATTGAGCAACATGTCGGATAATCCAGTTCAGATAGTTGGTGAAAAGCTGGATAGGAAGAACTTCCAGGCATGGAAGTACAGGATAAAGAGTTTCTTGAAAGGAAAAGGATTTTGGAATCTCATTACAGGTGCTGAGCCTGAGCTTGAGCTACCTCAACAACCTACACAGCAGCAGCTTATTGCTCATAAGCAATGGTTAGAGAGAGCATTCAAAGTGCTGCATTATTTGTCTATATGTATATCTGATGCTATGCTCATACACATTCAGGATGCTGAGAATCCCAAAGATGCATGGGATACTTTGGTCAAGATGTTTGATACAGATACGAGTGCTCGCAAATCTCAATTGCGACAGTAGATACACAATGTGAAAAGGAATAAAAGGAGCATACATGATTATGTGCAAGAAATCAAGAAGTTTGCAAATGCATTGGCCACAATAAATGCCCCCATGCCTGATGATGATTTGGTGGATATTACCTTGCGTGGTCTTGGCAAGGAATACAAATCTTTTGATACATCTATCTCCGTGAGGAGTACAGGTTTACCCGACTTTCGATGAGTTGGTTTCACTCTTATTGGTTGAGGAAATCAAGCTCAATGATTCATTTCTGGATGCATCTACTAGCCATGATGATGGCAGAAATTAGGCTTTCTACTCGCAGAGAGGCTTTAGAGGCAGGGGGAGATTCGCATCACGTGGACGTGGTGGTAATGGTCGTGGATGGCAGGATAGGCCTCCACAACAGAATTTTCAGCCTTCTTGGTGCTCGAGGTGGTCGTGGATATGCACCTCAAAGAGGTCGTGGTAACCCCCGTGGAAGAGGACGTTGGCAAGGCCAACAAAATTCTATGCAAGATGTGGAATGCCATTATTGTGGCAAATACGGTCATATGGCGAGAGATTGCTTTCGCAAACAGAATGATTTGAGAGGGGGAAGAGCACAACGTGGTGGTCATTATGGTGGAAACTATGCACAACATGGTGGCAACTATGCATCAAGTAGCAATGATGGAACTGCAAATCATTTGTTTGCCATGAAGCATGTTGTGGGTTCTATGACAACAAATGCTGAGAATGATGATACATGGTATATGGACTCAAGAGCATCAAACCATATGACATGTCATGGTGAATGGTTTGAGCACATGAAGCCAATGGATGTCAAAGGCTATGTGGAAACAGGTGATGATACCCAGCATGTCATTACACATGTTGGAAGTGTACCATTGGTCATGCATAATGGTCAGACAAAGTCTATGTCAGATGTGTTGTATGTGCCTTTGATCACTAAAAGCTTGGCCTCAGTTGGTCAAATGGTGGAACAGGGATTACAGGTTCGCTTCAATGAGCATGGATGTAGAGTGATTGCTAAAGGCAAGAAAGAAGGAAGATTGTTTAAGCTGGTGGATGCTGGAATTCCTGAGCTAAAATCAGCCATGTTCTCAAAGAGCAGGAATGTGGTACAGGACATTGATATGTGGCACAAGAGGATTGGCCATGTCAATATACAGAGATTAAAGAACATGCAATCAAGAGGCATTGTCAATGGATTGCCTAGGTTCAAATATGATGGACATATGCATGTTTGTGAAGCCTGTCAGTTTGGGAAGCAGGCAAGGTTGAGATTTCCTAGAGAAGGAAATATGAGTAACAGGCCACTTGAGATCGTGCACAGTGATGTATGGGGTCCTGCACAAAACCCATCTATCAAAGGCAGTTTATACTGTGTTACATTCATTGATGACTTTAGCAGGATGACATGGATATACTTTCTGAAAGAGAAGAGTGAAGTGTTGGAAAAATTCATGGATTTCAAAGCTTTTGCAAAAAAGCAGTATGGCTGTTGGATTAAATGTCTGAGGACAGATGGAGGTGGTGAATACACCTCAAAGGCCTTTGAGCATTTCTTGAGGAAGCATGGAATAAGGAGACAGCTGACTTGCAGGTATACACCTCAGCAGAATGGTATAGCTGAGAGAAAGAATAGAGTCATATGTGAAGTGGCAAGGGCAATGCTTAATGAAAAGAGCATGCCAGATTACTATTGGGCAGAAGCATGTGCTACTGCAGTTTATATATTGAACAAAACACCTACAGCAGCCATTCATGGAAGCACGCCAGAGATGCGGCTCACAGGTTACAGGCCAGACATTGGACATCTTAAAGTTTTTGGATGCATAGCTTATGTGCATGTGCCTGATGAAAGAAGAAGGAAGTTGGATCCTAAGGCAGAGAAATGTATATTTGTTGGATATGCACAGGATGAAAGGCCTACAAGTGTTATAATCCACAAACTAGACAAGTGGTCATCTCACGTGATGTGGTGTTTGATGAGCTTGCTAGTTGGTATAAAGCAAAAGATGAGGGTGTTATTGAGTCACTTGAGGCTGATGTTCATGTGAACTTGCCACCACAAGCAAGTTCTAGTTCTACTACTATGTCTGGGCCAGCAGCAGAAGCTGAGAGTAGCAGTGTACGTCCATGGTCAGGACGTTTGAGGCATGAGAGTGTAAGCACTGGGAGTAGTGCTATGGATAAAGGAAAAAAGAAAGTTGAAGGAATTGGAATCACAGGATATGAGTCATCTAGTTCTGAGAGTTTGGATGAGGAGCTTGGCATACCTGTTTTACGCACACGTGGTGCTAGACAGGACAGATATGTGCCACCACATGCTAGAGTTACAGGTGTACAGAGTGACCCGCATGCATTGCGGAGATCCCAGAGGGTCAGATGGGCCTGTTTGACAGATTGACATATAGAGATTTTGCTATGCACTATGCATACATGACATCTATGGTGAAGCATGTGGAACCTACATGCTATACAGAGGCTATTGGAGAGCATGTATGGGAAAAAGCAATGGATGTGGAGATGGACGCATTGGTCCATAATGATACATGGGATTTGGTTGCACTACCAAAGGACAAGAATGTTATTAGATGTAAATGGGTTTACAAAGTGAAGTGCAAATCTGATGGTTCTATTGAAAGACATAAGGCAAGATTGGTAGCAAAGGGTTATGCACAGACCCAAGGATTGGATTATGATGAGACGTTTAGTCCAGTGGCTAAGATGGGCACAGTGAGAGCGGTCATTGCTATGGCTGCAGCTAATGGCTGGAAAATGCATCAGATGGATGTTGAGAATGTATTTCTGAATGGAGATCTACAAGAGGAAGTATACATGGCACAGCCAGAAGGGTATGTACACCCTAGATATCCCACTCACGTATGCAGGTTGAAAAAGGCATTGTATGGTCTAAAGCAAGCACCACGTGCTTGGAGTGATAAGATGAGCAGATATCTTATCTCACTTGGTTTTCAGATTTCTACAGCAGATTCTTCACTCTATGTGAAGAAGACACAGCATGGGATTGTTTTACTAGTCATCTATGTGGATGATTTGATTATTACAGGTGATCATAGTGCAGATGTGATGCATGTCAAGAAAGCTTTGAGTGGGCAATTTGACATGAAAGATCTTGGTGAGTTGAGATATTTCCTTGGAATTGAAGTGGTGAAAGATCATGCAGGTACTTGGTTAGTACAGCGCCAATATGCATTGGATATGTTGGCAAAGTATGGCATGACAGGGTGTAAGCCTATGAGTACACCATTGGAGCAAAATGTGAAGTTGCGGGCTGATTATGGCGAGGAATTGGATGATCTTTCTATGTACAAGAAGATGGTTGGTAGTCTCATATACATGACTATCACACGCCCGGATTTGAGTTATGCGGTGGGGCTAGTTAGCCAGCTTATGCAGAGCCCCAGGAAACCACATTTGGATGCAGTGAGACGCATCATGAGATATGTGAAGACCACAACACATTATGGTCTATTTTATGAGAGTGGTAAAAGCTTGGACATACATGGCTACACAGATATTGATTGGGCAGGTAGCGCATATGACAGGAGGTCTACTAGTGGATATGCTTTTACACTTGGAAGTGCCGTGGTGAGTTGGAGTAGCAAGAAGCAACCTATAGTTGCTTTATCCAGTACAGAGGCTGAGTACAGAGGTGCAGCCATTGCTACTTGTGAGGCTATATGGTTAAAGCGTCTCTTGGCAGATTTATGTGAGCCTCTTGATGGCAAAGTTGTCATACATTGTGACAACATGAGCAGTATACAGTTGGCAAAGAATCCAGTGTTTCATGCGAGGACCAAACACATAGAGGTCCATTATCACTTTGTCAGAGAAAAGGTGCTGGATGGTACAGTTGATCTTCACTATGTGGACTTATGAGCAGGTGGCAGACATCTTTACGAAGCCACTTAGCAGGGAGAAGTTTGAGTACTTCCGGACTATGTTGGGAGTACATGCGATGAGCTTGAGGTGGAGTGTTGAGAGTCTTGATATCCCAAGCTCATCTACATCTTCATCGGCAGTACATCATGAGCTTGAGAGGGGCTGTTGAGATATTCAAGCTCGATGTCAGTATGAGCCAGCTATGCTATGTGCTGGCAGATTAGGTAGGAACATGTGTGAGACATAAATGACCGCGTGTCCAGCTGGTCATAGTGTGTGGACATTAGCTAGGGTTAGTAGAGTGTGGACACAACTCATTGTGTGTTGTGTGGATTATGGATTAGTGCATTATGCTTTGTGTGAGAGTGGACATGGCTTCCCTCTATGGTTAGGGTTTGCAATATACATTAGGGTTTGCTCTTGTGTGTGTGTCTCCTCCCCCTCTACCGTTCTTTCAACAATGTGCACCCCAGGGAGTGGAAGGTGAACCTATGGGTGTGCTATCAACAGATGAGAGCGAAGGACGACACACATGGTGGTGGTGTCACAGCATCTGTGGCACTACCACCACAACAACCTGAAGACCTACTACGTGAGCGATGTCTATGTGAAGAGGTGGTAGATGGAGCTGTAAGAGGAGTGGAAGGCTATGTGGTATGAGGTGTGGGAGGTGCTGTCGTACCTACGGGTGTGGGAACTGGCGTCGGGAAGCCAGATGGTGAGACAGATGTCCTTGCTCCTCCAGAACCCCAATAACTCTGAGCCATGGCTCTCTGCTCTGGAGTCATGGACAAGAGAAAACCATATAAGTGCTGGGGACTCATGCCCCTGCGGTGTAGGGTTAAATGAGAAATCAGGACTGTAATCGAGCGACGATGAGTCATCACCCATGGCCTGTTGGACAAAAAACCATATGACAAACTTGTGCGAAATGAAAATTACATGGTTAACAATGAAAGAACCATATGACAAACATTAACAATGATTAACAGCAATGGTAAAACCATATCAGTTTGCACTTGCACTAGTGATTATGACGATAAACATTAACAATGGTAAACAATGAAAGGACCATATGACAAACATTAACTTTCCTAAACAACAATGGTAAACCATATCACTTTGCACCTTCAATGTCATAAAATCATTACAAATATGTCATAACTATTTGCATAATCATTAAGATACATCATTTTAAAAATCATTATCTATTCGATCATCCTCATTAAGATCAGTAGCCCCAAAGAGATCTATGTCTATGTACATTTCAGCATCCTCATCATTAAAAGTCCCTTGATGAAGGATGTCCTCATCATCTATGTCTTCTTCCTCAACATGTTTTCCAGCTTCATTGGTTTGCACCTCTTCATTTAGATCTTGCTCTAGTTGCTCCTCTTCATTGTTGATATCGGCTTGTTCTTGCTGCTCTCCACCACCTTGTGAATCCACATCACCCTGTTGTAGCTCAAATTCTTCAAAAATTTGCTTATTGCGGGGGGCGACTTGAACCACAAATAGCCAGCGTGGATCTTTTGGATCCGCTTTACAGACAACCTGCTCACAATGCTCTGGGCGCGCACAAAAGTATCTTGCTGATCGGTCCATACCTTTGTGGAGTCCACTTGGATGAGGCCACTCTTGTCTCTACGTACAATTGCATGTGGCCCATTTGTGATTACCTTGAACCACTTCACATCAAAGATAAACAACTCAAAACTTCTAAAGCCAACCTTTAATATGTCTTGAATGGTTCCAAAGTAATCAAGCATTCCAGTAATTGTGTTATCATCACTTGCACTTGCACAACTTTCTTGAACAAACTGTGCTTGCTGTGACACCACAATCAAAGGTTGCTCTTCTTTGGTCTATTCGTTCTACTTTAAAATGACATCCATGTGACCAAAACGCCCCATATTTGTGATACTACAAATAGCACATAAAGATTGTTGATGGACAAACAAATACTAAGACATGTAGAGAAAAAAAAGAGAGACATGTAGAACTTAAACACTTACATGCTAATCGCATCCTTTTGTAAGCTCCTCCTCCTCCTCTGTTATAGTTAAACCAGCACGTTTGGCTTCTAAAATTGTAGCTTCTAGCCATCTACCTATGGGAAAGTCTGGAAGAGCTTGCATACCTTCTGGATATGGGAGATTTCTTGTAGTGCGATTCCTTCTGAAACTTAAACGATCTTGTACTCACTGTCGCTTGAGAGCTTCATATGTCTCAATCCACTTCTCCATTACATGAGAGTTCAAGATGCAAAATTTGTTGATTTTTTTCCTCAAATTGTTATCCATCTTTCTCTTAATGCCTTGGCCTTGAGGTTCCTCACCAATGACTTGCCTGTTAGACTCTTGAGACCATAGTCGAGGTATCTCTGGATCTGAAGAACTTAAATATTCAGTGATGTAAACAAGGGACTCTTGTATCAGCCACTCTTCTGACATACTACCCTCTGGGCGAGCCATTTGGCAAACAAATCCCTTTAATGTCTTCATAAACCTCTCCAAAAAGAACATCCATCTTGAATGGACTGTTCCAGCAACTGCAACCTCATCTACAGCATGAACTAGCAGATGCATCTGGATTGTTAATAAACTTGTAGGGAAAAACTTCTCTACCATGCAGACTGCCTCTACGGAGTTTAAACGCGCTGTCTCCAAAGTGTCTCTCTTTATCTCTTTTGAAGAAATCCAACGCACCAATGTGCCAATCTTATAGATAGTAGCTCTAATGTCTTCAGTGAGGCAATCTTTTATTGCTATGGGTAGCACAAATTGTAGAAACTTGTGCCAATCATGACTCTTGAGACCACTAAGATCATCATCCTTTGTAAATGCACTTTTCAAGCAATGCATACAACCTGTAGGAGTCCGAAACTCTGAAATTGTCCTCTTGACTTGTTGTTCCTTCATCTTACTAAAAACCCATGGGGCTCTTGGAAGTAGCACCTTTCCATTGGGTCTAGTGCGAGCCCACAACTCTTGCATGCAACCTATCTCTTCCAAGTCGTCCCTTTGGTCTTTAGTCTCCTTTTTTCCTGTCATGGTCTTCCACAGAATGTCAGCTACATTCTTGAAAATATGCATCGGGTCAAGCATATGGTTTATAAGGAGATCACCCCAATAGGGGAGTTCGTGAAAGATAGAGAGCCTCTTCATCCCAGGACATGCCAAGTTGCCACATTCCTCCCATTTGATCTTCCAATCGCTTGCCTTCAGTACACTTGGAGGAGGTCTTCCTAGATTACCATCCCGCAATTCATGATTTTCTGGAAGATACTTAACATGTTCTTGTGGTAGACATTCTTTTGTAATGCTTTTGAGTATCTTGAATCAAGTCGAGGACCACATACATGCATTGTAACCCGATATAGACAAACCTAAGTATTCTCCATAGCCAGGCCAATCATGCATTGTCCACATGAGAATACCTTGCACAGTTTGCAAGTCTCTGGCCACTCTACTGCTTTGACATGTCCTTCACTTCAATTCCATTCCACAAGGTGCGTAACTCATCATGGTGCCAAATATACATCCATGTTCTTCACCTTGTACTTTCCTGGAACTATTAATGAGAGCAACAAATGACCTTTCTTTATTGCTAACCATGGCGGAAGATTATAATTCACAAGGAAAACAGGCCATGTGCTCCATGAAGAGCTCCTTAAACCAAAAGGGTTTACACCATCCATTGCTAGGCCAAGACGGAGGTTACGAGAATCTTCCCTAAAAGCCGGCCATTTCTCTTCAATGTGTCTCCATGCGGGTGAATCAGCAGGCACACGCATCACTTCATCTGTGGATCGAGTTGTGGCATGCCATGTCATCAAGCTTGCTATAGATTTGCACTTGAACATGCTTTTTATTCTTGGGATGATTGGAAAGTGCCTACTAAGAACCTTTATCGGGACAGCTTCCCCCTGAACATCTTCTCTATATCTGTTAGAGCCACAATGGGGACATTCTTGCAAATGCTCATATTCATGGCGGAAGAGGCAACAATCATTGCGACAAGCATGAATATTATTATAATCCATGCCTATGGATTTCAATAACTTCTTGGCATCTGCACGAGATGGAGGCATCTCGTTGTCGGCGGGGGGCAATATCTGGTCTTTCAAAAGCCTGCAAGTATGGCAATATCTGATCGTTAGTATTAAGATTTAGTCAAATACAAGTTGAAAATTTATCATTTCAACATTATGTGTAATCTCCAAAAAATCCTTACTTGAAGAGTTCAGTGACACTTGTATTAGACCATCCAAAAATAGACTGTAAATTTAGCATCGTAAGAGATACACGCAATACAGATATGTTGGCACCATTGTATAGTGGAAGGCATGCAAGTTTACGCATGGCCTCTTCCTCTGGTTCATAATTTGACCGTTGAGAATGTCGTGGTTGATGATCTTCATGTTCATGCTCCTCGAAGAGAGCTTCTTGTTGCTCGATGAAGGCATCCAACATTTCCTCCATTGGACCTTCTTCCATTTTCGGACCTTCTTCCATTCCCTTGGGTGCTATTAATTGAGCTCCATCTGTCACTCCCTCCTTCGATATTCTCATCCTTTGCTGGGGACGAGAATTCATAGGCACAATGTTATCAAGATGTGGCTGCACACTTGCTTGGTTGTACGATTGAAACCATAAATTTTGCATGCGCTCCATTGAAAATATGCTAGCGTCATGAATATGCTGGTTGCAAATCCTTCGTTTTCGAAAGATTTGGTACTTACATCGCATGCATGGACACACTATTCTCTCTTCAAGATTGAGAGGCTTCATGTAGCACGATAACATGTATATGTAGCTCATTAAATACAAATCAGTATGCATTACACAAAGCATTATGAACCATAAAACAGGGCTTCTTTTCCCCAGCCCTAAGGGAGATTTTAAAAATAACATTTAAAGAAATAAACGGGCTTCTTTTCCCCAGCCGTTGAGGGAGATTTTAAAAATATTAAAAAAAGCGTCAAACGGGCTTCTTTTCCCCAGCCGTTGTTGAGGGAGATTTTAAAAATAACTTATACATTAGCTTATCTTCTCTCCATACAAAATTAAGAAGGTAATTAGAACAAGGATGGAGAGAGGGGATATCTCTATTCATAAATAGCTATTTATAAAGGCCTTATGCAAAAATCTATATGCATAGATTCTGCAAATAGAGCCTACACATTGAGCTCTATGCATAGAAGCCTACACCTAAAGCTGAATGCATAGAGCCTTATGCATAAAGCCTATGCATAATGATCTATACATAAGCTTATGTGTAACGCTCTATACGTAAGTCTTATGCAAGCTTTATGAATAATGTTTATGCAATCGTATGCATAGTAAGGCTTGCAAGCCTTAAGTATAAGCTTGCCAATAATAAGGCTGCAAGACTTATGCATAAGCTCTATGCATATGCCATATGCATAAGTCTTATGCATAAGCTCTATGCTAATGCACTATGCTAATCCTTAATCCCATCACCCAATGGTGTAATAAACATGATCTTGTCTTACATGGGTAAGAGATCTTACCTTGATAACATATATAAACTCTATGAATAAAGAGAATACCTTATGCATAGAAAAACAGAGCATAAGGTAAGAGATCTTACCTTGATAACATATATAAACTCTATGAATAAAGAGAATACCTTATGCATAGAAAAACAGAGCATAAGAAATATATGTTATATGTATAAGAGAGTATAAACATTCAAAAAGCTTATGCTCTCCATCCATGCAAGGCACTCTACATCAAAAAAAGCTTTATGCATAAAAACATAACGCATGAAGCCTTATGCATAAAGCTCATCCATAAGATTTATATATAAAACATTATGTATTAAGCTTTATGCATAGATCTTAATTCATGCATTCAGCTAGATTCATATAGCTCTATGCATAAACTCTATGTATAGATCTTGCATAAGCTTACAAGCCCTATGTATAGAGCTTTCATAATCTTACAACCTCTATGTATAAAGCCTATACATAGAGCTTATGAATTAAGCTTACAAGAAGGCTATGCATAGAGCTTTCAACAAGAAGGCTATGCAAAGATCTTGAAAGAAGGCTATGCAAGCTCTATGTACAATGTCCATGCAAGCTTTCAAGAAACCTATGCATAGAGATTTTATAAGCTTGCAAACTCTATGCATAAAGCCTATGCATAGAGCTTATGCATAGAGATTTTACAAGCTCGCAAGCTCTATGAATAGAGCTTATGCATAATCTTGCAAGAAGGCTATGCATACAGATTGCAAGCTTATGATAGGTTTTATGCATAGATCTTGCAATAATCTTATGTATAAGCTTGAAAGAACCCTAAACTAACCCTAAACCATAAAACAGGGATGCAATAATACGTAGAAAAACGCATAAACAAGGAAAATAGAAAGAGGGACTACCTCTTTTTTGCGAAGCTGAAGGAGAGGATTGGTGAAAGATTGGTGAAAGACCTGCAAAACAGAATATTAAACAAAGTAATTAGTAAATTAAACATAAGAATAAGAACTAAGACATAAGTAATACAAAATCCTAAAATCTCTATGCATGCATTAGGAGATCTATGCATACATAGATTGGTGAAAGACCTGCAAAACAGAATATTAAACAAAGTAATTAGTAAATTAAACATAAGAATAAGAACTAAGATATAAGTAATACAAAATCCTAAAATCTCTATGCATGCATGCATTAGGAGATCTATGCATACATAGAGAGCTCTCAACATGCATAGAGAGCCAAAAAAATACAAAACCCTAAATGCCCTATATCCTAAAAAGCAAAAGCAAGAGCATATTAGTAAAAGCAAGAGGATAAGTTAAAGTGGAGAAGGAGAAGAGGAGAAAAGAGGAGAAAAGAGGAAAGCTTGAAGGAGATGGACGGACGCATACCTTCTCTGGATGTAATTCGACGCCGCGAAAAACAGAGAACAATAGGTTCTCGGCTGTAAAAAACTTACGAGCGTCGGTATACGCCTCGGTATAAGCATCAGTATACATGACGGTATACGCGTCGGTATATGAAATTTTAAAAATTACCTGCCGGACTTGTCGCCTCCAAGATTACGAACAGGCATACCGACATTCTCATTTGCATCGATATTCTAACGTCGGTATGCCCTAAACCTCTAGTAGTGTCTTCTCTCACGTTTGACTCAATAAAGCTTTAGAAAGTGGCCCCCCCTCTTCCCCTTTTCATTGGGCACCTTTATGACTTGAATATCTTCTTGCACATCAAACATCAACACTGTGCAACTACAAAGCAAGAGCTTGCACCACATCCCCCTTTCCCACTTTTCTCTTTCCATTGGGCACCTTCATTACTTGAATATCTTCTTGAATCACACAGCGATGCTATGCATCTATAAGCGGCAACTTCCACCACTGTACTACGTAGACCTTGTAAGCTAAAATTTATTAGCAAAGGACATCTTTCTCTTGAAAATAAGCTTGAGCACTATGATGGTGACTTGGCATCAATAGAAATCCTCTCCAGGACTTGTAGCAACATCGATAATATGCAAAGCTCAAAGAATTATAGCAATTTCTCTTCTATCTTCAAGTATTTGGGTGCCACCCTTTTCTCACTATGGTGATTGCTTGGCAACACCCTTTCCGCTCTCTCTTTGTAGCTCAAGCTCCTTGATCTATGGGGGCTAGACAAGGGTGGAGCACCTTAAGTAGCACACTATAAGAAAAGAGAGAGAGAGAAAACGAGGCAACACAAATCTTATATACTTGTAAGATAACCAAGAAAAGTGATAAGGTTTGTGAAGAAACTCTAAGGATTTTTCCATTGTTAAAGGAATGTGTGGTGTAAATGGACCCAAGTTGAGACTTTTTTCACGTGTAATGCATAGAAATGTACTTGGTTGCACCGTAGTAAGTCAAATAGATGAGAATATGCATCAGAATTGTTAAGGCATGTAATTGAATGGGACACATATATGTGTGTATTGTGTTCTTTTCAAGTTGAGGCATATGTAAGAGGACTGATATGAGACACCACTATAGTTGGGTAGAGTGTGTTCATTGTTTTGACCGTGAGATGAGTTCAATGACAAGAGTTTACCTTATAGGCTTGAAAGGACATTATGTAAGAGCGTTGTTAGAGAAATACAACCTTATTCATCCACACAATACAAAAAATGTCAATTCTTTATTGCTTTGTACAGCATGTTCAACATAAACATCGTTGAAACTATCAATGATATCTTATTGCAAATCCCCAACATGCATTTGTCGTGCCCTATTTCTTTCTTTTTTCATATGAAAAATAAGAACATGACATAACCATAAACAATTGTTAAACCCAATCACTTGAATATTCACAAACAAATATGTTTATTGCACTATAGTGGAATCTTCTTCAAGACACCCTCAACAACGCCCTCTTCGGGATCAATACAAACAATGTTCATGCCTAATTTGTACACTACCATAGTATAATCTCCACATCCTGCATAAAGCTCTACTATCACTTGCCCTTCTTTTGCATGATACTTCAACATACTATTCCAAAAGTTATATCCACGCTGAAATCCACCTGTAAAGGAAACATTTCTCCTAATTCCACAAAAAATTATAAAACCCTTAACATGGAGCACTTATATGTTTCTACCATGCCTCGCCATGTTGTCCCATCTCAGCGTCTTTACCAAGACCAGTGCATCATATTACAAAGATCAATGATATAATCAGGTGAGAAAGGTTTTGTATGGTTTATTCGAACTATGCTCATGAAGGTAGCAGTGAGAAAAAGGGTGACAACGCCATAGCCTTGCACGCCCCAAAAGGCGCCTGTGCCTCTCCCAGCACTACCGCGATCTCATTGTGGTAGTAATGTTGATGAGGCCCTGTAGGTTGATGGTGCCGTTGAGACGGAGCCATCGTTGTAGGAGAGCACCGCCACCTCCACTTCGTGGCTGGTGGAGGTGTAGGTGGCCTGGACTGTGTAGCTCCGGATGACACCCAGCTAAGTGCTGGAAGCATCAACACCCTCGGTGACGTTTGAGGGGGCGAACACCTCCATCACACCAAAGCTATTGGTGGTGTTGGTGTCAAGGGTAGGGAAGCTAGTACTTTAATGAGGCCTCATCGGACGAGTTCGAGTTGGCAATGATGCTCCAGCGCGGGTTGCCACTTGCGGCGTCAATTGGCAGGGGGCAAAATGAGAGCGCCGATAATGAGGAGGAGGAAGAAGGCGGTGCTTGATCTCGGATTCTTTAGCAAGCGGCCAAAGTGATGCGTTTGCGTAGCTGGACATAATATGGGCACCGTCGCTTGTGGGAAAGGCTGCTTTGCTTGGATGAGATCTGGAAAAGGGATAAGCGCCTTGCTGCTGCAAATATTGCGAGTGAAGGCCAGGAAGTAGCTGGGGGAAAGAAAAGCCTAAGCCTGTATATTGTGTCGATCTATGTGCAAAATATAGCTATACTAGCGAGTCCTCCTTTTTATAAGGACGTACAAGAGAGACGCAACAACTTTCCTCTTTCCATTGGGCACCTTCATTACTTGAATATCTTCTTGTTGTAAATCACACAACGATGCTATACTTCTATAAGCGACAACTTCCACCACTGTGATAAGTAGACCTTGTAAGCAAAATTTTCTTAGCAAAGGACGTCTTTCTCTTGACAATAAGCATCAATAAAAAACCTCTCCAGGACTTGTAGCAACATCCATAATACACAAAGCGCAAAGAAATGTAGCAATTTCTCTTCTATCTTCAAGTATTGGGGCGCCACCCTTTTCTCACTATGTGCTTGGCAACACCCTTTCCTTTCTCTCTCTTTGTAGCTCAAGCTCCTTGATCTATGGGGGCTAGACAAGGGTGGAGCACCTTAAGTAGCACACTATAAGAAAAGAGAGAGAGAGATAGAAAACGAGGCAACACAAATCTTATATGCTTGTAAGATAACCAAGAAAAGTGATAAGGTTTGTGAAGAAACTCTAAGGATTTTCCCATTATTAAAGGAATGTGTGGTGTAAACTCTAGGCTTGAAAGGATATCATGTAAGATCCTTGTTACCACATAAAGTATAGTAGAGAAATACTACCTTATTCATCCACACAATACAGAAAATGTCAATTCTTTATTGCTTTGTACAACATTTTAGAGCCTTGTTACCACATAAAGTATAGTAGAGAAATACTACCTTATTCATCCACACAATACAAAAAAATGTCAATTCTTTATTGCTTTGAAAGGATATCATGTAAGAGCCTTGTTACCACATAAAGTATAGTAGAGAAATACTACCTTATTCATCCACACAATACAGAAAATGTCAATTCTTTATTGCTTTGTACAACATTTTCAACACAAACATCGTTGAAACTATCAATGATATCTTATTGCAAATCCCCAACATGCATTTCTCGTGTCCTATTTCTTTCTTTTTTCATATGAAAAATAAGAACATGACATAACCATAAACAATTGTTAATCACTTGAATATTCACAAACAACTATGTTCATTGCACTACAGTGAAATCTTCTTCAAGACACCCTCAACAACGCCCGCTTCGGGATCAATACAAACAATGTTCATGCCTAATTTATGTGCTGCCATAGCATAATCTCCACATCCTGCATAAAGCTCTACTATCACTTGCCCTTCTTTTGCATGATGCTTCAACATGCTATTCCAAAAGTTATATCCACGTTGAAATCCACCTGTAAAGAAAATATTTCTCTTTATTCCACAAAAATATTTCTCTTAATTCCACAAAAAATTATAAAACCCTTAACATGGAGCACTTATATGTTTCTACCATACCTCGCCATGCTATCCCATCTGCACATCTTTACCAGTGCAAGACCCAGTGCATCATATTGCAAGGATTAATGATATAATCACAGGCGAGAAAGGTTTTGTATGGTTTCTACCATACCTCGCCATGCTATCCCATCTGCACGTCAGACCAGTGCATCATATTGCAAGGATCAATGATATAATCACAGGCGAGAAAGGTTTTGTATGGTTTATTCCAACTATGTTCATGATGGTAGCAGTGAGACAAGGGTATGTGTGTACACAATCGTATGAGAGATAACACAAAGTGATGTTTAATGGCAACCTCTATGCTTAGTGTTTCTTACCTCTTGTCCTAATGCCTTTCTAATCTGCGTTGTAAACCACACATTCAGCCTTATGCATAAAGCTTGCACAAGGCTTATGCTATAAGGCTTATGTAATAAACATGAGCTTGCACTATCGGTTACATGAATAAGAGATCTTACCTCAACAATGTCAAGCGGAGGGGGACAACAATGCAAGACCTACAAAACATAACATAAAAAAACAATATTAGTAATACATTTATGAGAAAAGCTCTATGCATGATGTATATGCATGCATGCATAGAGCCTATGTATGCTCTAATATGTGAGAGCATCCCACTTCACAATACTTGCTTGACCTCCTTACATTAGGATGCAATGTCACTTCTAACTGAACTCTAACATAAGGAGGTCTAGCAAGCATTGTGATGACTATGTCTACACATGTAAACTCTATGAATAGAGAGAATACCTTATGCATAGAAAAAGAGAGCATAAGAAATATATGTTATATACATAAGAGAGTATAAACATTCAAAAAGCAAATACTCTCCATCCATCCATAGCACTCCACATCAAAAAAGCACAAAGCTTTATGCATTAGGCTTATGCAAAAATCTTGCATAAGACATGCATAAACTCTATGCATAAGGCTTATACATAAGCCTTATGCAAGCGTATGCATAATAAGGGTTGCATTAGAGTCTTATGCATAAGGCTTATGCATAATCTCTAAGACTTATGCATAAGGCTTATGCATAATCTCTAAGGCTTATGCATAAGCCTTTAAAAGTCTCCCTTTTCCTTACACACGTGTCAAAAAATGCATGATTACTCCAAAATATCTCATTTTTTTATTAATACACCATAATTTTTAACTAATAGACCTAGTACTTGGTCAACTCTTCACCTTATGTAGGCATTTACTCATTTTTGGGTATTTTCTTTTGTTCTTTGGATTTATCTTGTCCCAACACTTGGATTAATCTTATTGGTCCATAGGAACCTTAATTGGACCATAATAAAAAAAATCAAAAATCTAGACCCTTAGTCTAAGGTCTTCTGAATCAATTTTAATTAATTCTAATTACACCTTGGAAAATCTATTTTAATTTTTTGTTTCAAGAATTTTTTTTTGGATATTTGAAGAATTTATTTATCCAAAAATATCCCAATTTTGATTTACCACTCTCTAGAATTTTTTTATCTCACTAGTCAAAACAAGGAAAAATGATACTTTCTTGTATTCAGAATCATAGAATGATTACAAGGGATTGAAGTAGAGGCTTATTTGATATTCAGGCTGAGGAGAAATCTTACATCCTCTCCACTTGAAAAACACGAGATGTCCTCATCTCGCAAAAGTGAGGGTAATCCTTCACCAACTCTTCTTCTTTCTCCCAGGTGGCGTCTTCTAGAGGGAAGAACTTCCACTTTACTAAGAATTCTCTGAGGACTCTGCTTCTGAGAATCTTCTCCCGAATGTCAAGGATTTCCTCAGGTTGGAGTACCATCTAGCCTTGAGTCGGAGAGATTAATTGCTCATCATCAAGCACGTGATTCGGGCTAGATACATACTTCTTAAGCAAACTGACATGGAATACATCATGTACCTTGAGATGGGGAGGCAAAAGAAGTTTGTAGGCTGGATTGCCCACTTTCTTTATGACAGCATACGGTCCATAGTATCTGGGAGAGAGCTTTTTGTACTTCCCTAAGGATAAGGGACTTCTTTTTGGTCGTACAGGCCATATCTGATTCTTTACACTCTCTCTCCGATCTCTTTGTATCTGCATACTGCTTTTGCCTATCTTGGGCTGCCTTTATATCTTTACGGATTGATTGAATCTACTGGTCCATGTCATCAAGAATTTGTTTGGACATTTTAACTCTGATCAATGGGTCAGACCAAGTCAACGGTGTAAGGCAATCTTGTCCATACAAAGCTTTGAAAGGACTCATCCCAATGCTCTGATGATAAGAAGCATTGTAAGAAAATTCGACGAGATGCAAATGACTTAACCACTTCTTGGGTTCCCTACTGCTGTGCAGCATGACCAAAGAATATCTTTAATTACTTGATTCACCCTTTCCGTCTGGCCATCTGTTTCGGGGTGGTAGGCTATGCTGAGATCCAAGAAAGTTCATACTGCTTCAAAGAATTTTAGTCCAGAATTTTGATGTGGATTTGGGATCTTGGTCACTTACTATCCTCCTAGGTAAACCATGCAATCTGAAGACCTCCTTAAGGAAAACTCTCACAACATCCACTGCAGAGTATGTTTCTTTCACTGGAATCAGATGGGCAACTTTGGTTAGCCTGTCAACTACCACAAAAATGGAGCTGTAACCTGATTGCACTAAAGGTAATCCAGTGACAAAGTCCATACTGATGCATTCCCACTTCATCTGTGGAATGTCTAGAGGCTGCAGTTTCCCTGGCATCTTGACTCTCTCTACCGCCTTGACTCTTTGGCACATTAAGCATTTCCTTACATGATCCTTTTTGAGTCCTGGCCAGAAGAAGCTTTTCTTCATAGACGAATAAGATTTTCTTCATAGACATATAGGTTTTTATAAACCCTGGATGTCCTATCAGGCAATCACAGCTTGCCTTTTTTTGAGTCCTTTTAATAATTTAGAAGCCTTGACTAATTGCAGCATTGGGGATCCAAAAATTCCAATTCCTTGAACTTTATTCCCGTGAAGGTCTAGGAAAGAGATGGTTCCTTTGTGAAAATGAATGTCAACCTGATTCTTTTGGAGCCAATCCATTCCAAGGATTCCATCATATATTCCTAGGGGTAGGACTCTGAACTGGCACTCTGTTATGTTCCCATCTAAGCTAAACTGAATAAGGTCAGTCTCAAGGTGAGTGAAAAGAATCTTCCCACCAACCACTGGCTAATTCCACTTGCATAGATTTCCCTGATTTTTTATTTAGGACTAATTTATGCAGACATCCTGGGAAAATAAAAGAATGATTACGGCCTGAATCAATAAAAAGCCTGAATTTCTTACCCTGGCCTGGTACTCTACTGGAGTCTAGAGGACTAAGAATTGACAATTATTTCCCTGATGCTCAATTGTTGCATAGATCTGTCCTTTCTCTTCCTCCACTTCCTCAGCTATGGTGACTGCTCTTGCTGCTGCAATCTGAGGTGGGACTCTCTCTCTTTGGTTATTCCAATTCTGGGAGGGAGGTCGGAGACTGCTTTGCATGGAGGCTGCAGGCTGAGCTGGCACTCTTTTGGGGCTACCCTGATTTTGGCACTGGGGACTCTAATTGGACTGATATGAAGGAGTCTGGGACCCTGGCTTCCTTGGCCCACAGAAAGAGATGGGCAATCCTTGAGCTGGTCCCAAGTCCGTGACATTCGAAGCATCTATTCTTGCTTTGAAGGTCTTCCCTTTGCATTATGGAGAGAGTTGAAGAGTTCCTGATAATTTACTTTGGGGGAAAGGTCTTCCTTCATTTTTGAAGCTTCTTGTCTCCACATTCTGGTTAGGACCTTGGTGTCTCTTTGGAGGCAGAAAGTTGGAAGAACTTCTTGGTGTCTGAAATCTCTTGAAGGATGAGGGAGCTGGGACTTTTACGATGAAGGCTTTGGCAAAGTCCTTCGCCATTCTCACAGCTTCTGCCATGGACACTGGCTTGGCATTTTTGACCAGTGTATCCAAGGGTTCCTTCATTCCCCAAATGAACTTGGCCATGAGTTGCTCTTCATCTAGAGGTGGTGAATATTTGAGTAGAAGAGCAAAGGCCTGGTGATATTCCTTGATGGTTTTTCTCCCCTGCTTTAGCTTTAAGAATTCGTTCATTTTGGTTTCCAAAAATCCAAGGGGACAAAATCTCTTTCTCAAATAGGTTTTAAGGTCGGTCCAGGACTGAGTATTTCTGTCCAGACGGTTGGTGTCACAGTGGTTCCTCCATGCCACCTTGGTTGTTTCCACTATTTTCAGCCTGGCAAGAGCCATTTTGCTCCGCTCATTGTAGCCTATGACGTCAAAATATTCTTCCATGGCTTCCATCCATTTCTCCACAGCCTCGCCCAGGTTCTCCCCTTCTCCTTTGAAGGGTGGTGGAGAGCCTTGCGAACATCAGGGTCAAGCTCATAATCTTCAGAGAGAGGGTCTGGCTGACGGCCACGGTTTCCTTGTCTCATGATTCTGCCAAAAATTATATATTATTAATTTTTTATTTTGATATCGTCCACGAGATCCTAAGACTTAAGAGGTTCGAAAAACAATTTCTTAAACAAGATAATGATCTTATTGGAGATCTATGACATATGTCTGATAACAAATTTTTCTTTAACAGTTCGTCTCCATAAACAATCACTTATACAACAGAGAATTTTTCTCTAGAAAAAATTTCTTTATTTATATAAAAGTTGCAATATGTAGTAAGAGCAGCTCGGCTCCAGAATTCAAAATCTCCTCGGGAGACGCATAAGACAACGGTACTGGGCCATAGCCATGGGCCATAGCCATGCCCTGATACAAGCATTCACTTACTGACAAGGGAGCTATTATCTTCTCCTTATGAATAAAGCAACTAAGGAGTTTGTAGACTTGGCATGAAAGTCTAAAATTCTAAGGCGTTGAGTGATATAGAATGACACCACGCACCATTTTTAGCTTTAATAGAATCATTGCCACAATGAGAGGTTCAGCCTCAGCATTGCACGTCGATCATCGCAAGAGGCATGGACTACTGTCCTGCAAACCACTTATGCTGTCATCTCTCCGCTGGGTCAGGAAAATATAAATCCTCAAAATGGCATGCGAGTCTTGCTCGGCTTGTTTGAGTTGAAGTGGAAGAGATGAGATGCTCGAAGGCGAACGCAGTCATATCTTGAGACTGGGTGAGGTTGGGAATACTAGATAAATAGGGAGCTTCCATCTATAAAAACAATTTCTTTGGTTAAAAATTCTTCATTAAAGAAGCTTACGAAATGAAAATACATTATGAAAAATGATTTTTTTGAGTTTTTATCAATTTCTGATAAGAATTTGCTTATCCTTATTAGCTTTTCAAGAAGGCTCTGATACCAACTACTGTGAGGTCCCTGCCTGCCCCCCGCTCTGGGAGTCCTGCCGGTGTGGTGAAAGTGATGTCGGCCTCCCGTGTGGGGCGGGAGTCCTGCACACTTGGGGCCTCGCCCGTGGATGTCCGGGGGATGAGAGGCTAGCCTGAGGGGTGGTCCCTTTGAGACTGGGCCCGAAAGACTCCCCTCGCTCGGAAGACACGGGTGATTCCCCCAGGAAGGTGAAAGATTTTTTAATTAGGAGATTACTCTAACGAGTCAAGTCTTTACTAAATTAAACTGATCTGACCAAGCTT
Organism: Cibotium barometz; assembly: GCF_041138505.1. NCBI lineage: Eukaryota > Viridiplantae > Streptophyta > Polypodiopsida > Cyatheales > Cibotiaceae > Cibotium > Cibotium barometz. Next base: position 27,722,137 of record NC_141066.1, read on the forward strand.
GAAGTCACATGGTCAGATCAAGAAGTGTTGGTCCATGGAATCACCGCTTTTTTCCTCATTTTCGAGGCACGATGATCCCTTCCCACAGAAGAAGTTCTTCTCAGGATTTAAAACTGATTAACGTAACTAATCGTATCTAGTTATTTCTTAGGAATCCTCCGATCCAGCCTACGGCCAATGGGTTAGCCACCGACCACCACTGAATTGGTGGGATTCCTTTATAAAGATTTGATTAGGTTTTTCCTCGGGGGTACTGAGGAAAAGAGTTCCTAGGCCCCTAGCCAGCGATTCATACAAAAATCAAATAGGCACACCACATACACACCCAATATGAGATTGCCATTTATAACAAATTCGATTGGCTTTAAGACAATCCTTGAATAAAATCATAATATTTCTGATCATCATTTTTCAAAATTCCAAGTCCATTGTATTACAAAAATGCATCATCTGATCTCTCCGTTCAAGACCAGCTGGCCAACCAACGAAATCCAGTATCAAATATGTGTTCCCAAAAACCTTTCATTTTTGTCCATCATATATCTTTCTCGACGTACGCCTGGGTGTCCTAGCAATCACGAGCCCGTGCATTGCCTGCTAGTTAGAACCCTCTAGGATCCTCCTTAGGTGTCCTAGCACTTCACACAGGGACTGCTTTGTCGGCCCTCGCCCATCGTATTGGAAGCGCACCTTTTGAACCGTACCAAGGCTGGTCAAGACCTCAACATGCTTTATTGCGGGCAACATCCCTTGACGACTCTCGGCCAGCTGTTCCAACGAACCTCCTTTAGAAAAACATAAGCCAAATGCTTCCTCTAGCATTCTGGCATAAAACAGTCCTTTGAATGAAAAACAGAGTTTCCAATGTACGTGAGATTCCAATGCAAGTGAGATTCTAGTTTGAGATTGGTTCCAAAGACCCTTTTTCCAATAATTTTCAATTTCAATAATGAGGTTCCTTGATCTCTCAGGAGGGTAATCTACCCGTCATTTTATCCATTTATCCAACAAGATTCTTGGTGGGATTGATTAGGAAAAAACTAGATTAGTTCCGGTAGTCTATTCTTTGGATTTAGTAACTGGAATTGGTCATGAAGTTTTTGTCTGATTTAGTTCGAGAGAGGAACAATTAGGTTTACTGTCCGACCTCACGTAGACTAACTAAATTCATTCAGTTTAGTTCTATCAAGATTCCTTTCAACTAAACATCTAGTTTTTGGGTAAATATTCATTTAGTGATTTTTTCAATTCAATTATTCAAGATTTTCTTTTTCCCACATAAATTCTCAACCTTAATTCATTAGGTAGAATTATGATTGGAAATTCATCTTTTGACATTAGAATTTAATTCAAATCCATCTTTTCTCAATTATCATGGAAATTCATCTTTTAACTAAAACATGAATACCTATTTTTTTAAAATAAACTTGAAATCTTTCTTTTTCTCAGTGCAATCCAATTATCATGGGAATTCCTCTTCTCCCTAAATTAAATCTATTAAAATTCTTCTTAAAAATTACATAAAAATAACCATTAATTCCTTTAAGCTAAAAATTCCACTTTTCTCATCTAAACATTTGAATTCTAATATAGTAGGAATTCCTCTTTTATCATTTAAACTTATCTATACAAAAAGATAAATTTAATTAAATTTTCTCTTAAAATTCAAATAAAAATCTCCATTAATTACTTTGCACTAGGAATTAAACTTTCTTCATTTAATTAATTGGATTCCAATATGGTGGGAATTCCTCTTTCATCATAAAGTTTTATCTATTCAAAAAGATAAATTTAACTATATTTTCTCTTAAAAATTAAATAAAAATCTTCATTAATTACTTTGCACTAGGAATTATACTCTCCTTGTTTAAATATTTGAATTTCAATATGGTGGGAATTCCTCTCTCATCATAAAAAATTATCTATACAAAAAGATAAATTTAACTAAAATCTTTCATAAATTATACATTATTTTAGCATTCTAATTTTATTCTCTAAATCATTGGAATACATGGATTTCCAATGTCTTGGGAATTACTCTTTTAACATAAAATAAATTACCAAAAATTTCTCTTTTTTCTAATTTACTAATTATGCATAATCATAAAAATGAATTTCTTCATGATTACAATGAGATTCATTCAATTAATCTAGGATGATAATTCCTAGAATATGGTAGGAAGTCCTCTTTTCATATTATGAATGAAAATGTATTATGTGTTTATTTTACAAAAATTTTACCACAGCTCCGCTCTGCTATTACTGATAATTCTCAATTTAATTGAGAGAATAAAGTTTAATATTGTTAATATGATTAGAATGACCACTAATTAGATTATTATCCAATTATGGATTGATTCATAATTTCTCTATGAAATAAATATCATAAAAACATTAAAAAACCATTATTTTGGCCTCCAATTAGACAAGCATAAAAATTACTTTTGGATTAGAGAAATGATTCATGAGAAGCTTCATTTGGATTGAGAATAGGTCATAGGAACGACCTTTCTTTGGGGGGGAGAGAGAGAAATGCTTAAAAACCATTAAAAGTAAACATAAATGAAAAGCCATTCAAATTAAAGCTTCTCAAGCTTGAGAGAGGTTGAGAAGAAGGAAACATTTAGAAATTATAGAAAAAAGACCATAATCCACTCTTTACCTCCTAAAATGCTTGATTCTTTAGTCACTATAGAGGCCCCCAACCAATCAATTGGTTTGGTATGTTGTAGGAGTCACCAAGAGAAGCTCCAATCTCTTAAATTTTGTAGAGGTTTTTAGAGGATAATATAAATTAAGCTTAGTTTAGAGTAATACTGGCATAATTTAGTTCACAGATAATAATACAAAGGAATGAGGGTTTATTTATAGGAGAGGGAGGCCACTAAGTGAGTCCAACTGAGTTCTAGAATTTTTCAGCTTTAGTTTGGCTGAATTTGGACAAGTTTTAGACCAGTTTGGCTCCCTTTTTGATTTGGTTTGATTTAGGAGAGAGGAGAGACAAAAATATCCAATTATTTTTGAGTTTTAAACTTATCCAAGCATGTGAAATAGGAACCTCCTTAAAGGTCTCCCTTTTCCTTACACATGTGTCAAAAATGCGTAATTACTCCAAAATATCTCATTTTTTTATTAATACACCATAATTTTTAACTAATAGACCTAGTACTTAGTCAACTCTTCATCTTATGTGGGCATTTACTCATTTTTGGGTATTCTCTTTTGTTATTTGGATATATCTTGTCCCAACACTTGGATTAATCTTATTGGTCCATAGAAACCTTAATTGGACCATAATAATTTTTTTTTGAAAATTTGGACCCTTAGGCTAAGGTCTTCTGAATCAATTTTATTTAATTCCAATTGTCCCTTGGAAAATCTATTTTGATTTTTTATTTCAAGGAAATATTTTTTTGATATTTGAAGAATTTATTTATCCAAAAATATCCCAATTTTGATTTATCACTCTCTAGAATTTTTTTATCTCACTAGGCAAAACAAGGAAAAATGATATTTTCTTGTATTTAGAATCATAGAATGATTACAAGGGATTGAAGTAAGGGCTTATTTGATATTCAAGCTGAGGAGGAATCTTACAAGTTTGGTGCTGATCTGGTAGGATTTTTACATGGTCATGCATGCATGTGTGTGAGCAGCCAGGGACTTGCCCAGCTAGGTGGCTAAGCAGAGAGCTTGCCCACAAGGCAGTCAAGCAAAGAGCTTGTGCTTAGGCGGCCAAGCATAGAGAAGGTTGCAAGGATATTTTAAATTTGGAAAAATTAGAACAAATCAAACTTCATGGAGCATTACCTGGATGGAGGGAACTTGGAGACGGGAGGAGAGGCGGTGGGCACACCAGTGGGCGAGCAACATGAGCGGTGATCGATCCTTTGCTTGAGTTGAGATGAGAACACAAATGTAGCAAGTCGTCACTTGAAAATTGTTGTCTTTATGCCATTGCATGTTTTTGTTGACTTTCTTTTATGACGAGGAGGTCAAAAAAACATCGTCAATGTTTATCTTTAAATCACAGAAATGTTTGGATTTCTTAGGTCAAAATTGGGATGTGAAAGAATTAAATGGGGTTACTTGCAAAATCCATAGGAAATCTATTGTCTATAAATATATGATTGGCTCCCAGAATTTTATTTTGGCCTTTCATTATATGAGATGGCATTATGTCAATGGAAAACTTGTAGCAATTGATCAGGACTTGGAGGATGACATTGAAAATCCATTGATGTTATTAGAGGTATGGTTTAAACATGAGCTCTTGATAGTACTCAATATATTGTCAAACATCTCACTGCGTGAAGTGAGAATAGACTTGGCAAATGAGGATGACCTATAAGTGCCTGATGATTATGTGTTCAAGTGCAACGACCATAAGGTATGTTATTCAATCTAACCTCGAAAAAGTATTCATTTCAAAACTATGCCATAATCATTATTACTTATATACATTACTTTGATTTTTGGAAATAGGTACCAAGGAGAAAAGAAAGGACCATTCAATGTAAAGACATTACAAGGAAGCAAGTTTCCATGGTGCAAACGACCATCTTATAGAGATAAATGGAGATAAATGTATTTTTGATCGCATATAGTTACATCAATCATGAAAACATTTTGTATTTCTCAGAGCAATAGAAACTAAGACAAATATTCTACATTATCTTATTGGATGTTTAAAACATTGATAGCATGTTCTTATTTTTCCCTACGAGGCGTGCTATTGGGTGTGGGAAGATTCTTGTTGTTGGGGCAATGAAGTTTGTCATTGAGGGGGTACTTATTCTTTCGGACGCTCTTGGGGACAGGAAGCTTGCTCTTCTCGAACAGAAGCTTACTGCTGTCGTTGCTGGGTTGAAGCTTGACTTTGCGTAGTTTGCTATTGTTGGGAACTCAAAGCTTCCAAATTGATGTCTTTAGATCCATCAGATTTTGGAAGCTCGACAACCAACCTATCGACTTGTGTTCCGGGGTACTATCGTGGCGGGCGGTGGTCCAAGTCGCGGCCGTGGTGGAGGGGACACAAATGAAATAGGGATATTAGGCGGCCTACTAATGAATGTTGATAATAATATGCTCAATCGTCTCTTCCCTAAACAACCCGAGGATTCTACAAAAAGCCAAAAAAAATATAGACATGTGCCATCATAGAATGAGGAAGGAAAGTAAGATATCATTAAAAAAAAGGAGTATGCCCACATTTTCTGCGGGCAATAAGAGAACTAAGTGTAGCAACAACTTTGTGTTATAGCACACCCTCCAACCGCAACTATGGCCATCCCGTTGTGCTGCGAGACTTTGCATCTCACAGTCCTTGTGTGTTCTAGCAGTGTTTCCTGGGTTATGGCCTCGAGAGTAGTTATGACCTTTCTAATCAATTTGCACACGAAACAATACTATTGTCAATACTGAAAGTTCTCTAAGTACTTCTCCTTCTCTCTCTCTCTCTCTCTCTCTCTCTCTCTCTCTCTCTCTCTCTCTCTCCCCCACTCGTTTTATGATACTAAATAATGATTGTGTGGACTTACTATCTCACGGTGCCATGGAGTTCTTCACCTGAATTAGTAACAAGTCTTGGATTCCATATTGTAAAGGATCAAACTCCAGTGTGAACTACAACATGCAATTAGGAGTATCAGAAGTAACATCAAAAATATATAATAAATTTACGTCGTAATACTAAGACTATAAATGAGATTGCATGTCACTTAATCTTCATTGTATGCCATTAGATTTATTTGAGCTACATCAAAATTTTTCCAAACTAAACCATGGACATACATCAACCAATGAAGTATGTTGTGCAGCAAGAACCAAGGAAAGGAGGGACTCTACAATATATACATGATTTTGAATATGGAATGGGAGATTTGATAAAATCAAGCTGCACAAGGAAATTACATTATATTATTTACTTTGGACAAGGAAACCACTTTACAATCAAGATGATGTGACAAGGACGTAGCAAACCTTAGAACTCCCTTGAAACATTGGATAAAACATCAATCTCCTCCGCATATCGAAAGGCAAAAATTGCATGGTGCCTCACACTGGAAGTCTAAAGTGAAACGAGGGTACAAAATAACTCAAAACTCCAATATTCGACTTATGCATTTCCCAAATAGTCGCTTTCTTCAACCGCAATTCTTGGAGCTCCTACATCCTGGCTTGGTCTCCAATCCTTTGTGCGTTGAGCCTTGTTTGAGCCTTGTGTCACGAGAATGACTAGCCTCTGTCACTTCTATGATCTTAACTCTCATTGTCAAAGGAGGGATTTCTGAATTCCTTTCATTCTCTTGTCACTAAGTAGGATAGGCTTTAGTGTACAGTCATATCTAAACAACCTGAGCAAACAAAGCGAGTTCATATCTTTTAGCATCATAGTGATTTTGTGTGCATGCGCGGCAAGGATGTAGCTATCCTGAAAAAACTCAACAAGCTAGTCTTCCACAACCTGTTGCAAACATCCTAGTGCAGAGGCCTGCCCCAACGGACATATTAATGCCAAAATCTTCACATGTCGACGGGACTACGCGCTGAAATGGCAACTTTGGAACCGCACAATGCATATGTTTCTCCACCTTCCTTAGTTCAAGAAGGATGGATCTATGTTGGTCGTATCTGAGTCTCCTCATTGAGCGTGCAATGCAAACATTTGCTTTTCTGAACTAGCTTCTTTACCTAATTTAGAATCATCTTTAGATGGGAGCCTTGCGGCATCTCAAAATAGTCATAATGTTACATGATAAGTTTCTCACAATAAATACATAGGACAATAAAATAGCAACAAATCTCTACAATGTGATTTGGGCATATAAGATACAATCACAACACAATCCTCGTGTTGTAGAGTGATTTATCACGCTTAGCGCTTCAAAACACAAAATAATATAAAAACTACTGAAAAAGTTAACTTGGATAACAAAATAGCTTCAAATCAATACAACGCAATATGGATACATCAGACAAAATCTACATCAACTCCTTGCATTGTAGTGATTTCTCAAACAAACCCTTTCATTTGATAAAACAACACATAAACAATACACCTAACAATACCTACGATGATAAAATGGTTCAAATCACTACAACGCGATATAGGCACATCAAACCTAATCATCATACCCTCCTCGCGCACTGTAGTGATTGCTTGCACAGAGTGTTTCATTTCACAAAGTAAGTCATTAAAATAAGTCATAGATAACATACACGGCACACATAACAATGTATAGGATAAGAAAGTATGTCCAAAATACTATAACGCAATATGGCAACATAAAAAAAAATCGTAATTCATTCTTTGCGTCGTAGTGATTTGTTAGACATTGCCTTTGATTTGACCCAATATCTAATGTGAACATAGATAAAACATGATATATATGATTGAATATAACATTTAAGACTAGTAGTGATTGCTTTTGAGAGCTCAATAAAGAATCACGTAGGAAAAATGTTGAACAGATGTACGCTTGCTTGATAAATCGCAGAGATGGTGTAGATGAAGCATGGTAGAGGAATACACGCAACTGAAGGAGGCAAAATGAAACGGGGCAAAAGGCAAGGACACTTGACATTTACCAAGGACAAGTACCACATTTACCGAGGAGTATGACACACGTGCGAAAGAGCATGTCAACAAGTGCGAAGGATGACGTGGGACCGTCCTCATTAAATACAGGATGATTACAACCAATCCATTTTTGACATGTGTCATCATACGTGCACAGAGCACATGGTTTGCCCATCATGCATATCTGCCATGTGTACAGACTGTTAGTTTCCGTGGATAAAGGTGACCCATATTCATTATTCGTTGCTTCTTGCTCTCATGCAATTTTTCTTGTAGTTACTCGTGACCTTCACGTGGCTTCTTGCTCTCCAACAGTCAACTTCGTTGGTTGCTTCTTGCTCTCCCAGTGAATTTCGCGGTATGTTTTCAAATATTTTCGTGTTTCAATTCGGCCAAAATTGTATAAATATTTTATTAATATTCCATCAAAGATTTTTACTTTTGGATTTTTACTTTTGGATTTTTCAGAATTTAATTTATTTCTCAGGAATATTTCATCAAATCACTGCAACGCAAAGAGGGATCTCCATGAGAACTACTGTCCACCCATATCGCGTTGTAGATTTTGCCTATAATGGTAATTTGCTTGCATAAATTTCTTGAAATCACTACAACGCGAGAAGAGGTCTCGGTGTGATTTCTCTCAAGGATATTGCGTTATATTGATTTGTCCTACTGCCTTTCTTTTATTGCTTTTTCAAAGATTTTTGCATTTAGATTTTTAAGAAATTGATTTGTTTCTTACAAATATTTGATCAAATTACTATAGCATGAAGAACACCATATTCGAGAATTTGGGAATCTCCCAATAGTTTGGGAATTCCAAATCAAAATGAATCCCGTGAATTTGGGAATTTCATTAATTTGGAACCTTGAATATTGGTGAAGTATATTTATTGTATATGTAGAAGATATTGATAAAATCTTAAATAGGTGGTGCTAATAAACACCTTATCTTTGGCAACCTCTCCAGCATGGAAGTCTTTAGCCCAATGATTCTTGTAGATTGGCTTTGGCCTTCAAGACAACCTTTGGAGGGATTTTAATTTTTTTGGGAACTTTGGTAGCTTTTGTTATCCAAGAGAAAACAATTGTATCCACTCTCTCCCAACGTTGAGGATCTTTCTTGTTGCACATCCAGTATTTATCCCAGCAATTATGATATACCTCCTCATCTATAGCATTTTGTCGACCACAAAACTGGTGTCCAATATTGTATACAGATCTTTTGATAGTTGTATCAAAAGATCTTTTGATAGCAATTATGATATACCTCCTCATCTATAGCATTTTGTTGACCACAAAACTGGTGCCCTATATTGTATACAGATCTTTTGATAGTTGCTTGATCCACTCAAGATCATCTATCAGCCAGACAAGATGGGGGTGGAAGCAATGTTCAAGCCCCTTCAGTATGTGTGGAACGAATATGGCAATGTTTGTGAACATAGCAAGACTATTTTGATAGATGATAGTCCCTACAAGGGGTGTCCTAAACCCTCTTGAGAACTGCATCTATCCACAGGCATTTGATGTTAAGCAAGGAGACTCAATCTTGATTGAGGAACTTCTACCCTACTTTTGACTCGCTTAAGTGGATCCCATGATGCACGTGAAGTCATAAAATTTGACCGATATGGACTTGAGCTAGTTCAATATGGACATGAGTTGTACACACAATTCAAGGTTGTGATTGACACATGGCTTAAAGGAGATGATAATGCTATGTCATCTTCATCATCAGTAAAACCCAACAGCATCAATCGTGGAGATGGAATATATATGCAACAATCTTCAATCACTTCTTGCTTGAAGAGATCATCAATTGTACAAGGATCATCATCAAGAGTCTCAATTCATCCAACTCATCCATTGGGTGTCTCACAAGTATTGAGGTTAAAGCGGATTCCTTTGGTTTCTACTCTAAAGGATATGGAAGCAATGCAACTTGCTCATCAGCTCTAGGATATAAGGAAGACTACATAAATGGTCGTGTAGCTAGACACTTCATAAAAAACCTCAAAAATTGTACTTTCCACGAAAATGATGTGACACAAAAATAATACACTCTTTTCTACAACTTGTACCTTGGTGTTTATAAATGCATTCAACATCAGAGAGACTAGCTCAAGATTTCTGGATTGTGATTTCATGGAAGAATTCATTGTATTATATACAAGCTCCTCAATGAAGAATGATATTCTAAATGTAATTTGATGGAGAAAATGTGTTTTTATGAAAAGGTACACTAATTGTGCTTCGATATTAAATGAATGCGTGCATGAATGCAAAATATACTAGAAAAGTTTAAATCTCAAATTAGTCTCAGTATTGTTGTTTTGAATTTTATTTTCAAGTATATTGTTGAAGTTATATTGGAAGAAGCAATTTCTTGTATGGTAGCTAGAATGCTTGAATCAATTCCAATTGCATTACTTTGATCCAAATATTTGTCTAAAGTGTTGGATCTTTTGATGTTTTACCACATGGTCAAATATATAGGAAGAATCTTTTGTATCATATAGCTACAATGCTTTTGCCAATTGCAATTGCACTGCTTTGATTGAAATATTGATATGACTCATATTATCAAAGGTGTCAAGTTGGTGTCTATTGATATTTGGCCACATGGTCAAATATTTTTCCTCTTACAATATGTTTTTCTAAGTATGATCTACACATATGTCCTATATGCATATTAATGTTGTGGAAGTGTTGTAGCATGTGTGTATGGAAATATATTCTAAAATGTTCATTGCAACTATATGCATTGTTGCTTCTTAATTCAATAGTCCTATAATATTGTCTTTTGTGATCTTTGGCCACATGGTCAAAAATATACTTTTATGAAGTATCTTGTGGTCATGTAGCTAGACACTTCATTAAAAAACTTTAGAATTTTACCTTCCGCAAAAATGATGTGACAAGGCAACAATACATTCATGTCTCTAACTTATACCTTGGTGTTTATAAATTCTTTCAACATTGGAGACTAGCTCCAGGTTTTTGGGTTGTGATTACATAGAAGACTTGATTGTTTTGTAAAGAAGATCATCGTGGAAGAGTGATATTCTAACTATATTTTGATGGAGAGAATGGGCTTTGATGAAAAAATATACCAACTGTGCTTTGATATTAAAGACTGCAGAGTATGAATGCAAAGTATAATAGATATATTAAATCTCAAATTAGTCTCATTATTGTTGTTTTGTTTTTTATTTTCAAGGGTAACGTAGATATCCTTTTTCCAACTTAGAAACATTCAGCACAAATATAGACAAAAAGAATATAGTGTGCTTTGATCTCAAATAATTCTAAGTAATATTTTTTGGGATTTTCTTTTCGAGACTATTAACCACACATACATATTCTTTCCAACTTACTAGAAAGAGCTAACCAGAATTATAACCATACTATTATATTGTATGGCAACTATGCATATGTAGTCAAGGTCAAGGGTTGGAGAGAGAGAGAGAGAGAATGCATTGATGTCCAAGCATCATGTATTAATATAAAGTGAAGTAAAGAAGAAATTCCTTAGGAAAACACACATACTCTATAGTTTTCTAGTTATTTTTTCAACATTTAATTTGCTTTATTCTCATAGATAAGGTAAAATTTTAGGTTTGGCTATAAAAATACAAATATTTCTATACAAAATGCACAAAAATAGGTCTATTTCTCAAAGTGGGACTTAGGAAATTCCCAAATTCCCCAATATAGCTTGGTGAGAACTCTCCCACCCATATCATGTTATGGTGATTTGTCCTACTGTCGCTCTTGTAGTCATTTTTCTTACAATCGTCATTGCCTTTGAAATATTACATCAAATCGCTATAACGTGAAGAGAGGGCTCGGTGGGAATTCTCCCACACACATCGCATTGTAGTGATTTTGGCACATTTTTCTTTGCAATTTCATTTTCTCACTAATATTTCATCAAATCTTTACAACGTGATTAGAGATCTCGGTGAGAGTTCTCCAACGCTTATCGCGTTATATTGATCTTGCCTAATCCTTTATTATCTTAAACATAACTTTCGTGACATATTTCTTGGCTTGTAGATGGAACCTTTCGGGATTGAGGTTGAGTCTGATGCTGGCCTTCAAGAAATCCTAGATGAAAAGTTGTTCAGAGTCCTTTATAAAGTTTAAAAGCATCATTGCCATCCTGAAATCGCATGCATATTTAATTTCAATTTCTCCATCAAAGACATGATCATTTTTGCTTATTCGTATCTTAAGGAGAAAGAGCAACAATTTTAGCAGATGACTTCAAATGGTATAGTCATGTTTGACGGTGTCCAGTACATGCACGTGAATGATATTGAGCCTTCAACAACGCTAAGACAAAAGTTAAACAGGGATGTTTTAAAGGTGCAAGATGATAAGAATAAGACACACAATAAGTGCCCCATTCACAATCGCAAGTGTCGTCTCGTTGCGTACCACTATGGATTTATCTACTACCTACATGTATTGTAGAGGATGAAAAAGTTACAAATGAAGTAATTGAGGAGAAGGTAGAGAACCCTCCAAGAGTAGAAGATGAAGTTCAAGATATAACGGAGGAATTAAACTTGACTGCAGCAGGGAGAGGGACTTACGTGCGTAGTTGGATATTGACACGACACCTTAGTGGTTACAGGTAATGAGTAGCCCTCTATGATAGAGAAAGCAGGGGACATTCCAACCCCACTACTCCCCACATGTCCTAGTGGTTACAGGTAATGAGTAGCCCTCTATGATAGAGAAAGCAGGGGACATTTCAACCCCACTACTCCCCACATGTCCTATTGGTGACAAAGAATATTTGTTAACTACAGATATTCAAGTTGTGTTTGACATAAGGGAAGACTACTATTTGGCCATCATTGCAGAGAATCTTGAGGAAGATGAACATTTTGTCGATCCAGATTTGGCTAAGTATCTCTTATTGGATTCAAATGTCAAGGACAGTGAGTTCCATTATGCTATTGACACATTATCTATGATGTACAAGGATGCAAAAAGCTATGAATCCAACCTTCCCACTGAAGAGGAATTTCAGGCTATTCAACCAAGACTTAATATTTCACAAATGGGAAGGGAAGAGGCATCCTCATCAGGGGTCCAGGACACCAACTCAACAATTAATATATGGACAGATCATTTACTTGTTAATGACAAAAATCAAAAGGTGTACGCTTAATGTGTTTACTTGTTAATGACTTTTTATCGTTCTTTGTTGTTGAGTAGCTTATTCTATTTGTTGTGTTGGCTCATAGATAATATTGTTTTAGCTGGTTGTGTTTGAGGATAAGTTTCTTGGGCAAGAAGTAGGCAAACACGTGGGAGGACTCAGAATGGAATCAACACTCGAAAAGTACATAAACCGATTGAAGTTTCCACGATTCATTATATTCCACAAAAAATTCTCGAAAGATAATGCAGAATTTCCTTTGTTTGCAATCAAGACATTATCCAGATACCTTGGGGCATATCCCGCCCAGGTGGAATGCAGACAAAGTCATGCTTTTGGAGAAGTAGTTAGCGTTGCGAATCTTTTGGCAGGGCCCTAGAGACTATGCACTAAGGAGAAAATATTACTTAGCCTATACTACTTATGGATTGGCATGTGGGATTAAGGATCCCAATATGCTAAGTGATTATGGAAAAAGGGAGCTTCTCAGATTCACAAAACCAAGGGTTCCTCCAGTTTTACAGTTACAGGATGTTGCAAAGCCATCTTCAAAAAGGGCAAGGCTTCATGCACCCGAGGATGTTATTGAGCAGGGTAAGGAGTAGTAGTATATTCCCATCTCTTATAATAATATTCTCTCTTGTGTAATGTCATGACACTTTTGCATATGATCATTTATGAATTTGAAATGTTAATTATGGATCTATGGGTATCCAAATCTTTCCATTTCTTTGTTTTGTTCCTCGCCAGTCTACATGCTTAATACTTGCATTAGATCTCCTCCATATATCTTGTTTTCTTTCTTTATTCACAAGTTTTACTGTTGATTAATTTCGGATGCTTTGAACTGTTGCTCCTTTTTGGCTTTGTGTACAAGCTTTCTAAATGTCCACTAATGTAATTCCTCTAAACTATTAGCTTTTTTGCTCCTTCACCATGTCTTGTATGATTGAAATACCCAAAGCATGCTTGATAATGTGTTTTCTCTATTCCGTGGATTGACCATATTGATAAACTACCATACTTCTTTGCAAACCAAGGGATATGATGGTATATAATATGCTTCAAGAGAAAAAAAGAACACATTGATTAGTATATTTTTTAATATACAGTCTAAAAACTAGTTCAATGCATAATCAATCTAATACCATATAGTGGGTGATGTGTTGATCCATCCTGTAAGATTCCTCCCCAAACCCCTTTGATGTCTAGTATCTTCCCCTGTAATCAACCCTCTTCAGAAATATAAAGACCTTGTTTTTAACTGTTTTAGCCTAGAGAGAGAAAATTATTCTAGAGAGAGAATATTCAGATTATGAATATTTTTGGATAGAAAAATAACTCATCTTATTAAAATAAGTTTCCTTGAAACAGAAATTCAAAAAAAGAATTTTCCAATGTGCAATTGGAATTAATTGGAAATAGGTATAAAGAACCTTAGTCTAAGGGTCTAGATTTTTAGAAATTTTTAGATTATGGTCCAATTAAGGTTCCTATGGGCCAATAGCATCAATCCATGCGTAGGGAGGAGATAAATCCAATTTGTAAAAAGAAGATACCCAAAAATGAGTAAATGCTCACATAAGATGAAGAGTTGAAAATGTACAAGGTTTATTAGTAAAAAAAACACATATGTAAGGAAGGGGAGTTCTTTAAAGAAGGTGCATATTTCACATAAGATGAAGAGTTGAAAATGTACAAGGTTTATTAGTTAAAAAAAACTATGAGCAATATTAAAATGATTTCATTATGACACATATGTAAGGAAGGGGAGTTCTTTAAAGAAGGTGCATATTTCACATAAGATGAAGAGTTGAAAATGTACAAGGTTTATTAGTAAAAAAACTATGAGCAATAGAATTTTGACACATATGTAAGGAAGGGGAGTTCTTTAAAGGAGGTGCATATTTCACATGCTTGAATGAGTTTTAAACTCATAAAAATTGAGATATTTCATCTCTCCTCTCTCCTCATTCAAGTCTAGTTCCAAAACGGTTAGCTTAACTGACCTAAAAATGGTCAAAAAGTGACCTTACTGACTTGGAAAATTCTAGAATCAGTTTGTTTGGTTAGGAGCTCAAATTTTCCTATAAATAGAAGCCTCCCCTTGTTGCAAAATATATAGTGTCTTATGCTTTGTTACTCTACTCCTCCTAAGCCAAAATATATAGTGTCTTATGCTTTGTTACTCTACTCCACCTAAGCCAAAATATATAGTGTCTTATGCTTTGTTACTCTACTCCACCTAAGCCAAAATATAGAGTGTCTTATGCTTTGTTACTCTACTCCACCTAAGCCAAAATATAGAGTGTCTTAGGCATTGTTACTCTACTCTACCTAAGCCAAGAACTGTGAATTCTTTAATAATTCACTAGTTTTTGATACTTCTCTCTTTCTTCAATCCCCATTGGTGGCTCCATCAACATACTAAACCAATTGATTGGTTGGGGGCCTCTACCGTGAATAAAGAATCAAGCAAATCATAAGGTAAGTATATTGAATTTTGATCTTTTCTATAATTTCTCAATGATTCTCTCTTCTCAACCCCTCTCAAGCTTGAGAAGTTTAATTGGTATGGTTTTTTAAATGCTATTGAAGTTAATTGGTGAATAGTAGTGAAGAGTTACATAATTTAATAAATGCTATTGAAGTTAATTTCCATTTATGTTTAAATTCTAATGGTTTTTATGTAATTTCTCTCTCTCACTCAAGAAATGGTCATACTCATGACCCATTCTCAATCCAAATGAAGCTTTTCACAAAGCTTTTCCTTAATCCAAGATTAAGCTATACTTGAAGCCAAATTAATGGCTTTTTTCTATGCTTTTAGTTTATGCATATTGATGATTCAATCCATTATGGATTGATGATCCAATTAGAGACCATTCTAATTATTTCCTTAATGACAAGCTTTATTCCTTAGAAAAAATTGAGATTTATCAGTCATAGTAGCGGAGCTATGGCAAAATTTTTATAGAAATTACGCATAAAATAATTTCATAAAAAGAGGACTTCCTACCATATTCTAGGAACTATTATCCTAGATTAATTAAAAGAATTTTATTATACATGGAGATGTGGATGTTTGCATGTAGATGTAGATGTATGGATGTGAGTGTGAATGTGGAGGTGGATATATGCATGGAGATGTGGATGTATGCATGTAGAAGTAGATGTATAGATGAGGATGTAAATAGAGATGTGGATGGATGCATGTAGATGTAGATGTATAGATGTGGATGTGAATGGAGATGTAGATGTATGCATGTAGATGTAGATGTATAGATGTGGATGTGGATGTATGCATGTAGATGTGGATGTATGCATGTAGATGTAGATGTATAGATGTAGATGTGGATGTGGGGGTGGATGGATGCATGTAGATGTAGATGTATAGATGTAGATGTGAATGGAGATGTGGATGTATGCATGTAGATGTAGATGTATAGATGTAGATGTGGATGGAGATGTGGATGTATGCATGTAGATGTAGATGTATAGATGTAGATGTGGATGTGGAGGTGGATGGATGCATGTAGATGTAGATGGAGATGTGGGTGTATGCATGTGGATGTAGGTGTATAGATGTAGATGTGTATGTAGAGGTGGATGTATGTAGATGTGGATGTAGAGGTGGATGTATGCATGTAGATGTAGATGTATAGATGTGGATGTGAATGTGGAGGTGGGTGTATGCATATAGATGCAGATGTATGGAGGTGAATGTGAATGTGGATGTGGATGTGGATGTATGCATAGAGATGTAGATGTATGCATGTAGATGTGAATGTACGCATATAGATGTGGATGTATGGATGTGAATATACGATATGTGATGTGAGGGAATCTGAAGTGATGAGATGGAAATGATGTGATGGGATGAGTATACATATAAAGGGAATATGGAATAAGTAATGTAGATTGATGAGGGATAATGTGGAAAAATGAAAGTTAAAATAGAAATTGTATTGTAAACTGTTTGTAAATGCTGTTTGTAAATGATTGTTTTATGTCAAGAATGCTGGGGGGAGCATTTTGACCGTCTTGTGATTAAGGTCGTGATGGTAAAGTTGCAACTGCTGACGGGGAGTCAATGAAGGACGTCTCGCGTAGCAAGGTCGGCCGAGGTCTTGACCAGCCTCGGTGCGATTAAAATGGTGAGCTTCCGGTACGGTGGATGAGGGGCCAAGGAAGCGGCCTATGCGTGAAGCGCTAGGTCACCTGCAAAGGATCCTAGAGGGTTCTGACCATACGGTGCTCGGGCTCTGGGTCGCCTAGGATACCCACGCGTGCGTCGAGGAAGATATTGGAACAGAGTTGGAGTTGTTTTCTGAAATCGGGCATGGATCTGGTTGATTGACCTTGCTGGTCTTCAATGGATGAGTCCATGGCTCCTTATATGGATCTGTTGGTTGATCTTGCTGATCTTCAACGAGAGTCCATCTTGATAAGTGATTATATTGCCAAGTATTATGGGCTAGGAATTAGGAAACGGCCCCTGTGTGGACAGGTGGTGAGCGTCCTAGTTGCCAATGATGCCATAGATACTCTGATGAAGGAATGATGGGAAAATTAAGGATCAACTGGATAAATTGGAAGATGGTGATCAGTGATACTATGGTTTTATTAAAGGATTGTTTTAAACTGGTTGAATCTGTGAAAAGGCAATTTCATATTGGGTGTGTGAGTGGTGTGACTAGTTTTATTTTTGCATGAACATCCGGCTAGGGGGCCTTGGAACTCTTTTTCTTGGTACCCGGGACAAAACCTAACCAAATTCTTAATTGGATCCCATCACTACAGTGGTTGGGCGGTTGGCTAACCCATGGGACTGGATGGGGTTAGGCTGGACTGATGGATCCGTAAATCGAGACTCAAACTTTTGTTTTTACGATAGAAAAAATAAATCCCGGACAGTAACTGTTCTATGGATAGGAATCAACGGCTGTGCCTCTTGAATGGGGAAAAAAGCGTTGATCCCAATGATCCAAGTGCAAGTTTCTTCCTTGAACTGACTAAGTATCTTATAGATGTAATTGGATCATCTCGATCAGAAATGATCTTGACTACGTTAGAGTAAAAAGTTATCCTGGTGGAATCGCCCGTGCTTTCCGATTAAGGAAGTTTTTCCAGGTTCGATTTTTGGAACAACCAACGGATTAGTCTCTTATCCGGATATCCCCTGTGGGCGAGGCCCCGAGTGTGGGACCCCTGTCCTGCGCGAGAAGCGCTACTTCCGCTGCCAGTACCCCGAATCCGTTTCTCGGTGGGAACAGGGATCTTACACATCCATGCATCAATCATTGATCTCTTGAACTCATCTAGCATTGTTTGAAATATCTCATGGTCCTCCTTCGTCCACACTTTCTTGTCACAGAAATTAAACATAGTGTCTAGAGATTTTCACACCTTGGCTTTCCCTGTTCTTGCTTGACCACTGTCTGCATGGTCTACTACTGCATTGTGAACGCACTTCCATCTGTTGTATTTTACGATGATCTGCACTGATCCTCTTCTTCTACAACCTTCTCGTGTTGGTTCAAATAGAAACCTTCTTGCTTTAACACCCCCAACGGAAGGTTTCTTAGGTACATAGGCTTCCCATCCTTAGACCTTTTTTCATCTTGTTCAATTTTTGCTTGTCCACCATGCAAACCAATGTCTGCTAGTGCTTTGATAGATGTAAACTTTGCTGTATTAGGCTGTAGAGTCCATGCAAAACATATGTATAAAAACAAGAGTTTTTCAATGATTCTGCCAAAGAGCACGCATTGTACAAATGTGGACACTTTGTTGACAATGGAATATCAAGAATTGGCTTGAAGTTTGGGTCTTGGAAGTGCCTATATGATGCCTTCTTCCGATACCTCTTATCAAACACCTTTGCACTGCACATGCAATATAAGCATGGACTTTTTGAATTGGCACCCTTTGACACATTGTGCATACATTTCAGAGTTTTAAGATCACCCACCATATGCCACTCCACCTTTTATTGTCCAATGCCTTCCACATCCAAGATTTTGCCATTTCTTTGCTCGGTCGCTGATGATCTTGGGTATTGTTGTCTTATGAAAGACCCAATCTAGAACATCAAAATTCTCTAATTCTACTTGCAATACATAAGAAACATAGGAATGCAACACCCATTAGTGTTTTTTATATGTAATTCTTTTTCACAAACATATCCGAGTCTAATAAATTTTAACTCAAACGATCCCAAAGACAATATACTGTTTTCATATTGAACACTAAACTCTCTAGGATCGTCTTTTAGAATAGATGTTTCAAGTGCCCTCTTCATCAGTGTGATGGTAAACCTTTCTAACTCTCTCTCCTTCACAATTTGAGACTCATCAAGCTTTAGCACAAATTTGAGGACACCATCACATTCTTTAGGAGTAACTTCAAGCAATTGAACAACATATGATTGTAAGGCCTCCAAGTCGTAGAAAATATTATTATATCTATTGTAGACCACATCTCTTGTTGGTGCAGCATAGGTGTCTTCAATATGAACTGGGATTCCCAGTGCTTGTAGTACCTCGTCGTTGTAAGATCCCTGTTCCCACCGAGCAACGGATTCGGGGTACTGGCAGTGGAAGTAGCGCTTCTTGCGTGGGACAGGGGTCCCACACTCGGGGCCTCGCCCACGGATATCCGGATAAGAGACTAATCCGTCGGTTATTCCAAAACCGAACCCGGAAAAACTTCCTTTACCGGAAAGCACGGGCGATTCCACCAGGATAACTTTTTACTCTAACGTAGTCAAGATCATTTCTGATCGAGATGATCCAATTACATCTATAAGATACTTAGTCAGTTCAAGGAAGAAACTTGCACTTGGATCATTGGGATCAACGCTTTTTTCCCCATTCAAGAGGCACAGCCGTTGATTTCTATCCATAGAACAGTTACTGTCCGGGATTTATTTTTTCTATCGTAAAAACAAAAGTTTGAGTCTCGATTTACGGATCCATCAGTCCAGCCTAACCCCATCCAATCCCATGGGTTAGCCAACCGCCCAACCACTGTAGTGATGGGATCCAATTAAGAATTTGGTTAGGTTTTGTCCCGGGTACTAAGGAAAAGAGTTCCAAGGCCCCCTAGCCGGATGTTCATGCAAAATAAAACTAGTCACACCACTTACACACCCAATATGAAATTGCCTTTTCACACATTCAACCAGTTTAAAACAATCCTTTAAAAAAACCATAGTATCACTGATCACCATCTTCCAATTTATCTTGTTGATTCTCAATTTTCCCATCATTCCTTCATCAGAGTATCTATGGCATCATTGGTAACTAGGACGCTCACCACCTGTCCACTCAGGGGCCGTTTCCTAATCCCTAGCCCATAATACTCGGCAATATAATCACTTATCAAGATGGACTCTCGTTGAAGATCAGCAAGATCAACCAACAGATCCATATAAAGAGCCATGGACTCATCCATTGAAGACCAGCAAGGTCAATCAACCAGATCCATGCCCGATTTCAGAAAACAACTCCAACTCTGTTCCAATATCTTCCTCGACGCACGCGTGGGTATCCTAGGCGACCCCCCCGAGCCCGAGCACCGTATGGTCAGCACCCTCTAGGATCCTTCGCAGGTGACCTAGCGCTTCACTCATAGGCCGCTTCCTTGGCCCCTCATCCACCGTACCGGAAGCTCACCATTTTAATCACACCGAGGCTGGTCAAGACCTCGGCCGACCTTGCTACGCGAGACGTCCTTCATTGACTCTCCGTCAGTAGTTGCAACATTATATTATCAGTTAGGTCTCCACGACCTTAATCACAAGATAGTCACAATGCTCCCCCAGCAATCTTGACATAAAACAGTCATTTATAAACAGCATTTACAAACAATCATTTATAAACAGCATTTACAAACAGTTTACAATACAGTTTACAATACAATTTCTATTTTTACTTTCATTTTTCCACATTATCCCTCATCAATCCACATTACTTATTCCATATTCCATTTATATGTATACTCATCCCATCACATCATTTTCCATCTCAACACTTCATATTCCTTCACATCACATATCATATATTCACATCCATACATATATTCAGATCTCCACATCCACATCCACATTCACATCCACACATCCACATCTACATCCATACATCTATTTTCACATCCACATCTACATGCACATTCATGCATCCACATTCATACATCCACATCTACATGCACATTCACATCTATACATCCACATCTATATGCGTACATTCATACATCCACATCTACATGCACATTCACATCCATACATCCACATCCACATCTATATGCATCCACATTCATCCACATTCATACATCCACATCTACATGCACATTCACATCCATACATCCACATCTATATGCGTACATTCTCATCTACATGCATACATCCACATCTCTATGCATACATCCACATCCACATCCACATTCACATTCTCCTCATACATCTACATCTACATGCATACATCCACCTCCACATCTACATCCACATCTATACCTCCACATCTACATCCACATCTATATATCTACATCTACATGCATACATCCACCTCCACATCCACATCCACATCTACATCTACATGCATACAACCACCTCCACATCCACATCCGTATCTATACATCTACATCTACATGTATACACCCACATCCACATCTATACATCTACATCTACATGCATACATCTACATTTCCATTCACATCCACATCTACACATCTACATCTACTTGCATCCATCCACATCTCTATTTACATCCTCATCTATACATCTACTTCTACATGTATACATTCACATCTCCATGCATACTTCCACCTCCACATTCACACTCACATCCATACATCTACATCTACATGCAAACATCCACATCTCCATGCATAATAAAATTCTTTTAATTAATCTAGGATGATAGTTCCTAGAATATGGTAGAAAGTCCTCTTTTTTATGTTTTGAATGAATTTATTTTATGCGTAATTTCTATAAAAATTTTGCCATAGCTCCGCTACTATGACTGATAAATCTCAATTTTTTTCTAAGGAATAAAGCTTATCATTAAGGAAATAATTAGAATGGTCTCTAATTGGGTCATCAATCCATAATGGATTGAATCATCAATGTGCATAAACTAAAAGCATAGAAAAAAGCCATTAATTTGGCCTCAAGCATAGCTTAATCTTGGATTAAGGAAAAGCTTTATGAAAAGTTCCATTTGGATTGAGAATGGGTCATGAGTATGACTATTTCTTGAGTGAGAGAGAGAAATTACATAAAAACCATTAGAATTTAAACATAAATGAAAATTAACTTCAATAGAATTTATTAAATTATGTAACTCTTCACTACTTTTCACCAATTAACTTCAATAGCATTTAAAAAACCATACCAATTAAACTTCTCAAGCTTGAGAGGGGTTGATAAGAGAGAATCATTGAGTAATTATAGAAAAGATCAAAATTCAATATACTTACCTTATAATTTGCTTGATTCTTTATTCACGGAAGAGGCCCCCAACCAATCAATTGGTTTAGTATGTTGATGGAGCCACCAATGGGGATTGAAGAAAGAGAGAAGTGTCAAAAACTAGTGAATTATTAAAGAATTCACAGTTCTTGGCTTAGGTGGAGTAACAAAGCATAAGACATTATATATTTTGGCTTAGGTGGAGTAGAGTAACAAGCATAAGACAATATATATTTTGGCTTAGGTGGAGTAGAGTAACAAGAATAAGACACTCTATATTTTGGCTTAGGTGGAGTAGAGTAACAAAGCATAAGACACTCTATATTTTGGCTTAGGTGGAGTAGAGTAACAAAGCAAAAGACACTCTATATTTTGGCTTAGGTGGAGTAGAGTAACAAGCATAAGACACTCTATATTTTGGCTTAGGTGGAGTAGAGTAACAAAGCATAAGACACTCTATATTTTGGCTTAGGTGGAGTAGAGTAATAAAGCATAAGACACTCTATATTTTTCAACAAGGGAAGGCTTCTATTTATAGGAAAATTTGAGCTCCTAACCAAACAAATTGATTCTAGAATTTTCCAAGTCAGTTAGGTCACTTTTTGACCATTTTTAGGTCAGTTAAGCTAACTTTTTGGAACTAGTCTTGAATTAGGAGAGAGGAGAGATGAAATATCTCAATTTTTATGAGTTTAAAACTCATTCAAGCATGTGAAATATGCACCTCCTTTAAAGAACTCTCCTTCCTTACATATATGTCATAGTTTTTTTATTAATAAACCTTGTACATTTTCAACTCTTCATCTTATGTGAAATATGCACCTCCTTTAAAATTCCCCTTCCTTACATATGTGTCATAATGGAATCATTTTAATATTGTTCATAGTTTTTTACTAATAAACCTTGTACATTTTCAACTCTTCATCTTATGTGAGCATTTAAGGGACTCCCCTTCCTTACATATGTGTCATAATAAAATCATTATATTCAAAATATCTCATATTTTTAATATTGCTCATAGTTTTTTACTAATAAACCTTGTACATTTTCAACTCTTCATCTTATGTGAGCATTTAAGGGACTCCCCTTCCTTACATATGTGTCATAATAAAATCATTATATTCAAAATATCTCATATTTTTAATATTGCTCATAGTTTTTACTAATAAACCTTGTACATTTTCAACTCTCCACCTCAAGTGAGCATTTACTCATTTTTGGGTATTTTCTTTTTACAATTTGGATTTATCTCCTCCCTACACATGGATTGATGCTATTGGCTCATAGGAACCTTAATTGGACCATAGTCTAAAGATTTCTGAAAATCTAGACCTTTAGGCTAAGGTTCTTCATACCTATTTCTAATTAATTCCAATTGCACATTGGAAAATTCTTTTTAAATTTCTGTTTCAGGGGAACTCATCTGAATTATAAGAGATATTTTTCTATCCAAAAATATTCAAAATCTGAATATTCTCTCTCTAGAATATTTTCTCTCTCTAGGTTAAAACAGCCACAAACAAGATTTCTTATATTTCAGAAAAGGGAATTGATTACAGGGGAATATACTAGACATCAAAAAGGGGGTTGGGGGAGGAATCTTACATTCTACCCCACTTAAAAAATGCGAGATGTCCTCATCTCGCAACTTGGGATAATTTCGCAAGATGCACGAATATGAGACTTAGAGAAAATTTTAATCACGATTAACCACCAAGAAAAGTCTTAAAGAGAGCAAGATTCAAAATAAGAACAAGATTTAAACTTTATTCATTCACGGAACTTATACAGTAAAGATAGAAGAACTCTTTACACTTCCATAAGCCCGTCCATCATATGGTCACAAAAGCAATCCTCACAAGCTACACAAGTATAGGGTAACTCATCTATGGGAATGATTCTGCTGGTTATTGCCGCACCTATCTCAGTGGTATGAGGTGATCTAACAAAAGGACCTCTGAGAGGCAAGCCAAAAACGGGATAAAGGCATATCTTTTCTAAGAAGACCCGCTCAGAAAACCCAAGATGCCTTGATCTCATGACGCAGTAGTATCGGGGACCCAAACCCAAAGCTTCAATAGCCATGGCCAAGCGGACATTGTTACGAAAGTGCTGCTGACCCCAGGGTGTTACCCTAGTTATGTTTTGATAGGTCCGCCATTTGGTCTGCGCTACAGAAGTTCGAGGAAAAAGTGAGCGCTCATACTGTTCTATAAAGTCTTTCTTCACAGACTCTCTTGCATCTTGAAGGTGAGAAATCATCAGGGATAAAACTAATTCCTGTTGCCAAGCCATGAAGGAGATTAAGAAAGAAAGGAGATTGATGGGAGTAAGATTACTGTGAGCGACAAGTAAAAGTTACGACTTATATAAAGGAAGGAGCTAGCGTAACCTAGAAGCCAACGGTAACTTGCCACTGAATTTTTACCGTCTTTCCATGATTTGCGTTTGACACATTTTTCTATAGAAGGCATTAAGAAATTTGAGATGAGGGTATAAAAGAAACTTGTAGGCTAAGTCGCCTACTTTCATTGAATTCAGATATAAGGGTCACAATATCTGGGGGATAACTTCTTATACTCCCCAAGAGATAAAGAACTTCTTTTGGGCCGTACTCGAATGAAAACCAAAACCTTGGTATCCAAAACACCGATTCTCACTTCTGAACTCATTGTTCTAAATCCTTAAAACAGGTGGGACTCCTAAGAAGTATTCTAGGGAAAGGGTCTTCCTTTTTTAAACAGAAACTTTCTTTTATTTTAGAGAGGGAATAATTATAAGATCAGAAAGGGAGATTCTTACTCCTGTATACCTCGAAGGCTGGGGGGAATCTTACAGTCGTTTACTTGTTTACGCATTTTTTTTACCAAAGAAGGATTTGGCAATAATGATCCTTTCATACTAGAATCCTTCATCTTTTCCTGTAGTCTTATAAATGGTTGAGTACCCTCTGTGTGATATACCAGCCTCATCAAGTATTGCCTAGATGTCATGTGGATTGAGTTGAGTCTCTTTGAAAAAGAAATCTATTTGCTTTTTTGAGACCTTCTTATATTTCTTCTCGTTCATCAGTGCTTCAGCATACTGGCGATCTGAAAGAAGACTTAAATGTGCGCGAGAAGGTTCCGATCGTTGATTTTTTATTAGGGTGCAATAATGATCTGATATCACATTGAAATGTAAAAATTGATATACATGAACATATGCAATAATGATTGCTATTCATAAAATATCACAATAGAAATAATAAACCAGTTAATAGAAAGGAGCTTAGCTTCATTTCCTCATCCCTTAGTTTTTTTTGTTGTCTATAGAGACCTAATGAGGTCTACTTATGTCTTAATTCAGACATTTGTTTTTCAAGACCATTATAACTTCTGCACACACAATGCTTCATGGTTTTCTTCAAATGAATGTTCTCCTTCTCAAACAAACCTCTTTGTAATTTAAGAACATTGCTTGTTGCTTCCAAATGATGTGTATATCCTAGGAGCCCATTATAGCCATCTCCAACAAAGTTAAGCAGAGATGTTATATTCCTAAATGGGGGTGTGGAGTTTGTAAAAGGGTCTTTTGGATATAACCTCCCATCAATCCATAAATCTATGTTTTTCTTCCCTTGCATCCTGAACATTTCTTTAGAAGCAGTACACAAAATATTAGGTTATTTCTCCTACTTAGAGGTTCACATTCATGTTCAAGCTCGATGTGCAGGTTGTAGATGTCTCTTTTCTCTGTATTCCTCCTTGCTCTTGATCCCTCTTCCATCCTCTTGATCCCTCTTCCATCCTCTTGATCCTCTCTGTGTTCCTCCTTGCTCTTGATCAATAGAAAAATCTGAATGGAAAGAGAAAGGTGCCAAAATAGTAAAAAGAAGTAAAGAGTCGAACTAATTTACGAGAAAAATCTTGATTTTGAAGGTACCAGTACTTGCAAACTTTGATATGTAAAACCTTTAAAATTTGAGGCGAAGTTTCTTGCAGGGAGGGAACTCAAACTATTTTTGGATGATCCTTGGTTCAAAATTTAAGAAATATTCTATTTCGTTGTACGTAGAGATTAGCCATTAAACTTGGAGAATTGACCAATTCATTGTTCACATAGTACATATAGTACATGAACGGATTGAAGACTTTGAGAAATAGCAATATTCTATTATTTTTATGTACATTTAAGAATAGAAATATATCTTCTACATCCTATGAAAATGCTAAGAGAAAATACACCAAGATCAATTTCACCTTATTTTTTAGGCTTTTTGGATTCTCTCTCTAAGCTTAGTTGCCACTTCTTAGAGGGCCCAAAGTTGAGTCCAAAATTCCCCTAGTCTCTCGTACATTTGGTCCTTTTGTCCTTTTTCCCTCACATGGTATCAGAGCTATCGAAAGCACACAGCATGGATCATCAACTCGCACTCTTGGAGGACCAATTCTTCTCACCAAAAGTTGATTCTCCAAACTCTGATCTGGACCACATAGGAATGGGACTTCTTACTCAGTGGAGAGTCTCGTTCAAGATGTTACTTTGGGAGACAATCAACCCGTCACCTCAAGTTCACCACCTTTTCCATCATAATTGCAAAGCCCTCTCTGCCACGTAGATCACATCAGCGTCACATATCTGTTTTATAGTTACAGGATGTTGCAAAGCCATCTTCAAAAAGGGCAAGGAGTAGTATAAGTATATTCCTATCTCTTGTAATAATATTCTCTCTCGTATAATGTCATGACACTTTTGCATATGATCATTTCTGAATTTGAAATGTTAATCATGGATCTATGGGTATCCAAATCTTTCCATTTCTTTGTTTTGTTCCTCACAACTCTGCATGCTTAATCCTTGCATTGCATCTCCTCTATATATCTTGTTTTCTTTCTTTATTCACAAGTTTTACTATTGATTAATTTTAGACGCTTTGAACTGTTGCTTCTTTTTGGCTTTGTGTACAAGCTTTCTATATGTCCAGTGATGTAATTCCTCTAAACTGTTAGGTTTTTTTGCTGCTCGACCATGTCTTGTATGATTGAAATACCCAAAGCGTGCTTGATAATGTGTTTTCTCTATTCCCTCGGTTGACCATATTGATAAACTACCATACTTCTTTGCAAACCAAGGGGTATGATGGTATATAATATGCTTCAAGAGAATAAAAGAACACATTAATTAGAATATTTTTCAATATAGAGTATAAAAACTAGCTCAATGCA
Source organism: Cibotium barometz (assembly GCF_041138505.1). NCBI lineage: Eukaryota > Viridiplantae > Streptophyta > Polypodiopsida > Cyatheales > Cibotiaceae > Cibotium > Cibotium barometz. The sequence continues at coordinate 27,749,580 of NC_141066.1, forward strand.
TAATCAATCTAATACCATATAGTGGGTGATGTGTTGATCCATCCATGCATCAATCATTGATCTCTTGAACTCATCTAGCACTGTTTGAAATATCTCATGGTCCTCCTTCGTCCACACTTTCTTGTCATAGAAATTAAACATAGTGTCTAGAGATTTTCACACCTTGGCTTTCCCTGTTCTTGCTTGACCATTGTCTGCATGGTCTACTACTGCATTGTGAACGTACTTCCATCTGTTGTATTTTACGATCTGCATTGATCGTCTTCTTCTACGATCTTCTAGTGTTGGTTCAAATAGAAACCTTCTTGCTTTAACACCCCCAATGGAAGGTTTCTTAGGTACATTCCTCCCATCCTTAGACCTTTTTTCACCTTGTTCAATTTTTGCATGTCCACCATGCAAACCAATGTCTGATAGAACTTTATCTAGTGCTTTGATGGATGTAAACTTTGCTGTATTGGGCTGTAGAAACCATGCAAAACATATGTATAAAAACAAGAGTTTTTCAATGATTCTACAAAGAGCACGCATTGTACAAATGTGGACACTTTGTTGACAATGGAATATCAAGAATTGGCTTGAAGTTTGGGTCTTGCAAGTGCCTATATGATGCCTTCTTCCGATACCTCTTATCAAACACCTTTGCACTGCACATGCAATATAAGCAGGGACTTTTTGAGTTGGCACCCTTTGACACATTGTGCATACATTTCAGAGTTTTAAGATCACCCGCCATATGCCACTCCACCTTTTATTGTCCAATGCCTTCGGGTGGTTGCAAGATGAGGGTACTCACTTTCGTTCACTCTCTCTAAAATTGGGACACCCATGCATCTCGGGCGGAGTACCTCGATCATGATAGTGCCGCGAATCAAAGGACGACACGTGCCTCCCGAGCCTAAATCGACATATCTCGATCGAGATGCCAACTAATGCCACACTAGCAGGTCCGGGTTTCCAGGCGTCATCCATGTCACCAATACATGTCACCGCCACCACAATATCTCGATCGAGATATCTATGCCACTCGGATCCACATCAGGGCCACGCTGTATCCCCGTAGGCATATTTGACTAGCACATCTCCATCGTCCACTTATCTCGAACGAGACATTTACATCCAATCGCGACCATTCATTGTTTGAGGTAATCGGATACAATCTCCACCGTCCCCATATCTCGATCGAGATACTGAGTTCATATCTCAGCCGTCCAAATATCTCGATCGAGATACAGAGATTCAATCTGCACCGTCCGAATATCTCGATCAAGATACGTAGATGCAATATCCACCGTCCAACTATCTCGATCGAGATACGGAAATGCAATCTATACCGTCCATTCACGTACGCTGGAAGATGCGATCTCGGCCGTTTAAATATCTCGATCGAGGTATATAATGAATCTTGACCGTCGAGATACCTTGTCGTGGTAATGCCTTTAAATCGTGGCCATCCATTTACCTCGAACGAGATAGTAATATCAAATCTCAGCCGTCGATCCTTCCCCAACCCTAGAATTAGGTGTGTATCTTGGCCGTATGTTGCACTAACCCTAATATCCAGAGCGTTAATCTTGCAAACCCTAAATTGCATGATGTTTCCGAACCTCGATCGAGGTTATAAAACCGGAAAACTTTTTTTTTTTGCCTCATTTTCACAAGTCGTTTTCACTCTCTTGCTCTCTTGATTTGGATTAGTATTAGTGAGCCCATTAGCTTTGTTTTTAGCTTTATTAGTGCTACTTAGCACTAAGCATTAGACCCTTCACATTAGACCCTTCACATTGGACCCTTCACATTTGGCTTAGGTTTTAGCATGGAGGGCCACGAGGAGGGCCACGAGGAGGGCCGCTCATCTATTGCGGACCTCATCGCGGAGATAGACCGCGAGTTAGCGGCTATCCGACGGAGTGCTAGAGACACTCCGTCTACATTACATATCGTGGAAGACTTGGAGGCGATGCTTGCGTCCCTTCGTAGCCTTCACGATATTGTTTATGTAGATGAGTGGATAGCCCACCATCACGCTGCTCCTGTGTCACATGGCCTGACATATCGTCAGGTCTGTGATCTTGCTCCTATTAGGGATGGGGCTTTCCTAGATCTTTTCCTCGATAGTCGTGGGATAAGGCCCGAGGCGGGCAAGCCCCTCACTATTTCGCGGTGTTCGCATCCTCGTATGGCGGCACATATCTATAGTCGATATGTTGCCGCATATGGGAGGATGCCGAACAACCGCCAGATTCCCATATACTTCGCAAAGCAGTTATATGCGGAGTTTGTCTTAGGGGAGGAGGTCAATTACACCAGTCATCGTCCGGGTGGTGGTGCTGGCCGAGGCCGTCTCCAGGACCAGGGTAGGCGGCCTCCACCAGCCCTTCGTGTAGCACCCACCACAGATCCTTCATTTGTGCCATTGTCGACAGTAGAGGCTCTTGGCACGCAGGTCGGCATTGACGTACGGAGTACCACGGAGAGCATCCAGCACGTGGTGCGCCTATTCTCACGATCAATACCGACGACAGATGTGGAGGTATTTACATATATATTACGTCTTAAGTTTTTTTGGTCATTTATCTTCATGTTTATATGTACTTTTCTATATTTTTACATGAGCAGCATGGTTGATTGTGTCACGCAGGTTCCCACACCTACCACTCAGAGGCTCACTCAGGAGTTGGTAGAGGCGAGAGCGGAGATAGACCGCCTCCGAGCTGCATTACAGATGGCAGAGGCAGCTACTGCAGAGGCACAGCATCTGAGAGAGTCCGACATCCAGCAGGTAGGTTTCTCTTGCACGTTAAAGAGTTATAATTAAGGTCCTAAGTTACAAATTTCTTTAAGTAATACCTAATGAGAGACTAATCAAATATTTTAATGCTTTACTTTTTTGCGTAGGCTCGGACCGAGGTAGAGAGCTCCAGAGCTGAGGCACAGCATCATCAGATTATGGAGCAGATTCCCCAGCACATGGCAGAGCAGCTGATGCTGCATGTTCGAGAGTATCGTAGATCATCGGACGTGACAGTGCCTTACCTACCGTTATATCCACGGCCTGTCTCACAGAGGTTTTTTGACGACCTCTCCCGCAGGATGCACCACCCTTCCTACGTGATGCGTGCTGCTGTTTATGTATCGAGGACATTGATAGTACAGGAGGATATGCCCTAGGATGTGGACATATTTTCCACTTGTCTTGCATCACGCAGGAGCTCGTCCGGTTCTCAGCATGCCCATCCTGCCGTGCACGCGTCGACTTAGTGACGTACAGGGTATTGGGCATCGATGATCTTCACCCAGGCCTTGTACGAGTAGATGCCAGGACTGGCAGGCCAGTCGACTTTACATCAGCTATGGACTTGGGACTCGACGCCTTCGATAGAGCCCAGGAGCCTGAGGTGCCTCCTGAGATAGAGTGGAGCTCACATGAGTTCGACGCTTACCAGAGAGTCCTACATGAGAGCCAGGTGACAGCATATGAGCGCGTGGGTGGTGCTGGCCATAGTGGCACAGCGGCGGGTGATGGTGCTAGCAGCAGTGCTGCTTCTCATGAGCAGCGTGTCCTTACAGCAGAGGAGCTTACACGAGCAGAGTGGCAGACACGCACCATTGCAGATTATAGATTTTGGGTTTACAGACAGAGGCGTCTTGCATTAGCACGACGTAGAGAGAGAGAGAGGGCCATAGCAGCTTTTGGGACTCGTGAGCTCCCGAGTACACCGGCACCAGCTCACGATCCTTCCTTTGAGGCAGACCTCCCCGCAGACATTCGACGAGCCCCACAGCCAGCACAGCCTCCTCGACGTGCACAGCAGCCTCGACGCGCACGTCGACCGGCAGTTAGAGATGACGATTTTGATTGGGTTGCTGTTGATAGTGACTAAACTCAGACTAGCTGGGTTAGCTCACTTACATTGTACTTAGATTTTTGGGCAGTGACTAACCTCAGACTAGCTGGGGTAGCTCATTTTCATTCTGATGTACTTATTTGATGTTTATATCATTATGAGTTTTCTCATTATTGAGTATCATTACATTTTAGTTGATGTTCTTGATTTTATTATATTTTTTAACACTTTGGCTATCATATTGTTTATTGAAAATCTCCATGCCATCGTACCCAAACATGCTCTGATGGGGACCAAACTTTGCAAGCATGGGGAGGGGACCCACCCCCACATGCTTGCAAAGTTTGGTCACAATCAGAACATGTTTGGATTGGTAATTGGTGCCCAGTGCGGGTTTTTGAAGTCTCTTGGTGCTTAAGAGGCCATGGAAAATCCGGGCCTTCCCCATACCATCGTACCCAAACATGCTCTGATGGGGACCAAACTTTGCAAGCATGGGGAGGGGACCCACCCCCACATGCTTGCAAAGTTTGGTCACAATCAGAACATGTTTGGATTGGTAATTGGCGCCCAGTGCGGGTTTTTGAAGTCTCTTGGTGCTTAAGAGGCCATGGAAAATCCGGGCCTTCCCCATACCATCGTACCCAAACATGCTCCGATGGGGACCAAACTTTGCAAGCATGTGGGGGTGGGTCCCCCCCACATGCTTGCAAAGTTTGGTCACAATCAGAGCATGTTTGGATTGGCAATTGGCGCCCAGTGCGGGTTTTTCAAGTCTCTTGGTGCTTAAGAGGCCATGGAAAATCCGGGCCTTCCCCATACCATCGTACCCAAACATGCTCCGATGGGGACCAAACTTTGCAGGCATGTGGGAGTGGGTCACCCCCACATGCTTGCAAAGTTTGGTCATAATCAAAGCATGTTTGGATTGGTAATTGGCGCCCAGTGCGGGTTTTTCAAGTCTCTTGGTGCTTAAGAGGCCATGGAAAATCCAGGCCTTCCACATACCATCGTACCCAAACATGCTCCGATGGGGACCAAACTTTGCAAGCATGTGGGGGTGGGTCCCCCTCACATGCTTGCAAAGTTTGGTCCCCATCAGAGCATGTTTGGATTGGTAATTGGCACCCAGTGCGGGTTTTTCAAGTCTCTTGGTGCTTAAGAGGCCATGAAAAATCCGGGCCTTCCCCATACCATCGTACCCAAACATGCTCTAATGGGGACCAAACTTTGCAAGCATGTGGAGGGGACCCACCCCCACATGCTTGCAAAGTTTGGTCCCCATCAGAGCATGTTTGGATTGGTAATTGGCGCCCAGTGCGGGTTTTTAAAGTCGCTTGGTGCTTAAGAGGCCATGGAAAATCCGGGCCTTCCCCATACCATCGTACCCAAACATGCTCCCAAACTTTGCAAGCATGTGGGGGTGGGTCCCCCCCACATGCTTGCAAAGTTTGGTCACAATCAGAGCATGTTTGGATTGGCAATTGGCGCCCAGTGCGGGTTTTTCAAGTCTCTTGGTGCTTAAGAGGCCATGGAAAATCCGGGCCTTCCCCATACCATCGTACCCAAACATGCTCCGACGGAGACCAAACTTTGCAGGCATGTGGGGGTTACCCACCCCCACATGCTTGCAAAGTTTGGTCACAATCAGAGCATGTTTGAATTGGTAATTGGTGCCCAGTGCGGGGTTTTCAAGTCTCTTGGTGCTTAAGAGGCCATGGAAAATCCGGGCCTTCCCCATACCATCGTACCCAAACATGCTCCGATGGGGACCAAACTTTGCAAGCATGTGGGGGTGGGTCCCCCCCACATGCTTACAAAGTTTGGTCCCTATCAGAGCATGTTTGGATTGGCAATTGGCGCCCAGTGCGGGTTTTTTCAAGTCTCTTGGTGCTTAAGAGGCCATGGAAAATCCGGGCCTTCCCCATACCATCGTACCCAAACATGCTCCGATGGGGACCAAACTTTGCAAGAATGTGGGGGGTGGGTCCCCCCCACATGCTTGCAAAGTTTGGTCCCCATCAGAGCATATTTGGATTGGCAATCGGCGCCCAGTGCGGGTTTTTCAAGTCTCTTGGTGCTTAAGAGGCCATGGAAAATCCGGGCCTTCCCCATACCATCATACCCAAACATGCTCCGATGGGGACCAAACTTTGCAGGCATGTGGGGGTGACCCACCCCCACATGCTTGCAAAGTTTGGTCACAATCAGAGCATGTTTGGATTGGCAATTGGCGCCCAGTGCTGCAGGGTTTTCAAGTCTCTTGGTGCTTAAGAGGCCATGGAAAATCCGGGCCTTCCCCATACCATCGTACCCAAACATGCTCCGATGGGGACCAAACTTTGCAAGCATGTGGGGGTGGGTCCCCCCCACATGCTTGCAAAGTTTGGTCCCCATCAGAGCATGTTTGGATTGGCAATTGGTGCCCAGTGCGGGTTTTTTCAAGTCTCTTGGTGCTTAAGAGGCCATGGAAAATCCGGGCCTTCCCCATACCATCATACCCAAACATGCTCCGATGGGGACCAAACTTTGCAGGCATGTGGGAGTGGGTCACCCCCACATGCTTGCAAAGTTTGGTCATAATCAAAGCATGTTTGGATTGGTAATTGGCGCCCAGTGCGGGTTTTTCAAGTCTCTTGGTGCTTAAGAGGCCATGGAAAATCCAGGCCTTCCCCATACCATCGTACCCAAACATGCTCCGATGGGGACCAAACTTTGCAAGCATGTGGGGGTGGGTCCCCCCCACATGCTTGGAAAGTTTGGTCCCCATCAGAGCATGTTTGGATTGGTAATTGGCACCCAGTGCGGGTTTTTCAAGTCTCTTGGTGCTTAAGAGGCCATGAAAAATCCGGGCCTTCCCCATACCATCGTACCCAAACATGCTCTAATGGGGACCAAACTTTGCAAGCATGTGGAGGGGACCCACCCCCACATGCTTGCAAAGTTTGGTCCCCACCATCAGAGCATGTTTGGATTGGTAATTGGCGCCCAGTGATGGTTTTTAAAGTCGCTTGGTGCTTAAGAGGCCATGGAAAATCCGGGCCTTCCCCATACCATCGTACCCAAACATGCTCCCAAACTTTGCAAGCATGTGGGGGTGGGTCCCCCCCACATGCTTGCAAAGTTTGGTCACAATCAGAGCATGTTTGGATTGGCAATTGGCGCCCAGTGCGGGTTTTTCAAGTCTCTTGGTGCTTAAGAGGCCATGGAAAATCCGGGCCTTCCCCATACCATCGTACCCAAACATGCTCCGATGGGGACCAAACTTTGCAGGCATGTGGGAGTGGGTCACCCCCACATGCTTGCAAAGTTTGGTCATAATCAAAGCATGTTTGGATTGGTAATTGGCGCCCAGTGCGGGTTTTTCAAGTCTCTTGGTGCTTAAGAGGCCATGGAAAATCCAGGCCTTCCCCATACCATCGTACCCAAACATGCTCCGATGGGGACCAAACTTTGCAAGCATGTGGGGGTGGGTCCCCCGCACATGCTTGGAAAGTTTGGTCCCCATCAGAGCATGTTTGGATTGGTAATTGGCACCCAGTGCGGGTTTTTCAAGTCTCTTGGTGCTTAAGAGGCCATGAAAAATCCGGGCCTTCCCCATACCATCGTACCCAAACATGCTCTAATGGGGACCAAACTTTGCAAGCATGTGGAGGGGACCCACCCCCACATGCTTGCAAAGTTTGGTCCCCATCAGAGCATGTTTGGATTGGTAATTGGCGCCCAGTGCGGGTTTTTAAAGTCGCTTGGTGCTTAAGAGGCCATGGAAAATCCGGGCCTTCCTCATACCATCGTACCCAAACATGCTCCCAAACTTTGCAAGCATGTGGGGGTGGGTCCCCCCCACATGCTTGCAAAGTTTGGTCACAATCAGAGCATGTTTGGATTGGCAATTGGCGCCCAGTGCGGGTTTTTCAAGTCTCTTGGTGCTTAAGAGGCCATGGAAAATCCGGGCCTTCCCCATACCATCGTACCCAAACATGCTCCGACGGAGACCAAACTTTGCAGGCATGTGGGGGTTACCCACCCCCACATGCTTGCAAAGTTTGGTCACAATCAGAGCATGTTTGAATTGGTAATTGGTGCCCAGTGCGGGGTTTTCAAGTCTCTTGGTGCTTAAGAGGCCATGGAAAATCCGGGCCTTCCCCATACCATCGTACCCAAACATGCTCCGATGGGGACCAAACTTTGCAAGCATGTGGGGGTGGGTCCCCCCCACATGCTTACAAAGTTTGGTCCCTATCAGAGCATGTTTGGATTGGCAATTGGCGCCCAGTGCGGGTTTTTTCAAGTCTCTTGGTGCTTAAGAGGCCATGGAAAATCCGGGCCTTCCCCATACCATCGTACCCAAACATGCTCCGATGGGGACCAAACTTTGCAAGCATGTGGGGGGTGGGTCCCCCCCACATGCTTGCAAAGTTTGGTCCCCATCAGAGCATATTTGGATTGGCAATCGGCGCCCAGTGCGGGTTTTTCAAGTCTCTTGGTGCTTAAGAGGCCATGGAAAATCCGGGCCTTCCCCATACCATCATACCCAAACATGCTCCGATGGGGACCAAACTTTGCAGGCATGTGGGGGTGACCCACCCCCACATGCTTGCAAAGTTTGGTCACAATCAGAGCATGTTTGGATTGGCAATTGGCGCCCAGTGCTGCAGGGTTTTCAAGTCTCTTGGTGCTTAAGAGGCCATGGAAAATCCGGGCCTTCCCCATACCATCGTACCCAAACATGCTCCGATGGGGACCAAACTTTGCAAGCATGTGGGGGTGGGTCCCCCCCACATGCTTGCAAAGTTTGGTCCCCATCAGAGCATGTTTGGATTGGCAATTGGTGCCCAGTGCGGGTTTTTTCAAGTCTCTTGGTGCTTAAGAGGCCATGGAAAATCCGGGCCTTCCCCATACCATCATACCCAAACATGCTCCGATGGGGACCAAACTTTGCAGGCATGTGGGAGTGGGTCACCCCCACATGCTTGCAAAGTTTGGTCATAATCAAAGCATGTTTGGATTGGTAATTGGCGCCCAGTGCGGGTTTTTCAAGTCTCTTGGTGCTTAAGAGGCCATGGAAAATCCAGGCCTTCCCCATACCATCGTACCCAAACATGCTCCGATGGGGACCAAACTTTGCAAGCATGTGGGGGTGGGTCCCCCCCACATGCTTGGAAAGTTTGGTCCCCATCAGAGCATGTTTGGATTGGTAATTGGCACCCAGTGCGGGTTTTTCAAGTCTCTTGGTGCTTAAGAGGCCATGAAAAATCCGGGCCTTCCCCATACCATCGTACCCAAACATGCTCTAATGGGGACCAAACTTTGCAAGCATGTGGAGGGGACCCACCCCCACATGCTTGCAAAGTTTGGTCCCCACCATCAGAGCATGTTTGGATTGGTAATTGGCGCCCAGTGATGGTTTTTAAAGTCGCTTGGTGCTTAAGAGGCCATGGAAAATCCGGGCCTTCCCCATACCATCGTACCCAAACATGCTCCCAAACTTTGCAAGCATGTGGGGGTGGGTCCCCCCCACATGCTTGCAAAGTTTGGTCACAATCAGAGCATGTTTGGATTGGCAATTGGCGCCCAGTGCGGGTTTTTCAAGTCTCTTGGTGCTTAAGAGGCCATGGAAAATCCGGGCCTTCCCCATACCATCGTACCCAAACATGCTCCGATGGGGACCAAACTTTGCAGGCATGTGGGAGTGGGTCACCCCCACATGCTTGCAAAGTTTGGTCATAATCAAAGCATGTTTGGATTGGTAATTGGCGCCCAGTGCGGGTTTTTCAAGTCTCTTGGTGCTTAAGAGGCCATGGAAAATCCAGGCCTTCCCCATACCATCGTACCCAAACATGCTCCGATGGGGACCAAACTTTGCAAGCATGTGGGGGTGGGTCCCCCGCACATGCTTGGAAAGTTTGGTCCCCATCAGAGCATGTTTGGATTGGTAATTGGCACCCAGTGCGGGTTTTTCAAGTCTCTTGGTGCTTAAGAGGCCATGAAAAATCCGGGCCTTCCCCATACCATCGTACCCAAACATGCTCTAATGGGGACCAAACTTTGCAAGCATGTGGAGGGGACCCACCCCCACATGCTTGCAAAGTTTGGTCCCCATCAGAGCATGTTTGGATTGGTAATTGGCGCCCAGTGCGGGTTTTTAAAGTCGCTTGGTGCTTAAGAGGCCATGGAAAATCCGGGCCTTCCTCATACCATCGTACCCAAACATGCTCCCAAACTTTGCAAGCATGTGGGGGTGGGTCCCCCCCACATGCTTGCAAAGTTTGGTCACAATCAGAGCATGTTTGGATTGGCAATTGGCGCCCAGTGCGGGTTTTTCAAGTCTCTTGGTGCTTAAGAGGCCATGGAAAATCCGGGCCTTCCCCATACCATCGTACCCAAACATGCTCCGACGGAGACCAAACTTTGCAGGCATGTGGGGGTTACCCACCCCCACATGCTTGCAAAGTTTGGTCACAATCAGAGCATGTTTGAATTGGTAATTGGTGCCCAGTGCGGGGTTTTCAAGTCTCTTGGTGCTTAAGAGGCCATGGAAAATCCGGGCCTTCCCCATACCATCGTACCCAAACATGCTCCGATGGGGACCAAACTTTGCAAGCATGTGGGGGTGGGTCCCCCCCACATGCTTACAAAGTTTGGTCCCTATCAGAGCATGTTTGGATTGGCAATTGGCGCCCAGTGCGGGTTTTTTCAAGTCTCTTGGTGCTTAAGAGGCCATGGAAAATCCGGGCCTTCCCCATACCATCGTACCCAAACATGCTCCGATGGGGACCAAACTTTGCAAGCATGTGGGGGGTGGGTCCCCCCCACATGCTTGCAAAGTTTGGTCCCCATCAGAGCATATTTGGATTGGCAATCGGCGCCCAGTGCGGGTTTTTCAAGTCTCTTGGTGCTTAAGAGGCCATGGAAAATCCGGGCCTTCCCCATACCATCATACCCAAACATGCTCCGATGGGGACCAAACTTTGCAGGCATGTGGGGGTGACCCACCCCCACATGCTTGCAAAGTTTGGTCACAATCAGAGCATGTTTGGATTGGCAATTGGCGCCCAGTGCTGCAGGGTTTTCAAGTCTCTTGGTGCTTAAGAGGCCATGGAAAATCCGGGCCTTCCCCATACCATCGTACCCAAACATGCTCCGATGGGGACCAAACTTTGCAAGCATGTGGGGGTGGGTCCCCCCCACATGCTTGCAAAGTTTGGTCCCCATCAGAGCATGTTTGGATTGGCAATTGGTGCCCAGTGCGGGTTTTTTCAAGTCTCTTGGTGCTTAAGAGGCCATGGAAAATCCGGGCCTTCCCCATACCATCATACCCAAACATGCTCCGATGGGGACCAAACTTTGCAGGCATGTGGGAGTGGGTCACCCCCACATGCTTGCAAAGTTTGGTCATAATCAAAGCATGTTTGGATTGGTAATTGGCGCCCAGTGCGGGTTTTTCAAGTCTCTTGGTGCTTAAGAGGCCATGGAAAATCCGGGCCTTCCCCATACCATCGTACCCAAACATGCTCCGATGGGGACTAAACTTTGCAAGCATGTGGGGGTGGGTCCCCCCCACATGCTTGGAAAGTTTGGTCCCCATCAGAGCATGTTTGGATTGGTAATTGGCACCCAGTGCGGGTTTTTCAAGTCTCTTGGTGCTTAAGAGGCCATGAAAAATCCGGGCCTTCCCCATACCATCGTACCCAAACATGCTCTAATGGGGACCAAACTTTGCAAGCATGTGGAGGGGACCCACCCCCACATGCTTGCAAAGTTTGGTCCCCACCATCAGAGCATGTTTGGATTGGTAATTGGCGCCCAGTGATGGTTTTTAAAGTCGCTTGGTGCTTAAGAGGCCATGGAAAATCCGGGCCTTCCCCATACCATCGTACCCAAACATGCTCCCAAACTTTGCAAGCATGTGGGGGTGGGTCCCCCCCACATGCTTGCAAAGTTTGGTCACAATCAGAGCATGTTTGGATTGGCAATTGGCGCCCAGTGCGGGTTTTTCAAGTCTCTTGGTGCTTAAGAGGCCATGGAAAATCCGGGCCTTCCCCATACCATCGTACCCAAACATGCTCCGATGGGGACCAAACTTTGCAGGCATGTGGGAGTGGGTCACCCCCACATGCTTGCAAAGTTTGGTCATAATCAAAGCATGTTTGGATTGGTAATTGGCGCCCAGTGCGGGTTTTTCAAGTCTCTTGGTGCTTAAGAGGCCATGGAAAATCCAGGCCTTCCCCATACCATCGTACCCAAACATGCTCCGATGGGGACCAAACTTTGCAAGCATGTGGGGGTGGGTCCCCCGCACATGCTTGGAAAGTTTGGTCCCCATCAGAGCATGTTTGGATTGGTAATTGGCACCCAGTGCGGGTTTTTCAAGTCTCTTGGTGCTTAAGAGGCCATGAAAAATCCGGGCCTTCCCCATACCATCGTACCCAAACATGCTCTAATGGGGACCAAACTTTGCAAGCATGTGGAGGGGACCCACCCCCACATGCTTGCAAAGTTTGGTCCCCATCAGAGCATGTTTGGATTGGTAATTGGCGCCCAGTGCGGGTTTTTAAAGTCGCTTGGTGCTTAAGAGGCCATGGAAAATCCGGGCCTTCCTCATACCATCGTACCCAAACATGCTCCCAAACTTTGCAAGCATGTGGGGGTGGGTCCCCCCCACATGCTTGCAAAGTTTGGTCACAATCAGAGCATGTTTGGATTGGCAATTGGCGCCCAGTGCGGGTTTTTCAAGTCTCTTGGTGCTTAAGAGGCCATGGAAAATCCGGGCCTTCCCCATACCATCGTACCCAAACATGCTCCGACGGAGACCAAACTTTGCAGGCATGTGGGGGTTACCCACCCCCACATGCTTGCAAAGTTTGGTCACAATCAGAGCATGTTTGAATTGGTAATTGGTGCCCAGTGCGGGGTTTTCAAGTCTCTTGGTGCTTAAGAGGCCATGGAAAATCCGGGCCTTCCCCATACCATCGTACCCAAACATGCTCCGATGGGGACCAAACTTTGCAAGCATGTGGGGGTGGGTCCCCCCCACATGCTTGCAAAGTTTGGTCCCCATCAGAGCATGTTTGGATTGGCAATTGGCGCCCAGTGCGGGTTTTTTCAAGTCTCTTGGTGCTTAAGAGGCCATGGAAAATCCGAGCCTTCCCCATACCATCGTACCCAAACATGCTCCGATGGGGACCAAACTTTGCAAGCATGTGGGGGGTGGGTCCCCCCCACATGCTTGCAAAGTTTGGTCCCCATCAGAGCATATTTGGATTGGCAATCGGCGCCCAGTGCGGGTTTTTCAAGTCTCTTGGTGCTTAAGAGGCCATGGAAAATCCGGGCCTTCCCCATACCATCATACCCAAACATGCTCCGATGGGGACCAAACTTTGCAGGCATGTGGGGGTGACCCACCCCCACATGCTTGCAAAGTTTGGTCACAATCAGAGCATGTTTGGATTGGCAATTGGCGCCCAGTGCTGCGGGGTTTTCAAGTCTCTTGGTGCTTAAGAGGCCATGGAAAATCCGGGCCTTCCCCATACCATCGTACCCAAACATACTCCGATGGGGAACAAACTTTGCAAGCATGTGGGGGTGGGTCCCCCCCACATGCTTGCAAAGTTTGGTCCCCATCAGAGCATGTTTGGATTGGCAATTGGCGCCCAGTGCGGGTTTTTTCAAGTCTCTTGGTGCTTAAGAGGCCATGGAAAATCCGGGCCTTCCCCATACCATCGTACCCAAACATGCTCCGATGGGGACCAAACTTTGCACGCATGTGGGAGTGGGTCACCCCCACATGCTTGCAAAGTTTGGTCATAATCAAAGAATGTTTGGATTGGTAATTGGCACCCAGTGCGGGTTTTTCAAGTCTCTTGGTGCTTAAGAGGCCATGAAAAATCCGGGCCTTCCCCATACCATCGTACCCAAACATGCTCTAATGGGGACCAAACTTTGCAAGCATGTGGAGGGGACCCACCCCCACATGCTTGCAAAGTTTACTCCCCATCAGAGCATGTTTGGATTGGTAATTGGCGCCCAGTGCGGGTTTATAAAGTCGCTTGGTGCTTAAGAGGCCATGGAAAATCCGGGCCTTCCCCATACCATCGTACCCAAACATGCTCCCAAACTTTGCAAGCATGTGGGGGTGGGTCCCCCCCACATGCTTGCAAAGTTTGGTCACAATCAGAGCATGTTTGAATTGGTAATTGGTGCCCAGTGCGGGGTTTTCAAGTCTCTTGGTGCTTAAGAGGCCATGGAAAATCCGGGCCTTCCCCATACCATCGTACCCAAACATGCTCCGATGGGGACCAAACTTTGCAAGAATCTGGGGGTGGGTCCCCCCCACATGCTTGCAAAGTTTGGTCCCCATCAGAGCATGTTTGGATTGGCAATTGGCGCCCAGTGCGGGTTTCTTCAAGTCTCTTGGTGCTTAAGAGGCCATGGAAAATCCGGGCCTTCCCCATACCATCATACCCAAACATGCTCCGATGGGGACCAAACTTTGCAAGCATGTGGGGGGTGGGTCCCCCCCACATGCTTGCAAAGTTTGGTCCCCATCAGAGCATATTTGGATTGGCAATCGGCGCCCAGTGCGGGTTTTTCAAGTCTCTTGGTGCTTAAGAGGCCATGGAAAATCCGGGCCTTCCCCATACCATCATACCCAAACATGCTCCGATGGGGACCAAACTTTGCAGGCATGTGGGGGTGACCCACCCCCACATGCTTGCAAAGTTTGGTCACAATCAGAGCATGTTTGGATTGGCAATTGGCGCCCAGTGCTGCGGGGTTTTCAAGTCTCTTGGTGCTTAAGAGGCGATGGAAAATCCGGGCCTTCCCCATACCATCGTACCCAAACATGCTCCGATGGGGACCAAACTTTGCAAGCATGTGGGGGTGGGTCCCCCCCATATGCTTGCAAAGTTTGGTCCCCATCAGAGCATGTTTGGATTGGCAATTGGCGCCCAGTGCGGGTTTTTCAAGTCTCTTGGTGCTTAAGAGGCCATGGAAAATCCGGGCCTTCCCCATACCATCGTACCCAAACATGCTCCGATGGGGACCAAACTTTGCAGGCATGTTGGAGTGGGTCACCCCCACATGCTTGCAAAGTTTGGTCATAATCAAAGCATGTTTGGATTGGTAATTGGCGCCCAGTGCGGGTTTTTCAAGTCTCTTGGTGCTTAAGAGGCCATGGAAAATCCAGGCCTTCCCCATACCATCGTACCCAAACATGCTCCGATGGGGACCAAACTTTGCAAGCATGTGGGGGTGGGTCCCCCGCACATGCTTGGAAAGTTTGGTTTCCATCAGAGCATGTTTGGATTGGTAATTGGCACCCAGTGCGGGTTTTTCAAGTCTCTTGGTGCTTAAGAGGCCATGAAAAATCCGGGCCTTCCCCATACCATCGTACCCAAACATGCTCTAATGGGGACTTAACTTTGCAAGCATGTGGAGGGGACCCACCCCCACATGCTTGCAAAGTTTGGTCCCCATCAGAGCATGTTTGGATTGGTAATTGGCGCCCAGTGCGGGTTTTTAAAGTCGCTTGGTGCTTAAGAGGCCATGGAAAATCCGGGCCTTCCTCATACCATCGTACCCAAACATGCTCCCAAACTTTGCAAGCATGTGGGGGTGGGTCCCCCCCACATGCTTGCAAAGTTTGGTCACAATCAGAGCATGTTTGGATTGGCAATTGGCGCCCAGTGTGGGTTTTTCAAGTCTCTTGGTGCTTAAGAGGCCATGGAAAATCCGGGCCTTCCCCATACCATGGTACCCAAACATGCTCCGACGGAGACCAAACTTTGCAGGCATGTGGGGGTTACCCACCCCCACATGCTTGCAAAGTTTGGTCACAATCAGAGCATGTTTGAATTGGTAATTGGTGCCCAGTGCGGGGTTTTCAAGTCTCTTGGTGCTTAAGAGGCCATGGAAAATCCGGGCCTTCCCCATACCATCGTACCCAAACATGCTCCGATGGGGACCAAACTTTGCAAGCATGTGGGGGGTGGGTCCCCCCCACATGCTTGCAAAGTTTGGTCCCCATCAGAGCATATTTGGATTGGCAATCGGCGCCCAGTGCGGGTTTTTCAAGTCTCTTGGTGCTTAAGAGGCCATGGAAAATCCGGGCCTTCCCCATACCATCATACCCAAACATGCTCCGATGGGGACCAAACTTTGCAGGCATGTGGGGGTGACCCACCCCCACATGCTTGCAAAGTTTGGTCACAATCAGAGCATGTTTGGATTGGCAATTGGCGCCCAGTGCGGGGTTTTCAAGTCTCTTGGTGCTTAAGAGGCCATGGAAAATCCGGGCCTTCCCCATACCATCGTACCCAAACATGCTCCGATGGGGACCAAACTTTGCAAGCATGTGGGGGTGGGTCCCCCCCACATGCTTGCAAAGTTTGGTCCCCATCAGAGCATGTTTGGATTGGCAATTGGCGCCCAGTGCGGGTTTTTTCAAGTGTCTTGGTGCTTAAGAGGCCATGGAAAATCTGGGCCTTCCCCATACCATCGTACCCAAACATACTTCGATGGGGACCAAACTTTGCAAGCATGTGGGGGTGGGTCCCCCCCACATGCTTACAAAGTTTGGTCACAATCAGAGCATGTTTGGGTACGATGGTATGGGAAAGGCCCGTATTTTCCATGGCCTCTTAAGCACCAAGAGACTTGAAAAACCCGCACTGGGCGCCAATTGCCAATCCAAACATGCTCTGATGGGGACCAAACTTTGCAAGCATGTGGGGGGGACCCACCCCCACATGCTTGCAAAGTTTGGTCCCCATCGGAGCATGTTTGGGTACGATGGTATGGGGAAGGCCCGGATTTTCCATGGCCTCTTAAGCACCAAGAGACTTGAAAAACCCGCACTGGGCGCCAATTGCCAATCCAAACATGCTCTGATGGGGACCAAACTTTGCAAGCATGTGGGGGGGACCCACCCCCACATGCTTGCAAAGTTTGGTCCCCATCGGAGCATGTTTGGTCCCCATCGGAGCATGTTTGGGTACGATGGTATGGGGAAGGCCCGGATTTTCCATGGCCTCTTAAGCACCAAGAGACTTGAAAAACCCGCACTGGGCGCCAATTGCCAATCCAAACATGCTCTGATGGGGACCAAACTTTGCAAGCATGTGGGGGGGACCCACCCCCCACATGCTTGCAAAGTTTGGTCCCCATCGGAGCATGTTTGGGTACGATGGTATGGGGAAGGCCCGGATTTTCCATGGCCTCTTAAGCACCAAGAGACTTGAAAAACCCACACTGGGCGCTAATTGCCAATCCAAACATGCTCTGATTGTGACCAAACTTTGCAAGCATGTGGGGGGGACCCACCCCCACATGCTTGCAAAGTTTGGTCCCCATCGGAGCATGTTTGGGTACGATCGTATGGGGAAGGCCCGGATTTTCCATGGCCTCTTAAGCACCAAGAGACTTGAAAAACCCGCACTGGGCGCCAATTACCAATCCAAACATGCTCTGATTGTGACCAAACTTCGCAAGCATGTGGGGGTGGGTCCCCTCCCCATGCTTGCAAAGTTTGGTCACCATCAGAGCATGTTTGGGTACGATGGCATGGAGATTTTCAACAAACAATATGATAGCCAAATTGTTAAAAAATATAATAAAATCAAGAACATCAACTAAAATGTAATGATACTCAATATTGAGAAAACTCATAATGATATAAACATCAAATAAGTACATCAGAATGAAAATGAGCTACCCCAGCTAGTCTGAGGTTAGTCACTGCCCAAAAATCTAAGTACAATGTAAGTAAGCTAACCCAGCTAGTCTGAGTTTAGTCACTATCAAGATAGAGATCTAGTCAGCAGCACCCTCTCTAGCTCTCAACTGCTCTAGAATGCTCTCATGGTCATCCACTCGAAGCCGAAAATGAGGGTGAGAACTGTGTTTTCGGCTCTGTACTCGAACAAGAGTGAGCTTGGTAGCAACCACTAGATGAGAGAACTGAAATGCCTCTAACTCCCACTTCCACTGCTGGAACTCAAGACTCCCCCGATGAAGTCGAATCTGCTGGTAGAACCGGCCTTCCACAATCATGCTATGGGCGTCATAAGAAAACCCATGATCATCCACTGTATCCTAGTCAAGCATGCACTTTGGCCTAGTGCAACTCATCAGATAGTAGTCTACTCCCTCGCTATTTCCCTCACTGGCAATAACAGCAAATACATCACCCTCCTGTAGCAAATCTGTCAGGTCATCATAACTGACCATGAACGCAGGACCTGTGTGCTCATCAGACACCACTGGTGGATGTGAAGGATGCTCGGGGGAGAGGAATGTCTGTATCCATGCATCTGCCCATTCTCTCGAGGCACAATGTGACCAATCGCCATCCATACATGCTCCACAGAAGCATGCAAACCGTCGTGTGTAAATCGTGGGGGCCGCCATGCACGTGATGGAATGTAAGCCCAAGGTGCCAGGTACTGTGTCACAATCATGGGGGGAGGCTCTACGGTCAATCGTGCCACCATCCACATGCCAAAAAAATCTCCTGACAATCCGAGCATCACGTTTGGGGTACGATGATGCTGCACTCCCACACAAATGTTGGGAGCACCACTCGACTACGTAGCCCGCATCTCTGAACTGCTGAGCATCCTCGCAGCTGATGACGCCTCAAGGCACGTTTCGCACACGCACCTGCACCATCATGCTCACCCTTCCCGTGACCAGTCTCAAAGAATGACCAAATCACTGGGATACTAGACTGCACATGCCACCTATAAATCCATAAAAGATAGTCTTAGTTATTGTTTTCTTTAAGATGTTCTAGTGAATTTAGTTTAATTGTAAATGTAAGAAAGCCATAAGTACAACCTGTAGAGCCAATAGAATTGACGTGATGACTTGAACTGTGCGCCACAACCATCCGACCAAACCCATCGCTGGACATGTCTGATCCCACAATCTCCTAAAAAATCGTCATGGAGACGAAAACAATGTTGCACAAAATGTGCATCATGTGAACGATCATCACTGATATAGAAATGATACTCTCGAATAATGACACGGGTCTCGGGGGTACTCGCTATCCCATCTACATGAGCCTCTGCATGTCGATAGCTAATGTGGACCAAAATAGCAACCTGGTGAGGTAAGCAATACATACGTTTAGGACACAAAAAATCAATTAAGTAATGTAGCTCAAACATAAAACAAATATTACAAAATATAACCATTACCTGCTCTGAGAAGTAATACTCAGATTGTATCTCCTGAAAAGGTGTGAAAGTGTAGTTCTCTGCAAAATCAATCACAGAGACGACCACACCAATAGGAAACTCTGCTAGGCATGCTCGGAACTGACGATCTTGCCACTTGGCACAATGACTGTGCCGTATGTAGGGGTAGATCTGCTCCCTAAATGTGGCTGTGAAGTGACAACGTGGTGTATGTTTGTCCACGAGCTGCAACTTCCTGGACTGTCCACCACTCTGGAACTGGTGTGTCACATACTCATAACGTTGCCATGCCACTATCTCTTGGTCACTTGCATCAAGATCTACCATCTGTAGATGTGCAAGTGAACCACATGATGTGCAATTGCATCAAGATCTACCATCTGTAGATGTGCAAGTGAACCACATGATGTGCAATTGCTCTCCACACAAGGCATCCTATGGAACTGGGCATCCTCCGTGCGTGCACACAAAAGAGAGTGGATGAAATCACATGGACTACGAGGCAACTCTCTATGCCCACTAAGAGAACGGAACACATCATAAAAAAGTTTGAACTCAACATGGTAGCGACAACAACATGTGTCACGCTGACGTGAGTACCTCACAAACCAAGGCTTACACCCCTCAAATGACCTTTGCCCAATTTTAAGCTCTAGATACGAAGCCACAAACTGAGAATACAACTCAGTTTGGGACATTTCAAGAAAGCAAGCACCGTGCTCAATGAACACTCCTCTTGTCACTCTCTTACGCAAAGCTTTCTTGAAAACTGGCGATGCACGACAATTCTCCTCCCAAAAACTTTCTATCAAGGTTCTAGTGGTTTCATCTAGTAGGCGATCATGCCTAGCTACACGACCAGTACTTGCCCACATAGCACCAACCTCATTGGCATCTAAACTTTGTCGCCTAATAGACCCAACTCTAAGTGCGTGTGGTGCTATGGAAAGGATGCGAGATGTGGCACTAACCTTACCCTTCATTTGGGAGCTACTTATGGCTGCCACAATAGCCCGTCGAGCAGCCAAAGCGTCCGCAGAGTTCCTCTTCTTGTTAACTATATAGGAATGACGAACACTTTGTAGCACCGCCATGCCAGCTCTCCTCTCTCTTCGACCTCCAATGTCAGAAAGCGCCCTGCAGCAGTTGGCCATGTTGGGCAGATCAATCAAAGCATCAAGCACACATGCCTGTGATGAAGACGTGAGGTCTTTGAAATAGGATTGGAAGATTGCATGGGCACGACGATGTGCCCCTGACTTTGATAGTTCTTTCCTATCCACACGAAGGGCGCCCAAAGGAGGGGGGGTGGGTTCTTGTAGAAGAGAGGACTCAAGAAGGGCGGGTTCATGTGGATTATCTAAACTAAGGGGTAGTGGGGGGGAAGAGGGCGAAGGGAGAGGAAGTGGAAGAGGAGGAGCAAGGCTTGGATCATCGCCAACGGAAGGTGTTGCTCGTTGACGTGCTCTCCACTCTCTCTTTCTCTCACGAGCTACCCTTCTCCTCTCCTCCTCTTGAACTTGGTGGATGGGGGGGAGTCTAGTCCTATCACGTTTCTGACTCCTACGACTTTGAGAACCCATTCTCAAGGAAGCTAAGAGAGAAAATATTATAAAGGCTCAATGATGGGATAGTACTACAGATAAGTGTGGGATAGTACTAGAGATGTGTGATTATATAGGAAAAATAGGTTATCCACTTCAAATCTCACTGGATTTCCTATCTAAGATTGATTGGATAACTAAGATAAACATAAAGATAAATAAAGATAAACTATTATCCACTTAAAAATTAATATTATTTATAATATTTATTAACAAGTCTAAATATTTATCATTACTAGATATATAAATATATCTTTAAAGAAATCTTTTATTTTATAATTATATAACTGCTTTTTTTAAATAAAGTATTTTTTTCATATTTTATTCAAAGGTTTATTCTACATAAAAAAATTTTAAGAAATATTAAAATAAAAAATTTATTTTTTTTAAAATTAATAATATGATCTTTAATAATATTTTTATTGATCTAATCCCAAAATCTAATCCTTTAAAATTAGTGATTTTAAATTCTTTTATTTAATAAGTTACATATATTTTATTATTTAAATTTCTATATTTTATTTCTCTAAATTACTAAATTAACTTTCCAAAAATATGTTTTTGAAAAAAGAGGGGAGGTGGGAAGGAGATGCCATGTGTCACAAGCGTGCATGACACGTGGCATTCTCTTGACATGTGGCACTATTATGGTTGATGTGGCAATTCCATGATGTGGCATGCCATGTCACCATGTGCGAGGTGGCATGCAAAGGTGGCAAGATGATGTGGCATTAATGATGACTAGGATGATGAGGTGGGGAGTCAACTGGGTTGACCATGTTGACATGGAGGTTGGAGGTGGCAAGCTGCTTATGTGGATCCTCTCGATGCTCACGTGGACATATATATAAAGTGGCATGCATATATAAGGTTTGGGCCTACCCAAGCCTCACACATGGAATGAAACCTAAGCTGTGAAGTTTACCAAGCCTAGATTTCCAAACCTAACTAGGATTGGTTTTAGACTTGAAAAGGGGAGAGTGGACACAATATGGGAATTTTCACTTGGGAGGATTGAAAATGGACCTTCCCATACTCAAATCAAGCCAATTTTTTTTGATAAATTCATGGCAATAAGAGTATTGATCCCTTGAGTTTTTAGATTGAAAGATTCAATATTTAATTTTTTAGAATTAAATTACTATTGATTTAATGGGCCTCTAACAGTCATAATAAATTTTCCAAAGTAAATCTACAAAAATCAAACCGTTAGATTTGTAATTTTATCTTATACCCACATTATAATAATATTTCCCAATCTAATCATCACTAGATCCATACAATTTGAGCATTTTAAATGGTAGATGTGGTGGGAGGATAAAATAGTATGTTTTTTAACAATTCTAATATCTTTTAAATAATATAGAAAATAGTAGAACACATCAAAAATTACTCGATAAATCAAGTTAAGCTCTATGTTATTTGTATTTGTGATATGCAAAGTGGGAACATCGTATGAGTAATAATGTAAAAGTTATAGGCAATTTACTCACATTCACTATACCTGTCTAAACCTAGGACAGGGCCTGTATACAAACTTGGTTCCCAAAGAAAAGGGGATTTGCAATTATTGGATATTCGATCAGATTATAGTTTTAGGTGCCCAACTTTGCATATGATGTTTCATTAGAAGACCTTGAAGTGAAACTCCTTGGCTAACTATGAGAGATTAGCTATTCTTCTTGAAAAAATGCCTGTTTTTCAGCTAAAGCCAAGGGCGCCCACGACATGAAACTAGATAACCTCATCTTACAACCACCCCTTCGACATCCAAGATTTTGCCATTTCTCTGCTCGCTGATGATCTCGGGTATCGATGTCTTATGAAAGACCCAATGCAGAACATCAAAATTCTCTAATTCTACCTGCAATACATAAGAAACATAGGAATGCAACACACATTAGTGTTTTTTATATGTAATTATTTTTTCACAAACATACCTAAGTCTAATAAATTTTACCTCAGATTGAATACTAAACTATCTAGGATCATCTTTTAGAATAGATGTTTCAAGTGCCCTATTCTCATCAGTGTGATGGTAACCTTTCTAACTCTCTCTCCTTTTCACAATTTGACACTCATCAAGCTTTAGCACAAATTTAAGGACACCATCACATTCTTCAGGAAGAGTAACTTCAATCAATTGAACACCAAGTCGTAGAAAATATTATTGTATCTATTGTAGACCACATCTCCTGTTGGTGCAGCATAGGTGTCTTCAATATAAAATGGGATTCCTAGTGCTTGCAGTACCTGGTCGTTTACTTGTTTACGCATTTTTTTCACCAAAGAAAGATTTGGCAATAATGATCCTTTCATACCAGAATCCTTCATCTTTTCCTACAAAGTCTTATAAATGGTTGAGTACCCTCTATGTGATATACTAGCCACATCAAGTATTGCCTAGATGTACTGTGGATAGAGTTGATTCTCTTTGAAAAAATCAACTATTTGCTTTTCTGAGACCTTCTTATATTTCTTTTCATTCATCACTGCTTTTGCATACTGGAGATCTAAAAGAAGACTTAAATGTACACCAAAAGGTTCTGTCGTTGATTGTTTATCAGGGTGCAATAATGATCTGATATCAGATTAAAATGCAAAAAATAATATACATGAACATATGCAATAATTATTGCTATTCATAAAATATCACAATAGAAACAATAAACCAGTTAATAGAAAGGAGCTTACTTGATTGCATGTATTCTCTTCTTGATGCCACCACTCTCCTAGCTTCATTTGCTCAATATCCCTTAGTTTTTTTTGTTGTCTATAGAGACCTAATGAGGTCTGCTTATGTCCTAATTTAGACATTTATTTTTCAAGCCCATTATAACTTCTACACACAATGCTTCATGGTTTTCTTCAAATGAATGTTCTCCTTCTCAAACAAATGTCTTTCCAATTTAAGAACATTGCTTGTTGCTTCCAAATGATGTGTATATACTAGGAGCCCATTATAGCCATCTCCAACAAAGTTAAGTACAGATGTCATATTCTTAAATGGGGGTGTGGAGTTTGTAAAAGGGTCTTTTTGATATAACCTATAAATATATGTTTTTCTTCCCTTGCATCTTGAACATTTCTTTAGAAGCAGTACACAAAATATTAGGTTTATTTCTCTTACTTAGAGGTTCACATTCATGATTAAGCTCGATGTGCAGGTTGTAGATGTCTATTTTCTCTATATTCCTCCTTGCTCTTGATCCCTCTTCCATCCTCTTAATCCTCTCTGTGTTCCTCTTTTCTCTTGATCAATAGAAAAATCTGAATGGAAAGAGAAAGGTGCCAAAATAGTAAAAATAAGTAAAGAGTCGAACTAATTTGCGAGAAAAACCTTGATTTTGAAGGTACCAGTACCTGCAAACTTTGATATGTAAAACCTTCAAAATTTGAGGCGAAGTTTCTTATAGGGAGGGAACTCGACCTTTTTTTGGATGATCCTTGGTTCAAATTTTAAGAAATATTCTATTTTGTTATACGTAGAGATTTTGAGATATAAGCCATTAAACTTAGAGAATTGACCAATTCATTAGTACGTATAGTACATGAACGGATTGAAGACTTCAAGAACTAGCAATATTCTATCATTTTTATGTACATTTAAGAATAGAAATATATCTTTTATATCTCATGAAAATGCCAAGAGAAAATATGCCAAAATCAAATTCACCTTATTTTTTAGGCTTTTTGGATTCTCTCTCTCTAAGCTTAGTTGGCACTTCTTAGAGGGCCCAAAGTTGAGTTTAAAATTTTCCTAATCTCTTGTACATTTGGTCCTTTTGTCCTTTTTACCTCACATGGTATGAGAGATATCGAAAGCACACAACATGAATCATTAACGCGCACTCATGGAGGACCAATTCTTCTCACCAGAGAAGTTGATTCTCCAAACTCTCATCTGGACTAAGTGTTCAAGATGTTACTTTGGGAGACAATCAACCCCTCTACATCACCTCACCTTCACCACCTTTTCCATCATAATTTCTCTCTTTGAATTTACACATTAGCCTTTATTCCTACTAGCCACACCTTGGGATAGCAACCCGCTCTACTACTAGTAGAGAAGAGTACTTTATAGCGTTTTACAACTGGCTACAGTTTGGGAACAAAAGCCCTCTCTGCCACATAGATCACATCAGCGTTACATATCTGTTCATGGGAAAACAGCCCTCTCTGCCACATAGATCACATCAGTGTTACATATCTAGTCATGGGACAACAACCCTCTCTACTATAGTAGAGCATATCAACGTTTTATCTTCAGCTCATGCGATAGCAGTCTTCCCTTCTACATAGAGCACCTTAACATTTTCTCTCAGCTCACACCATCGAGACACTAGCCCACTCTGTCTACAACGCAAGACAATATAGTTTTATCATCTGTACTCTTTGGGACAATAGCCCACTCTTTTGTGCTGCGGGACTCTGCATCTCCTCACAGTCCTTGTGTATTCTATAGCAGTGTGTCCTGGATTATGGCCTCAAGAGCAGTTTTATGAGCTTTCTAACCGATCTGCACACGAAACAATACTGTTGTCAATAATACTGAAAGTTCTCTAAGTACTTCTCCTTCTCTCTCTCTCTCTCTCTCTCTCTCTCTCTCTCTCTCTCTCTCTCTCTCTCCAACTAGTTATACAATATATAAATAATGATTGTGTGGACTTATTGTCTCATGGTGCCATGGAATTCTTCACCTAAATTGACCAAGTAACAAGTCTTGGATTCCATATCATAAAGGATCAGACTCGAGTGTGAACTACAACATGCAATTAGGAGTATCAAAAGTAACGTCAAAAATATATGGTCACAATACTAAGACTATAACCGTAATTCTTGGAGCTCCTGCATCTTGGCTTGGTCTCCAATCCATTGTGTGTTGACTCTTGAGCCTTGTGTTAAGCCTTATGTCACGAGAATGACTAGTCTCTGTCACTTCCATGATCTTAACTTTCTTCGTCAAAGGAGGGATTTCCAAAATTCCTTTCATTCTCTTGTCACTAAGTAGGACAGGCTCCAGTGTACAGTCATACCTAAACCTAAGCAAACAAAGCGAGTTCATATCTTTCGGCATCACAATAATTCTGTGTGCATGCGCGGCAAGGATGTAGCTATCCTAAAAAAGCTCGACAAGCCATTCTTCCAAAATTCCTTTCATTCTCTTGTCACTAAGTAGGACAGGCTCCAGTGTACAGTCATACCTAAACCTGAGCAAACAAAGCGAGTTCATGTCTTTCGGCATCACAATAATTCTGTGTGCATGTGCGGCAAGGATGTAGCTATCCTAAAAAAACTTGACAAGCCATTCTTCCACAGCCTCTTACAAACATCCTAGTGTAGAGGCCTACCAACGCGCATATTAATGCCAAAATATTTGCATGTCGATCGGACTATGTGCTGGAATGGCAACTTTGGAACCACGCAATGCATATGTTTCTCCACCTTCCTTAGTTCAAGGACGGCGGATCTATGTTGGTCATATCTACATCTCCTCATCGAGCACGCACACAGTGCAGACATTTTCTTTCTTGAACTAGCTTCTTTACCTAATTTAGAATCATTTGTAGATGAGAGCCTTGCGGCCGCATCTGAAAATAATCATAATGTTACATGATAAGTTTCTCAATAAATACATAGGATAATAAAATAGCAACAAATCTCTACAACGTGATTTGGGCATATCAGATATAATCATAACACAATCCTTGTGTTGTAGTGATTTATCACGCTTAGCACTTCAAAACACAAAATAATATAAAAACTACGGAAAAAGTTAACTTGGATAACAAAATAGCTTCAAATCAATACAACGCAATGTGGATACATCAGACAAAATCTACATCAACTCGTCGCATTGTAGTGATTTCTCAAACACACCCTTTCATTTGATAAAATAACACATGAACAATACACCTAACAATACCTACGACGATAAAATAGGTTCAAATCACTACAATGCGATATAGGCACATCAGACCTAATCGTCATACACTCCTCGCGCACTGTAGTGATTTCTTATATAGAGTGTTTCATTTCACAAAGTAAGTCATGAAAATAAGTCATATATAACAAAGATGACACCTAACAATGTATAGGACAAGAAAGTATGTCCAAAACACTATAACGCGATATGGCAACATTAGAAAAAAAAACATAATTCATTCTTCGCATTGTAGTGATTTGTTAGACATTGCCTTTCGTTTGACCCAATATCTAATAAACGTAGGTAAAAAATGATATATATGATTGAATATAACATTTAACATCAGTAGTGATTGCTTTTGAGAACTCAACAAAGAATCATGTAAGGAAAATGTTGAACAGATGTACGCTTGCTTGATAAATCACAGAGATGGTGTAGATGAAGCATGGTAGAGGAATACACGCAAGTAAAGGAGGCAAAACGAAATGCGGGCAAAAGACAAGGACACTTGACATTTACTGAGGAAGTACCACATTTACTGAGGAGTACAACACACGTGCAAAGAGCATATCAACACGTGGGAAGGACGACATGGGCCGTACTCATTAAATACAGGATGATTATGATCAATCCATTTTTGACACGTGTCATCATACGTGCACAGAGCATGTGGTGGTCTGCCATTATGCATATCTGCCACATGTACAGACTGTTAGTTTTCGTGGATAAAGGTGACCCACATTCATTATTCTTTGCTTCCTACTTTCGTGTAATTTTTCTCGCAGTCATGACCTTCACGTGGCTTCTTGCTCTCCTACAGTCAACTTCGTTGGTTGCTTCTTGCTCTCCCAATGAATTTTGCGGTATGTTTTCAAATATTTTCATGTTTCAATTCGGCCAAAATTATATAATTATTTTATTAATATTCCATCAAAGATTTTTGCTTTTAGATTTTTTAAGAATTTAATTTATTTCTCAGGAATATTTCATCAAATCACTGCAACATGAAGAGGAATCTTGGTGAGAACTACCGTACACCCATATCGCGTTGTAGTGATTTTGCCTGTAATGGTAATTTTCTTGCATAAATTTCTTGAAATCACTACAATGCGAGAAGAGGTTTCGGGGTGGGTGTGAACTCTCTCAAGGATATCGCGTTATAGTGATTTATCCTTCTGCTGTTCTTTTATAGCTTTTTCAAAGATTTTTGAGTTTAGATTTTTAAGAAATTGATTTGTTTCTTACAAAGATTTGATCAAATTACTATAGCATGAAGCGGGAACTCGGTTAGAACTCTCCCACCCATATCGTGTTATAGTGATTTGTCCTACTGTTGCTCTTGTAGTCATTTTTCTTACAATTGTCATTGCCTTTGAAATATTGCATCAAATCGCTATAACGTGAAGAGAGGGCTCGGTGGGAATTCTCCCACACACATCGCATTGTAGTGATTTTGCCACATTTTTCTTTGCAATTTCATTTTCTTACTAATATTTCATCAAATCACTACAACATGACTAGAGATCTCGAGGAGAGTTCTCCAACGCTTATCACATTATACTGATCTTGCCTAATCCTTTATTATCTTAAACATAACTTTCATCATCGTGACATATTTCCTGGCTTGTAGATGGAACCTTTGGGGATTGAGGTTGAGTCTAATGCTGGCCCTAATGCTGGCCTTCAAGAAATCCTAGATGAAAAGTTGTTCAGAGTCCTTTTATAAAGTTTGAAAGCATCATTGCCATCCTGAAATCTCACACATATTTAATTTCAATTTCTCCATCAAAGACATGATCATTTCTGCTCTTTCGTATCTTGAGGAGAAAGAGCAACAATTTCAGCACATGTGACTTCAAGTGGTACACTCATGTGTTTGGGCGTCTAGAGTATGTACACATGAATGATATTGAGCCTTCAACATCCAGTATGTGTTTGGGCATCCAGTATGTGCACATGAATGATATTGAGCCTTCAACAATGCTAAGACAAAAGTTAAACAAGGATGTTTTAAAAGTGCAAGATGATAAGAAGAAGACATACAATAAGTGCCCCATTCACAATCGCAAGTGTCGTCTCGTTGTGTACCACTATGGATTTACCTGCTACCTGCATGTGCTGCTATCATAAGGATGAAAAAGTTACAAATGAAGAAATTGAGGAGAAGGCTTCTTGAATAGAGCATGCATAGCCTTCTTGCAAGCTCTATGCATAGAGTTTGCAAGCCTATACGAGCTCTTTGAATAGGCTTCTTGCAAGGTTGCATGAAGCTTATGCATAGAGCTTGCCTAGGCTTCTTGTAAGCTCTATGCATAGCCTTCTTGTGTGAAGCCTATGCATAGAGCTTATGTATAAGGCTTATGCATAAAGCTCATGCGTAGAGCTTATGCATAAGCTCTAGGTATAAGATCTATACATAAGCTTACATAAGGTTTATGCATAAATCTATGCACAAGGTTTATGCATAGCCTTTATGCATATGACTCTATGCAAGCCTTATTATGCATAATCTTGCATAAGCCTTATGCATAGAGCTTATATGTATAAGCTCTATTTTGAAATATACAAGTGAATAGGGTGTGTGTGGGAACAAGCCCCTAGTTAGAGGCTGTAAAAGAGAATGTGTAAATGTGAAAGAACCTGTGAAAAGGTAAGAAAAATCTACTGGGAGAGAATAAAGGGTAGCATGAGAAGATTTAGGAAATGTGGATATATTCTGGGAAAAGTGGAGAGAGGTGGAGAGAATCAAGCAAAAGAGGTGGAGTGAATCAAGGAGAAATCAGTGGGATTTGATGCTTGGATGTAAACTCTATAAATTAAGGCATTGGCCTAATGAGAATTTGCTGGTTTTTGATTATCCATGTCTACATTAAGCTATTTGCTAATTACTTTGGTCACAAGTGGTGGAGATTCATATTTGTAGTTGTGGATAGTGGGGAAGAAGGAGAAGGCTCCTCTTAGATTTTCTTATTCAAAGCATCTCTTTGTACTTCTTTTCTCATAAAGAATGAATGGTGGATAGTGGGGAAGAAGGAGAAGGCTCCTCTTAGATTTTCTTATTCAAAGTATGTCTTTGTACTTCTTTGCTCATAAATAATTTTCTCCTTGTTACTATCTCATCACACATTTGTTTAAAGAAAGTAAATTTTTATGCTAGAGAGAGAGAGAGAGAGAGAGAGAGTTTTTATGTCTTTGTACTTCTTTGCTCATAAATAATTTTCTCCTTGTTACTATCTCATCACACATTTGTTTAAAGCAAGTAAATTTTTATGCTAGAGAGAGAGAGAGAGAGAGAGAGAGAGTTTTTGTTCATGTGTTGAGTAACCTTTGGAAGGTTAAGAGTGTGGTTAATATTAGGTGTGTATTGTGAGATCCCTATACACTAAGAGCCTAATTCAATCCTTTGCTCATCAACTAGAGTCTTTACATTCATCTCTCTTCTCTAGATGTCCTTTCCCTTTCCTTGTCTTTTGCACTAGGAAATTATTAGAGTTTGGTCTTCCTTTGAGAGAGTGTGTGCATCTTATCAAGGTTGCTGCCTTTCAATGAGGGAGTAGAGAATGATATAGAGGCTTGGTTCCCTTTGCTGCTTTCATTTTGGTGCCCCCACTAAGGAGTTCTTCATCTCAACGATCTTTAGTTTAGTATGCAACAAGCCCATGAGATGGCTACTTTCCATGTTTACCCCTTATTTTATGGTGGAAAAAATGAAGATGCAGAAGATTTCTTGGAGAATATGGAGATATCGTATGCCATGCTTGGGAAAGATACACCAACCAAAAAACTAAATGCTTTCATGATGGTGTTGTGAATGCTCATACATGGTTCTTATCTCTCAACCCAAAAGTTTGTGAAAATTTTACAGAATAAGAGGCGACTTTTTGGGAAAATATATATCAATGCTCAAACCATTGAAGTTCTTTGGCAAAAAATTGAGTCCCTACATCAAGAGAAGGTGGAAGAATATGAAGAAACGTTCAGCATGGCTTGGATGAATTAGCTTCACTCTATCACTAATACGGGTGAGGTTGTTGAGTTCCTTAAATAGGATTGTTTTATTGGTGGTTTACATCCTATTCTTAGGGCTAAAGTGGAATCAATAAGCCCAAGAACTTATCCCAAAGGCACCGACATTTATGGCCCATATAAAGCAAAGAAAATCAAGTATAAGAAGATACATTGACAAAAAAATCTAAATGCTTTCACGATGTTGAGAAAGAATGCTCATATATGGCTCATATATGGCTCATATATGGCTCTTATCTCTCCACCCAAAAGATTGTAAAATTTTTACATAATATGAAGTGACTTTTTGGGTAGAATATAATAAGGCTCAAACAATTGAAGAGCTTTGGCACCAAATCCAATCCCTACATCAAGAGAAGCTACTAGAAGAATATGAGGAATATGAAAAGGATGAATTAGATTCACTCTATTCACTAATCCGGGTGAGGTTGCTGAGTTGCGTAAAAAGGATTGTTTTATTGGTGGTTTACATACTATTCTCAGGCTAAAGTGGAATCAATAAGCCCAAGAACTTATCTCGAAGTAGCATCATTGTGAAGGCCCATATAAAGCAAAGAAAATAAAGTATAAGAAGTAGAAATTTGGTAAAAGAGATGAAGATTTGGCTTCTGACATGCATTTGCAAAATATTGGAGAGATACGTGCTAGAGTTAAAGCACCTACACCCAGAGATTCACATCAAGTTCAACAATCTCCTGCATAATCTTCACAATGACCCCAAGATGTCGATGCCTTGGAGTAGCTTACTCAGAAAGCTTGAGAATTAACAATTCATTTGGCCCAAGGAGTTGGATCCAGACCTCATGCACCGCAGAAAGGTGGAGGCAGGCCGCATAGGAGACAATAACAAGAGTTGGTGTGTTGATATTGCAATGGATGTGGCCATAGTATGTACAACTATCCACATCCTAGAAGAAACCCACGTGATCCTTATCATGTCTACCCTATTAATTTGATACCTCAAGGAGATATTATGCCGAGAAACCCACCTGCACAAGAAGGGAACCAAATGAAAAATAGCGGGAATAATCCTCCATCTAGAGAATCAACTAAGATGGTTGCACCTATCCCACCTTTACAAGATAGGGGGTTCCTATAGTAGAATTAGAAGAAAGGGATAAGAAGTAAGAAGACATAGAACATGAAGAAGAAGTGGAATGTTTTGTAAGGAAGAGAACATGAGTTCATAAACAATCTAAAAATAAGGAAGCAAAAATAAAAAGAAGATATTACAGAAGGAAGTAAGAAGAGGAGGAGGAGAAAGCTAATTGGGTTGGTAGAGTTTACTCTTGGCCATGGGGTGAAACCATATAATTTACAGGAGGATATAAGGAAACAGGGACCTAACATCAATTGTCCTCAGTTTTTTGATGTGTCCATAGGTAAGGAGGAAAGTAAACGGAAGTATGAGCATTAACATTACCAAAAGGAGGGGTGAAATAGAAGTAGCTTTGTTCTCATAGCACCATTGGAGGTCCAAGACGATGTTGTTCCCACTTTGGATTGTGTTCTCATGCTAATGCACATGTTGGCAGCAATGTGGGCAAGGATGGGGTTCCACATGCTGATTTACATGCTGATGCACATAGCAATAATGGGGATCCACATTCTGTCCTTGGTGAAGAAAAAATTTCTTATGCATTTGAAGAGCTGCTTACAATTTTGCCTCCCAATGCTATCGAGCAGCCTCCACAAGAGGATTGTGGTCAGTCTAGTGTGGGAAATGCTGAAGTTGTGGTGGTTGGTGGCCACATTAGAGTTGTTCCAGCTGTTGAAGGGACTGCATTCTCAAAACAAGGATTGAGACAGCTTCTAGAGGTGAAGAGAACACTTATGGTAGAGGAGAAGCTGATAAGCATTCGTGGGTGCAAGTACAATTTGAAAGCAATGAATATTGTTTTGCTTCCCGAGTTTGCTTTGATGTTGCTGGATGATGGCATTGCAATGAGGTCAGACTGTTTTGAGGCAATGTATGATTGTCTTTTAATTATTGGGGGTGGTTTGCCGGAGAAAACATATGTAGTGAGCTCTTTGTTTTGGACAGCAAATGATGATGTGCGCAGAAAATTTTTGCAGCATGTCAACTTTGAGGATTTTATGCTCATTATTTTCCCGGTTGTGGTGAACTTTCACTGGAGCCTACTCGTTTTCATGACGGAAGAGTGTGTACAGATGGGAAAGAAGAAGAAGAAGAAGCCAACTAGCATTGTGGCTTTTCAGCTCTTCAAATGCATAAGCAATTTTTTCTTCACCAAGGACAGAATGTGGATCCCCATTACTGCTAGCATGTGCATCAGCATGTAAATCAGCATGTGGAACCCCATCACTGCCCACATTGCTGCCAACATGTGCATCAACACCGAGGCAAGGTCCAACTTGAAACTCCCACTGCATATCACACAAACTGTATTAATACAAGAAAAGCTTCATCTTCTGTTTTCAAACAGACTATATAGATTTAGCAAGCATTTAAAGTACATAAGCCTACCATCACCAGTAACAGATGTTGATTCATAGGCCCAAAGCATGAAGGGCACACTTTACCTGGCCTGGCATGACCTCGCCATTTATGCCAGAGATCTGGATACCGGCATATACGCATGCTTTGTAGTGGGCATCAATGATGTTCCTTCCCCATGCCTTGTCAGCCCCTACTCCGCAATAGTAGGGACCCTTTCATCACCGTATCAAGCTTATAAGCCAAACATACATGACCTTTACATAAACATAAGCAAAAGAGAGACCTACATATCAGGAGACTCAACAGTAGGAAACCCAGCCTAAAGCTTACCTGGGGACCTGGATAACCACCAACGGGCCAACCTAGAGGCCACTTGACCTCCTTCTGGAGGATAGTAAACTCCTGTTCAATACCAAACCTGCAGCAAGGACAAAAGCAGTCATTAATGAAGTCCTCGACCTTGGCCACATGATGGGCTTCAGAGTTTCATGCTTACCAAGGTTGCTCTTCCTCGACGTCCTTTCGGGCAAAGATCTTAGCTGCTGCAGCTCACTTGTTGGTGGGAATTGGCTCCCCACCTGGAGTATAAGCATCACAAATCACCTGCAAGATCATCCTCTCTTGTTTAAGCATTAAGCTATAAACCCACATGTTCGGGCATAGATCCACAAAACCTTCACGTTTCAACTTACTAGAATGTTGTCGCTTCCACGGAAAGGATCCTTAAAGATGGCTTGTGGGCTGTGATAAAATTGTGTATTATGGGTAAGATAGAGCAATAGAAAAAGCATGGATGCACAAGTTAAACCCTAGATACCAAGAAGAGCTTACTATAGAATAACTTCACTATCTTCACCAGGGGCTTGCCCTGTGCTTGATCCATCATAGTTCCACTTAGGAAGATCCTTAGAGCTCTTGATGGGGGCTTTAACAGTCTGTCTAAGGCAGTCATCTTTAGATTACAAGAACCTTGAGCAATTTTCTTTTTTTAAAAGAAAAACAAAAAAATGGTTGTTACCCTTTCTTTGCTGCGAAGGTCAAGCCCAGAGCCGCCAATCCTGCTCGACAATACAAGTAGGGTAAGCCATAACAGAGAGATATAGCTTAAGTAACTATTTAATCAGAATGGCAATATGCCAATCAATTTCAAGTCCTGAGCAAATAGCAAGACGACCTACCAAAACAAAAGAAGTAAGAGGTGGGCTATACCAACACATAGGCAAGTCAGCTAAAACAAATTCAAATCACAAGAAGTGTTACGTACCTAATACTAATCCTTGGGATTAGGGCCTAATCTAGCAAGGTTAGGGCAGCTCTGAGATTAGGGAAAGCAAGCAGATAGGGGTGGCTAAGATTCATAATTAATAAATCCATGTGAACTGGCGTTATTCATAGTGGCAGCAGATATCACTACATAAGTCAGGCATAGGTTATACTAACAGTTGGTCTTTGCTCCTGCTAAGTGAGGCATGGGCTATTATCATGAACCTTAGCCACCCGTATCCGCCTGCTTTCCCTGATCTCAAGGCTCCCCTAACCCTGTTAGATTAGGCCCTAATCTTGAGGATTAATATAAGGTATATAACAAGAAGCAAGAGGTGAGCCTACACTATGCTATGCCAAAACAATCACCAAAAATGAATCAAAACACATGCCATATGGCATAAGGAGATTGTGTCACATATAGGGATACATGGAAGAAAATGAGGGATGCCACTAACACATGGGTTTTGTAATGCTATGCACATAGCTTAGTCGGGGTAAAAAAGTAAATGGTTTTGAAACCACATAGGTAAAACAATTTAAGAAGCCATGTAGAATAATAGGTTTGAAAAAATTTATTGCTTAGAAGAGCTGAAATTATGTACTAACCAAATGTAATCTGCGATGAGATTTCCAGATGGGGCTAGGTCGAGGTTGAGGAGCTCTGGGATGGCGGCCATGGCGGGAGCACAGGGAGGGGGGAGAAAAAACAGCAGCAGCACAAAAGCAAAGGAAAGCGATGGAATGCAAAGGTGAAGAGAACACAGAGCACTATAAAGAGGGGGGAGGAAGCTTCGGCTATGGCGATGAGGCTCACATAAACGAAGCTAACGCTATTTTAAAAGGGCGCCATAGCAACGACGGAGGAACCCACGTAAAGCATTCATCTTTATTGCTTATGTATTTTATTATATTATTACATATATATATATATGTATATATGATATTATATATATATATATATTTACGTTTATGTATGATTATTATTTTATATAACATTATATTATAATATATTAGTATAGATTTAATACTTATTATATATTTGTACGACTAGACATAGGTGCATCAATTTTACTATCACGCAAGGTTTGCACTAGCCATTTAGGCATACCTCTAGCCTGCTGATTTTCAGTCCTATTTTCATAAATTAGATCCTGTAAATCTACATCAGAAATAGGTTGATCTATGATGTCGTTTGAAATATGTATAGGCTGAATATTTACCTCATTAGGACTTACATTTGAATTTCCACCTGTAAACAGAGGCAATAACGTATCAAATACATCCCGTGAGCTCACACCTGTCTCTTTGGTACATGATAACAAAGGCTGCACAGTATCTTCCACAAAAACAACATCTCGACTAATCAGGATACAATCTGTAACCCTTGCTCTCAAGTGTAACCAACAAAAATGCATTTGATAGCCTTATCATCTAATTTTCTACGTCGTTGCACATGCACTAAAGCATAGGCCAAGCAACCAAACACGCACGTGACCAATAGAAGGCTTCCTGCCATGCCAAGCTTTGCATGGAGTAACAGACTGCAAGGCCTTAGTGGGACACCTGTTGAGTACATATGCAGCACACATGACAGCCTCAAGCCAAAACGCATGTGGCAAAGCTTGGCTCTTGACCATACATCGTGCCATCTCCATAAGTGACCTGTTTTTCCTCTCAACAACACCATTTTGCTAAGGGGTATACGGCACTGTACATTGGTGTTTTATCCCACGACTAGCCACCAGAAATGCATCAAACTCTTTAGACATGTACTCCCCCCCTCTCGATCAGAACAAAGGGTGCCCACAGTACAATTGGATACATTTTCAACCATAAGCAAAAACTGTTTGAAGCACAAAAACACTTCGAACTTTGCTTTCACTGGATATACCCATGCATGCCTTGAGTAATCATCAATGAAAGTCACGAAGTACAAGTGTTTACCAAATGATGGAGTTTGCATAGGCCCACATACATCACTATGTACAAGATGTAATTTGCAAGTGGCCCGCACAGAACCATCCTTTGGAAACACAGAATGCTGCATTTTGCCCAAAATACAGCCAAACATGTTTCAATGGTGCCTCAAGAGGGGGCAATGAAGCAACCATATCAAATTTCTGCAAACGCAGCAAACTAGCAAAGTTGAGATGACCAAAACGAGCATGCCATAGTTTTGCATCTGAAACTACCTTTTCATCAGAAACTGCATTTGCTGAATCTTCCACACACTTGTCATAAGAATTGAGCCTATAGAGCCCATGAAACAAGGTGCCAGATACAATAATCGTATCACCAGAAGTCAAATCATGAACAGTACATCTGTCATCCCACAAATTTGACTACAAGTCCAAGTCTAGCAAGTGTGCAGAGACAGACAATATATTCTTCTTTATCTGTGGCACATATAAAGCATCTGAAAGTGTGAAAGCCCTGCCATTTGTAGCAGTAAGCATAATTTTACCAACGCCCTTCACTGGGTAAGAAGCATTATTGGTACATGTGACAGTATTCCCATAAAGAACAGCCTCAAGACAAGTGAACATTTCACGATGCGAGGTAATGTGCTTTGTAGCACCATTGTCAAAATACCATACATCAGAGTTAAGAGAAACTGCCAAACATGCATCATGTACAGATGGGTCATACTGGCAATACACGCTAAACGCCCATTCTGTATCCTGCACAACATTTACAAAATCTGCATTTGTAGAAACATCCACTATTGTGGCTGCATTTGACTCTTTCTTCTTTGCATCTTTAGCCTTTAGCTTAGGGCAATTCTTAATGACATGATCAGTTGCCTTACAATAGTTGCACCTGATTTTTTTCTTACCTTTATCAAGAGCCTTCTCAGACCTATTGTTGCTACCTGTGAAAGGAGAAGAAGTTACAGACCTACTAATAGGAGAAGAAACAGTGGAAGGGGCTGCCTTACGACTTCTTCTCTGCTGCTGGGCAGCAACAAATGCTTGATCAATTGCATGCTGCCTAGCCCTGTTTTGCCTGGACTGCGCTTCTTACAAGAGCTTGTTGACTAAAGTATCATACTTGACAACATCAGGTCTCTCCTCAGTAAACAAGTCTCCACATGGAAGCAAAAGTCTGATATGACTCAGGTAAAGCATCAAGAATAGTCTGCACAAGAGAATGATCAGGAATAATCTTACCTGTAGAAATCTCACTGTTCCTTGAGATCTTTAATCTCAGCAAGAAAAACATTCATGTCATCATCTTCCTGTATAATCTTTGATTCTAGCTCTTTACACGCATGTAAGAGATTTTTGCCTCGTTACGACCTGCATACAAACCAGCTAGAATATCCCAAGCCTGTTTTGTTGTTTTAGTTGAACGAATATGTGAAGTGATGTTACGTTTGACAGAAAGTGCAATCAAGGCATGAGCGTGCGCATCTTTACCATCCCAACGAGCTTGTTCAGCAGTGGGTAAAACAGCAGCAACAGTAGAGCTGCTAGAACCTGCAACATCCTCAACAGATCCTATATCCACAGAACCTGGACGTACATCCATACCCTGCACAATGTTCCACACTCCTTTTGCAAACCAAAACATGCTGCATCATGTATGCCCAAAGTGGGTAGTTGCTGTCTCCATCCAATTTGTCATCATCAGCAGCAGTAGACATGCGAAATACATCATTGCTGTTATCAGCCATGGCCCCACTGACTGAAACTGATGCAAAAGCTACCTATAATGAAGCAAAGACTGAACAGAAAACAACTCGTACTATGTAGCACGGTCCACAATAGAATATGTATACCTGTTTTGCAGAAAATTGCACTATCAAAATTTCTGCACAAAGTGACGAAAACACCTGTATAGAACTTGTAATGCAAAAACGGAGTCCGAAACGACCTCAGATGCAATTTCTGAGAATGCCAAGCCTTACGGGCTTATCTGCAAAGTATAGGGACCTGCAAGCGCTAGTGAA
This sequence comes from Cibotium barometz, assembly GCF_041138505.1. NCBI lineage: Eukaryota > Viridiplantae > Streptophyta > Polypodiopsida > Cyatheales > Cibotiaceae > Cibotium > Cibotium barometz. The sequence goes on from NC_141066.1 coordinate 27,787,869, forward strand.
AGCTCACCTCAATTCGAGAACATGAGTCGGGGAGGGTGCTAGCAGCGTAGCCCTGGGAGCCGATGCCTACTCTAATACCAATTGTTGGAATTAAGGTTGCAGGAAAGCACACAAAGCTTGGAGAAGAAGAAGCAAGAATGCATACAACACACAATGTATTAGATTGTGTCAATGTACAAAAGATAAGTTAGCCCTAGAATAATCCATGGGCGTATATACAAGCTGGGGAAAAAACCTCCTAAAGAGGAAAAAAGTGCCTCGACGGTCCTAAGTGTGTTCACACGCATCACTGCTTATATATATGGCAACCCTAAGTTCTAACGCATTCAATTTGTTCCCTTCTTGTTTCTATGCGGTTTTCGAAGATATAGTCGTTTTGTTGTTTTCCTGAGTTTTATTGTGGGGAGGTGGCAAGGCATGGGTTGCCTCTACCAAGATTTGATTGTGGGAGAGGAGAGTCATCTTCTTCAAAAATACTTGTGTGTGTACCTATCCACATGCCTTGTTAATGATATCTTTTTTGTACACTTTGCTTGTGCCCTTTTCTATTAGCATTTTATTATTATTTTAATCTATTGTAATACTATGTACTTTATAAATTTCATTAGCTTTGAGTTGTTTTCACAATAGGAAAATGAATTATCATAGGACACAAGAGAATTATTGATTTTCTTTGAGTTATTTTTCCAAAAAGAAAACCACAAATTATTACCTTTAAGCTATGGACTATAATGCCTTTTGATTCTTGGTAGAATGGAAACTACATATTTCTTTTTAAGCTATGGACTATAATGCCTTTTGATTCTTGGTAGAATGGAAACTACATATTTCTTTTTTACAAGGGATGGATAATGTTGAAGGACTTTTTTTTATTACGAATAGGGTTCGAGCCCGGGCTCTCAACTTGAGAGCCAATGGGCTACACTAACTCGTTCCAACTCACTCCCAAAAGAGTTAGAAGTTAGATGAAGAAAATTGTTTAACTTTAAGCCATAACCTTCTAATTGAATAAAAAAATAAAAGAATTATCTCCAAGCTAGATTTCTTAGATGTTCCTTAATAAAGGCGAGGTTCTCTAGGGAAATTTTTTAAGTGAACCTCACATAAATCCTTCACCCTAAAATGGTAATTTTCTTTTCATGAGGTCTTTTTTCATTCCTAGTTGCACACGGGAATTTCACTCGGCTACACACACCTGAGTACCACCCTTTCCAAATATTGGCCACTTTATAGGCAGTGGACAAGCCGTAGGACAAAACCCACAAGCTAGTCAATCGGTCGATTGGAGTGAACACCCTGCACAGCTTTGGTAGAACTAGGCGTCGTAAGTCGAGTCATGATCTTTGATGTCCATGGCAACCATCGTTCCTGATTCCAGAGTGTGAGCTTGAAGGGCAAGCATTGCACACTGTTATCGCCGCCGTGTAGGATCACTAAAGAGGAAGGTGAAAGCAAGCACCATGACGATCGAACGGTAACGGCCTAGGGAGTGCGGATGACTGCCTACGTGCCCACCTGCACGCGAACACACCCTTAGTATAAGATGTCCCCAAGAGGATTTGAACCCTAGACATCCCGTAGAAAGTCCAAAGTCTTATCCACTAGGCTACCTCCTTGGGGACAAAATGGCAAATTTTGAACAATCATTTATTACATATGTATATCTAATTATAAATATTCTTAAAAAAAATGCTAAGGACGCATCTTTCCTTCTCCTTTACTCAAAGTGGATTTTTCCAAAAGTGGATCGACCATAGGATGAAACCAATCAACCTTTTCCCAAGCCATGATCAAAGATAGAGAAGACCATTCTAATTTGATGATTGATGAAGAAGGCACCAACAAGTGGGTGGCCTTGGTATCCCACACGGCAAAAGCATTTGAGAGGGTCTACAGCACTATGTAGCAAAGACCATCAACCGAAGTTGAAGATAAGTAAAAGAAAAATACTCAATTTATAGCTTAAAGAGACTGAGGAGCGATTCATTTAAAGTCATTTTAGAATCATTTTCCAAAGTTTTATAAATTTAATACATAATTGTTGAGAAATCTATGAATCTAGATCTAATGAACATACCATTTCTATGCAAATTTGATAAATGCATGGAAGGCAAGGGTAAACAATAATAACTAAGAACGAACTACTGATATGAATTGTTATTCATTCTTGGAATCAATTCATCAATAATAATTTCTCTTGATTTGTTGTTAAATATAAGATTTGCAATGAGTATAGATCACCCAAATCCCTACACATGAGTTTGAGACATATAAACATTCCTTTGAGTTATTTACACTTACTAGAGCTTAAAATTCATGGATTTCGAAGTAATTCCAAATCATGGATTTTAAATCTATTCCTAATTCATGGATTCCAATTTAATTCAAAGCAATTCCAACACAATTCCAAAGTAATTTCATGAAGATTTGAAGGTTTTGAAGTGTAGATTTATTGATGGATGTCAAATTCAAAAGAAGAAGATGAAATTGATGATTTGTAATGTATAATCATTGGGATTATAAATCCAACATCATACCAATTCTATGTAAAATTTTAAATGATCAATTCGTGGAAGGGTAAACAATGAAAATTAAGAATACAATCTTGACATTATTCATTCTTCATTCTACAAATCAAATCATCATTAAAACTTCGTCTCATGGTTTTATGTAGACCAAAGGAAACTTTACAGTCTAACTTGGAAAATTTACCCATGATGAGAGACTAATTTCAATGTACGCACTTTTATAAAAGATTTTTTTGCTTTACTTACTCTAATTTTGATGTATTTATTTCAGATCCGGTCAATCTCTCACCTTGCCTTTTATAAGAACTTTTCACTTTACTTGCTCTAATTTGATACATTTATTTTCAAATGCCACCATCCCTCTCACAACTCTCTTCTTCCAAGGCCATGCCCAACAACACTAGCTTGTATTCTAAATTCTCTCTCAACCATATCCCATAGTTCTAAACCTAATTAGTTGGTGCTTTCTTATCACCAATTCCAATATGGGACCAAAATATTTCTTTGTTATTAATGAATTAGTTAGCAGAGAGGAACCTTAGGAGTTGGTTTATTTTTTTTTCCCTAAGGTCTAACATGTTCGGCCTCCAGCACATTATTATTTTTAACTTTTTTTTATTAGTTTTCTTGGGCTTGGAGCTTCTGGAGGCTTGGAGCTTCTGGAGTCTTCCAAGAAGGCTATAAAAAGCATGTGGCTGAAGCCGAGAGAGAGAGAGAGAGAGAGAGAGAGAGAGAGAGAGAGAGAGAGAGAGAGAGAGAGAGAGAGTCGAACCTCCATTTAAGCCTTTGGCTAAGGTTTAAACCTTAAATCTTAGGGTTCATTAATTAATTAGTGCCCGCTTTGCGGGCAATATTTTTGTAGAAGAAGAAATATTATTTGTAATGAACCACCCCATAAATAACCTCAACCTTGAGGCATATCTTCTTCTTCTTAAAACCCACGTAAGAGATTATTTCAAGACTCAGTCTTTTACCTACTTAATAGCCCCACCATCCAATAAAATCAAATATTTGGAATACTCTACCTCTTCCAAATTATATATGAGCACCAAGAGGACATGAGGTGCCACCATTAATGATATCCATGTGGCCTATCCCATAGAGCTCACCAATGAAGAAATCAATGAAGCAAGTTCCTTCTTTCCGACATTCACATATGATGTTCACAAGGATGACCATTGAAGATGTAGGAAGTAAGAAGGTATGGATCAAGAACCTACAGGTAAAGCCTCTTCTTTGAGTGCATTATTTCAGTGCACTAGCTCACCCTCATCTCCCCCATCTTCTTTTTTAGCCCCTAAAGATCAAGGCCCTTCCCAACCCAATAGTCCCCCACCCTCCACCAACCCTCCTGAACTCCCCTTGCTCCACCACATCCATCTCCTCATAGCCTCCATCTTGCACTAACCCCACCGACCAATGAGATACCATGAGCATGAGTCTAGATTCTTGGGAATTCTCCACAAAGCCAATGGCAATGATCAATAAGCTGATTATACTAGCAAAGCTAGTCAATTTTCTAGATTTCAATGAAGAGCCAATAGCCACTAAGGAGAGTAGTTGGATCACCAAGATCCATCTCTTTCTTTAACAATCCATAAGCAACAACTCACCTACCCCCCACATTTATGGGAGCTGATCACTCAAGAAGAGCAGTTGGACCACTAAGTTCAATCTCTTTCTTTGCCAATCCATGAGCAATAGCTCACTGACCCCTCACATTCATGGGAGTTGACCTCTCTAGGAAATTATTTAGAGAGCCTTGACACTCCCTATGACACTCTTCCAATCCATGTGGCAACAACTCACCTACCCCCACATTTGAGGGAGTTGATCTCTCAAGGAAATAACTTAGAGACCCTTGACACTCCCTATGATACAATAAAAATCTGAATTATAAATCAATACATAAATAAGTTGTATACCTCATGGAGGAAGAGAGACCATACTTGTTATATTAGCATGGGAAGAGCTTGACTCCTACTAGTTGTGAATGTCTCCAAGCCATTAGCATTCTTAGCGCCTTAGGTTGGTGATGGGAGGATGCGATCATCATTAGGAAGGGGGTATGCAAACCACTCCAATTAATGTTCATCCTATTGTAAATGTGTTGTGCCATTTTGTAGTCAAAGTTTTCTTTCTGTAATATGATGCTAGAACATTGAAAGTAGCCTTACTTTGAGCTTAATTAAATTTATTCTTCTAGATGTTTTTCTTTTCATTTTGATTCCAATGGGTAAGGTACAAAAGATTATTAGTAGATCTTGTTAATCATCAGACTACTTTAAGCTTATAAACAATCTATGTGAAAGATTTTTAGTCATGCATCTAATCAAAGAGAACTTTTCATGTATTTTTCAACTCATCTATGTATAAGGCATAACCATGATTGTAACAAAGTATTATGTTAGAAGTGGAAAAGCTAACGTCTTTTATCTTTAAGAATCAAACCTTAAGATTTTTTGACAATCACTTAACCAACCCATATAAACATGCTTACACTCATAGAGTTTTAAGCTTATTTGTTTAGGCCATACTTACATGTAACAAGGTTATGGTGATTCCCAATAGCTCATAACATGCTTATGTTGATCACCTCAAGCTTTAGCAACAACCATAGCAACAACTAATGTGAAAGAAGACACATATAAAGCTATGCTAAATCCTTGATTTACAAGACAAGACTTATGACTTTAAACCGAACTAAAAGCTTATACATAATCTCAAGTTAAGCTAAACAAGCATAGGGAAGATGGATTCACCATCAAGGCTTACACAAGAACTTAGATTCTTAAGCAAAAACTCTTTAATTACTAAGCAAGCAAGAAATAAAAGCTTGTTTACAAACTATAATAAACAAGCTAAAAGGCATCACATAGAAGCTTTATACAAGGCTTTAAGTAAGATTTAAGAGACAAGAAAAACATACATGGAAATGAAACAATTTAAACAAGCTTCCTTTATACACAAAAAAGAGAGAAAGCTTTAAACCTTTCATAATTGAGAGAGAGAGAGAGAGAGAGAGAGAGAGAGAGAGAGAGAGCTTCAAACCTTTCATTAATCAAGAGCTTAGGAATCTTAAGCTTCTTTTTCAACTTAAGCTTCAAAATAAGGCATGTACTCTAAACATCAAGAACTCTTAGTAGAAACATGAAGAAATGTGAGCAACACTTGATGTGGTCACTTGATACAACCCATACTTCATGTAATCACTTGAAACAACCCAGACTTATGAAAAAAAAGTAACACTTGATGTGGTCACTGTTGCCATATATATAGGCAGTGATGTGTGTGAACACACTTAGGACCGCCGGGGCACTTTTTCCCTCTTTAGGAGGTTTTTTCCCCCGGCTTGTATATACGCCCATCCTTCTAGGGCTAACTTATCTTTTGTACATTGACACAATCTAATACACTTTTGTGTTGTGTGCATTCTTGCTTCTTCTTCTCCAAGCTTTGTGTGCTTTCCTGCAACCCTAATTCCAATAATTGGTATCAGAGCAGGCATCGGCTCCCAGGGCTACGCCGCCAGCACCCTTCGACTCACTTTCTCCGATTGAGGTGAGCTTTCACGAGCGCTTCCAGGTCCCTACACTCTGCAAATCGGCCTGTAGGGCTCCGCGTTCTTCGAATTTGCATCTGAGGTCGTTTCGGGCTCCGTTTTTGCATTTCAAGTTCTGCACAGGTGTTTTCGTCATTTTCTGCAGAAATTTCGACAGTGCATTGCAAGTATGACCCATCTGTTTGGTAGTTTCTGTTGACTCTCATGTATGGTATTTTGACAGTGGTGCTACTACAAAGCACATTACCTCGCATCGTGATATGTTCACTTCTCTTGAGGCTGTCCCTAATGGGAATACTGTCACATGTGCCAATAATGCTTCTTACCTAGTGAAGGGCATTGGTAAAATTATGCTTACTGCTACAAATTGCAGCACTTTCACACTTTCAGATGCTTTGTATGTGCCAGGGATAAAGAAGAATCTATTGTCTGTCTTGGCGCTTGCTAGACTTGGACTTGGGCAAAATGCAGCGTTCTGCGTTTCCAAAGGATGGTTCTGTGCGGGCCACTCGCAAATTGCAGCTTGTACATAGTGACGTATGTGGGCCTATGCAAACTCCGTCATTTGGTAAACACTTGTACTTCGTGACTTTCATTGATGATTACTCAAGGCATGCATAGTGATGTATGTGGGCCTATGCAAACTCCGTCATTTGGTAAACACTTGTACTCAAGCTTGTACATAGTGATGTATGTGGGCCTATGCAAACTCCGTCATTTGGTAAACACTTGTACTTCGTGACTTTCATTGATGATCACTCAAGGCATGCATGGGTATATCCACTGAAGGCAAAGTTCGAAGTGTTTTTGTGCTTCAAACAGTTTATGCTTATGGTTGAAAATGTATCCAATTGTACTGTGGGCACCCTCCGTTTTGATCAAGGGGGGGAGTACATGTCTAAAGAGTTTGATGCATTTCTGGCTAGTCGTGGGATAAAACACCAATGTACAGTGCCGTATACCCCTCAGCAAAATGGTGTTGCTGAGAGGAAGAACAGGTCACTTATGGAGATGGCACCATGTATGGTCAAGAGCCAAGCTTTTCCACATGCGTTTTGGCTTGAGGCTGTCATGTGTGCTGCATATGTACTCAACAGGTGTCCCACTAAGGCCTTGCAGTCTATTACTCCATATGAAGCTTGGCATGGTAGGAAGCCTTCTATTGGTCACCTGCGTGTCTTTGGTTGCTTGGCCTATGCTTTAGTGCCTGTGCAACAACGTAGAAAATTGGATGATAAGGCTGTCAAATGCATTTTTGTTGGTTATAGTACCGAGAGCAAAGGTTACAGATTGTATCATCCACAGTCAAAGCGTATCTTGATTAGTCGAGATGTTGTTTTTGTGGAAGATGCTGTGCAACCTTTGTTATCATGTACCAAAGAGATAGGTGTGAGCTCACGGGATGTATTTGATACATTGTTGCTGTGAGGTCCCCCTGTTCCCACCGAGCAACGGATTCGGGTACTAGCAGCGGAAGTAGCACTTCTCGCGCGGGACAGGGGTCCCACATTCGGGGCCTCGCCCACGGATATCCGGACAAGAGACTAATCCGTCGGTTTGTCCAAAACCGAAACCGAAAAAACTTCCTTTACCCGGAAAGCATGGGCGATTCCACCAGGATAACTCTTTACTCTAACGTAGTCAAGATCGTTACGGATCAACTGATCTGACTGCACCTTTAACGGTACTTGGTCAAATCAAGGAAGAACTTGCACTTGAATCATTGGGATCAACGCTTTTTTCCCCATCAAGAGGCACAGCCGTTGATTCCTATCCATAGAACAATTTCTATCCGGGATTTACTTCATCTATCGTAATAATAGAAATTAAATCTCGATTTACGGATCCATTAGTCCAGCCTAACCCCATCCGATCCCATGGGTTAGCCAACCGCCCAACCACTGTAGTGATGGGATCCAATTTGGAATTTGGTTAGGTTTTGTCCCGGGTACCAAGGAAAAGAGTTCCAAGGCCCCCTAGCCGGAAGTTCATGCAAACATAAAATTAGGCACACCACTTACACACCCAATATGAAATTGTCTTTTTCTTAGCATCAGCTAACTTTAAAACAATCCTTTAATGAAACCATAGTACCTCTGATCACAGTCTTCCAAATTATCCGATTGATTCTCAAATTTTCCATCATTCCTTCATCAGAGTATCTATGGCATCATTGGCAACTAGAACGCTCACCACCTGACCACTCAGGGGCCGTTTCTATAGTTCCTAGCCCATAATACTCGGCAATATAATCACTTATCAAGATGGACTCTCGTTGAAGATCAGCAAGATCAACCAACAGATCCATATAAAAGAGCCATGGACTCATCCGTTGAGGACCAGCAAGGTCAGTCAACCAGATCCATGCCCGGTTTCACAAAACAACTCTTACTCCTTGTTCCAATATCTTCCTCGACGCACGCGTGGGTATCCTAGGCGACCCAGAGCCCGAGCACCGTATGGTCAGCACCCTCTAGGATCCTTCGCAGGTGACCTAGCGCTTCACTCATAGGCCGCTTCCTTGGTCCCTCATCCACCGTACCGGAAGCTCACCATTTTAATCGAACCGAGGCTGGTCAAGACCTCGGTCGACCTTGCTACGCGAGACGTCCTCCATTGACTCTCCGTCAGCAGTTGCAACTTTATCAGTTAGGTCTCCACGACCTTAATCACAAGACGGTCAAAATGCTTCCCCAGCATTCTTGACATAAAACAGCCATTTACAAACAGCATTTACAAACAGTTTACAAATACAGTTTCTATATTAACTCTCATTTTTCCACATTGTTCCTCATTAATCCACATTACTTATTCCATATTCCATGTATATGTGTACTCATCCAATCACCTCCTTTTTCCATCTCTTCACTTCAGATTCCTTCACATCACGTATCATATATTCACATCCATATCCACATCCATACATCCACATCCACATCCACATTCACATCCATACATCCACATCTACATGCTTATCTCCATTTTCACATCCTCATTTATACATCCACATCCCATATCCACATTCATACATACACATCCATATCCACATCCACATCCACATCCACATTCACATCCATGCATCCACATCTACATGCTTACCTCCATTTTCACATCCTCATTTATACATCCACATCCCATATCCACATTCATACATACACATCCATACATCCACATCCACATCCACATCCACATACATACATACATCCACATCCACATTCCACATTCACATCTATACATCCACATCTACATTCACATTCACATACATCCACATCCACATTCCCATACATCCACATCTATACATCCACATTCCACATTCACATCTACATTCACATTCACATACATCCACATCTACATTCACATTCACATACATCCACATCCCCATTCCCATTCACATCTATACATCCACATCTACATCCACATACATACATACATCCACATCTATACATCCACATTCCACATTCACATCTACATCTACATTCACATTCACATACATCCACATCTACATTCACATTCACATACATCCACATCCCCATTCCCATTCACATCTATACATCCACATCTACATCCACATACATACATACATCCACATCCACATTCCACATTCACATCTATACATCCACATCTACATCCACATTCACATACATCCACATCCACATTTCCATTCACATCTATACATCCACATCCATTCACATCTATACATCCACATCTACATCCACATTTACATCTATGCATATACATCTTCATGCATATATCCATTTTCATGTTCATACATCCACACTCCCATCTCCATATCCACACATCCACATACATACATCCATTTTCACATTCCCATTTATATAACCCCATATACCTTCACATCTAATCTTTTACATCACATCCATTCTCGCCCTATCACAACCCATATACATCTTATCCTATCACATACACTTCTTACCTCATCCCCCCATACACATCTTAATTCATCTTATCACATCCTAACTTATTTCATAAGCATCTTATCACCTCTTATCACACCTCTTATCACATCCTATCACTTTCCATACGCATCTTATCAATTCTTATCACATCTCATACACCTCTTATCACATCTTATCACATTTCATATCTTTTTTTTTTTTTTTTAAGAGAATTCTTTTATTTGATATAAGATTTCTCTACACATTTATTTATACATAAATTCCATTTAAGGAGACTAACACTTTCGAAATTAAAATCAATCTTTTATGCATCTTCTTATGCATGATTTCAATTTGGTAGGGAATTATACTTTTAGAATAAAAGAATTTCTCTTATGCATCTAAGTTAAGCATAAAATCCATTTATGAGGAAAATCATACTTTTAGTATAAAAAGAATATCTTTTATGCATACCTATATGCATGAAATCCAATATGATAAAAGTAACACTTTTGATATAAAAATTTTTCCTTTATGCATACTTCTATGCATGAAAATTAAAAATGATAAAAGTAACACTTTTGATATAAAAATTTTCTTTTATGCATACTTTTATGCATGAAAATTAAAAATAATAAAAGTAACACTTTTGATATAAAAATTTTTCCTTTATGCATACTTCTATGCATGAATTAAAAATGGTAAAAATAACACTTTTGATATAAAAATTTATCCATTATGCATACTTCTATGCATGAAATAAAAATGGTAAAAATAACACTTTTGATATAAAAACTTATCCTTTATGCATAATATTAAAATTCAATTTCTCCATGATTGTAATGAAATTCTTTCAATTAATCTAGGATGATAATTCCTAGAATATGGTAGGAAGTCCTCTTTTTATGCTTTGAATGAAATTATTTTATGCATAATTTTTATAAAAATTTTGCCATAGCTCCGCTACTATGATTGATAAATCTCAATTTTTTCTAAGGGATAAAGCTTATCATTAAGGAAATAATTAAAATGATCTCTAATTGGATCATAAATCCATAATGGATTGAATCATCAATATACATAAACTAAAAGCATAGAAAAAAGCCATTAATTTGGCCTCAAGCATAGCTTAATCTTGGGTTAAGGAAAAGCTTTATGAAAAGCTTGATTTGGATTGAGAATGGGTCATGAGTATGACCATTTCTTGAGTGAGAGAGAGAAATTACATAAAAATCATTAGAATTTAAACATAAATGAAAATTAACTTCAATAGCATTTATTAAATTATGTAACTCTTCACTACTATTCACCAATTAACTTCAATACCATTTTAAAAAAAACATACCAATTAAGCTTCTCAAGCTTGAGAGGGGTTGAGAAGAGAGAAACATTGAGAAATTAAAGAAAGATCAATATTCACTAATTACCTTACAGGTTGCTTGATTCTTTGTTCACGGTAGAGGCCCCCAACCAATCAATTGGTTAAGTATGTTGATGGAGCCACTAATGGGGATTGAAGAAAGAGGGAAGCTCCAAAAACTAGTGAATTATTAAATGAATTCACAGTTTCTGGCTTAGGTGGAGTAGAGTAACGATGCATAAACACTATATATCTTTCAACAAGGGGGAGGCTTCTATTTATAGAAAAAATTGAGCTCCTAACCAAACAAACTGATTCTAGAATTTTCTAAATCAGTTTGGTCAATATTTGACCATTTTTAGATCAGTTAAGCTAACTTTTTGGAACTAGACTTGAATGAGGAGAGAGGAGAGATGAAATATCTCAATTTTTATGAGTTTAAAACTCATTCAAGCATGTGAAATATGCACCTCCTTTAAAGAACTCCCCTTCCTTACATATGTGTCATAATGGAATCATTTTAATATTGCTCATAGTTTTTTTTACTAATAAACCTTGTACATTTTCAACTCTTCATCTTATGTGAAATATGCACCTCCTTTAAAGAATTCCCCTTCCTTACATATGTCATATTTTTAATATTGCTCATAGTTTTTTTTACTAATAATCCTTGTACATTTTCAACTCTTCATCTTATGTGAAATATGCACCTCCTTTAAAGAATTCCCCTTCCTTACATATGTCATATTTTTAATATTGCTCATAGTTTTTTACTAATAATCCTTGTACATTTTCAACTCTTCATCTTATGTGAGCATTTACTCATTTTTGGGTATTTTCTTTTTACAAGTTGGATTTATCTCCTCCCTACACATGGATTGATGCTATTGGTCCATAGGAACCTTAATTGGACCATAGTCTAAAGATTTCTGAAAATCTAGACCCTTAGGCTAAGGTTCTTTATAGCTATTTTCAATTAATTCCAATTGCACATTGGAAAATTCTTTTTGAATTTCTGTTTCAGGGGAACTCATCTGAATTAGAAGAGATATTTTTCTATCCAAAAATATTCAAAATCTGAATATTCTCTCTCTAGAATATTTTTCTCTCTCTAGGCTAAAACAGATAGAAACAAGGTCTTTATATTTCTGAAGAGGGATTGATTATAGAAGAAGATACTAGACATCAAAAAGGGTTTTGGGGAAGGAATCTTACATTCTACCCCACTTAAAAACGCGAGATGTCCTCATCTCGCAACTTGTGATAATTTCGCAAGATTCACGAATATGAGACTTAGAGAAAAATTTTAATCAAGATTAACCACCAAGATAAGTCTTAAAGAGAGCAAGATTCAAAATACGAACAAGATTTAAACTTTATTCATTCTCGGAACTTATACAGTAAAGATAGAGGAACTCTTTACACTTCCATAAGCCCGTCCATCATATGGTCACAAAAGCAGTCCTCACAAGCTGCACAAGTATAAGGTAACTCATCTATGGGAATGATTCGGTGGGTTATTGCTGCGCCTATCTCAGTGGTATGAGGTGTTCTAACAAAAGGACCTCTGAGAGGCAAGCCAAAAACGGGGTAAAGGCATATCTTCTCATGAGGAAGAAAACACGCCAGTAAGAAGACCCGCTCAGAAAACCCAGGATGTCTTGATCTCATGACGCAGTAGTATCGGGGACCCAAACCCAAAGCTTCAATAACCATGGCCAAGCGGACATTGTTACGGAAGTGTTGCTGACCCCAGGGTGTTACCCTAGTTATGTCTTGATAGGTCCGCCATTTGGTCTGCGCTACAGAAGTTCCCAAGTGAGGGAAAAGTGAGCGCTCATACTGTTCTATAAAATCCTTCTTCACAGACTCACTTGCGTCTTGAAGGTGAGGAATCATTATGGATAAAACTAATTCTTGTTGCCAAGCCATGAAGGAGATTAGGAAGAAAGGAGATCGATGGGAGTAAGATTACTGTGAGCGACAAGTAAAAGTTACGACTTATATAAAGGAAGGAGCTAGCGTAACTTAGAAGCCAACGGTAGCTTGCCACTGAAGTTTTACCATCTTTCCATGATTTGGGTTTGGCACAATTTTCTATAGAAGGCATTAAGAACTTTGAGATGAGGAGATAAAAGAAGCTCGTAAGCTAAGTCACTTACTTTCTTTGAAGTCAGATAAGGCTCACAATATCTGGGGGATAACTTCTTAAACTCCCCAATAGATAAAGAACTTCTTTTGTGCCGTACTCAAATGAAGACCAAAACCTTGGTATCCAAAACATCGATTTTCACTTCTGAACTCATTGTTCTGAATCCTTAAAACAGCGTGACTCTTGAGAAGTATTCTAGGGAAAGGGTCTTCCTTTTTTTTAAACAGAATCTTTCTTTTATTTTTGAGAGGGAATAATTTTAAGATCAAAAAGGGAGATTCTTACTCCTGTATGCCTCGAAGGCTGGGGAGGAATCTTACATTCTACCCCACTTAAAAAAGTGCGAGATGTCCTCATCTCGCCAAGTAGAGGACAACTCTTTTTCTTAAGATCCAATTTATTCTAGGGTTCCTTATATTCTGGTCAACCCAACAGAATACGGGGATAAATATCCCTTATATAGAACTCATCATTAAATAAATTCATTTCAGATCATATCATTCATATCTTTAACACGATAATGGTCCATCAGATCGAAATTTTTTCTTTCTGAACATTCCTCCACGGGAATTTCAGTCAAGCAAGTTTTCAATTTGTCATCCCTTAACTTGATATACCGAGTCAAGTGTTAACAGTAGTACTTTGACAGCACAATCCACTAATCTCATAGTGATTTGTTGAAATCATTATCATCATTTATCATTACAGGGACTCGTCCCATTCATCCTCATTGCGGTTTTGCTCAAGTTATTATATTTCAACTAAATTTCAAAAATCATCATTTTTCAATCAGAATCCCAATCAATTCATCAGTTCCCAAACAGAATTAAAAATCATATCAACCACATTCAAATTCATTATCTGGATAGCATTAATGCTTATAATTTCAAGTCTTAGATTTACTCGTATATACTGTCAGTAAAGAGCTGCAGTTATACTCTCGGTATATACGGATAGTCACGGCCCTTGGAATTATAAGGTAAATACCATCATGTCTAGGCCTCAAGCAAGTCAAGGATTCTATATAATTGCGGTACTTCCATCTGAAGACCCAATTACCAAATTACGAATTTCAATTTGAATATCAAATTGTATGAATTATATCACACAATTACAACCTTTTTGTGTTTCTTGATAAATTTCTGACCTATTTGTCTTCTCAATTGATCTTTATTAACCAAATGCTCTGATACCAACTGTGAGGTCCCCCTGTTCCCACCGAGCAACGGATTCGGGTACTAGCAGCGGAAGTAGCACTTCTCGCGCGGGACAGGGGTCCCACATTCGGGGCCTCGCCCACGGATATCCGGACAAGAGACTAATCCGTCGGTTTGTCCAAAACCGAAACCGAAAAAACTTCCTTTACCCGGAAAGCATGGGCGATTCCACCAGGATAACTCTTTACTCTAACGTAGTCAAGATCGTTACGGATCAACTGATCTGACTGCACCTTTAACGGTACTTGGTCAAATCAAGGAAGAACTTGCACTTGAATCATTGGGATCAACGCTTTTTTCCCCATCAAGAGGCACAGCCGTTGATTCCTATCCATAGAACAATTTCTATCCGGGATTTACTTCATCTATCGTAATAATAGAAATTAAATCTCGATTTACGGATCCATTAGTCCAGCCTAACCCCATCCGATCCCATGGGTTAGCCAACCGCCCAACCACTGTAGTGATGGGATCCAATTTGGAATTTGGTTAGGTTTTGTCCCGGGTACCAAGGAAAAGAGTTCCAAGGCCCCCTAGCCGGAAGTTCATGCAAACATAAAATTAGGCACACCACTTACACACCCAATATGAAATTGTCTTTTTCTTAGCATCAGCTAACTTTAAAACAATCCTTTAATGAAACCATAGTACCTCTGATCACAGTCTTCCAAATTATCCGATTGATTCTCAAATTTTCCATCATTCCTTCATCAGAGTATCTATGGCATCATTGGCAACTAGAACGCTCACCACCTGACCACTCAGGGGCCGTTTCTATAGTTCCTAGCCCATAATACTCGGCAATATAATCACTTATCAAGATGGACTCTCGTTGAAGATCAGCAAGATCAACCAACAGATCCATATAAAAGAGCCATGGACTCATCCGTTGAGGACCAGCAAGGTCAGTCAACCAGATCCATGCCCGGTTTCACAAAACAACTCTTACTCCTTGTTCCAATATCTTCCTCGACGCACGCGTGGGTATCCTAGGCGACCCAGAGCCCGAGCACCGTATGGTCAGCACCCTCTAGGATCCTTCGCAGGTGACCTAGCGCTTCACTCATAGGCCGCTTCCTTGGTCCCTCATCCACCGTACCGGAAGCTCACCATTTTAATCGAACCGAGGCTGGTCAAGACCTCGGTCGACCTTGCTACGCGAGACGTCCTCCATTGACTCTCCGTCAGCAGTTGCAACTTTATCAGTTAGGTCTCCACGACCTTAATCACAAGACGGTCAAAATGCTTCCCCAGCATTCTTGACATAAAACAGCCATTTACAAACAGCATTTACAAACAGTTTACAAATACAGTTTCTATATTAACTCTCATTTTTCCACATTGTTCCTCATTAATCCACATTACTTATTCCATATTCCATGTATATGTGTACTCATCCAATCACCTCCTTTTTCCATCTCTTCACTTCAGATTCCTTCACATCACGTATCATATATTCACATCCATATCCACATCCATACATCCACATCCACATCCACATTCACATCCATACATCCACATCTACATGCTTATCTCCATTTTCACATCCTCATTTATACATCCACATCCCATATCCACATTCATACATACACATCCATATCCACATCCACATCCACATCCACATTCACATCCATGCATCCACATCTACATGCTTACCTCCATTTTCACATCCTCATTTATACATCCACATCCCATATCCACATTCATACATACACATCCATACATCCACATCCACATCCACATCCACATACATACATACATCCACATCCACATTCCACATTCACATCTATACATCCACATCTACATTCACATTCACATACATCCACATCCACATTCCCATACATCCACATCTATACATCCACATTCCACATTCACATCTACATTCACATTCACATACATCCACATCTACATTCACATTCACATACATCCACATCCCCATTCCCATTCACATCTATACATCCACATCTACATCCACATACATACATACATCCACATCTATACATCCACATTCCACATTCACATCTACATCTACATTCACATTCACATACATCCACATCTACATTCACATTCACATACATCCACATCCCCATTCCCATTCACATCTATACATCCACATCTACATCCACATACATACATACATCCACATCCACATTCCACATTCACATCTATACATCCACATCTACATCCACATTCACATACATCCACATCCACATTTCCATTCACATCTATACATCCACATCCATTCACATCTATACATCCACATCTACATCCACATTTACATCTATGCATATACATCTTCATGCATATATCCATTTTCATGTTCATACATCCACACTCCCATCTCCATATCCACACATCCACATACATACATCCATTTTCACATTCCCATTTATATAACCCCATATACCTTCACATCTAATCTTTTACATCACATCCATTCTCGCCCTATCACAACCCATATACATCTTATCCTATCACATACACTTCTTACCTCATCCCCCCATACACATCTTAATTCATCTTATCACATCCTAACTTATTTCATAAGCATCTTATCACCTCTTATCACACCTCTTATCACATCCTATCACTTTCCATACGCATCTTATCAATTCTTATCACATCTCATACACCTCTTATCACATCTTATCACATTTCATATCTTTTTTTTTTTTTTTAAAGAGAATTCTTTTATTTGATATAAGATTTCTCTACACATTTATTTATACATAAATTCCATTTAAGGAGACTAACACTTTCGAAATTAAAATCAATCTTTTATGCATCTTCTTATGCATGATTTCAATTTGGTAGGGAATTATACTTTTAGAATAAAAGAATTTCTCTTATGCATCTAAGTTAAGCATAAAATCCATTTATGAGGAAAATCATACTTTTAGTATAAAAAGAATATCTTTTATGCATACCTATATGCATGAAATCCAATATGATAAAAGTAACACTTTTGATATAAAAATTTTTCCTTTATGCATACTTCTATGCATGAAAATTAAAAATGATAAAAGTAACACTTTTGATATAAAAATTTTCTTTTATGCATACTTTTATGCATGAAAATTAAAAATAATAAAAGTAACACTTTTGATATAAAAATTTTTCCTTTATGCATACTTCTATGCATGAATTAAAAATGGTAAAAATAACACTTTTGATATAAAAATTTATCCATTATGCATACTTCTATGCATGAAATAAAAATGGTAAAAATAACACTTTTGATATAAAAACTTATCCTTTATGCATAATATTAAAATTCAATTTCTCCATGATTGTAATGAAATTCTTTCAATTAATCTAGGATGATAATTCCTAGAATATGGTAGGAAGTCCTCTTTTTATGCTTTGAATGAAATTATTTTATGCATAATTTTTATAAAAATTTTGCCATAGCTCCGCTACTATGATTGATAAATCTCAATTTTTTCTAAGGGATAAAGCTTATCATTAAGGAAATAATTAAAATGATCTCTAATTGGATCATAAATCCATAATGGATTGAATCATCAATATACATAAACTAAAAGCATAGAAAAAAGCCATTAATTTGGCCTCAAGCATAGCTTAATCTTGGGTTAAGGAAAAGCTTTATGAAAAGCTTGATTTGGATTGAGAATGGGTCATGAGTATGACCATTTCTTGAGTGAGAGAGAGAAATTACATAAAAATCATTAGAATTTAAACATAAATGAAAATTAACTTCAATAGCATTTATTAAATTATGTAACTCTTCACTACTATTCACCAATTAACTTCAATACCATTTTAAAAAAAACATACCAATTAAGCTTCTCAAGCTTGAGAGGGGTTGAGAAGAGAGAAACATTGAGAAATTAAAGAAAGATCAATATTCACTAATTACCTTACAGGTTGCTTGATTCTTTGTTCACGGTAGAGGCCCCCAACCAATCAATTGGTTAAGTATGTTGATGGAGCCACTAATGGGGATTGAAGAAAGAGGGAAGCTCCAAAAACTAGTGAATTATTAAATGAATTCACAGTTTCTGGCTTAGGTGGAGTAGAGTAACGATGCATAAACACTATATATCTTTCAACAAGGGGGAGGCTTCTATTTATAGAAAAAATTGAGCTCCTAACCAAACAAACTGATTCTAGAATTTTCTAAATCAGTTTGGTCAATATTTGACCATTTTTAGATCAGTTAAGCTAACTTTTTGGAACTAGACTTGAATGAGGAGAGAGGAGAGATGAAATATCTCAATTTTTATGAGTTTAAAACTCATTCAAGCATGTGAAATATGCACCTCCTTTAAAGAACTCCCCTTCCTTACATATGTGTCATAATGGAATCATTTTAATATTGCTCATAGTTTTTTTTACTAATAAACCTTGTACATTTTCAACTCTTCATCTTATGTGAAATATGCACCTCCTTTAAAGAATTCCCCTTCCTTACATATGTCATATTTTTAATATTGCTCATAGTTTTTTTTACTAATAATCCTTGTACATTTTCAACTCTTCATCTTATGTGAAATATGCACCTCCTTTAAAGAATTCCCCTTCCTTACATATGTCATATTTTTAATATTGCTCATAGTTTTTTACTAATAATCCTTGTACATTTTCAACTCTTCATCTTATGTGAGCATTTACTCATTTTTGGGTATTTTCTTTTTACAAGTTGGATTTATCTCCTCCCTACACATGGATTGATGCTATTGGTCCATAGGAACCTTAATTGGACCATAGTCTAAAGATTTCTGAAAATCTAGACCCTTAGGCTAAGGTTCTTTATAGCTATTTTCAATTAATTCCAATTGCACATTGGAAAATTCTTTTTGAATTTCTGTTTCAGGGGAACTCATCTGAATTAGAAGAGATATTTTTCTATCCAAAAATATTCAAAATCTGAATATTCTCTCTCTAGAATATTTTTCTCTCTCTAGGCTAAAACAGATAGAAACAAGGTCTTTATATTTCTGAAGAGGGATTGATTATAGAAGAAGATACTAGACATCAAAAAGGGTTTTGGGGAAGGAATCTTACAGTTGCCTTTGTTTACAGGTGGGAATTCTAATGTAAGTCCTAATGAGGCAAATATTCAGCCTATGCAGATTTCAAATGACATCATAGATCAGCCTATTTCTGATGCAGATTTACAGGATGTATCGTGTTGTAGTGATTTTGCCTATAATGGTAGTTTGCTTGCATAAATTTCTTGAAATCACTACAATGCGAGAAGAGGTCTCGGTGGGTGCGAACTCTCTCAAGGATATCACGTTATAGTGATTTGTCCTACTGCCGTTCTTTTATAGCTCTTTCAAAGATTTCCACGTTTAGATGTTAAGAAATTGATTTGTTTCTTACAAATATTTGATCAAATTACTATAGCATGAAGCGGGAACTCGGTGAGAACTCTCCCACCCATATCGTGTTATAGTGATGCCTTTGAAATAGTGCATCAAATCACTATAACGTGAAGATAGGTCTCGGTGGGAATTCTCCCACACACATCACATTGTAGTGATTTTGGCACATTTTTCTTTGCAATTTCATTTTCTCACAATATTTCATCAAATCACTAGTAACCCTAAAGCAAATACTTGATCCCTAGTTAAGTTTTTGGTACTAAAATAAATTGCTTTTGCATAGCTATTAGGATTGGTAGGACTTTAAATTTGAGAATTAATACTTTATAATTGAATAAGGTGCATATGCACCAATAATAGGATGTTATATTATGATTTTGATAGCTTTTAGTCATGCTAGGTTTTGCCTTAGCGAACTAGACACTTTGTATATCAATTTTAAAGAGAATATGGGGGGGAGAGGGAGAGCTTCAAACCCTAGCAAGCAAACACACACACACACACACAAGAGAGAGCAAGACATAAGAGAGATAGATAGCTGATTTTTCATTATCTTCTTCTTCTCTACTCAACCAACATAATGTAAAGATAAGAGTACACACTATATGGGTTAGTACTCAACTACTCACATACAAGGGTCGGCGGTCCATAATGTGAACATGACTAAATGAGTTGGCGCTATAATTATGCTAGTCTCTAGTAATCCAAAATGGCTATCACACAGCTTGTCATCCCAGTGGCTGCATATCACCCATAATCTCACCAACCATGCGAGTGGTGTAGATGCGGAAGCTTTCACCCAGGCGGGTCATCAATGTCCGCTGTAGCACTAGTTGAGCTCGATATCTCAACACTCCCCCTCGAGCTCAGCTCCACACACTACACTCCAAGTAAGCTCCTAAACCTGTGGAATGTCTCTGTGCCTAATGCCTTCGTGAAGATGTTAGCCACCTAATCCTCTGTGCTAACATATACCAGATCTACATCTCCTGCTAGAACCTTTTCTCTCACAAAGTGACAATGCACCTCAATGTGCTTCATTCTAGCATGATATACTCGGTTACTGGCCAACTGTATGATGCTCATGTTGTCACAATATATGCAAACTTCCCTATCCATGGGCTCTCCCATGTCACCAAGTAGCTTATGAAACCAAGCTACCTCACAAGTTGCCATAGCAGCACCCCTGTACTTTGCCTCTATACTCAACAAGGCAACTGTTGGCTGCTTCTTACTGCTCTAACTCACAACAAAACTCCCGAATGAGAACATAAAACGACTAGTAGATCTCTTGTATGCAATATTACCAGCCCAAGTAGCATATGTGTACCCATGCAACTGTATCATTATAATTCCATAATCAACTATGGACTACCTGATCCGTCTAGCCACATCCAAGTGTGGCTTTCTAGCCTACATAAACTGACTCACAAGTCTAACAGCATAGCTTAAGTCTGGCCTTGTAATGGTCATGTAGATCAAACTACCCACTATGTGCTTGTATGTAGTGGGGTACTCCAAAAGCTCACCTGTATGTGAAGAGCTTTGTGTTATGCTCCAATGGCACTGAAATAGGCTTATAGCCTGTCATACCATACTTGGAAAACATGTCCAAGTCATATTGCCTCTACAATAGCAAAATGCCATGAGGTGATCTCACCACCTCTATGCCCAAGAAATACCGTAGCTCACCCAAATCCTTCATCTCAAAATTATGCTTCAAAAGCATCCTCACATCATGTATGTCTACATCACTATCACCAATGATAATTAAGTCATCCACATAGATGACTAATAGCATGATCCCTCTATCTACCTTTTTCACATATAGTGAAAAATCTACATTGGATATCTGAAATCCAATGGTAGCAAGATACTCCCTGATCTTGTTTGACCATGCTGCTCTGGATGCCTGCTTTTCAAGACATACAAGGCTTTGCGTAACTTGGACACAAAATCTGGATGTGCATCACTCTCATAACCTAGTGGCTGCATCATGTACACTTCTTGTTGCAAATCACCATGTAAGAAATCATTCTTTACATCCATTTGATGTAAAGATCAACCCTTTGCAGCCATAGCAATAACAGCTGTCACAGTTGCCATTCTTGCAACAACCGGGCCGAATCATCTTTAAAATAACCATTTTTATACAATGCTTTATTTTTTGATTATTACACAAATAGCAGCTTCTAAATAAACAAAAGTTTATAAGATTTAAAATACTTAAACAAACAAGGAAAGCTAGAAAAAAAATATTAGTTTATATGAAAAAAATTCAAGTGATATTATAGTTAGCAAATTTTAAGTTAATGAAATTGTAAATCTTGTATAATATTACATTCTTTTATATGGCAAAGATTTTCAAAAATAATGTCAAAAAATTATAATGTTTGTGTAATGTTACAACCATTAGGATTTCTCATTAATGATATATCAAAATCTATAATTGAATAAACATTTTACAATGCATCATCATTTGAAGATAATAAATAGTGCTCTAACAATTTTTAACAACAACAATTTCAAATCACAAGTAAACTAGAACCAATTAAATTCAAAAAAAGAATGTAATGCTAAAAAGATTACTAAAAAACATATTAAGTAAAGTCTAATTTGTTGAGATATCAAGCTTAACGAGTGCTATGGTGGACATTGATGACCTGCGTGGGTGATAGCTTCCGAATCTACACTGCTGGCATGGTTGGTGAGATTATGGGTGATATGTGGCCAGTGGGATGACAGCTTGTGTAACAGTCATTTTGGATTACTAGAGACTCGCATAGTTATAGTGCCAGCTCATTTAGTTGGGTTCACATTATGGACCAACCTTTGTATGTTGTAGTAGTTTGAGTACCGACCCATATAGTGTGTACTCTTATCTTTATGTTGTGTTGGTTGAGTAGAGAAGAAGAAGATAGAAGAAAATTCAGCTATCCATCTCTCTCTTGTGTGTGTGTGTTTGCTTGCTAGGGTTTGAATCTCTCCCTATCCCCCACATTCTCTTTATGGTATCAGAGCCTGGTTTGTGTGAGAGCTCAGGAGGCAAGCAAGAGGCAAGAACAAGCAAGGAAGGAAGTGGTACTGCACGAGTAAGAGCACCATCATCTCTTTCCCCTTCTTGGTTTAGGTACAACACTCCCTCAGTAGCTCTAGGAGCTACACATCTCCAATTAAGGAGCTATCTTTGTGGAGTTTTTTCAGTCAGATTCGCGTTTGGGGCGTATTATGGTGGGGACCGTTTTGTCATTGCAAGGTATTTTTGATAGTTTTCTGGAAGTTCTCGTAGAGAACTGTTTCTACTCAAAATCTAGTTATTGCAGTGCAGCAATGCATTTTAGAAGTGCAGATAGGGTTTGTACATGTATTGTTGATACTGGGTATATGTACATGTACTCTACTCACATTTGGTGACACACAGGCTGTGCTGAAGTACTGCTCTTGTGCAATAGTTATAGGAGATACTGCTATATTACAGGTTGCATATAGAAGTTGTCTGTTTACAGGAGATATTGCTATATTACAGGTTGCATACAGAAGTTGTCTGTTTACAGGTTATTTGATTGCTGCAGGAAAACATGTCTCACGAAATTAATCAAATTGTTAGTGAGAAGCTGGATAAGAATAACTTCCATGCTTGGAAGTTCAAAATGACCAGTTTCCTAATGGTGGGTAAAGGATTTTGGGATTATGTAGAAGGAGACAATGAGGAGCCTCTAGAGTTATCTAAGGAGAATGCCACTCCTAAAGATATAAAGGCATTCAAGGATTGGAATCAGGGTGCAAGAAAAGTCATGTATTGGCTTTCAATTAGTGTCACACACACACTATGATAGGACACATACATGATGCAAACACTCCAGCAATTGCATGGCAGAATTTGGTTCAGATGTTCCAGACTAACACAAAGGCAAGGAAGTTGCAAATAAAGCAAGAGTTACATACTGTGGAAAAGAAAAGCATGTCCATCAATGAATAAGCCTTAAAGATCAAGGGCATTGTTGAATCCCTTGGATCTATCAATGTATCAGTGGAGGATGATGATTTGGTGAGTGTCTGTCTGAATGGGCTTGGCAAAGAGTACAAGCCATTCAAGACCTCCATTGAAGTTAGGGAGAATATTCCCAACTTTTGGGACTTGATATCTATGCTGATCATAGAAGAAAAGTCTTTAGGTGAGGATTCTTATTCACAAAGTAAGAACATATCGGAACAGGCCTTCTACTCTAATTAAGGTAGAGGCAGAGGTAGAGGCCGTGGTGGAGGCCAAGATGGTAGCCGACAAGGAAATCAGAATTCTGGACAACAACAATCCAATGATTCACATTAGCAATCATACATAGGTGGAAGAGGCCAGGCAGGGGGAGCCAAAGAGGCTGAGATGGTTGGCAAAGAAATCAAAATTCAAATAGCATAGAGTGCTATTACTATGGCAAACTAGGACACATGGCAAAGGACTGCTACAAAAAGCAGAATGTCATTAAAAGTGGGAAGTTGCAGCAAGGCAACTATGCATCATCTAGCAAACATGGAGGTGATGATAGAAGTGAGCAGTTTTTTGTGATGTATCACATGCTTAGTTTCATAACAGAGGATTTGTCAGGATCTCAAGATATCTGGTATATGGATTCTGGCATGTCTAACCACATGACCAGTCATGCTGAGTGGTTTTGAGATATGCAAAAAATGAAAAAACTAGGTTATGTAGAAACAAGTGATGATACTATGCATCCCATTGCGCATGTTGGTAAAGTGCCATTGTCTATGCAGGATGGCAAAATGAAGTACTTGGCTGATGTATTTCATGTTCTGAATATTACAAAGAACCTAGTTTCTGTTGGACAAATGGTTAAGCAGGGTGATCTGGAAGTGAGGTTTACTACTCAAGGATGTTTTGTGGAAGACTTAAAAAATAAGCGTCGCTTGGTTGCAAAGGGTAACAGAAATGGTAGGATGTTTACTTTGGATGTGAACATGCCTGAGATAAAGGTAGCCATGTTTGCGCATGGAACAGGTGTCATGCAGATATTGACAGCAGATGGTACAAAAGCAGATGGTACAAAAGCATTGGTCATGTGAATGTACAGTGTCTGAAGTCTACGCAGGCCCAAAATATTATGGCAGGTTTGCCAAAGTTTAAGGTTGACAGTATGCATAAGGTATGTGAAGCATGCCAACTTGGTAAGCAGGCCAAACATACTTTCCCACATGAAAAGCATGTCAGTGCAAGGCCATTGGATGTCATACATTCAGATGTATGGGGACTGACCAAGACTACAACAATTGCAAGTTGCAGGTACTATGTTACACTCATTGATGACCACACTAGGAAAGTGTGGGTTTATTTCATGAAGGAGAAAAGTGAGGTGTTTGCTTACTTTCAGAGATTTAAAGCCTTCGTCCTCGAGAAGGAAAAAGGCATGCAAATAAAATGCCTAAGATTGGATGGTGGAGGAGAATATTTATCTAATGAGTTCTGTAATTTCCTAAAAAAGCAAGAAATCAAGAGGTAGCTTACATGCAGGTACACTCCGCAATAGAATGGTGTTGCAAAAAGGAAAAATAGGCACATTGTAGAAGTGGCACATGCCTTTATGGCTGAAAAGAATATGCCACATTACTTTTGGAAAGAAGGAGTAGCAACTGTTGTGTACATTATGAACAGGAAACTCATTGCAGTTGTTCATGGTATGAGTCCTGAATAGAAGTTTACAGGCATGAGACCGGATGTGTCTCACTTGAAAGTGTTTGGGTGTATTGCATGCACATGTTCCTTATTATGAAGTTAGAACAAAGTTGGATCCAAAGGTAGAGAAATGCATCTTCATTGGTTATGAAGCAAAAAGGTTATAGATGCTATAACCCTACCGCTCGTGAGATGCAAGAAAGCAGAGATGTTGTGGTATACACCAGTAGTAGTGAAGGTAACATAAGATGCAGATGTAAGAAGTGTTGATGTTGCACCACATGTAGGGCAGCAATCATAGGTACTGAGTGGACCTGGGGAGTCCTCGAGCAGTGGATCCAATGTCAGCCCATGGTCAGACAAGTTGAGGAATGATGCAAGTACACATGTATCATGAAAAGGGAAGGAAAAGATAGATCAACCTTTTGTGCCTGATCTATCAGCAGGTTGCTCATGTGGATGGTGACTCTAGTGGCTCTGAGCAAATCCTTGATGAGAACCTTGGCATTCTATCTGTGGTTACTCCTAGAGTAAGGACAACTAGGGCTGTTTTGAGGACCCCTGGCAGTGATCAGGTGTACGCAAGTCTACGAGGGTTAAATACTCTGTTGACAAGTTGAGATATGATGGATATACAACCCATCATTATGCTTAAATGGTAAAAGCAATACAGGAGGTTGAGCCCACTTACATAAGAAATGTTAGGATGCCTTGGATGAGTAGATGGCAGCATTGGATGCAAATGCAACATGAGAGTTAGTCTTTGCCTAAGGAAAAGAAGGCAATTGGATGTAAGTGGGTGTATAAAGTCAAGCACAATGCTGATGGTTTAGTGAGCAGGTACAAGGCAAGATTGGTTGCCAAGGGCTATGTGCAGACTTATGGCATAGACTATGCATATGTAGAGGATACACAAACACCTAAGGCGGCTCGGGGAAAAAATATAGAGGGCATTCTCAAAGGGTTCTATTTTGAAGTGGTTTCTCTCTCATGTCTAAGATAGCTAAGGGTTCGATCTCCATTCGGCCTTGAGATCGAAGAACCACTTGTTCATCATCTAACACATATTTAGATCTAGGTACATATTTCTGAAGTAAGTTGACATGGAATACATTGTGAATACAAAAATATCTTGGTAATAATTTCTTATACTGTGAGATCCTATAGCCCTCTCTGCGCACCGGCGGATTCTCGGTTGGTAGCAGCGGAAGTAGCTTCCTCTTGCGCGGGGCCACTCGGGGCCTTGCCCTCGAATGTCCGGGCACGAGACTAAACTGGTGGTCATTCCAAAACCGAAACCGGGAAAATTTTCCTTTCCCAAAAAATGGGGACGATTCCACCTTTTTGAATTTCTTAACGAATTTTCTAACGGGGTCATGAGACTAAACTAACTTTATCTGATTAAACCAGATAGAAGGAAAACTATTAGAGACTTAACTTGAAGAATTCAATGCTTTTTTCCTAATTGAATCAGGCACAACCGTTGATCTATTCATTTGAGAAGTCTTTAGGCTTTTATTTAACTACTCGAGTTCTAAGCATATTCTTATTAATCAATTTTATTATTAAAACTCTACTGATTCCAGCCTACCCCATCCGGCCCATGGGTTAGCCCCCGCCCAACCACTGGAATTGGTAGAATCAGACAAGTACTCACCCACCCATAATTGAATGCCTTTCTTAACTTTTGCTTTAGAATACAGATAGGCACACACTCCTCTTTATACTTTAACTTATAAGCAATCCATTGACAACAAACAATTATTGGTTATAGATGTCATAACTCAAAATTTCCATCCAATCCTTGTTTCTAAGAGTATCACTCGGGACTCTCCATTGAGACTAGCTAGTCAGCCAACGAGATCCAGTAATATATTACAATAAACATTGCTCCATCATACAATATCTTCCTCGACATATGCATGGGTGTCCTCGGCACCGCGAGCCCATGCATTGCCTGGTCACAGAACCCTCCAGGATCCTCCTTAGGTGTCTTGGCTTTTCACTTAGGGACCGCTTCATCGGCCCTCGTCCATCATACCGGAAGCGCACCATTTTAACCATACCGAGGCTGGTCAAGACCTGGGCAGGCTTTACCGCGTGAGCTGTCCTTTGAACACTCCCCCCACCGCGAGCTGTGTTGCAACCGAACTTCCCTTAGAAAAACACATATACCAAATGCTCCCTCCAGCATTCTGGCCTAAGACAATCCTTTAAGAAAATAGGGTTTCTATGCAAGTTTTCAGTTTTGATTTTCTTTTGAATATAATGAGTATATCTTAATTCCACGTCCCCCCCAAAACTTCTTGATCGTAGGTCTGAATTCCAAAATAGAATTCCTTGAAGTCTGTAACCTTGATCCTCAAATCAATTCAAAGGGTCTCAACTTAGTTTCAGATTTGGTGGGAGATTTGAGTGAATTTTCCTGAACTGGTCACATCGTCTTTCCTTGAAATTGACACAAAAGAGTTTGGTCTTGGTCATAGTTTGATTCAGGATTCGAATCTGATAAGGTTCTTCCTCAACTATCTTTCTAAAAAAAAGGGGGGATATTTCAATTACTATTTTACTAAATTTCATTTATTGAATATTCACTTAATTGATTTCTAAACTAATCACGAATTCTGATAAGAAATAAATTAATCATTTATCTAAAATTTTCTCATTACAATCCGAGTGAATATGAAACGGTAGAAATTTCTCTCTTAGAGTATTTACTTATTCATTTATCAAATACTCGTAGAGGTTAAACATAGAAATAAAGAGAAATCTAATTTTGATATAAAAATTCTTTATGCATCTATTTATGCATAAAATCCAACTTCAATAGAAATAACACTTTTATATAAAAGAAAATCCTTTTATGCATCTATTTATGCATAAAATCAATTTAATAGGAATAATACTTTTAATATAAAAAATTTTCTTTTATGCATCTTTCCATGCATAGAATTTTAATCTAATGAAAGTAACACTTTTATAATAAAAAATTTTCTTTTATGCATCTTTCCATGCATAGAATTTAAATCTAATGAAAGTAACACTTTTATAATAAAAAAATTTCTTTTATGCATCTTTTCATGCATAGAATTTAAATCTAATCAAAGTAACACTTTTACATTAAAAAAATCCAATATGCATCTTTCTATGCATAGAATTTAAATCTAATGAAAATAACACTTTTATAATAAAAATATCCAATATGCATCTTTCTATGCATATAATTTAAATCTAATGAAAATAACACTTTTAGAATAAAAAATATCCAATATGCATCTTTCTATGCATAGAATTTAAATCTAATGAAAATAACACTTTTATAATAAAAAAATATCCAATATGCATCTTTCTATATGCATAGAAATTGAATCTAATGAGAATAACACTTTTATAATAAACAAAATATTCAATATGCATCTTTCTATGCATAGAATTTAAATCTAATGAAAGTAACACTTTTATAATAAAAGAAAATCCAATATGCATCTTTCTATGCATAGAATTTAAATATAATGAAAGTAACACTTTCATAATAAAAAAATATCCAATATGCATCTTTCTATGCATAGAGTTTAAATCTAATGAAAGTAACACTTTTATGATAAAAAAATATCCAATATGCATCTTTCTATGCATAGAATTTAAATCTAATGAAAATAACACTTTTATAATAAAAATATCCAATATGCATCTTTCTATGCATAGAAATTGAATCTAATGAAAATAACACTTTTATATAAAAGAAATTCTATTATGCATCTATTTATGCATAAAATATGAATGACACTTTTAAATTAAAAAGAATTTCTTTTAGAATGCACAAATGGTTGCGATTATTCTTTTTGAATAACATAAAGATAAAACTTATTTCCACAAAATTTAAGAAAATTTTGCCATAACGTCCTTTGTATGGCTGACCCTTTCTCAATTTTTACATTCTAAATTTACTTTAAAATTTATCCCAAGATGAAATAAAGCACTCTAATCTAATCAATTTTCACTTCTAAAGAGTAATCACAATAGGAAAAGTGTAACTTAATTTATTTGTTTCACATTTTAGGATAAAGAAAGGCTGAAATTCTTAATGAAGAGAAGGGGGAAGCCTTTTCATCAAGGCTTAACATCCATATTCACATTAAAAAGCAAAGAATTCAAGAAACCATAGATTAGAATTAAAAAAAAGTAGATTATTAACTTACATGGGGTTTTGTGAGCTTTCCTTTGGCTTGAGGGATTGAGGGTTCTACTCTTGTTTGGGTCAAGAGTGGCCACCAATTCTTTGTAGAGGAATTAGTCAAAAACAAGTGAATTCAATGTTTTTGGCTCTGGGGAGGAGTAGAGTAACAATGCATAAACATTATTAAGCTTTTACAAAGGGAGAGGCTTCTATTTATGGGAAAAAGTGAGCCTCTAACCAAGCAAACTGATTCTAGAATTTTCCAGATCAGTTTGCTCAAATTTTAACCATTTTTGGGTCAGTTTAGCTTACTTTTTGGAAGTAGACTTGAATTAGGAGAGAGGAGAGATGAAATATCTCATTACTTGAGAGTTTAAAACTCCTCCACACATGTGAAAAATGCAGCTCATTCATGTGGGGGAATCCCTACATTTGGATTAATTTATTTTGCGGGGTTTTTTCTTTATTTCTTCAATTTATCTCCTCCCTGCATTTGGATTAATCTTATTGGCCCCTCAGAACCTTAATCTAAACTTTTTAGAAAATCTGGATCCTTAGGCTAAGGTCTTTTTAGCAGATTATAATTTATTTCTAATGCACCTTAGGAAATTCTTTTTAAACTTATGTTTCGAGGGAATTTATTTTAATAAGAAAGGATATTTTTCCATCCAAAGATATCTAAAAACTGAGTTACCTCTCTCTAGAATATTTTCTCTCTTTAGGCCAAAACAGGTAAAAACAAGATCTTTTATTATTCTGAAAAGGGGATTGATTTACAGGGAAAGATATTGAACATCTTGAGGGGATGGGGAGGAATCTTACATTCTCTCGCACTTAAAAAACGCGAGATGTCCTCATCTCACAAACTGGGGGTAATCCCGCATCAGTTCAGCTTCTTTCTCCGCGATGACATCTTCAAAAGGATAGAACTTCCATTTGACTAAGAATTCTCTCAGAATTCTGTTCCTGAGAACCTTCTCTCAAATATTAAGGATTTCTTCAGGTTGGAGTTCCATCAGCCCTTGGGTTGAAGAAGTTAAGAGTTCATCATTAAGCACATGATTCGGGCACATACTTCTTAAGTAGGCTGACATGAAATACATTATGTACTTTGAGATGAGGAGGCAGAAGAAGTTCATAGGCTAAGTCACCTACTTTCTTTGTAATCACATATGGCCCACAGTATCTGGGGGATAACTTTTTGTACTTCCCAAGAGATAGAGAACTTCTTTTGAGGCGTATACGAATGAAGACCATATCTGTTTCTTCAAACTTTTTGTCTGACCTCTTCTTATCTGCATATACTGCTTCTGTCTATCCTGGGTAGCTCTTAAATCTTTGCGGATTGTCTATATCTGCTGCTCTATGTCGTCAAGCATCTATCTGGACATCTTGACCCTAATCAATGGGTCGGACCAAGGGTGTTAGGCAGTCTTGTCCATACAGAGCTTTGAAAGGGCTCATCTTGATGCTTTGGTGATAAGAGGCATTGCGATTACTTGGTTCACCCTTTCTGTTTGACCATCGGTCTCGGGGTGGTAAGCTGTGATGAGATCCAAGAAAGTTCCTACTGCTTGGAAAAATGCAGTCCAAAATCTTGACGTGAACTTTGGATCTCAGTCACTTACTATTCTCCTGGTGGGTAGGCCATGCAATCTAAAGATTTCCTTGAGGAATAATCTGGCCACATCCACTGCAGTGTAGTTTTCTTTTACTAAAATCAGATGGGCAACTTTGGTTAGTCTATCAACTACCATAAAGATGGAGTTGTAACCTGATTGCACTGAAGGTAGTCCAGTAATAAAATCCATACTGATACATTCCCACTTCATCTAAGGGATGTCTAATGGATGTAACTTCCCAGGCATTTTTACTCTCGGTTTTGACTTTCTGACAATTCACATTGACGTACATGATTACGTACATCCCTTTTTAGTCCAGGCCAAAAGAATCTTTTCTTCACAAACATGTAGGTCTTTATGAAACCTGGATGTCTTGCAATAAGGCTATCATGGGCTTCATTCAGAATTTGACCTTTAGTTCCCTCATCATTGGGAATGCATAGCCTGCTATTATAATACATAATTCCATCATCTAGGTTGTACCCTTCAACTCGGTTCAAGGGTACATAATTCCATCATCTAGGTTGTACCCTTGAACTCGGTTCAAGGGGACATAATTCCATCGGGCCAAAGAATCTATCCTGCATGATCTTCTCTCTTGCTTCATTGATCAATGGATTTGACACCACTGTGATTGCAAGCAAGGAGGCTTTTCTGTTGAGGGCATCTGCTACCACATTTTCTTTGCCTAAGCAGAACTTGATTTTCTTTGCCTGGGTGGTACTTGATTTCAAAATCAAATTCGTGCAGGGTCTGCATCCACCTTCTTTTGCGTGTGTTGAGATCCTTCTGAGTGAAGATCCACTTTAAGCTCTGATGATCTGTCACATCAAAGTGAATCTTTGACCTAGTAGGTAATGTCTCCACAACTTTAGGGCATATACTACTAAAAGTAGCTCCAGGTCATGGACATCATAATTTCTCTCATGCGTTTTGAGTTTTCAGGATCTATAGGCCACCTGCTGCATGACCTTCCTGCATGAGTGCACCTCCCAGGGCAAAACCACTGGCATCAATTTACTACCTCAAAGGGTAGAGAGAAATCTGGCAATTTCAGAATGGGATTGGTTACCAAGGCAGTCTCTTCAGCTTATCAAAAGTGCTCTGACACCTGGCAGAACATTGAAATAGAATATTCTTCTTGAGAAGATTAGTGAGGGGAGAAGCTATGAGAGCATACTTACGTATAAAAATTCTATACCAACCAGTTAGTCCTAAGAATCCTCTGACTTCTTTCACTGTCTCTGGTTCAGGACAATCTATGACTGCTTGGACTTTTGCACAATCTAGAGAAATCCCGTCTTTGGATACCAGAAAGCCCAAGAATTTAACATGGTCGATAGAGAAAGTGCATTTGCTCTTTTTAGCAAAGAGTTGGTAGTTCCTTAGAATCTCAAGAACTTTTCGGATGTGAGCTTCATGGTCAACTACATTCTTGGAGTAAATCAAAATATCATCAAAGAAAACAAGAACAAAATCATCCAAGTACTCTCTGAGAATGTCTTGCATTAGGCAATTGAATGTCTTGCATTAGGCAATTGAATGTAGCTGGGGCATTTGTCAATCCAAATGGCATGACTGTAAATTCATAGTGCCCATAACGAGTATTGATGGCTATCTTCGGGATATCTTGCTTCTTAATCCGGATATGATAATACCTTGATTTGAGATCTATCTTTGTGAAGATCTGGGCTCCACTCAGCCTGTCTAGAAGCTCATCAATTCTGGGGATAGGATACTTATTCTTAACTGTCAATTGATTGAGACCTCTATAATCCACACAAAGTCTTAGCGTTCCATCTTTCTTTTTCTGAAAGAGAATTGGTGCTCCCCAAGGTGAAACACTTGGTCTTACAAACCCTTATTCTAACAGCTACCTAAGCTGTTCCTTGAGTTCAATGGCTTCAGGGACTGGCATCCTGTACGTGTGCTGAGCTACTGGCTGAGCTCCGGGGGTTAATTGTTGAGATATCGAGCTCGTCTAGTGAGGCGGTGGCCACTGATGACCCGCCTGGGGGATAGGCCCCACATTTACACCACTGGCATGGTTGGTGAGATCATCGTCTAGTGAGGCGGTGGCCACTGATGACCCGCGTGGGGGATAGGCCCCACATTTACACCACTGGCATGGTTGGTGAGATCATGGGAGATATGCGGCCAGTGGAACGACAAGCTGTGTGATAGCCATTTTAGGGACTGGCATAGTTATAGCACCAGCTCATTTAGTCGGGTTCACACTATAGAGAACTCGTGTATGTATTGATTGAGTACCTTTCATATTATGTGTACTCTTATTCTTGTATATGGTGTGTTGAGTGTTGAGTAAAGAAGAAGAAGATTTTCAGCCTCTCACCTTGTGTGTTCTCTATTAGGGTTTTGTGAGTGTGTGTGTGTGCGGTGTTATGTTGAAGATTTTAAAGACAAGTGCAGGGTAGTTGCAAAAGGCAACAGCGTGGGCAGAATGTTTACATTGAATGTAGACATGCCTGAAATGAGTGCTGCGATGTTTGCAAATGGTTCAGGAGTTGTTGCAGACACAGACATATGGCATAAAAGAATTGGACATGTAAATGTGCAGAGATTGAAGTCTATGCAGACAAAAGGAATTGTGACAGGGCTGCCAAAATTTAAAGTGGAAGGTATGCAGAAAATATGTGAAGCATGCCAATTTGGGAAGCAAACAAAGCATGTGTTTCCGCATAACAGATATGTGAGCAGAAATGCACTAGATGTTGTGCATTCAGATGTATGGAGTCCTACGAAGACCATATCTATGGGAGGCTGCAGGTATTATGTGACTTTCATTGATGACCACACAATGAAAGTGTGGGTATATTTCATGAAGGAGGCTGCAGGTATTATGTGACTTTCATTGATGACCACACAAGGAAAGTGTGGGTATATTTCATGAAGGAGAAGAGTGAGGTGTTCACTCACTTTCAGAATTTCAGAGTTTTGGTTGAAAAGCAAGCAGGGAAATATGTAAAGTGCCTAAGGTCAGATGGAGGGGGAGAGTACTTCTCCAATGAGTTCTCTGAATTTTTGAAGAAGAATGGTATTAGAAGACAGTTTACATGCAGATACACTCCGCACCAAAATGGAGTTACTGAGCGGAAAAACAGGCACATTGCTGAGATTGCGCGAGCATTGATGGAAGAGAAAAATATGCCGCATTGCTATTGGGCTAAGGCTGTTTCTACAGCAGTATACATCATGAACAGGACTCCAACTCCAGCCATACATGATTTAACTCCAGAGGAGAGGTTTACTGGCAGAAAACCAGATTTGTCTCATCTGAAAGTCTTTGGATGCATTGCATATGTGCATGTGCCAGATGAGCTGAGAACTAAGCTGGATCCGAAAGCTAAAAAATGTGTGTTTATTGGATATTCCCTTGAGCAAAAGGGATACAGGTGTTATAACCCTGCTACACGTGAGTTGAGGGTAAGCAGGGATGTTGTCTTTGATGAGATGAGCAGCTAGTATGCTGCTGAAAAAGAAGCTGTTGGGGCTGATGTGAGTGGAAGTGTGGTTGCACAGAATGCAGGTCAGCAATCACAGTCTTTGAGTGGACCAGGAGAGTCCTCATCTAGTAGGTCTGTTTTGATAGACCATGGTGTGGCAGGCTGCGTCATAATACTAGCCCTGCAAATGTGATTACTACATCACATAAAGGAAAAGAGAAAGTGGTTGAGCCCCTTGGTATGCCTGACATTTCTGCAGGGCATTCTCATGTTGATGGAGAGTCTAGTGGCTCAGATATGAGCCTTGATGAGGAGCTTGGGATCCCAGCTATGAGAACACCTGGTGTAAAGAAGGCTATGGAAGCCACGAATGAGAAGCTACGAAGATCTGGGAGAGTGAAAAATCCTATGCAGAGATTTACCTATGATGGTTATGTGGCACATCACTATGTATATATGGCAAAGGTTGTGCAGGTTGTTGAGCCCACATGCATTGATGAGGCTGTTGGAAATGTGTGTTGGGAGAAAGCTATGGATGAGGAGATGGATGCACTATATGGAAATGAAACCTGGGATTTAGTGCAATTGCCTGAAGGCAAGAAAGCCATTGGATGCCAGTGGGTGTACAAAGTTAAACATAACAGTGATGGGAGCATAAACAGGTACAAGGCTAGATTGGTAGCCAAAGGATATGCGCAGACATATGGGGTTGATTATGAGGAAACTTTCAGCCCAGTTGCCAAGATGGCAATGGTGAGAGTTGTGATAGCAGTGGCTACGTCAAAGCAATGGTCTTTACATCAGATGGATGTAAAGAATGCATTCTTGCATGGGAATTTGCAAGAAGAGGTGTATATGGTGCAGCCACCTGGGTATGAGGATGTGGGTCACCCCGAGCATGTTTACAGGTTGAAGAAAGCCTTGTATGGCTTAAATCCAAGCACCAAGAGCATGGTCTGATAAGATTTCTGAATATCTTGTCACTATTGGCTTTCATGTAGCCAATGCAGATTTCTCATTGTATGTGAGACATGGTGATAGAGGAGTTGTGCTTGTTGTCATCTATGTATATGACTTGATCATTACGGCGGGGGACCATGATGCAGAGATCTTTGATGTAAAGATCTTTCTTAGACAGAAGTTTGAGATGAAGGATCTGGGGGAGCTCAGATATTTCTTGGGCATTGAGGTGATTAGGTCACCACATGGTATTGGATTACTGCAGAGACAGTATGGCTTGGACATGTTGTCCAAGTATGGTATGATAGGCTGTAAGCCTATTTCTGTGCCATTGGATCAGAATGGCAAGTTGAGTGCAGATTCAGGAGAGATCTTGGAGGATCCTACTATGTACAGGAGCATAGTAGGAAGTTTACATGACGATCACCAGACCAGATTTGAGCTATGCTGTTGGGTTTGTGAGTCAGTTTATGCAGGTTCCACGGAAACCGCATTTGGATGCAGTGAGACACATACTGAGGTATGTGAAGTCTACTTTGCATTGTGGACTATTCTATGAGACTGGGACAGAGATATGTGTACATGGGTACACAGATGCTGATTGGGCTGGTAGTATCTCAGATAGGAGATCTACTAGTGGCTTCATGTTTTCTTTGGGGAGTGCTGCTGTGACTTGGAGCAGCAAGAAGCAGCCTACGGTTGCTCTATCGAGTACAGAGGCCGAGTACAGAGGAGCTGCTATGGCAGCATGTGAGGTAGCTTGGTTGAGAAATCTACTTGCAGATTTGGGTCTATCAGTGGATAGACAAGTTGTCATTTTCTGTGATAACATTAGCAGTATACAGTTGGCCAGAAACCCAGTCTTTCATGCTCGTACGAAGCACATAGAGGTCCACTACCACTTCGTCAGAGAGAAGGTCTTGGCAGGAGACCTTGACCTTGTTTATGTCAGCACAGAGGATCAGGTAGCTGACATCTTCACCAAAGCATTGGGTAGAGAGAAGCTCCGCAGATTCACGGCTTTGCTTGGTGTACATGAGATGGAGTTGAGGTGGAGGGGGAGTGTTGAGATATCGAGCTTGTCTAGTGAGGCGGTGGCCACCACTGATGACCCGCCTGGGGGATAGGCCCCACATTTACACCACTGGCATGGTTGGTGAGATCATGGGAGATATGCGGCCAATGGGATGACAGGTTGTGTGACAGCCATTCTAGAGACTGGCATAGTTATAGCGCCAGCTCATTTAGTCGGGTTCACACTATAGAGAACTCGTGTATGTATTGATTGAGTACCTTTCATATTATGTGTACTCTTATTCTTGTATATGGTGTGTTGAGTGTTGAGTAAAGAAGAAGAAGATTTTCAGCCTCTCACCTTGTGTGTTCTCTATTAGGGTTTTGTGAGTGTGTGTGTGCTTGCAAGAGCTCAAGCTCTCTTCCCCCCTGTATCTTTTCATTAATTCTATCACATGAACTACTTCTCGAATTGGAGGCATCTCTGTTAACTCTGCTGGGAATAAATCATCATATTCACGTAACCATTTTGGTTCTTTAGCTTTTAACTTTGTGTCTATTGGATTCATTTTGACAACGTAAATGAGCTGCTTCTTTCTAAGTCCTTTCAGTAACATAGAAGCTTTTACTTTGCAGACTTGGGGATCCTGAAATTTCGATTCCTTGAACTTTGTTTCCGTGTGTGAAGGTCACGGAAGGAAATGGTTCCATTATGACAGTGAATGTCAGCTTGATTTTCTTCGAGCCAATCCATTCTAAGGATACCATCGAAAACTCCCAAAGGTAGGACTCTAAACTGACAGTCAGCTATATTCCCATTTAGATTGAACTGAATACGATTTGCCTCATGGTGAGTGAAAAGGATCTTTCCATTGGCCAATTCAACTTGCTAGGTTTCCTTGATTTCTGATCTAAGACTAGCTTACACAAGCATCCAGGGGAAATAAATGAATGAGTACTGCCTGAATCAATCAAAAGTTTGAATGACTTACCCTTATACTCAGCTGGAGTATGGATGAGTGAGAATTGACGATTTGGCCCTTGGTTTTCAATTGTAGCATAAATCTGACCTCTTTCCTCTTTCACTACTTTTGTTATTGTAATCGCTCTGGCTGCTGTGTAGACTGGGGCGGAACTCTTTCTCTTTGGTTACCCCAGTTATGGGAGGGAGTTCTGAGATTACTCTGTACTACAAAGGCAGATGGCTGAGATGGATTCCTCCTCAGAATGCCCTGATTTTGACGAGACAGACCCTGATTTGACTGATAGGAAGGGAAATTCTATACCAACCAGCTAGTCCTAAGAATCCTCTGACTTCTTTCACTGTCTTTGGTTTAGGCCAATCTATGACTGCTTGGACTTTTGCGCAATCTAGAGAAATCCTTTCTTTGGATACCAGAAAGCCCAAGTATTTAACATGGTTGATAGAGAAAGTGCATTTTCTCTTTTTAGCAAAGAGTTGGTACTTCCTTAGAATCTCAAGAACTTTTCGGACGTGAGCTTCATGTCAACTGCATTCTTTGAGTAAATCAAAATATCATCAAAGAAAACAAGAACAAAATCATCCCTCTTGCATTAGGCAATTGAATGTCTTGCATTAGGCAATTGAATGTCTTGCATTAGGCGATTGAATGTAGCTGCTGGGGCATTTGTCAATCCAAATGGCATGACTGTAAATTCATTGTGCCCATAATGAGTATTGATGGCTATCTTCGGGATATCTTGCTTATTAATCCGGATATGATAATACCCTGATTTGAGATCTATCTTTGTGAAGATCTGGGCTCCACTTAGCCTGTCTAGAAGCTCATCAATTCTGGGGATAGGATACTTATTCTTAACTATCAATTGATTGAGACCTTTGTAATCCACACAAAGTCTTAGCATTCCAGAGAATTGGCGCTCCCTAAGGTGAAACACTGGGTCTTACAAACCCTTGTTTTAACAGCTACCTAAGCTATTCCTTGAGTTCAATGGCTTCAGGGACTGGCATCTTGTACGTGTGCTGAGCTCTGGGGATTAATTCTATCACATGAACTACTTCTCGAATTGGAGGCATCTATGTTAACTCTGCTGAGAATAAATCATCATATTCACTTAACCATTTTGGTTCTTTAGCTTTTAACTTTGTGTCTACTGGATTCATTTTAACAACGTAAATGAGTTGCTTTTGCAAGTCCTTTCAGTAACATAGAAGCTTTTACTTTGCAGACTTGGGGATCCTGAAATTTCGATTCCTTGAACTTTGTTTCCGTGTGTGAAGGTCACGGAAGGAAATGGCTCCATTATGACAGTGAATGTCAACTGGATTTTCTTTGAGCCAATCCATTCTAAGGATCCCGTCGAAAACTCCCAAAGGTAGGACTCTAAACTGACAGCCAGTTATATTCCCATCTAGATTGAACTGAATACGATTTGCCTCATGGTGAGTGAAAAGGATCTTTCCACTGGCCAATTCAACTTGCATAGGTTTCCTTGATTTCTGATCTAAGACTAGCTTACACAAGCATCCAGGGGAAATAAATGAATGAGTACTGCCTGAATCAATCAAAAGTTTGAATGACTTACCCTTATACTCAGCTGGAGTATGGATGAGTGAGAATTGACGGTTTGGCCCTTGGTTTTCAATTGCAGCATAAATTTGACCTCTTTCCTCTTCCACTACTTCTGTTATTGTAATCGCTCTGGCTGCTGTGTAGACTGGGGCGGAACTCTTTCTCTTTGGTTACCCCAGTTCTGGGAGGGAGTTCTAAGATTACTCTGTACTACAAAGGCAGATGGCTGAGATGGATTCCTCCTCAGAATGCCCTGATTTTGACGAGACAGACCCTGATTTGACTGATAGGAAGGGAAATTCTATACCAACCAGCTAGTCCTAAGAATCCTCTGACTTCTTTCACTGTCTTTGGTTCAGGACAATCTATGACTGCTTGGACTTTTGCGCAATCTAGAGAAATCCCGTCTTTGGATACCAAAAAGCCCAAGTATTTAACATGGTCGATAGAGAAAGTACATTTGCTCTTTTTAGCAAAGAGTTGGTACTTCCTTAGAATCTCAAGAACTTTTCGGATGTGAGCTTCATGGTCAACTGCATTCTTTGAGTAAATCAAAATATCATCAAAGAAAACAAGAACAAAATCATCCAAGTACTCTCTGAGAATGTCTTGCATTAGGCAATTGAATGTCTTGCATTAGGCGATTGAATGTAGCTGGGGCATTTGTCAATCCAAATGGCATGACTGTAAATTCATAGTGCCCATAATGAGTAGTATTGATGGCTATCTTCAGGATATCTTGCTTATTAATCCGGATATGATAATACCCTGATTTGAGATCTATCTTTGTGAAGATCTCGGCTCCACTTAGCCTGTCTAGAAGCTCATCAATTTTGGGGATAGGATACTTATTCTTAACTGTCAATTGATTGAGACCTTTGTAATCCACACAAAGTCTTAGCGTTCCATCTTTCTTTTTCTGAAAGAGAATTGGCGCTCCCCAAGGTGAAACACTGGGTCTTACAAACCCTTGTTCTAACAGCTACCTAAGCTGTTCCTTGAGTTCAATGGCTTCAGGGACTGGCATCCTGTACGTGTGCTGAGCTACTGGCTGAGCTCCGGGGATTAATTCTATCACATGAACTACTTCTCGAATTGGAGGCATCTATGTTAACTCTGCTGGGAATAAATCATCATATTCACTTTACCATTCTGGTTCTTTAGCTTTTAACTTTGTGCCTACTAGATTCATTTTGACAACGTAAATGAGCTGCTTCTTTCTAAGTCCTTTCAGTAACATAGAAGCTTTTACCTTGCAGACTTGGGGTGTAAGATCCCTGTCCCACCGAGCAACAGATTTGGGTTACTAGCAGCGGAAGTAGCACTTCTTGCACGGGACAGGGGTCCCACATTCGGGGCCTCGCCCACGGATATCCAGATAAGAGACTAATCCGTCGGTTGTTCCGAAACCGAACCCGAGAAAACTTCCTTTATCGGAAAGCATGGGCGATTCCACTAGGATAACTTTTTACTCTAATGTAGTCAAGATCATTTCTGATCGAGCTGATCCAATTGCATCTATAAGATACTTGGTCAGATCAAGGAAGAAACTTGCACTTGGATCATTGGGATCAACGCTTTTTTTCCCATTCAAGAGGCACAGCCGTTGATTCCTATCCATAGAACAATTACTGTCCGGGATTTACTTTATCTATCGTAATAACAAAAATTTTGAGTCTCGATTTACGAATCTATCAGTCCAGCAGTCCCATGGGTTAGCCAACCGCCCAACCACTGTAGTGATGGGATCCAATTAAGAATTTGGTTAGGTTTTGTCCTGGGTACCAAGGAAAAGAGTTCCAAGGCCCCCTAGGGTTCATGCAAAAATAAAACTAGTCACACCACTTACACACCCAATATGAAATTGCCTTTTCACAGATTCAACCAGTTTTAAAACAATCCTTTAATAAAACCATAGTATCACTGATCACCATCTTCAAATTTATCCAGTTGATTCTTAATTTTCCCATCATTCCTTCATCAGAGTATCTATGGCATCATTGGCAACTAGAATGCTCACCACCTGTCCACCAGCAGGGGCCGTTTCCTAGTTCCTAGCCCATAATACTCGGCAATATAATCACTTATCAAGATAGATAGACTCTCGTTGAAGATCAGCAAGATCAACCAACAGATCCATATAAAGAGCCATGGACTCATCCATTGAAGACCAGCAAGGTCAATCAACCAAATCCATATAAAGAGCCATGGTCAATCACTTATCAAGATAGATAGACTCTCGTTGAAGATCAGCAAGATCAACCAACAGATCCATATAAAGAGCCATGGTCAATCACTTATCAAGATAGATAGACTCTCGTTGAAGATCAGCAAGATCAACCAACAGATCCATATAAAGAGCCATGGACTCATCCATTGAAGACCAGCAAGGTCAATCAACCAGATCCATGCCCGATTTCAAAAAGCAACTCTTACTCCTTGTTCCAATATCTTCCTCGACGCCACGCGTGGGTATCCTAGGCGACCCAGAGCCTGAGCACCGTATGGTCAGCACCCTCTAGGATCCTTCGCAGGTGACCTAGCGCTTCACTCATAGGCCGCTTTCTTGGCCCCTCATCCACCGTACCGAAAGCTCACCATTTTAATCGAACCGAGGCTGGTCAAGACCTCGGTCGAGACCTTGCTATGCGAGACGTCCTCCATTGACTCTCTGTCTCAGCAGTTGCAACTTTATCATCATGACCTTAATCACAAGACGGTCAAAATGCTTCCCCAGCATTCTTGACATAAAACAGTCATTTACAAACAGTCATTTACAAACAGCATTTACAAACAGCATTTACAATTATAGTTTCTATATTAACATAAAACAGTCATTCTTGACATAAAACAGTCATTTACAAACAGCATTTACAATTATAGTTTCTATATTAACTCTCATTTTTCCATATTTTTTTTCGAGAAAAGATCCTTTCATTAGTTATGTAAAAACGCCCGTAGGGCTACAAAAGATCTCTCCTGCTCCTAAGAGAGAGAAGAGCAGCGAATACATCATGGCAGCCTGGGAGACTCTCCCTAGGTGCTGCAAAATACAAGCATCAGTACAAAGAACTGAGCGGCTAAATCATACAATAGGGGGGGGAAGAGCCAAACAGGTGGCTTGTAGTGCCAACGGGGGGATCCTGTGTGTAAGGTGTAGAAAGGGCCACAACGCCAAGTGGTGTGAAAGGCCTAGCACTGTAAGATCGCCCTGCAGTCGTAGTGTCCTCACTGGGTGTGAATCAACTCTTGCCAAATCCCCCGTACAGTCTCTGCTGGTGGCTCCAATCTCCCCTCAAAGGCCGTAAAGCACCGGGCCCTCTAGGTGAACCAGCAGAGGCTGGCCCCTAATAAATCTGATGGCCTGACTGCCTTGCTCCATCTCAAGGCCAATAGCAGGCCCTGACGAAGTCGACCAAGCAGCAGAACCCCACGTAAACATACCCTCTGGAGAGAGGGGGGCCAGAATACGCAGCATCTGCAGCCAAATCTGCTGTGCCTGAGGGCAGTCCCAAAGGCAATGTCTCTGTGTCTCCATAGGGTGGCCGCATCGGACGCAAGCTGCTGTGGAAGACCGCTATAAACAAGCCAAGTACCAACTGCTGAGCCCCTGTGGTGGGCGACCAGCCCACCACTGAAAAGCCGAGATCCTGCGGGCCTGCCGACTAGCCCAGAAATCCTCCAGGAACTCCTGTGAGAGTCCCTGCAACAATCGCCAATGCCCCGCTGCCGCCGCTGGAGAAACCGTCCTCCTCGCCGTCAAAATATGCCGTCCCAACCGAACAGTATACTGGAAAAAGGTGATCTATGTGGCCTCAAGGGATGCATAAGGATCATGCCACTCGTACTCCCCGGGGTCCCACTATAGCCGGGCCAAGGGGCGCGCTGCATATGCCCATATGCGCCAATCCGAGAGCACATCAGTAGGGTCGGGGTCAATATGCCACTTCCGAGAAGCGGCAGCCACTACCCGAATCCTCTG
Organism: Cibotium barometz; assembly: GCF_041138505.1. Taxonomy (NCBI): domain Eukaryota; kingdom Viridiplantae; phylum Streptophyta; class Polypodiopsida; order Cyatheales; family Cibotiaceae; genus Cibotium; species Cibotium barometz. Next base: position 27,831,395 of record NC_141066.1, read on the forward strand.
AAAGGTGCACTCTGCAACCAAAGGCAACTCCACCTCCACTCTCTGGAGTCTGCCCTCATCCTGAATCAGATAGTAGAGGCATCTACCATCCTCAGTGCTAGCTCTGACAGCAATCAGGATGTCCAACTGTGTAAAGGCTCCCCCGTGGGGCCACTGGCTCGAGAGGCGTGAACCACTCCTCTGTGAGTGCCTCCTGTATATCATCCCTCATAATCAACCCCCCTCTGAAGTGACTCAGCCTCTCCACCTGGATCTTCTCTGGTAGATTGCAAAAAGCCTGCCAGTCTCCAAAACTACGAGCTGGGCCTGCCGCCGCTAAAGGTCCGCAGGCTAGACGAGGCCGAGAACCCAGCATATGACCCTGCTCCGTGCGAACCGCTGGGCTCCAGATGAGCGGCTGCCTGGCCCGCTCCTCAACACAAGAAGGACGCCGCTGAGAGAGCCCCGGTCTCAGTAGCTCCCAAGCTCTCAGGATACTCAAAGCAAATCTTTCCTCCCATCCTCTACTGAGGCCTGTCCTCCTCATCTCTGTGAAGATCCAGCGAATCTCTGGTGCCCAAGTACCCCCTGCAGGGGGCGCCCGAGCCTGCAGTCGCTGCAAGAGGAGCTCTTTCCAAGGCTCAGCGCCTGGAAGCAACCCCCGAACAATAAGCTTCCCCAATAAGGCTCTACTCTGATCGACTGGATCTATAATGCCCAAACCGCCCTGAGCCAGCAGAAGTGTAATAACTGCCCATGCAAAAGTGTAATAACTGCCCATGCAACCCTTGCCTGAGCTGGCTGACCGTCCCGCCCAGACCACAGAAAGTTCCTGATCAGCCTCTATACCTGGCTGATGCAAGAGCTCGAGAAAATCCAGCAAGACGTAATGTACCACATGGTTGCTAATAGCACCTCATTTGCCACCACCACCCTCCCAAGTCGAGCTTTACTCCAATACAATAGCTTCTTCCGAATGCTCAGAAGAAGTGAGGCAATCTGTTGCTCAGGTGACAAATTGAGGCCAATCTCGCATCCCAAATACCGCACTGCTGTGCTTGGAGGAATCCATCTAAAACCGGGGTCCGGGCTCCATGCCAGAGTGGGAGCACTACTGATCCAAAAGGCCACTGTCTTGTGCCAATTGATCAATGCTCCCGAAGCTACACTAAAAACCTGGAGCGACTACTCAGCCCGAATAAGATTGGCCTCTTGGCCATGCAAAAATAAGCCCGTGTCGTCTGCAAACTCAGCATCAAGCAAATCCTCCCCCCGGACTGGGAGCTGAAGTCCTCTCAAACCAACCTCCTCTGCCGTCAAATACATACTCATAGCCTCCGCAAAGAAGAGAAAAAGGAAAGGGGCTAGAGGACACCCCTGACGGACTGATCTGGTCAGCTCAAAACTCGGCCCCCGTCCTCCTGCAATCAGCACCTGGCTGCGAGCTGTAGAATACAGAGCTGCCACCCCTCTGATCCATCCTGGCTCAAAGCCCAGGCGAAGCATAGTGCCCTCTAAGAATCCCCAATCAACTCTATCGTATGCCTTCTCAAAATCGAGAAGCATCACGACCAAGTCCTCGCCAAGAAATCTAGCTCGGGCCGTCGCCTCCCAGAAAGTAAAGATGTTGTCAAGGATACTGCGCTCCTTGACAAATCCTGTCTAAGTAGCATGAATCAACTCCCCCAGGATCCTCAAACTCAAGGCCTTTGCTAAGACCTTGTAGACAGTATTGAGGATCATAATAGGCCTCCAATGCCAAATGTCATCTGATACTCCCTCCCCCTTGGGGATAAGATAGATCAAGCCCTCTGAAAAGCTCTGCGGCATCACCCCAGTGTCCAAAACATGCTGAAAGCCCCTGCGGAGGCTTGGCCCCAAAAGGTCCCAATAGCACATAAAAAAGGCCGGCGTCAGTCCGTCCTCCCCTGGGCAACTATGTCGCGGCAGGACCCTCAAGGCCTCGGCCAGCTCAATCTCTGACAGAGGTGCACCTAGAACTGTACGCATATGGTCTTGACCCTCCTCTGCACATGGGCCCACACAGTCTGTCTACAAACATCTCGATCCTCTCAGTGGTGTGGCTGGCTCCGCTGAAAGCAGGTCACTATAAAATGCAGAGGCAATGGCTCTGATCTCCCTGAGCTCAGTAGCTACCGATCCATCCGGTCTACCAAGCTGGCGGACTCCTGCTCGCGCATAACGGGGTCCAGTGATCTCAAAAAACTCCCCAGTCACTCTATCACCAAGCTGCGTCCACTGAGAGGCCTGACGACGATAGTAAAACTCATGTCTCTGCTCCTCTACCTCTCTAACCTCCTGGAGTGCCTGGCTCAGCTGGAACGCCACCCACTCACATGCAGGCTGCTGCTCCTGAAGGCGCTGTAGCAAAGCAAGGTTGCGTCTCAACCGTTGCTCCCGCTCGCGAATCTCTCCCAGTCGTGTCAAAGCTGCAGCGTGTAGAAAAGAGCTAAGATCAATGAGTCCCTGGGCACACTGGCCCGCTGCATCCTGGTCAGAGCACTACCAGATCCTCTCAATGTCCTCAGCGAGTCTGGGATCTGCAAGTATCCTCTCTGGGATCCTCAACTGCAAGCTGGGCTCCTGTGTCCCCTCCTCCAATGTCAATATAACTGGCGCATGATCTGAAAATGAGGTGCCAGCGAGAATGCCGACGGAGCCCCCTCGCTCCCCTAACCAGTCACCCACATAAAAGCGATCAATCCGTGATAGATTAGTCCCTCCCTGCCGGCGATCCGACCGAGAGAAACTAAGACTATCCTGAGACCGGGAGAAAGCCCCATGCTGCCATGCATCAGTGATCCTCAGTGACATGCAAAACCAGTCCCAAGCTGCAAGCTTCGTGCCATGCACTGTAATATGACTGCCTCCCACCCTATCTGCTAGGTCCTCAAGCATGTTGAAGTCTCCCCCAACACACCAATGTGCGGCCTCTGGCAATGCATCTGTAACCTGAGTCCAGAACTCTGCTCTGGCACTAGCATGATTGGGCGCATGGATGTTGAGCACACCCAATAGCTCATCAAGCATCCTCAGAATGACATACTGTGCTCTACCAGGCACAATGATCCCTCGATCCACAATGGCCTGCCGCCATACAATGGTTATTGCAGATGTATGGCCTGCCGCCATACATCTGCAATAACCATGCATACTCCTCCCTGTCCACCCAAAGGACCAAACCCTGCAGACCAAAAAGTGTCCCATCTACCAGGCATCACCGAACCATATCTCCGGATCCTGCTCTCACCCAAGTGGTGCTCCTGCATCATCAAAATGTCAATGCTGCCACAAACCAGGCATCTCTAAAGCTCCTGCCTCAAGCAACCTCGATAGCGTATAAAGTGTGCTCCGCTAAGGCCCTGTACATTCCATGAGATGATCCTCATTTTTCCACATTATCCCCCATCAACCCACATTACTTATTCCACATTCCATTTATATGTGTACTCATCCAATCACATCATTTTCCATCTCCTCACTTCAGATTCCTTCACATCACATATCATATATTCACATCCATACATATATCCACATCTACATCCACATTCACATCCATACATCCACCTCTATATGCATACATTCATATCTACATGCATACATCCATAACTCCATGCATACATCCACATCCACATTAATCACCTTCACATCCATACATCCACATCTACATCCATACATCTATTTTCACATTCACCTCCATACATCTACATCTACATGCATACATCCACCTCCACATTCACATCCACATCTATACATCTACATCTACATGCATACATCCACCTCCACATTCACATCCACATCTATACATCTATACATCTACATCTACATGCATACTTCCACATCTCCATTCACATCCACATCTATACATCTACATCTACATGCATACATCCACATCTCCATTCACATCCACATCTATACATCTACATCTACATGCATACATCCACCTCTCCATTCACATCCACATCTATACATCTACATCTACATGCATACTTCCACATCTCCATTCACATCCACATCTATACATCTACATGCATACATCCACCTCCACATTCACATCCATATCTATACATCTACATCTACATGCATACATCCACCTCCACATTCACATCCACATCTATACATCTATACATCTACATCTACATGCATACTTCCACATCTCCATTCACATCCACATCTATACATCTACATCTACATGCATACATCCACCTCTCCATTCACATCCACATCTATACATCTACATCTACATGCATACTTCCACATCTCCATTCACATCCACATCTATACATCTACATCTACATGCATCCATCCACATCTCCATTTACATCCACATCTATACATCTACTTCTACATGCATACTTCCACATCTCCAATCACATCCACATCTATACATCTACATCTACATGCATACATCCACATCTCTATGCATACATCCACATCCACATTCACACTCCATACATCTACGTCTACATGCATACTACATGCGTACATCCATAACTCCATGCATACATCCACATCCACATTCACCTTCACATCCATACATCCACATCTACATCCATACATCTATTTTCACATTCACCTCCATACATCTACATCTACATGCATACATCCACCTCCACATTCACATCCACATCTATACATCTACATCTACATGCATACATCCACCTCCACATTCACATCCACATCTATACATCTATACATCTACATCTACATGCATACTTCCACATCTCCATTCACATCCACATCTATACATCTACATCTACATGCATACATCCACCTCTCCATTCACATCCACATCTATACATCTACATCTACATGCATACTTCCACATCTCCATTCACATCCACATCTATACATCTACATGCATACATCCACCTCCACATTCACATCCACATCTATACATCTACATCTACATGCATACATCCACCTCCACATTCACATCCACATCTATACATCTATACATCTACATCTACATGCATACTTCCACATCTCCATTCACATCCACATCTATACATCTACATCTACATGCATACATCCACCTCTCCATTCACATCCACATCTATACATCTACATCTACATGCATACATCCACATCTCCATTCACATCCACATCTATACATCTACATCTACATGCATCCATCCACATCTCCATTCACATCCACATCTATACATCTACTTCTACATGCATACTTCCACATCTCCAATCACATCCACATCTATACATCTACATCTACATGCATACATCCACATCTCCATGCATACATCCACATTCACACTCACATCCATACATCTACGTCTACATGCATACATCCACCTCCACATTCACATCTACATCTATACATCTACATCTACATGCATACATCCACATCTCCATTCACATCCACATCTATACATCTACATCTACATGCATACATCCACATCTCCAATCACATCCACATCTATACATCTACATCTACATGCATACATCCACATCTCCATGCATACATCCACATCTACATGCATACATCCACATCCACATTCACACTCAAATCCATACATCTACATCTACATACAAACATCCACATCTCCATGCATAATAAAATTCTTTTAATTAATCTAGGATGATAGTTCCTAGAATATGGTAGGAAGTCCTCTTTTCATGCTTTGAATGAAATTATTTTATTTGTATATTTTTATAAAATTTTACCATAGCTCCGCTACTATAACTAATAAATCTCAATTATTTTAAAAGATAGGTTATCTTTAAGGAAATGATTAGAATGATCCCTAATTGGATCATTAACCCTTAATGGATTAAATAAAAAATAATCATAAACTAAAAGCATAGATTAAAAAAATAATCATAAACTAAAAGCATAGATTAAAAAAAACTATTAATTTATTCTCAAGCATAGATTAATCTTGGATTAAGAAAAAGCTTTATGAAAAGCTTCATTTGGATTGAGAATGGGTCATGAGTATGACCATTTCTTAAGTGAGAGAGAGAAAAAACCATTAGAATTAAACATAAATAAAAATTTATGTAATTCTTTACTATCATTAATTAATTAACTTCAATAGCATTTCAAAAACCATACCAATTAAGCTTCTCAAGCTTGAGAGGGGTTGAGAAGAGAGAATCATTGAGAAATTATAGAAAAGATCAAAATTCACTATACTTATCTTATAATTTGCTTGATTCTTTATTCACGGTAGAGGCCCCCAACCAATCAATTGGTTTAATATATTGATGGAGCCACCAATGGGGATTTAAGAAAGAGAGAAGTGTCAAAAACTTGTGAATTATTAAAGAATTCACAGTTCTTGGCTTAGGTGGAGTAGAGTAACAATGCATAAGACACTATATTCTTTTCAACAAGGGGAGGCTTCTATTTATAGGAAAAATTGAGCTCCTAACCAAACAAACTGATTCTAGAATTTTTCAAGTCAGTTTGGTTGAATTTGGTCTAGATTTGGACCTAGTTTGGTTACTTTTTTATTCGGTTTGGTTCCATTTTGATTTGGTTTGGTTCCATTTTGATTTGGTTTGGTTCAAGAGAGATGAGAGATAAAAATATCACATTATTTTTGAGTTTAAAACTCATTCAAGAATGTGAAATATACACCTCCTTTAAAAAACTCCCCTTCCTTACATATGTGTCAAAATGGAATGATTATAACCAAAATATCTCATATTCTTAAAATTGCTCATAGTTTTTTATTAATAAACCTTGTACATTTTCAACTTTTCATCTTATGTGAGCATTTACTCATTTTTGGATACTCAATTTATCTCATTTTTTTGATATTACTCATAGTTTTTTACTAATAAACCTTGTACATTTTCAACTCTTCATCTTATGTGAGCATTTACTCATTTTTGGATACTCAATTTATCTCATTTTTTTTATATTACTCATAGTTTTTTACTAGTAAACCTTGTACATTTTCAACTCTTCATCTTATGTGAGCATTTACTCATTTTTGGGTGTCTTCTTTTACAAATAGGATTTATCTCCTCCCTACACATGGATTGATGCTATTGGCCCATAGGAACCTTAATTGGACCATAATCCAAAAATTTCTGAAAATCTAGACCCTTAGACTAAGGTTCTTTATACCTATTTCTAATTAATTCCAATTGCACATTGGAAAATTCTTTCTGAATTTCTATTTCAGGGGAATTCATTTTAATAAGGTGAGTTATTTTTCTATCCAAAAATATTCATAATCTGAATATTCTCTCTCTAGAATAATTATCTCTCTCTAGGCTAAAACAGTTAGAAACAAGGTCTTTATATTTTTGAAGAGGGATTGATTACAGGGGAAGATACTAGACATCAAAAAAGGGGTTGGGAGAGGAATCTTACATTCTACCCCACTTAAAAAATGCAAGATGCCCTCATCTCGCAAACTGGGATAATTTTGCAAGATGCATGAATATGAGACTTAGAGAAAAATTTTAATCAAGATTAACCACCAAGAAAAGTCATAAAGAGAGCAAGATTCAAAATAAGAATAAGATTTAAACTTTATTTATTCTCGGAACTTATACAGTAAAGATAGAAGATCTCTTTACACTTCCATAAGCCCGTCCATCATATGGTCACAAAAGCAGCACTCACAAGCTGCACAAGTATAGGGTAACTCGTCTATGGGAATGATTCTGCTGGTTATTGCCGCACCTATCTTAGTGGTATGAGGTGATCTAACAAAAGGACCTCTGAGAGGTAAGCCAAAAACGGGGTAAAGGCATATCTTCTCATGAGGAAGAAAACACGCCAGTAAGAAGACCCGCTCAGAAAACCCAAGATGCCTTGATCTCATGATGCAGTAGTATCGGGGACCCAAACCCAAAGCTTCAATAACCATGGCCAAGCGGACATTGTTACGAAAGTGCTGCTGATCCCAGGGTGTTACCCTAGTTATGTTTTGATAGGTCCGCCATTTGGTCTGGGCTACAGAAGTTCCTAGGTGAGGAAAAAGTGAGCGCTCATACTGTTCTATAAAGTCTTTCTTCACAGACTCTCTTGCGTCTTGAAGATGAGAAATCATCATGGATAAAACTAATTCTTGTTGCCAAGCCATGAAGGAGATTAAGAAGAAGGGAGATCAATGGAAGTAAGATTACTGTGAGCGATAAGTAAAAGTTACGACTTATATAAAGGAAGGAGCTAGCGTAACTTAGAAGCCAACGCTAACTTGCCACTGAAGTTTTACCGTCTTTCTATGATTTGGGTTTGGCACATATTTCTATGAAATACATTAAGAACTTTGAGATGAGGGGATAAAAGAAGTTCGTAGGCTAAGTCACCTACTTTCATTGAATTCAGATATAAGGCTCATAATATCTGGGGGATAACTTCTTATACTCCCCAAGAGATAAAGAACTTCTTTTGGGCCGTACTCGAATGAAAACCAAAACCTTGGTATCCAAAACACCGATTCTCACTTTTGAACTCATTGTTCTAAATCCTTAAAATAGGTGGGACTCCTGAGAAGTATTCTAGGGAAAGGGTCTTCCTTTTTTTTAACAGAAACTTTCTTTTATTTTAGAGAGGGAATAATTATAAGATCAAAAAGGGAGATTCTTACTCCTGTATACCTCGAAGGTTGGGGAGGAATCTTACATTCTATCCCACTTAAAAAAGTGCGAGATGTCCTCATCTCGCAAGGTAGAGGACAGCTCTTTTTCTTAAGATCCAATTTTATTCTGGGGTTCCTTATATTCTGGTCAACCCAACAGAACACTGAGATAAATATCCCTTATATAGAACTCATCATTAAATAACAATTCATTCAGATTATATCATTCATATCTTTAACATGATAATGGTCCATTAGATCGAAAAGTTTCCTTCGAAACATTCCTCCACGGAAATTTCAGTTAAGCAAGTTCTCAATTTGACATCCCTTAACTTGATCTACCGGTCAAGTATTAACAGTAGCAATCTAACAGCACAACCCACTAATCTCATAGTGATTTGCTGAATTCATTATCATCATTCTAGTTATGAATATCATCACAGGGACTCGTCCCATTCCTCATCATTGTGGTTTCATTATATTTCAACTAAATTTCAAAAATCATTTTTTTTCAATCAGAATCCACTGCCCCCTCTTCTCGGTTGGTAGCAGTGGAAGTAGCTTCCTCTTGCGCGGGGCAGGGTTTCCCACTTGGAGCCTTGCCCTCGAATGTCTGGGCAGGAGACTAAATTGGTGGTCATTCCAAAATCCAAACCGAGAAAATTTCCCTTGCCCGAAAAATGGGGACGATTCTACCTTTTTGAATTTCTTAACGAATTTTCTAACGAGGTCAAGAGACTAAACTAACCTTCATCTAATTAAACCAGATAGAAGGAAAACTATTAGAGACTTAACTTGAAGAATTCAATGCTTTTTTCCTAATTGAATTAGGCACAGCTGTTGATCTATTCATTTGAGAAGTTTTCAAGCTTTTATTTAACTACTCGAGTTCGAAGCGTATTTCTATTAATCAATTTTATTATTAAAACTCTACTGATTCTAGCCTAACCCCATCCAGCCACTGGAATTGCTAGAACTAGACATGTACTCACCCACCCATAATTGAATACCTTTCTTAACTTTTACTTTAGAATACAGATACGTACACACTCCTCTTTATACTTTAACTTATAAACAATCCATTGACAAACAATTATTGGTTATAGATGTCATAACTCAAAATTTCCATCCAATCCTTGTTTCTCACAAAAAATAGTATCACTTTAGACTCTCCGTTGAGACCAGCTAGTCAGCAACAATGAGATCCAGTAATAGATTACAATAAACATTGGTCCATCATACAATATCTTCCTGACATACACATGGGTGTCCACGGCACTACAAGCCCGTGCATCGCCGCCTGGTCAAAACCCTTCGGGATCCTCTTTAGGTGTCCTGGCACTTCACTCAGGGACCGCTTCATTGGCCCTCGTCCATCGTACCGATGAAAGCACACCATTTTAACCATATCGAGGCTAGTCAAGACACCTGGGTAGGCTTTGTCGCGTGAGCACTCCCCACCAGCTGTTGCAATTGAACTTGCCTAATAAAAACACATATACCGAATTCTCCCTCCAGCATTCTGGCGTAAGACAGTTCTTTAAGAAACAGGGTTTCTATGCAAGTTTTCAGTTTTGATTTTCTTTTGAATATAATGAGTATATCTTAAATCCGCGTCCCCAAAACTTCTTGATCGTAGGTCTCAGTTCCAAAATAGAACTTCTTGAATTATGTAACCTTGATCCTCAGATCAATTCAAAAGGTCTCAACTTAGTTTCAGATTTGGTGGGAGATTTGAGTGAATTTTCCTGAACTGGTCACATCGTCTTTCCTTGAAACTGACGAAAGAGTTTGGTCTTGGTCATAGTCTGATTCAGGTTTTGAATCTGATAAGGTTCTTCCTGAACTATCTTTCTAAAAAAAGGGGTGATATTTCAATTAATATTTTACTAAATTTCATTTATTGAATATTCACTTAATTGATTTCTAAACTAATCAACGAAATTTGATGAGAAATAAATTAATCATTTATCTGAAATTCTGACTTCGATAGATTTTTTAAATTTTTCTCATTACAATCCGAGTGAATACGAAACGATAGAAATTTCTCTCTTAGAGTATTTACTTATTCATTTATCAAATACTCATAGAATTTAAACATAGAATTAAAGAGAAATATAATTTTGATATAAAAATTCTTTATGTATCTATTTATGCATAAAATCCAACTTCAATAGAAATAACACTTTTATATAAAAGAAAATCCTTTTATGCATCTATTTATGCATAAAATCAATTTAAGAGGATAACACTTTTAATATAAAAAAATTTCTTTTATGCATCTTTCCATGCATAGAATTTAAATCTAACGAAAGTAACACTTTTATAATAAAAAAAATTCTTTTATGCATCTTTCCATGCATAGAATTAAAATTAATGAAAGTAACACTTTTATAATAAAAACATTTCTTTTATGCATCTTTTCATGCATAGAATTTAAATCTAATGAAAGTAATACTTTTATTAAAAAAATATCCAATATGCATCTTTCTATGCATAGAATTTAAATCTAATGAAAATAACACTTTTATAATAAAAAATATCCAATATGCATCTTTCTATGCATAGAAATTGAATCTAATAAAAATAACACTTTTATAATAAAAAACTATCCAATATGCATCTTTCTATGCATAGAATTTAAATCTAATGAAAGTAACACTTTTATAATAAAAAATATATCCAATATGCATCTTTCTATGCATAGAATTTAAATCTAATGAATGTAACACTTTTATAATAAAAAAATATCCAATATGCATCTTTCTATGCATAGAGTTTAAATCTAATGAAAGTAACACTTTTATAATAAAAAAATATCCAATATGCATCTTTCTATGCATAGAATTTAAATCTAATGAAAATATTATTCTTTTTGAATAACATAAAGATAAAACTTATTTTCATAAAATTTAAGAAAATTTTGCCATAACCTTCTTTTTACATTCTAAATTTACTTCAAAATTTATCCCAAGATGAAATAAAGCACTCTAATCTAATCAATTTTCACTTATAAAGAGTAATCAATAGGAAAAGTTTAACTTAATTTATTTGTTTCACATTTTAGGATAAAGAAGGGCTGAAATTCTTAATGAAGAGAAGGGGGAAGCCTTTTCATCAAGGCTTAACATCCATATTCACATTAAAAAGCAAAGAATTCAAAAAACCATAGATTAGAATTAAAAAAACGTAGAATTATTAACTTACATGGAGTTTTGTGAGTTTTCCCTTGGCTTGAGGGACTGAGGGTTCTACTCTTGTTTGGATCAAGAGTGGCCACGAATTCTTTATAGTGGAATTAGTAAAAAACAAGTGAATTCAATGTTTTTGGCTCTGGGGAGGAGTAGAATAACAGTGCATAAACACTATTAAGATTTTACAAAGGGGGAGGCTTCTATTTATAGAAAAATGTGAGCCTCTAACCAAGCAAACTGATTCTAGAATTTTCGAGATCAATTTGGTCAATTTTTGGGTCAGTTCAGCTTACTTTTTGGAACTAGACTTGAATTAGGAGAGAGGAGAGATGAAATATCTCATTATTTGAGAGTTTAAAACTCCTCCACACATGTGAAATAGGAGCCTCCTTCATGAGGGGGAATCCCCACTCCGAGGTGTCAAAAATTCATTTGTTTTAGTATTTCCTTTGGTCCTTAGTCCACTCTTCATATCTTATATGAGTATTTACTCATTTTTGGGGGGTTTTTTCTTTATTTCTTGAATTTATCTCCTCCCTACATTTGAATTAATTTGATTGGCCCCTCAAAACCTTAATCTAAAATTTTAAAAAAATCTGGACCCTTAGACTGTCTTTTTAGCAGATTATAATTTATTTCTAATGCACCTTAGGAAATTCTTTTTAAACTTCTGTTTCGAGGAAACTTATTTTAATAAGAAAAGATATTTTTCCATCCAAAGATATCTAAAAACTGAGTTATCTCTCTCTAGAATATTTTCTCTCTCTAGGCCAGGTAGAAACAAGATCTTTTATTATTGTGAAAAGGAGATTGATTATAGGGGAAGATACTGGACATCTTGAGGGGCTGGGGAGGAATCTTACATATACTTTCACATAAGAAAATTGAGATTATCTTGGGTAAAAACTTGAATGAAAACCATATTTCCTTCTTCAATCTCATGATTACACCTCTTTCGATATGCATACTACTTCTAGTGATTTTAAGGTACCTTGATATCCTTCTTGATAGCCACATCTATTGATCCATTTTATCTAACATCTACTTATAGATCTCTACTTTAATCATAGGATCATTCCACTTCAATAGAGTGAGGTAATCTTTCCATAATATAAGGCTGACTTGTTCTAATACTTTGATGATAAGAGGTATTGTAAGCAAACTTAGCCAAATGTTGATAGTTTATCCATTAGCTTCAAGATTCACATCCACCATAGTAGGCTCAAAGGATGTGCTCTATCACCTAATTTACTCTCTCTATTTGTCCATTTGTCTCGAAATGATAAGCAGTACTACTAAGGTCAAGGGAGGTACCAACTGCCTCAAGAACATTGTCTAAAATCTAAGTACCATTCTATTTATATAAGGATTCCAAGAATTCCCCTTTGCAACCTATTTACTTTGTAAGTAGGGTTGTGACTACTGGAGATCAAAAGAGTTATTCTGAGATAGAGCAGCTTGCTTTAGCCTTCATGTTTGCGTAAGGAAATTTTGTGCATATTTTGCTTAAAAGACCTTTTATTGTGATCACCAGGGTGGAGAAACTTTTTCTAGTGGTTGTTCAGCATATGACAACATTACATAGAATTGCTACATGGATATTGGAGTTGCAAGAGTTTTAGTATACTTTTAAAGTGGAAGATAGCAAAAAGGCCACACTTGCAACCATATTGACTCATAAAGCATATGAGAAGCAACTAAAGATTGAAGAATCGCTTAAAGAAATACAACTTTTGAAGCCTTTGGAGAATGCTTATTTACTGCTCTTTGATGCTGCATATAGAAGACAAATGGGGAAGCTAGTGGTGGGCTAATCTTGTATGATCCACATGGTCAAATTGTGTTCAAAGAGAAAGTTGTTTTAGAAGATGTAGAAACAAACAATGAGGCTAGAATATGAGTCTCTCTCTCTCTCTCTCTCTCTCTCTCTCTCTCTCTCTCTCTCTCTCTCTCTCTCTCTTATTTTTAAATTGTTAGAGGCATAGCCACCCATGGCTTTGCCATTGGAGTTTCCCACCACTATGGTGCTACTACTTCTCAAAACGGACAAATACATGGAAAATATGCAAGCATTAATAGTTTCACATTCGAACACCTCCAGTAAAAAGAAAATTTATCTTATAATATCTAATGAAGGGAGGTAAAAGTGCTATACCATAGATTGAAGTTATATAGCTGTATCTGAGAATTCAGAGTACAGAAAACACAACTTTCCTCTTTCCATTGGCCACCTTCATTACTTGAATATCTTCTTGCACAGCGATGCTATGCATCTATAAGCGGCAACTTCCACCACTGTAATAAGTAGACCTTGTAAGCAAAAAATTATTAGCAAAGGACATCTTTCTCTTGACAATAAGCATTAATAGAAATCCTCTCGAAGACTTGTAGCAACATCGATAATACGCAAGGCTCAAAGAATTGTAGCTGCTATCTTTTCAAGTATTGGGGCGCCACCCTTTTCTCACTATGGTGATTGCTTGGCAACACCCTTTCTTTGTAGCTCAAGCTCCTTGAGCTATGGGGGCTATACAAGGGTGGAGTACCTTAAGTAGCACACTATAAGAAAAGGGAGAGAGAGAAAAGGAGGCAACACAAATCTTATATACTTGTAAGATAACCAAGAAAAGTGATAAGGTTTGTGAAGAAACTCAAAGGATTTTCCATTATTAAAGGAATGTGTGGTGTAAATGGACCCAAGTTAAGACTTTTTTCACGTGTAATGTATAGAAATGTACTTAGTTGCACCTTAGTAAGTCAAATAGATGTGAAGATGCGCCATAAGGCATGTAATTTAATGGGTCGCATATATGTGTGTATTGTGTTCTTTCCAAGTTGAGGCATATGTAAGAGGAGTGATAGGAGACACCACTATAGTTGGGTAGAGTGTGCTCATTGTTTTGACAGTGAGATGAGTTCAATGACAAGAGTTTACCTTATAGGCTTGAAAGGCCATCATGTAAGAGCCTTGTTACCACATAAAGTATAGTAGAGAAATACTACCTTATTCACAGAGTACAGAAAATGTCAATTCTTTATTACTTTGTACAACCTGTTCAACAACACAAACATCGTTGAAACTATCAATGATATCTTATTGCAAATCCACAACATGCATTTCTCGTGCCCCCTATTTCTTTCTTTTTTCATATGAAAAACAAGAACATGACATAACCATAAACAATTGTTAAACCCAATCACTTGAATATTCACAAACAAATATGTTTATTGGACTACAGTGAAATCTTCTTCAAGACACCCTCAACAACGTCCTCTTCGGGATCAATACAAACAATGTTCATGTACCTAATTTGTGCGCTACCATAGCATAATCTCCACATCCTGCATAAAGCTCTACTATCACTTGCCCTTCTTTTGTACGATGCTTCAACATGCTATTCCAAAAATTATATCCACGCTGAAATCCACCTGTAATAAAGAAAACATTTCTCTTAATCTCCACATCCTGCATAAAGCTCTACTATCACTTGCCCTTCTTTTGTACGATGCTTCAACATGCTATTCCAAAAATTATATCCACGCTGAAATCCACCTGTAATAAAGAAAACATTTCTCTTAATCCCACAAAAAAATTATAAAACCCTTAACATGGAGCACTTATATGTTTCTACCATACCTTGCCATGCTATCCCATCTAGGCGTCTTTACCAGTACATCTATGCTCATGAAGGTAGCAGTGAGACAAGGGTATGTGTCTGCACAAGAGTATGAGATAACACAAAGTGACCTCTATGGTTAGTGGTTCTTACCTCTTGTCCTAATGCCTTTCTAATATGCATTGTACACCTTACATTCATCCTTATGCATAAAGCTTGCACAAGGCTTATGCAATAAACATGAGCTTGCATTACCGATTGCATGAATAAGAGATCTTACCTCAACAATGTCAAGCCGAAGGGGACAGCAATGCAAGACCTACAAAATATAACATGTTAGTAACACATTTATGAGAAAAGCTTTATGGATGATCTATATGCATGCATGCATAGAGCCTATGTATGCTCTAATATGTGAGAGCATCCCACTTCACAATACTTTCTTGACCTCCTTACATTAGCATGCATAGTCACTTCTAACTGAACTCTAACATAAGGAGGTCTAGCAAGTATTGTGATGACTATGTCTTCACATGTAAACTCTATGAAAAGAGAGAATACCTTATGCATAGAAAAAGAGAGCATAAGAAATATATGTTATATATATAAGAGAGTATAAATATTCAAAAAGCTAATACTCCCCATCCATGCATAGCACTCCACATCAAAAAAGCATGAAGCTTTATGCATTAGGCTTATGCATAAATCTTGCATAAGACTTATGCATAAGCTCTATGCAGCATAAGGCTTATACATAAGCCTTATGCAAGCTTATATAAGCCTTATGCAAGCTTGTGCATAATAAGGCTTGCATCGAGTCTTATACATACAGCTTGCATAAGGCTATGCATAAGCTTTATGCAATATTTATGCATAAGCTCCTTATGCATAAAGGCTTTATGCATAGAGCTTATACATAAGCCTTATGCAAGCTTTATGCATAAGGCTTATGCAAGATTATACATAATTAGGGTTGCATAGAGTCGTATGCATAAAGGCTATGCATAAACCTTGGCATAGATTTATGCATAAACCTTATGTAAGCTTTATACATAGTATTTGGGAAATCTATCAGGGTGTACATTGATGATTTTTGTATTTATAGTGCTCACATTTCACATTATTTGAGGGTGGAAGAAGGTTTGCAACAGTTGGATAGCTTGGGAGGTCAAGGGAACTATGATAAATGTAAGATTGAGAAGAAAGAAGTAGTCCTACTTGCTTGAGCCTACTTGGATGAAATAAATGAATTCCTTGAGACTAGAAGGGGCAGGTAAATCTAAAAGCAAAAGGAATTTCAATGGACCCATCCAGGATTAACTTACTTTTAGATTTATCTGCCTAGAACTCATTTATTTCATCCAAAAAGTCAGATATATTGCTAGGTTTATTCATTTTCTTTCCCAAATGTTGCATCCTTTATAGTTCTTAGCCAACCAGATAACTTTTGTTTGGGATGAGGAGTATGATGCTCTTGTATTCTATAAATAGATATGAGATGTGATAGGATGTGATAAGAGGTGTATAAGATGTGATAAGAGGGGTCTTGCAAGCTTTATGCCTAGAGCTTTATGCATAAGGCTTATGCAAGATTATGCATAATAAGGGTTGCATAGAGTCGTATGCATAGAGGCTATGCATAAACCTTGTGCATAGATTTATGCATAAACCTTATGCAAGCTTTATGCATAGATCTTATACATAGGCCTCTTGCAAGCTTTATGCCTAGAGCTTATGCATAAGCTCTAAGCTTCACAAGAAGGCTATGCATAGAGCTTGCAACAAGAAGCCTATGCAAGATCTATGCATAAGCTTCATGCAAGCTTGTAATAAGAAGCCTACTCATAGCGCTTGTATAGGCTTGCAAGCTCTATGCATAAAGCCTATGCATAGAGCTTGCAAAGGCTATGCAAGCTCTATTCACGAAGCCTATCATTAGAACATAGCCCCCTCTTAGTGACGAGGCTAGAATGATGGGTTTATTCAAACACATTGCTTAAACGATGACGAATGTGATGTAAGTGACATGTTTAAAAAAAATAATGTTTTGCTGTAAATATCCAATGCACTGAACGTCGCATAAGCGATGGTTCATTTAACGTCATTTGCATGACGGTTGCATACTGCAAAGCATTGCTTACACAACATCACTTATATAGACGTCATGTAAGCGAGCTCTCGGAAATTTAAAAAAAAAACCAAATGAGATGGCTCCCACGAATTCGCAGGAGCCACCTGTGTTCTCATCTCATGTCAAGCAAAGGATCGATCAGCACTCGCGTTGCCCACTGCCCACCACTTCTCCTCATGTCTGTAAGCTCCCTCCATCAAGGTAATGCTTCATGAAGTTTGGTTTGTTCTAATTTTTCCAAATTTAAAATATCCTTGCAAACTTCTCTGTGCTTGGTGTGCCTAAGCACAAGCTCTGTGCTTCTTGACTGCCTTATGGGCAAGTTATGTGCTTAGCCACCTAGCTAGGCAAGTCCCCGGCTGCTCACACACATGCATGCATGACCATGTAAAAATCACACCAGGTCAGCACCAAACTTTGCATACACATGCCCTATAATTTTACACTCCTCTACTTGTCGCCAATTTTCTCTTTTGTGCCTTGTGTTCCCTATGCCGTTTGCATGTGTGATGGTTGACACACCACATTATGAGTAGATGAACACTCACGATCCTCGGCATGCTACCACTACCAACCTGACTAGTGCAAGAGATACTTCTTTGAACCTCCTGAGTTGATGTTCAAGCCACGGCTTGCAAAAAATGTAATCTCTAGTGAATTTATTTTTCTTGATGTTTAACAGTGCATTCTTAACTAAGTGCTTGACATCGTGAGTCATGTTTGACACAAATTCTAACACTTTTCTATCGACCAAGAGAGCTTTCACAATCCAAAAGAAGTGTGACCAGGTAATCATTTAGATGCCCCTAGCCTTAAAACAACTTAGAATTACTAGCCTCCTCATCTAAAGCCCAAGAGCTACTAGCCACATAGTATTCTCCATTCAAAGGACTAGTGGTGAACTTTGAAGCACACCAATATGGATAGTGGGTGAGAACCCCTCGTGCTTAGTTTTTTGGACTTGCCCAAGGTTGAGACCCTATTCTATTGAGCTTCAAACCTAGTGACTATGGAAGCTAGAGCTGGTGTGCTACTATTAGCTAGAGTGTGCCCTATGTGTCAAAGTCATGCTGCAGTAGATGCACACCACCCTAGGACACTAAGAAACGTTGGTGGTGGCTGGGCTCCCATATCCAAGCCATTTCTCCCCCCAAAAACCCAAGCGGAGGAGATATATATGACAAGGTGCCACCTCTCTTTGACTTCCCATGCTCTTGCATATGGGATAATCCACCACAACTTTTGGTCATGCGATAACCCGAGAGTAGCTACGAGAATTGCCACCTCCAACACCCTCCTTCAATTCGAGCACCTTGATCAAATAGCGATTAGGACCTCCCAGGATCACACGGTCCGATCTCTAATACCATGTCAAAGTCACGTAGCAGCAGCATGTACACCACCTTAGGGCACTGAGCAATGACAAGGTGCCACCACACCCTATATATAGCTCTTTGACTCCCATGCTCTTGCATATGGGATAATCCACCACAACTTCCCATCATGTGATAACCCGAGAGTAGCTCGATGCGAATTCCCACCTCCAATACTATTGTTCACTCACTACGGACATTCTTGGGAAACTTTGACTTAGAATGACCTACTGCA
Organism: Cibotium barometz; assembly: GCF_041138505.1. Lineage (NCBI taxonomy): Eukaryota > Viridiplantae > Streptophyta > Polypodiopsida > Cyatheales > Cibotiaceae > Cibotium > Cibotium barometz. The sequence continues at coordinate 27,850,506 of NC_141066.1, forward strand.
TGACAATTAAAACATCAGTTTTCCTATGCCAGGTGGGCATTAATATCTCCCTGGAGCAGCAGTTATCCCTCTTCTTTTAAGCAATCGGAAGAAGCTACTATATTGGAGCTCAACGAGGCTTTCCTTAGCTAGCCAGGTAGTGGTGGTGGCAATTCAGGTTCTTCTTGCCACCATGTGGCATATCACTTCTTCTTGGGCCTTCTCACAGGCCTATATTTGTCAAGTTCAGCGATTGATCCACAAATTTCTGCGGGCTAGTGAGGATAGGTTTGCAGCTAGTCTACTACTACAAGCTTGGGATCATCTAAGAAGACTAAGTACCACTCCGAGAGGTGGTTGTTGTCGAAGGCCCGTGTCTATTTGAGGGAAAGCAGAGGTGGTCAGTGTTGTCCTCAAGTCGCGTCGATGGTGAAGATAAGTAGAGAGTGGGATACCATCCTAGTGGTGTGATGTAGCAGAGAGTGGGCTATTGTCCCAAAGAGTACTGATGATAAAACTATGTTGTCCTATGTTGTAGACAGAGTGGGTTGTCGTCTCGATGGTGTGAGCTGAGAGAAAATGTTGAAGTGCTCTATGTAGTAGAGAGGGCTGCTATCCCATGAGCTGAGAGAAAATGTTGAAGTGCTCTATGTAGTAGAGAGGGCTGCTATCCCATGAGCTGAAGATAAAACGTTGATATGCTCTACTATAGCAGAGAGGGTTGTTGTCCCATGAACAGATATGTAACACTAATGTGATCTATGTGGCAGAGAGCGCTGTTGTCCCATGAACATATATGTAACCTTGATGTGATCTATGTGGCAGAGAGGGCTTTCGTCCCAAAGTGTAGCCAGTTATAAAACACTAAAGTACTGTGCTCTAGTAGAGTGGGTTGGTCCTAAGGTGTGGCTACTAGTAATAAATGCTGATGTGTAAATTCAGAGAGAGCAATTATGATGGAAAAGGTGGTGAAGGTGAGGTGATGTAGGTGGGTTGATTGTCTCCCAAAGTAACATCTTGAACGAGACACTCCACTAAGTAAGAAGTCCCATTCCCTATGTGATCCAGATCAGAGTTTGGAGAATCAACTTTTGGTGAGAAGAATTGGTCCTCCGGGAGTGCGAGTTGATGATCCATGCTATGTGCTTTTGATATCTCTGATACCATGTGAGGGGAAAAGGACAAAAGGACCAAATGTATGAGAGATTAGGGGAATTTGGGACTCAACTTTGGGCCCTCTAAGAAGTGCCAACTAAGCTTAGAGAGAGAAAATCTAAAAAACCTAAAAAATAAGGTGAAATTTATTTTGGCATATTTTGCCTTAGCATTTTCATGAGATATAAAAGATATATTTCTATTCTTAAATGTACATAAAAATGATAGAATATTTCTAATTCTCGAAGTCCATGTACTATATGTACTACGTGAACAATGAATTGGTCAATTCTCCAAGTTTAATGGCTTATATCTCAAAATCTCTATGTACAAGCCGAAATACAATATTTGAACCAAGGATCATCCAAAAATAGTTCGAGTTCCCTCGCTGCAAGAAACTTCACCTCAAATTTTGAAGGTTTTACATATCAAAGTTTGCAGGTATGTACTGGTACCTTCAAAAGCAAGGTTTTTCTCGTAAATTAGTTCGACACTTTACTTCTTTTTACTATTTTGGCACCTTTCTCTTTCCATTCAGATTTTTCTACTTACCAAGAGTAAGGAGGAACACAGACAGGATCAAGAGGGATGAAGAGCAAGGAGGAATATAGAGAAAAGAGACATCTACAACCTGCACATCAAGCTTGAACATGAATATGGATCTCTAAGTAAGAGAAATAAACCTAATACTTTGTGTACTGTTTCTAAAGAAATGTTGAGGATGCAAGGGAAGAAAAAGATAGATTTATGGATTGATGGGAGGTTATATCCAAAAGACCCTTTTACAAACTCCACACCCCCACCATTTAGGAATACGACATCTCTGCTTAACTTTGTTGGAGATGGCTATAATGGGTTCCTAGGATATACACATCATTTGGAAGCAACAAGTAATGTTCTTAAATTAGAACTTGAGATTTGTTTGAGAAGGAGAACATTAATTTAAAGAAAACCATGGAGCATTGTGTGTACAAGTTATTAAGCAATAAGGAAACCATTTTAGGGCTTGAAAAACAAATGTCTGAAGTAAGACATAAGAAGACCCTCGGGGGGGTCACTATATGTAAATCATCTATATCACGTGCGTTCAAGGCCTATTTAAAAAGTCCCTTATCTGTGAGTTTTTTAGTAAATACAATGTATCCTTTTCTATTCAAATCTGTAATTTTTTTTTAAAATACAATAAATAAATCCCCTCTGTAAATATATTTCTGTAAGTTTTAAATATTTAAAATGTCCTTCTATTGAACCCACGTTGTGAAGGGAGGCGGAGAAACACGGAACACCTCTATAGCAATGCCTTTCCACAGTTTGGAATACACACCAACATCAAAAGAAAGGGGCACCAGTCAACTTCTCAATGAGCTGACACAACATTTACATTTCAAGCATGAGACTTTGTCTCTACCCTCATTCAATTTTTTTCAAGCAACTGGGGGAAGCCTACATACATTTGATCAAGACATGCAAGGGGAGATGGGCACATCAACATCTGCCACCCTTTACTCAATTGATACATATGCATATAGGGGTGCACCCTTATTATGAAATAGGCTCACAGCCATAAACAAAATGAACACCACAGAGAAATGATGAGAGAACCACTTGACATAACAAGGTTACATTCCATCAAGTATGAGCTTTCTGCAATACTTCAGTTTCCCAAGAAAAGACAACATCAGTAAGGAACTTTAATTCTCCCAACCTGGCCAACAATGTGTGAATAGGAGGCACAATCACTTTCTGGTCTTCGGTCTGTCTGCTGAAGAAGCATACCACCATGCATGCATATTCTCTCAAGCAAAACCAGAGGGCTGTTTTCCTCATACACATGAGCTTTCCACAAAATCAGAGATTTGGTTATCATATACATGGGTTTTCCAATGCCACAAACTGGTGATTCCTCATATATATAGGAGTTATTTCACAAAAATGAGGACAAAAAAGCTGGGCAGCCGTCACTTACATTGCATGGGCCGTCATCATGACCGAGAGCCGCACTCTCAAGGCGTGGCACCTTCTCTTCATTCATACAAGTAGTGTTGCAGCTTCTCCTCCCCTCCCAAACTGAAGTGCCGTAAGCTGTTCTGAGGGTACTTCTCTTCAAAGGAAGCGAGCTTATCTCCTTTCTCTCTTAAACACAAAGAGAGCAGCTTCTCACATACGAGGAAAAAAAACACCCGGGTTTTCACACCTTGAAGACGGTGCCTTCTCACAAAAGCTACACTTCTCCCCTTGAAGACGGTGCCTTCTCACAAAAGCTACACTTCTCCCCTTACCCACATGGCTGCACTCTCAAAGAACATTAAAATTTTAGATTTTCTATACACATAAGCTGCATAGGTTCTCTAATGCTTTAGAGTAGTGAACTCTCCCCACGCTCTTACAATCCTAGCGCTGCAGAGCCCGTGGATTCCACGCTCATGGGCTGCACGCTTTTTTATTTGAGCTGCGAGTACTCCCTCAATACACATTAGCTACCTTCTCTCTGAGAGCTACAGACACAAACCATCTCTCCTACATGGGCTGCGCAGCTCAACTTCTCTATACCCTGCGCAGCTCTTGCGAATACTGCTACGTAGCACACCTACTCACACTTTGAAAATACTGGGAGCCTTATACACATAATAGAGAGTGCAGCGCAGCTCTATGAAGACCTTAGAGCTACGCTCTCCCTCACACTCTATAAAAAACAAAGCAGCGCTCTTCCATGCCCATAGGCTACGCACAGAGCATTGGAGCTGCAAGTACTACCCCCCCTCACATCCATGGGCTGCTCCCCTCCTTCTTATACACCAGCGGGCGCTGCCCGTTCAACCAAAGTATATTTTAATATGCTCAATACTCCAAGGCCTGTCAGAGAGCTCCCCCACCTCCACACGGCGCCTTTTTGAATTTTGAGGCTAGTTGAGGAACTTTTGAAACCATCCAAGGCCACCTTCTATTTTAAGCAAACCTTGCATTAAATCCCAAGGTGACTCTTTCATTCAAGGAAGACTTTGCACCACACACACCTTTGTTTCCCATGAAATGCCAAGGACTGGTACTGTAGCTGACCTCCTTCAACGGGTCCCTATCCAGTTTTTTTAAAAATAATGCTTTGCATGCTCACATTATTTGTCAACAACCTTGTCCATACATGATAGTGCCAATATCTATCTTGTGAAACTGATTCTTATCTCTCACTTCTTCCATTTATTATTTATCCAGGTAAACCAATAACTAACTGTACACATTGCACATTTTTGTTAGATCCGTTCACATGTGGCCTTATACCCCCTTTGGCCCTTGGAGATGGACATTCTTTATTTGTAAATGCCATGCATGAGTGTGTACATATGCCAAGAAAATATTACCAAAAAACACCTAACATAGTTTGCCCATCCCCTAGCCTGCTAGATCATTCATGGTCAGCAGAAAACAGTGTCGTGAGGCTCAATGCATCTGATATCACCATGTTCTCAAAGACACTGCTTTTCACTTCTTCAATTCTTTCATCCTTGTCTACCATCATCAGTCGTGCATGATATAACTTGAGACGTAAACCATTCACCCTTGATACATGTGGGGTTCCATCAAGGTCAGCCAATTGATATGTGCCATTAGCAAAGCAATTCATTACTCTGAAGGGCCCCTCCAATTTTACTTGGAACTTCTTTTGAAAGGTTTTATCCAGCTTACTGTTATAGCGTAGCACCAAATCACCTTCCTCAATACCCTTCTTCTTAATCTTCTCATTTATCTTTGTCAATGCCCTACTTTGCATTTTCTCATAATGTTCCAAGGCACTCATCCTGTCCAGCTGAACCTCTTGTAACTGTAAGAGTCTCTCTTTAAATGTGTTGCTAGATGGCCCTAGCAGCTTTTCTAACATTTTTACTGCAGGCAACTCAATTTCCACTGGTAATAAAGCTTCTTTGCCATACACTAAGTGAAAAGGTGTAAAACCTGTGCTTGTCTTTACCGATGTACGATAAGCCCATAAAGCACTGAACAGCTCCAGATCCCAATTCTTGCCCTGATGTTCTGTCACCTTTGCAAGAATGTGTATAAGTTCACCATTGAATCTTTCATTCAAACCATTGCACTGCGGGTAATAAGGAGTAGTAAAATTATGCTTAATCCGCATTTTGGCACACAAGTATTCAAGCAAGTCAGCTCTAAAACCGGGCCCTTGATCTGAAAGAAGCTCCAAGGGCACCCCAAATTTACAGCAGATGTCTTCATAAACAAACTTTGCAACATCTCTTGCCGTAATTTGCTTCACTGCTCTAGCTTCTGCCCACCTAGAAAGATAATCCACAGCTGTCAAAATATAACTCTTCCCCCTGCTGGTAATGGGTAAAGGTCCTACTGCATCAATTCCCCACTTCTCAAAAATGTCAAAGGCCAAGATTGTTTTGCGCAACTCTGGTTTTAAAACTCGTTTTCCAAATGCCTGGCACCTCTTGCATGAGCTACACCAGTGATGCACATCTTTTTGTATACTTGGCCATATGTAACCTTCCTGTAAGATTTTGTGCAATGTGATTTTAAATGCAAAGTGGCCACGGCATGCTCCTTCATGATTCTCCTCAAGCACTCTGTACAGCTCTTCCTTCCATGGTACACGCCTTAACACCAAGTCAGCCCCTTGCATGTATAAGGTGTCACCAATGAGCTTGTATTTGCAAGCTCTGCGTACAAACCCATATTTCTTTGCCTTCTCAATGTCCTGGGGAATGACTCCTGTCAACAAAAACTCTTCTTCCAGTGTCAGACTTTCACGACCCGGATAAAGTGGCAGATCCGCTTTTAACACATATAGCTCACCAATCATTCCCTGTGCTGCTTCATGTGCTTCTGTATTAAGAGAACGCTCCACATGCCGAATGCCCCATGCTTCAAACTCCTTCAACAAGCTCTTGATTTTGAGACACTTGTTCCTTAATGCAGGGTTTTTGCTCTTCCATACTCCTAGTATTTGCTTTACCACCAGTAGAGAATCACCTCTTATGCATAATCTCTTTACACCATGCTTAATGCAAATGCTTAGCCCTGCTTCCAATGTAGAATATTCTGCTTCATTGTTAGTATGAGCATCAACTTTGAATCCCTTTTTACAAACCAGCTTACCTTGTTGGTCATAAAGAGCTATACCACCCGAAGCTGCATCATGGCTCTTCCTGTATGAACCATCAAAGAACAAAACATGAGCATTGCTTACTTCTGCCACACTTTCTACCTTTCTAACACTTTCCTCTTTGACAAGTAGAGGGTTTTCCTTATAAGTTAACAAATCTGCCAAAGTAGCTCTGTTGCTTCTTCCACCAAGAAAGAGAACTCAAACTCCTGCAATTCAATCACCCACTTTTTCACTGCCTTAGACATGTTTACACCATTGATGAGCTGAGGCAAGAATGTGTAACTAGTTAGGAATACAAATGGCTTTGTCAAAAGATATTGGCGAAACCGTCGGCAAGCAAACACCACACTTACCATCACCAACTCTATTTCTGACAATCCCCTTTCTGCTACTGACTTTACCCTACTAGCACAATAAACGGGGTGCATATAGTGGCTCCCCTTCCCTTTTTGCAGCAACATAGCACCAATAGCATCTTCTCCTACTGAAGGATTCACATAAAAAGCCTGTTCCCAATTTGGAGCCTGTACCGCTGTCATCTCCCCCAAGACTTCTTTGACCCTCCGAAATTCTTCTTCACACTTGTCATCCCATTGCAAAGGATCGTGCTTTGCCACTTGTTGTAATGGATATAAAAGCTGTGAGGACAATGAAATGAATCTTGACATGTACTTTACCTTCTGAATGAATGTTGCCAACTGTTTTGTAGACTCTGGAGAAGGAAGAAGCATGATTGCCTTGACCTTGTCTGGATCAGCCTCAATGCCATTTTCTGACACCATATGACCCAACAATTTTACCCTTGGTTTTGCAAAGAAACACTTCTTGGGATTGAGTTGGCCACCACAATCATTATATCGTTCCAGCACCATCTCCAGCTTCTCACAGTGATCCATGCGTGTGCTGTAGACACAAAAATCATCAATGAAATCCTGTACACATTTTCCAATGAATGGCAGAAGCGCCCAATTTGCTCTCTTTTGATAGTGAGCTAGACCATTTGTTAGCCCAAATGGTAGTACTGTATAGCAAAAGCAGCCCCATGGCGTAATGAAAGTGGTTTTCTTCTGATCCTCTGGAGCAATCTTCAACTGGAAATAGCCTGAAAACCCATCACACACACTGTATCTTTCATGACCCGCCACTGAATCCAGGATTTGATCAATGAAAGGTAGTGGGTATGGATCCTTCTTTGTAGCTGCATTCAAAGGTTTGAAATCCACACAAATCCTCCATTTCCCGTCCTTTTTTGGAGTGACCACGACTGGGCTTACCCACTCTGTTGTCTCCACAGGGCATATAAAACCAGCCTTTAGTAGCTTGTCCACCTCTTCTTGCAAAGCCTTCATCTGCTCTGGACCCATTCTCCTTAATCTTTGTCGTACTGGCTTGGCTCCTTCCTTTAGCTCTATGTGCAGATCTTCCCCTTTGAAGCCCCGAACTTCTTCATATGATGTGATGAATAAATCTGGATATGTTGACAACATCTTTAAATACTTCTCCTTCTCCACGACTGAGAGATCTGTGCTAATCATCCTGGCCATCAATTCGTGTTTCTCGTGTGGCTTCACCTGGGGTTGCATTAGCTCTTCAATCACCTCATATGGGCCCTTAGACTCATCTTCAATTCCCTTCATGGATGCGACTATGCTGGTCTGTTCAAAGACCCTGTCCACCATCAGAAATGCCACATTTACCTCTCCCTCACTACTAGTGGTGGTGTCACTGTCCCCATCTGACTCAGTGGAAGACTCTTCACTTCTTGAATTCTCCCTTTCTTCATAATCTTTATCTAGTGGTTTCCTGCTACTCATGTCAAATAGTCTTTTGCCCCCTGTCTCCCCATATAAGCTGATTGTACCGTGTCTCCAATCTTGAACGGCCCGCACTGCGCGTAGCCATGGTCTTCCAAGGATGATAGGATAAGCCCCTAATCCTGCTGGCATTACATGAAAATCTACTACCGTTTTGACTGCATAGGCTTCGATTTCCAAACTCTTCACTACCCCTAGACACTTGATCTTTTGATGGTTTGCCAGTCGTATGCGGAATCCTGAGACTCCTTCTACTCTCAAGCCCATCTTTTCCACACATGTTTGAGTGATTACACAAATTTGTGCACCACCATCCATGTATCCCTGCCCAAGATTCTTCCTCTTGTGCCAAACATCTACTATGGGACAAATGTCTGAAGACTCATCAATGGCCAACACTCTTACTGACCCTCTGTTGGGCTCCTTCCCCAGCGGGCTGACTAGTTTCTTCCATTGGCGCTTCCGCTTCGGTATCATTTCCACTAGTTGTCCAAAGGTCACGTCTGCCTTCCTACTGCTCAGGTCCTGTTTCAAATCATAGCTATCCTGCCCTTCCCCTAGTGGAAAATCTGAGACGTGAAATTTTCGGCGAGCTTTCCTTTTCCTTTTAGCTTTCACATCTTCACCCTCATGACTCTTCCCTTTTTTCCTACTGGGACCTGCTTCATTTCTTCCTTCTTTATCCTCTGTAGTTCTCTTCCCAATAGGCATTACTAATGTATCTTCCAACATTGCTGCCTTCTCCAAGGTGACCACACTTAACACTTTTGTCTTTCCCTTGTCTTCCTTGGTCAATCCACTAGGTCCTGCCTCACCCTTAATCTCTATACCATAATCATTTGACCGGTTCGGCAACTGTGCAGGCAACGGATACATATCTCCACCCATTCTTGGTGGTTTATCACATTGTGGGCTGATGTGGCCAAGCTCTCCACAGTTATAGCATGTGGGCAATTGCCTCCAACCCCTACCGTTATTCTGTCCACCAAAACCATTCTTTGGTTGTCCTTCACTTCCTGGCTGATTTGCAAGTCTCACACGACCTCGATTATTTCCCACATTGCTTAACATATTTAAACTAAGATTCTTCATCAAATCAACCACTTGCCTCAAGTCCTGCCTCAGTTCATCATCTTGTGCTGCAGTAGTGACCATTGCTGGCGCAACTTGAGTAGTTACTGAACCCGCATCTGCTGGATGGACCTCCTCTGGAACCCGACTTTGCATGGAATCCATTTGCTTCATCTCTGACACCATAGGTAGTGAGCTCACTCCCAATTGGGTTAGCCTATTCAACTTCCACTCTTTGTTCCTTGCCACCTCCAATGCATCCTCGTATGTTCTTGGCTTCTTCAATTCTACCCTCCAACGCAGGTTTTCCTTGAGGCCAACCAAGAACTGATCCTTTTTCATCATATCTGGTGGGGGCACTTGTAGCTGTAAGGCTTGGCACAAGCTCTCCCATAATATGGAAAGCTTCTTGATGTAATCCTCAATGGGCTCTGCTTTTCTCTGTCTCAATTCCTGTATTTCATGCCAAACTTTGTCTGGATCTCTCACCTTCACAAACTGTGCTGTTAAAGCTTGTCGGACATTATCCCAAGTCAATGGCATAGGTGGATCAGCCCTCTGCAACTCCTCCTCATAGCCCTTACACCAGCTCCGTGCATCACCCTTCAAACAGATTTGCAAAAGGCGTAACATTTGAGTGGGTATCTGGATATGGTTGCTTGTGCACGCAACTTCCATGTTTTCTAAGAATTCTTCCACTCTCATCATTTTTTCCATGAAACTCTGGATAAGGGAAAGCCATTGTTACCCAAAAAAACCTTTTTGACACAGATGTGAAAGCAAAACCTTCTACTAACTCAATCCTCAGAAGAAAACTTCAAAACATTTCAGGTTTAGAAGAGGATGAACACATGCACATCAAACGAATTTGCATAGTTAATCATTGGAATTACCACCGGCAAAGGAGACTCCAATATTTCCCTCAGTCTCTCTGGCCCAAACATATATGCCACCTGCTGTTGAAAGAAAATTTTTCTGTCCACATGAACATTTATCTGAATTCTTTGGGTAAAATGGAAGGGAGTAAATTGAGGTCCATTGTGATTATCCATTGAGAGTGGCCATCCACCAACTCCCAAGAGGCACGACTGGCTGATTACCCAATTCTACCAGAACTTTTAGGCAACAAATCAAATGTGAAACAGCACCAATATCAAGAATTTCAGCCTGCAAACCATACTTCAATTGACTGTCAAATTAAGGTAATATAGCACAATTTTAGAAGGCATCTGTCACACAACTGTCCTGGCATAGCAGTCATTCACTGAGATTAATCACATGCACATGTTTTCGGTCTTGTAAACTGCAGGCTCTTGGAATGCTCCTCAGTGGGGGCACCAAAAACTGTGAAGGGAGGCGGAGAAACACGGAACACCTCTATAGCAATGCCTTTCCACAGTTTGGAATACACACCAACATCAAAAGAAAGGGGCACCAGTCAACTTCTCAATGAGCTGACACAACATTTACATTTCAAGCATGAGACTTTGTCTCTACCCTCATTCAATTTTTTTCAAGCAACTGGGGGAAGCCTACATACATTTGATCAAGACATGCAAGGGGAGATGGGCACATCAACATCTGCCACCCTTTACTCAATTGATACATATGCATATAGGGGTGCACCCTTATTATGAAATAGGCTCACAGCCATAAACAAAATGAACACCACAGAGAAATGATGAGAGAACCACTTGACATAACAAGGTTACATTCCATCAAGTATGAGCTTTCTGCAATACTTCAGTTTCCCAAGAAAAGACAACATCAGTAAGGAACTTTAATTCTCCCAACCTGGCCAACAATGTGTGAATAGGAGGCACAATCACTTTCTGGTCTTCGGTCTGTCTGCTGAAGAAGCATACCACCATGCATGCATATTCTCTCAAGCAAAACCAGAGGGCTGTTTTCCTCATACACATGAGCTTTCCACAAAATCAGAGATTTGGTTATCATATACATGGGTTTTCCAATGCCACAAACTGGTGATTCCTCATATATATAGGAGTTATTTCACAAAAATGAGGACAAAAAAGCTGGGCAGCCGTCACTTACATTGCATGGGCCGTCATCATGACCGAGAGCCGCACTCTCAAGGCGTGGCACCTTCTCTTCATTCATACAAGTAGTGTTGCAGCTTCTCCTCCCCTCCCAAACTGAAGTGCCGTAAGCTGTTCTGAGGGTACTTCTCTTCAAAGGAAGCGAGCTTATCTCCTTTCTCTCTTAAACACAAAGAGAGCAGCTTCTCACATACGAGGAAAAAAAACACCCGGGTTTTCACACCTTGAAGACGGTGCCTTCTCACAAAAGCTACACTTCTCCCCTTACCCACATGGCTGCACTCTCAAAGAACATTAAAATTTTAGATTTTCTATACACATAAGCTGCATAGGTTCTCTAATGCTTTAGAGTAGTGAACTCTCCCCACGCTCTTACAATCCTAGCGCTGCAGAGCCCGTGGATTCCACGCTCATGGGCTGCACGCTTTTTTATTTGAGCTGCGAGTACTCCCTCAATACACATTAGCTACCTTCTCTCTGAGAGCTACAGACACAAACCATCTCTCCTACATGGGCTGCGCAGCTCAACTTCTCTATACCCTGCGCAGCTCTTGCGAATACTGCTACGTAGCACACCTACTCACACTTTGAAAATACTGGGAGCCTTATACACATAATAGAGAGTGCAGCGCAGCTCTATGAAGACCTTAGAGCTACGCTCTCCCTCACACTCTATAAAAAACGAAGCAGCGCTCTTCCACGCCCATAGGCTGTGCACAGAGCATTGGAGCTGCAAGTACTACCCCCCCTCACATCCATGGGCTACTCCCCTCCTTCTTATACACCAGCGGGCGCTGCCCGTTCAACCAAAGTATATTTTAATATGCTCAATACTCCAAGGCCTGTCAGAGAGCTCCCCCACCTCCACACGGCGCCTTTTTGAATTTTGAGGCTAGTTGAGGAACTTTTGAAACCATCCAAGGCCACCTTCTATTTTAAGCAAACCTTGCATTAAATCCCAAGGTGACTCTTTCATTCAAGGAAGACTTTGCACCACACACACCTTTGTTTCCCATGAAATGCCAAGGACTGGTACTATAGCTGACCTCCTTCACAACGGGTCCCTATCCAGTTTTTTTAAAAATAATGCTTTGCATGCTCACATTATTTGTCAACAACCTTGTCCATACATGATAGTGCCAATATCTGTCTTGTGAAACTGATTCTTATCTCTCACTTCTTCCATTTATTATTTATCCAGGTAAACCAATAACTAACTGTACACATTGCACATTTTTGTTAGATCCGTTCACATGTGGCCTTATACCCCCTTTGGCCCTTGGAGATGGACATTCTTTATTTGTAAATGCCATGCATGAGTGTGTACATATGCCAAGAAAATATTACCAAAAAACACCTAACAACGTGATACTTACATATTTATACGAGTGACCCCCCTGAGAGAAGACCTCATTAGGTCTGTAGAGACGACAAAAAAAACTAAGGGATATTGAGCAAATGAAGCTAGGAGGTGGTGGCATCAAGAAGGGAATACATGCAGTCAAGTAAGCTCCTTTCTATTAACTGGTTTATTGTTTCTATTGTGATGTTTTATTATTATTTCTATTGTAATATTTTATGAATAGCAATCATTATTACATATGTTCATGTATATAAATTTTTGCATTTCAATATGATATCAGATCATTATTACACCATGATAAAGAATCAACGGCAGAACCTTCTGGCGCACATTTAAGTCTTCTTTTAGATCGCCACAGTATGCAGAAGCACTGATGAACGAGAAGAAATATAAGGAGGTCTCAGAAAAGCGAATAGACGACTTTTTCAAAGAGAATAAACTAAATCCACAAGACATCTAGGCTTGATGAGGCTGGTATATCACACTGAGGGTACTCAACCATTTATAAGACTTTGCAGGAAAAGGTGAAGGATTCTAGTATGAAAGGATCATTATTGCCAAATCCTTCTTTGATAAAAAAATGCGTAAACAAGTAAACGAAGAGGTACTGTAAGCACTAGGAATCCCATTTTATATTGAAGACACCTATGCCGCACACCAATAGGAGATGTGGTCTACAATAGATACTGTGAGATCCCACTGCCCTCTCTATGCACCGGATTCCCGGATGGTAGCACGCGGAAAGATCTTCCTCTTACACGGGGTAGGGTTTCTCACTTGGGGCCTCGTCCTCGAATGTCCGGGCACGGGACTAAGCTGGTGGTCATTCTGAAAACCGAAATCGGAAAAATTTCCCATGCCCGGAATGCAGGGACGATTCCACCATTTTGAATTTCTTAACGAATTTTTCTTACGAGATCAAGACTGAACTAACCTTCATCTGAATAAACTGGATAGAAGGGAAACTATACCAGACTTAACTTGAAGGAATCAACGCTTTTTCCTAATTGAATTAGGCATAGCCATTGATCTATTCATTTGAGAAGTCTTCAAGTTATTATTTAACTATTTGAATTCTAAGCGTAATCTTATTAATCAATTTTATTATTAAAACTCTAATGATTCCAGCCTAACCCCATCCGGCCCATGGGTTAGCCACCGCCCAACCGTCTGGAATAGTAGAACCAGACAAGTACTCACCCGAAAGCCTTAACTTTTTCTTTAGAATACAGATACTCACACACTCTTCTTTAAACTTTAATTTATAAGATAATCCATTGACAAACAATTACTTGGGGTACAGATGTCACAACCCAAAATTTCCATTCAATCCTTGTTTCTCACAAAACAGTATCACTCTGGACTCTTCGTTGAGACCAGCAGGTCAACAACGAGATCTAGTAACAAATTACAATAAGTTTCTTGTCATCATACATATATATCTTCCACGACATACGCATGGGTATCCTCGGCACTGCGAGCCCGTGCATCTCCTAGTCAGAACCCTCCAGGATCCTCCTTAGGTTTCATGGCACTTCACTTCGGGACCGCTTCGTTGGCCCTCGCCCATCATACCGGAAAAACACACCATTTTACACCATACCCAGGTTGGTCAAGACCTAGGCAGGTTTTTGCCACGTGAGGTGTCCTTTGAACACTCCCTGCTAGCTGTTGCAACCGAACTTCCCTTAGAACACACATATACCAAATGCTCTCTCTAGCATTTCGGCGTAAGATAGTTTTTAAGAAAACAGGGTTTCTATGTAAGTTTTCAGTTTTGATTTTCTTTTGAATACAATGAGTATATCTTAATTCCGTATCCCAAGACTTCTAGATCACAGGTCTGGATTCCCAAGAAGAATTCCTCGAATTCTGAATTCTTGATCCTCATATCAAAATCAAAGGTCTCAACTTAGTTTCAGATTGGGTGGGTGATTTGAGTGTAGATTACTGAACTGGTCACATCGTCATTTCTTGAAAATGAGGGAGTTACGTCTTGGTCATAGTCCAATTCAGGGTTTGAGTCTAGAAAGATTTTCCCTGAACTATCTTTCTCGAAGGTAATAAAAAAACTTTTAACACTTTTGTAATAAAAAAAATCTTTTATGCATCATTTTATGCATAAAAATCAATATTGGTAAAAGCAACACTTTTGTAATAAAAAAAATCTTTTATGCATAAAAATCAATATTAGTGAAAGTAACTGTTTTACAATAAAAAATTTCTTTTATGCAAAAAAATCCATTTTAATGAAAGTAATACTTTTATAATAAAAATATTCTTTTATGCATCTATCCATGCATAAAAATCCATTTTTATGAAAGTAACACTTTTATAATAAAAAAATATTATTTTATACATCTATTTATGCATAAAATCTATTTTGATGAAATTAACACTTTTGTAATAATAATAAAAATAATCAATATGTATCTCTCCATACATAGAATTTAATTCTATTGAAAATCACTCTTTTTTAATAAAAAAATAATCAATATGGATCTTTCTATGCATAGAATTTAATTCTATTAAAAATCGCTCTTTTATAATAAAAAAACAATCAACATGCATCTTTCTATACATACAATTTCATTCTATTAAAAATTAATCTTTTATAATAAAAAAATAGTCAATATGCATCTTTCTATGCATAGAATTTAATTCTATTAAAAATCACTCTTTTATAATAAAAAATAATCAATATGCATCTTTCTATGAAAGAATTTAATTCTATTAAAAATCACTCTTTTATAATAATAAAAATCAATATGCATCTTTCTATGCATAGAATTTAATTCTATTAAAAATCACTCTTTTATAATAAAAAAATAATCAATGTGCATCTTTCTATGCATAGAGTTTAATTTTATTAAAAATCACTCTTTTATAATAAAAAAATAATCAATATGCATCTTTCTATGCATAGAATTTAATTCTATTAAAAATCACTCTTTTATAATAAAAAAAATAATCAATATGCATCTTTCTATGCATAGAATTTAATTCTATTAAAAATCACTCTTTTATAATAATAAAAATAATCAATATGCATCTTTCCATGCATGAATGAAAATGACACTTTTAGAATACACAAACGATGGGGATTACTCTTTTTGATTAATAAAAGATGAAATTTATTTCACAAATTTTTAGAAAATTTTGCCATAACCTCCTTTGTATGGCTGACTTTTTTCAAATTTTCTAACCTTAATCTACTTATCTCCAATTGGTTTAAAGCACTCTAAACTAATCAATTTTCACTTTTAAGAGAGAAATTATATGAAAACTTTAATTCCAACAATTAGATCACTTAACTAGGATAAAGAAGAGCTGATTGTAAGAATGAGAGAGGCGGAAAGCCTTCTGTTTATCATTTTAAGATAACAAACAATTTAGAAAACCATTAAAAGAATAAGAAAAAGTAAGATTTCTTACTTACCTGAAATTCTGGGAGCTTTCCTTTGGCTTGATGGCTTGAGGGATCTACTCTTGTTTGCAACAAGAGTGGCCACCAAATCTTTAGAAGAGGGAATGGTCAAAAACTAGTGAATTATTAAGAAATTCACAGTTCTTGGCTCTTGGGAGAAGTAGAGTAACAGTGCATAAAACACTATTAAGCTTCAACAAAGGGGGAGGCTTCTATTTAAAGAAAAAAGTGAGCTTCTAACCAAGTAAACTGATTCTAGAATTTTCCAGATCAGTTTGGTCAATTTTTTACCATTTTTAGGTCAGTTTAGCCTACTTTTTGGAGCTAGACTTGGTGTAGGAGAGAGGGGAGATAAAATATCTCAATTTTTGGGAATTTAAAACTCCACCACACATGTGAAGTAGGCGCCTACTTCATGAAGGGGGAATTCCCATTATGAGGTGTCAAAAATCTATTTTTTTTAGGTCCTTAGTCCACTCTTCATCTTATGTGAGTATTTACTCATTTTTGGGGGGATTTTCTTTATTTCTTCTATTTATCTTCTCCACACATTTGGATGAATCTGATTGGCCCCTCAAAACCTTACTTTAAAATTTTTCAAAAATCTCGATCCTTAGGATAAGGCCTCTTGAACAGATTATACTTGATTTCTAATGCACCTGAAAATCTTTTTGAACTTCTGTTTCGGGGGAACTTATTTTAATAAGAAGAGATATTTTTACATCCAAAAGTATTCAAAATCTAAATAACCTCTCTCTAAAAATTTTCTCTCTCTAGGCCAAAACAGGTAAAAACAAGATCTTTTATATTTTGGAAGAGGGATTTGATTACAGGGAAAGATGCTAGACATCTTGAGAGGCTAGGGAGGAATATTACATTCTCTCCCACTTGAAAAACGCGAGATGTCCTCATCTCGCAAAAACTGGGGATAATCTCGCAACAGTTTGGCTTCTTTCTCCTAGGTGGCATGTTCAAAAGGATAGAACTTCCATTTGACCAATAATTCTCTTAGAATTCTGTTCCTGAGAACCTTTTCTCAAACATCAAGGATTTCTTCAGGTTGGAGCTCCATCTGCCCTTGGGTTGAAGAAGTTAAGATTTCATCATCAAGCACATGATTCGGGCTTGGTATATACTTTTTAAGAAGGTTGACATGAAATACATTATGTACTTTGAGATGAGGAGGTAGAAAAAGCTCATAGGCTAAGTCACATACTTTCTTTGTAATCAGATATGGCCCACAATATCTGGGGGATAACTTCTTGTACTTCCCAAGAGATAGAGAACTTCTTTTGGGGCGTACTCGAATGAAGACCATATCTGCTTCTTCGAATTCTTTGTCTGTCCTCTTCTTATCTGCATACTGCTTCTGTCTATCTTGGGCAACTTTTATATCTTTGCGAATTGCGTGCATCTGCTGCTCCATGTCGTCAAGCATCTTTCTGGACATCTCGACCCTAATCAATAGGTCGGACCAGGTTAATGGAGTTAAGCAATCTTGTCCATACAAAGCTTTGAAAGGGCTCATCCCAATACTTCTATAAGAAGCATTATAGGTGAACTCGACTAGGTGGAGATAGCTTAGCCACTTCTTGGGTTCCCTGCCCAGCATGACCGAAGTATATCTTCTATTACTTGGTTTACCCTTTCTGTTTGACCATCGGTCTCAGGGTGGTAAGCTATGCTGAGATCCAAGAAAGTTCCTACTGCTTCAAAAAATGCAGTCTAGAATCTTGACGTGAATTTGGGATCTCGATCACTTACTATTCTTCTGGGTAGGCCATGCAATCTGAAGAACACTCTGGCCACATCCGCTGCGGAGTGTAGGTTTCTTTTACTGGAATCAGATGGGCAACTTTGGTTAGTTTATCAACTACCACGAAGATGGAGTTGTAACCTGATTGCACTGAAGATAATCCAGTAATAAAATCCATACTGATGCATTCCCACTTTATCTGGGGGGTGTTTAATGGATGTAACTTTCCAGGCATTTTTACTCTCTCGGCCTTGACTTTCTGACAGGTCAGACATTGACGTACATGATTAAGTACATCCTTTTTAAGACCAGGCCAAAAGAAGATTTTCTTCATAGACATGTAGGTTTTGATGAAACCTGGATGTCCTATAATAAGGCTGTCATGGGCTTCATTCAGAATTTGACCCTTAGTTCCCTCATCATTGGGAATGCATAGCCTGTGATAATAATACATAATTCCATCATCTAGGCTGTACCCTTGAACTCGATTCAACTTTTGTGGAGTTTTGCTTTCCGGCATAAATAGGGTAGCAATAGGGCCAAAGAATCTATAATAAGGCTGTCATGGGCTTCATTCAGAATTTGACCCTTAGTTCCCTCATCATTGGGAATGCATAACCTGTGATAATAATACATAATTCCATCATCTAGGCTGTACCCTTGAACTCGGTTCAACTTTTGTGGAGTTTTGCTTTCCGGCATAAGTAGGGTAGCAATAGGGCCAAAGAATCTATCTTGCATGATCTTCTCTCTTGCTTCAATAATCAAAGGATTTGACACTACAGTAATTGCAAGCAAGGAGGCTTTTCTGCTGAGGGCATTTGCTACCACATTTTCTTTGCCTGGGCAGTACTTGATTTCAAAATCAAATTCCTGTAGGGTCTGCAACCACTCTTGGCGCATGTTGAGATCCTTCTGAGTGAAGATCCACTTTAAGCTCTGATGGTCTGTCAATCAAAATGAATCTTTGACCCAGTAGGTAATGTCTCCACAGCTTTAGGGCATATACTATTGAAAGTAGTTCTAGGTCATGGATAGCATAATTCCTCTCATGCGTTCTGAGTTTTCAGGATTCATAGGCCACTGCATGACCTTCCTGCATGAGTGCACCTCCCACGGCAAAACCACTGGCATCAATTACTACCTCAAAGGGTAGAGAGAAATTTGGTAGCTTTAGAACAGGATTGGTTACCAAGGCGGTCTTCAGCTTATCAAAAGCACTCTGGCACCTGGCAGACCATTGAAATTGGATATTCTTCTTCAGAATATTTGTCAAGGGGTCCCAAGAATCCTCTGACTTCTTTCACTATCTTTGGTTCAAGCCAATTTATGACTTCTTGGACTTTCATGGAGTTTGGAGAAATTCCATCTTTGGATACCAGAAAGCCCAATTATTAAACATGGTCGGCAGAGAAAGTGCATTTGCTCTTTTTTTCAAAGAGTTGGTGCTTCCTTAGAATCTCAAGATCTTTTCTGACATGAGCTTCATGGTCACCTCCATTCTTTGAGTAAATCAAAATATCATCAAAGAAAACAAGAAAGAAATCATCCAAGTATTCTCTGAGAAGGTCCTGCATGAAGCGATTGAATGTAGCTGGGGCATTTGTCAATCTAAACGGCATGACAGTGAATTCATAATGCCCTTACCGAGTATTCATGGCTGTCTTCGGGATATCTTGCTCATTAATCCTAATCTGATAATACCTTGATTTGAGATCTATCTTTGTGAAGATCTCGGCTCCACTTAGTCCAGAAGCTCATCCAGAAGCTCATCAATTCTGGGGATAGGATACTTATTTTTACTATCAGTTGGATTGAGACCTCTACATTAGGAACTCAATGGAGTCTTCTTGGGCCCTTTTATTTGGCAGTTTAAGGAAGTCAAACCTTTTCTCTTAAGAAGAAACGTTTTCTAATTTGAAGCTTCAAAACGGCTACTTTATTCGAATTTGAATTTGGGGGGGAAAATGGAATTTAAAATCTAGCGGATAAAACCATATCATGTAACATATCTATGGAAAGCTCTTGATGCGTAGATCACGGATCTGTAATCTCCGCTCAGATCGGAGCTTGTATGTAGAAGTTATGGAGGTCCGAAAATTGTAAAATTGTCCCCCCCCCTCCCTTTTTGGGGGAAAAAGTGCACCCTTTGACCACTCTTACACCTCTCTTACAAACCAATGGTTTTTGCTTACATGGCGGGCTCCTATTTGTCAAAAAGTTAAACGTTTCCATAACCTCATGGCAAATTAAAGGGCCCAAGAAGACTCCATTGAGTTCCTAATGTAGTCCACACAGAGTCTTAGTGTTCCATCTTTCTTTTTTTGAAAGAGAACTGGCGCACCCCAAGGTAAAACAGTGGGTCTTACAAACCCTTGTTCTAAGAGTTGTCTAAGTTCTTCCTTGAGTTTGGTGGCATTTTGTACATGTGCAAGGCTACTGGCTGAGCTCTGGGGATCAAATCTATGACATGATCTACTTCCCGAATTGGGGGAATGGTTAATTCTGTTGGGAATAAACCATCATATTCACTTAACCATTCAGGTTCTTTAGCTTTTAACCATTCAGGTTCTTTAGCTTTTAACTTTGAGTCTACCAGATTCATTTTGACAAGATAAATACGCTGCTTCTTTCTAAGTCCTTTTAGTAACTCAGAAGCTTTTAGATTGACAGTGAATGTCAGCTTGATTTTTGTGGAGCCAATCCATTCCAAGGATCCCGTCAAAAACTCCCAAAGGTATAACTCTGAACTGACAGTCAGTTGAATTCCCATCTAGATTGAACTGAATACGATCAATGTGAGATCCCTGTTCCCACCGAACAATGGATTCGGGGTACTAGCAGCGGAAGTAGCACTTCTTGCGCGGGACAGGGGTCCCGCACTCGTCAGGGCCTCGCCCACGGATATCCGGACAAGAGACTAATCCGTCGGTTTTTCCAAAACCGAACCCGAAAAAATGTCCTTCACTCGGAAAGCACGGGCGATTCCACCAGGATAACTCTTTACTCTAACGTAGTCAAGACCATTACTGATCAAGCTGATCCGCCGACTGCACCTATAAAGATACTCGGTCAGATCAAGGAAGAAACTTGCACTTGGATCATTGGGATCAATGCTTTTTTTCCCATTAAGAGGCATAGTCGTTGATTCCTATCCATAGAACAATTACTATCCGGGATTTACTTTATCTATCGTAAAGAGAAATTGAGTCTCGATTTACGGATCCATCAGTCCAGCCTAACCCCATCCGATCCCATGGGTTAGCCAACTGCCCAACCACTGTAGTGATGGGATCCGATTTGGAATTTGGTTAGGATTTGTCCCGGGTACCAAGGAAAAGAGTTCCAAGGCCCCCTAGCCGAAAGTTCATGCAAATATAAAACTAGCCACACCACTTACACACCCAATATGAAATTGCCTTTTTCTTAGCATCAGCTAACTTTAAAACAATACTTTAATGAAATCATGGTACCACTGATCACAATCTTCCAATTTATCCGGTTGATCCATAATTTTCCATCATTCCTTCATCAGAGTATCTATGGCATCATTGGCAACTAGAACGCTCACCACCTGTCCACTCATCAGGGGCCTTTTCAATAGTTCCTAGCCCATAATACTCGGCAATATAATCACTTATAAAAATCAAGATGGACTCTCGTTGAAGATCAGCAAGATCAACCAACAGATCCATAAAAAGAGCCATGGACTCATCCATTGAAGACCAGCAAGGTCAACCAACAGATCCATAAAAAGAGCCATGGACTCATCCATTGAAGACCAGCAAGGTTAATCAATCAGATCCATGCCCGGTTTCAAAAAAGAACTCTTACTCCTTGTTCCAATATCTTCCTCGACGCACGTGTGGGCACCTAGGCGAGCGACCCAGAGCCCGAGCACCGTATGGTCAGCACCCTCTAGGATCCTTCTTCGCAGGTGACCTAGCGCTTCACTCTTAGGCCGCTTCCTTGGTCCCTCATCCACCATACCGGAAGGTCACCATTTTAATCGAACCGAGGCTGGTCAAGACCTTGGTCGACCTTGCTACGCGAGACGTCCTCCATTGACCCAGTTGCAACTTTATCAGTTAGGTCTCCACAACCTTAATCACAAGACGGTCAAAATGCTTCCCCAGCATTCTTGACATAAAACAGCCATTTACAAACAGCATTTACAAACAGTTTACAAATACAATTTCTATATTAACTCTCATTTTTTCACATTATCTCCTATTAATCCACATTACTTATTCCACATTCCATTTATATGTGTACTCATCCAATCACATCATTTTCCATCTCTTCACTTCAATTCCTTCACATCACATATCATATATTCACATTGATATCCACATCCATACATCTACATCCACATCCACATCTACATGCTTACCTCCATTTTCACATCCTCATTTATACATCCACATCCCATATCCACATTCATACATACACATCCATATCCACATCCATACATCCACATCCACATGAAAACATCCACTATCACGTCCTCATACATCCACATCCACATTCCCATTCACATACATACATCCACATCCACATTCCACATTCACATCTATACATCCACATCTACATCCACATCCACATTCCCATTCACATCTATACATCCACATCTACATCCACATCCACATTCCCATTCACATCTATACATCCACATCTACATCCACATACATACATACATCCACATCCACATTCCACATTCACATCTATACAGCCACATCTACATCCACATTCACATCTATGCATATCATCCACATGCATACATCCACTATCACGTCCTCATTCATACATCCACATCCACATACATACATACATCCACATCCACATTCCCATTCACATCTATACATCCACATCTACATCCACATACATACATACATCCACATCCACATTCCACATTCACATCTATACATCCACATCTACATCCACATTCACATACATCCACATCCACATTCCCATTCACATCTATACATCCACATACATACATACATCCACATCCACATTCCACATTCACATCTATACAGCCGCATCTACATCCACATTCACATCTATGCATATACATCTTCATGCATACATCCATTTTCACATTCATACATCCACACTCCCATCTCCACATCCACACATCCACATACATACATCCATTTCCACATTCCCATTCATATAACCCCATATGCCTTCACATCTAATCTTTTACATCACATCCATTCTCGCCCTATCACAACCCATATAAATCTTACGCATCTTATCACCTCCTAACTTATTTCGTAAGCATCTTATCACCTCTTATCACATCCTATCACATCTCATATGTATTTATAGAATACAAGAGAATTCTTATATTTGATATAAGATTTCTTTACACATTAATTTATGCATAAATTCTATTTAAGGAGATTAATACTTTCGAAGTAAAAATCAATCTTTTATGCATTTTCCTATGCATAAATTCATTTTAAATGAAAATGACACTTTTGAATTAAATTTCAATGTTTTATGCATTTCCCATGCATAAATTCAATTTAGATGAGAATGGCACTTTTGAATTAAAAATCAATCTTTTATGCATCTTCTTATGCATAAATTCAATTTGGTAGGAATTACACTTTTAGAATAAAAGAATTTCTCTTATGCATCTAAGTTATGCATAAAAATCCATTTATGATGAAAAAACACACTTTTAGTATAAAAAGAATATCTTTTATGCATACCTCTATGCATGAAATCCAATATGATAAAAGTAACACTTTTACAATAAAATAATCAACTTTTATGCATACCTCTATGCATGAAATTCAAATATGATAAAAGTAACACTTTTATAATAAAATAATCATCTTTTATGCATACCTCTATGCATGAAATTCAATTATGATAAAAGTCACACTTTTGTAATAAAATAATAATCTTTTATGCATACCTCTATGCATGAAATTCAATTATGCTAAAAGTAACACTTTTATAATAAAATAATCATCTTTTATGCATACCTCTATGCATGAAATTCAATTATGCTAAAAGTAATACTTTTATAATAAAATAATCATCTTTTATGCATACCTCTATGCATACCTCTATGCATAGAAATTCAAATATGTTATAAAAGTAATACTTTTATAATAAAATAATCATCTTTTATGCATACCTCTATGCATGAAATTCAAATATGTTAAAAGTAACACTTTTACATTAAAATAATAATCTTTTATGCATACCTCTATGCATGAATTCTAATTATGATAAAAGTAACACTTTTATGTTAAAATAATAATCTTTTATGTATACCTCTATGCATGAAAATTAATTATGCATAATATAAAAATCAATTTCTCTATGATTACAATGAATATCTTCAATTAATCTAGGATGATAATTCCTAGAATATGTTAGGAAGTCCTCTTTTCATGCTTTGAATGAAATTATTTTATGCGTAATTTTTATAAAAAATTTACCATAGCTTCGCTACTATGACTGATAAATCTCAATTTATTTTGAAGGATAAATCTTATCATTAAGAGAATGATTAGAATGATCCCTAATTGGATCATTAACCCAATAATGGATTGAATCATCAATATTCATGAAATACATAAACTAAAAGCATAGAAAAAAGCTATTAATTTGACCTCAAGCATAGATTAATCTTGGATTAAGGAAAAGCTTTATGAAAAGCTTCATTTGGATTGAGAATGGGTCATGAGTATGACCATTTCTTGAGTGAGAGAGAGAAATTACATAAAAACCATTAGAATTAAGCATAAATGGAAATTTATGTAATTCTTAACTATCATTAATCAATTAACTTCAATAGTATTCATCAAATTATGTAACTCTTCACTACCATTCATCAATTAACTTTAATAGCATTCAAAAACCATTCCAATTAAGCTTCTCAAGCTTGAGAGGGGTTGAGAAGAGAGAAACATTGAGAAATTATAGAAAATGATCAAAATTCACTAATTACCTTACAAATTGCTTGATTCTTTATTCACGGTAGAGGCCCCCAACCAATCAATTGGTTAAGTATGTTGATGGAGCCACCAATGGGGATTGAAGAAAGAGAGAAGCTCCAAAAACTAGTGAATTATTAATGAATTCACAGTTCTTGGCTTAGGTGGAGTAGAGTAATGATGCATAAACACTATATATTTTTCAACAAGGGGGAGGCTTCTATTTATAGAAAAAATTGAGATCTTAACCAAACAAACTGATTCTAGAATT
Source organism: Cibotium barometz (assembly GCF_041138505.1). Classification (NCBI taxonomy): domain Eukaryota; kingdom Viridiplantae; phylum Streptophyta; class Polypodiopsida; order Cyatheales; family Cibotiaceae; genus Cibotium; species Cibotium barometz. Next base: position 27,875,489 of record NC_141066.1, read on the forward strand.
TTCTAAATCAGTTTGGTCAATATTTGACCATTTTTAGGTCAGTTAGGCTAACTTTTTGGAACTAGACTTGAATGAGGAGAGAGGAGAGATGAAATATCTCAATTTTTATGAGTTTAAAACTCATTCAAGCATGTGAAATATGCACCTCCTTTAAAGAACTCCCCTTCCTTACATATGTGTCAAAATGGAATCATTATATCCAAAATATCTCATATTTTTAATATTGCTCATAGTTTTTTTACTAATAAACCTTGTACATTTTCAACTCTTCATCTTATGTGAAATATGCACCTCCTTTAAAGAACTCCCCTTCCTTACATATGTGTCAAAATGGAATCATTATATCCAAAATATCTCATATTTTTAATATTGCTCATAGTTTTTTTACTAATAAACCTTGTACATTTTCAACTCTTCATCTTATGTGAAATATGCACCTCCTTTAAAGAACTCCCCTTCCTTACATATGTGTCAAAATGAAATCATTATACCCAAAATATCTCATATTTTTAATATTGTTCATAGTTTTTTACTAATAAACCTTGTATATTTTCAACTCTTCATCTTATGTGAGCATTTACTCATTTTTGGATACCCAAAATATCTCATATTTTTAATATTGCTCATAGTTTTTTACTAATAAACCTTGTACATTTTCAACTCTTCATCTTATGTGAGCATTTACTCATTTTTGGGTATCTTCTTTTACAAATTGGATTTATCTCCTGCCTACACATGGATTGATGCTATTGGCCCATAGAAACCTTAATTGGACCATAATCCAAAAATTTCTAAAAATCTAGACCTTAGGCTAAGGTCCTTTATACCCATTTCCAATTAATTCTAATTGCACATTGGAAAGTTCTTTTTGAATTTCTGTTTCAAGGAAACTTATTTTAATAAGATGAGTTATTTTTCTATCCAAAAATATTCATAATCTGAATATTCTCTCTCTAGAATATTTTCTCTCTCTATGCCAAAACAGACAGAGACAAGATCTCTTGTATTTCAGAAAAGGGAATTGATTACAGGGGAAGATGCTGGACATTTTGAGAGGCTGGGGAGGAATCTTACATTCTCTCCCACTTGAAAAAACGCGAGATGCCCTCATCTCGCAAACTGGGGATAATTTCGCAAGATGCACAAGTATGAGACTGAGAGAAAATTTTTAATTAAGATTAACCACAAAAAAAAAGTCTCAAAGAGAGTAAGATTCGAGATAAGAATAAGATTTAAACTTTATTCATTCTTGAAACATATACAGTAAAGATAGAAGAACTCTTTACACTTCCATAAGCCCGTCCATCATATGATCACAAAAGCAGCACTCGCAAGCTGCGCACGTATAAGGTAACTCATCTACGGGAATAATTCTGTTGGTTATTGCCGCACCTATCTCAGTGGTATGAGGTGATCTAACAAAAGGACCTCTGAGAGGCAAGCCAAAAACGGAGTAAAGGCATATTTTCTGATGAGGAAGAAAACACGCCAGTAAGAAGACCCGCTCAGAAAACCCAAGATGTCTTGATCTCATGACGCAGTAGTATCGAGGACCCAAACCCAAGGCTTCGATAACCATGGCCAAGCGGACATTGTTACGAAAGTGCTGCTGACCCCAGGGTGTTACCCTAGTTATGTCCTGATAGGTCCGCCATTTGGTCTGAGCTACAGAAGTTCCCAAGTGAGGAAAAAGTGAGCGCTCATACTGTTCTATAAAATCTTTCTTCATAGACTCGCTTGCGTCTTGAAGGTGAGAAATCATCATGGATAAAACTAATTCTTGTTGCCAAGCCATGAAGGAGATTAAGAAGAAGGGAGATCAATGGAAGTAAGATTACTGTGAGCGACAGGTAAAAGTTACGACTTATATAAAGGAAGGAGCTAGCGTAACTTAGAAGCCAACGGTATCTTGTCACACTGAAGTTTTACCGTCTTTCCATGATTTGGGTTTAGCACATATTTCTATGAAATACATTACAAACTTTGAGATGAGGAGGTAAAAGAAGCTTGTAGGCTAAGTCACCTACTTTCATTGAATTCAGATATAAGGCTCACAATATCTGGGGGATAACTTCTTATACTTCCCAAGAGATAAAGGAATTCTTTTGGGCCGTACTCGAATGAAAAGCAAAACCTTGGTATCCAAAACACCGATTTTCACTTCTGAACTCATTGTTCTGAATCCTTAAAACAGGCGTGACTCCTGAGAAGTATTCTAGGGAAAGGGCCTTCCTTTTTTAAACAAAATCTTTCTCTTATTTTAGAGAGGGAAAATTATAAGATCAAAAAGGGATATTCTTACTCCTGTATACCTCGAAGGCTGGAGGAGAGATCTTACATTCTACCCCACTTAAAAAGTGCGAGATGTCCTTATCTCGCAAAGTAGAGGACAACTCTTTTTCTTAAGATCCAATTTATTCTGGGGTTCCTTATATTCTGGTCAACCCAACAGAATATAGGGATAATTATCTCTTAAATAGAACTCATCATTACATAACAATTTCATTCAATTCATATCATTCATATCTTTAATACGATAATGGTCCATTAGACCGAAAAAATTTTCTTTTGAACATTCCTCCACGGGAATTTTAGTTAAGCAAGTTCTCAATTTGTTATCACTTAACTTGATCTACCGTCTCAAGTATTAACAGTAGCAATTTGACAGTACAATCCACTAATCTCATAGTGATTTGCTGAAATCATTATCATCATTTATCATTACAGGGACTCGTCCCAATCATCCACATTGTGGTTTCGCTCAGCTTATTACTTTTCAATCAATTTTCAGGGATCATCATTTTTCAATCAGAATCCAAATCAATTTATCAGTTCCCAAACAGAATTAAAAATCATATCAACCACATTCGAATTCATCAACTGGATAGCATTAATGCTTATAATTTCAAGTCTTAGATTTACTCGTATATACTGCCGATAAAGAGCTGCAGTTATACCCTCGGTATATACGGATAGTCATGATACTCGAACTATAAGGTAAATACCATCATGTCTAAGCCTCAAGCAAGTCAGGGTTCTATACAATTGCGGTACTTCCAATTGAAGACCCAATTACTAATTTACGAATTTCAATTTGAATAACAATTTGTATGAATTATGTCACACAATTACAACCTTTTTGATTCTTGATAAATTTTTGATATATTTGGCTTCTCGGTTGATCCTCATTAACCAAAAAGCTCTGATACCAACTGTGAGATTGGTAAGTAGAATAGTCATTAATATATTGGGAAGCACAAATGTTAGTGCATGCACAAGCAATAATTTTGGATGCAAAATTGAATAATCATATACCAATAGTTGATATTATGGCCTAAATGTAGTGCACATTGTCAGTAATATACATAAAGAAGTAACCAATATGAGTTGTGTCAAATTAAAAAGTAGATTTGAAAAGAGTAGATTTATCCATATAATGAAAAGTAAAGGTCGTGAAAATAGAATAGCAAGATATGAATCTTATTTTATATGGCATTAATATTAGAATAGCCTCAACACCTTGAAATATCTATGTAGACATAGGAACTCTTTTAGCAAAGCAATAAATGATGCAAAATGAGTAATCCTATGTAACTAACTTATTGCTTCCCATGTTGTCTTATAAAAAAATATATCAATAAATTAATAATATAATAATATAATAATATAATATTTATTATTTAATATAATATTTAATAATATAACTTATTATCATAATATAAAATAATATTGTATTATAATAGTATATTTTGAAATGTAATAATATTGTAATACTGTTCACTATAGTGGTGGATTTCTTGGAAACTCTAAATGACATTTGAAGCACTAGTTTCTATGGGCAATGCTCCCTAATGGGGGTCGGGCAACATCCCCAACCGGGGGTCCGGAGAGCAGCGCTCCCTAGTGGGGGTCTGGGGTGGGGGTTTGGGGGCAATGCCTCCAGTCGGGGGTCCAGGGGGCAGCGCCCCCCGGACCGATGGGGGCCTGGGGGCAACGCCCCCAGTGGGAGGTCTAGGGGCAACGCCCCCAGTGGGGGGTCCGGGGGGCAACGCCCCCAGCGAGACGACAGGGTCCGGGGACTGCCGGTAGTCCCCAACCCCACGGTAAGATCTATGTGTGATATGAAAAAAAATCGATTGCTTAATTCTTATTACGAACTTTGATAAAAAAAAATATTTTTATAAGATAATTCCATTTATTGTCAAACGTCCATTTTTTATAAACGTTCTTCATTAAATGTGATATATTCTTGAGAATATATGCTTCATTAAAGAAGATATCCTTTAGTGATGTGAACCGTTTCTAAGAATTTGAATTTGGCCCATGAAAAAAAATCGAATGCTTAATTCTCATTACGAACTTTGATAAAAGTGATTTTTTAAAGATAATTCCATTTATTGTCAAACGTCCATTTTTTATAAACGTTCTTCATTAAATGTGACATATTCTTGAGAATATATGCTTCATTAAAGAAGATATCCTTTAATGATGTGAACCGTTTCTAAGAATTGGAATTTGGCCCTCTCTTTCTATCTTCTCTCTCTAGGATTTCCCTCTTCTCCAAAAAACGTACTAAGACTATTTTGATAGATGATAGTCCCTACAAGGGGTGTCCTAACCCTCTTGAGAACTGCATCTATCCACAGGCATTTGATGTTAACCAAGGAGACTCAATCTTGATTGAGGAACTTCTACCCTACTTGACTCGCTTAAGTGGATCCCATGATGCACGTGAAGTCATAAAATTTGACCGATACACGGACTTGAGCCAGTTCAATATGGACATGAGTTGTACACACAATTCAAGGTTGTGATTGACACATGGCTTAAAGGAGATGATAATGCTATGTCATCTTCATCATCAGTAAAACCCAACAGCATCAATCGTGGAGATGGAATATATATGCAACAATCTTCAATCACTTCTTGCTTGAAGAGATCATCAATTGTACAAGGATCATCATCAAGAGTCTCAATTCATCCAACTCATCCATTGGGTGTCTCACAAGTATCGAGGTTAAAGCGGATTCCTTTGGTTTCTACTCTAAAGGATATGGAAGCAATGCAACTTGCTCATCAGCTCTAGGATATAAGGAAGACTACATAAATGGTCGTGTAGCTAGACACTTCATAAAAAACCTCAAAAATTGTACTTTCCATGAAAATGATGTGACACAAAAATAATACACTCTTTTCTACAACTTGTACCTTGGTGTTTATAAATGCATTCAACATCAGAGAGACTAGCTCAAGATTTCTGGATTGTGATTTCATGGAAGAATTCATTGTATTATATACAAGCTCCTCAATGAAGAATGATATTCTAAATGTAATTTGATGGAGAAAATGTGTTTTTATGAAAAGGTATACTAATTGTGCTTTGATATTAAATGAATGCGTGCATGAATGCAAAATATACTAGAAAAGTTTAAATCTCAAATTAGTCTCAGTATTGTTGTTTTGAATTTTATTTTCAAGTATATTGTTGAAGTTATATTGGAAGAAGCAATTTCTTGTATGGTAGCTAGAATGCTTGAATCAATTCCAATTGCATTAGTTTGATCCAAATATTTGTCTAAAGTGTTGGATCTTTTGATGTTTTACCACATGGTCAAATATATAGGAAGAATTTTTTTGTATCATATAGCTACAATGCTTTTGCCAATTGCAATTGCACTGCTTTGATTGAAATATTGATATGACTCATATTATCAAAGGTGTCAAGTTGGTGTCTATTGATATTTGGCCACATGGTCGAATATTTTTCCTCTTAAAATATGTTTTTCTAAGTATGATCTACACATATGTCCTATATGCATATTAATGTTGTGGAAGTGTTGTAGCATGTGTGTATGGAAATATATTCTAAAATGTTCATTGCAACTATATGCATTGTTGCTTCTTAATTCAATAGTCCTATAATATTGTCCTTTGTGATCTTTGGCCACATGTGGTCAAAAATATACTTTTATGAAGTATCTTGTGGTCATGTAGCTAGACACTTCATTAAAAAACTTTAGAATTTTACCTTCCGCAAAAATGATGTGACAAGGCAACAATACATTCGTGTCTCTAACTTATACCTTGGTGTTTATAAATTCTTTCAACATTGGAGACTAGCTCCAGGTTTTTGGGTTGTGATTACATAGAAGACTTGATTGTTTTGTAAACAAGATCATCGTGGAAGAGTGATATTCTAACTATATTTTGATGGAGAGAATGGGCTTTGATGAAAAAATATACCAACTGTGCTTTGATATTAAATGACAGCAGAGTATGAATGCAAAGTATACTAGATATATTAATTCTCAAATTAGTCTCATTATTGTTGTTTTGATTTTTATTTTCAAGGGTAACGTAGATATCCTTTTTCCAACTTAGAAACATTCAGCACAAATATAGACAAAAAGAATATAGTGTGCTTTGATCTCAAATAATTCTAAGTAATATTTTTTGGGATTTTCTTTTCGAGACTATTAACCACACATACATATTCTTTCCAACTTACTAGAAAGAGCTAACCAGAATTATAACCATACTATTATATTGTATGGCAACTATGCATATGTAGTCAAGGTCAAGGGTTGGAGAGAGAGAGAGAGAGAGAGAGAGAGAGAGAGAGAGAATGCATTGATGTCCAAGCATCATGTATTAATATAAAGTGAAGTAAAGAAGAAATTCCTTAGGAAAACACACATACTCTATAGTTTTCTAGTTATTTTTTCAACATTTAATTTGCTTTATTCTCATAGATAAGGTAAAATTTTAGGTTTGGCTATAAAAATACAAATATTTCTATACAAAATGCACAAAAAATAGGTGTATTTCTCAAAGTGGGACTTAGGAAATTCGCAAATTCCCCAATATAACTTGGTGAGAACTCTCCCACCCATATCATGTTATAGTGATTTGTCCTACTATCGCTCTTGTAGTCATTTTTCTTACAATCGTCATTGCCTTTGAAATATTACATCAAATCGCTATAACGTGAAGAGAGGGCTCGGTGGGAATTCTCCCACACACATCGCATTGTAGTGATTTTGGCACATTTTTCTTTGCAATTTCATTTTCTCACTAATATTTCATCAAATCTTTATAACGTGATTAGAGATCTCGGTGAGAGTTCTCCAACGCTTATCGCGTTATATTGATCTTGCCTAATCCTTTATTATCTTAAACATAACTTTCGTGACATATTTCTTGGCTTGTAGATGGAACCTGTCGGGATTGAGGTTGAGTCTGATGCTGGCCTTCAAGAAATCCTAGATGAAAAGTTGTTCAGAGTCCTTTATAAAGTTTAAAAGGATCATTGCCATCCTGAAATCGCATGCATATTTAATTTCAATTTCTCCATCAAAGACATGATCATTTTTGCTTATTCGTATCTTAAGGAGAAAGACCAACAATTTTAGCAGATGACTTCAAGTGGTATAGTCATGTTTGACGGTGTCCAGTACGTGCACGTGAATGATATTGAGCCTTCAACAACGCTAAGAAAAAAGTTAAACAGGGATTTTTAAAGGTGCAACATGATAAGAATAAGACACACAATAAGTGCCCCATTCACAATCGCAAGTGTCGTCTCGTTGCGTACCACTATGGATTTATCTACTACCTACATGTATTGTAGAGGATGAAAAAAGTTACAAATGAAGTAATTGAGGAGAAGGTACAGAAACCTCCAAGAGTAGAAGATGAAGCTCAAGATATTACGGAGGAATTAAACTTGGCTGCGAGGAGAGGGACTTACGTGCGTAGTTGGATATTGACACGACACCTTAGTGATTACAGGTAATGAGCAGCCCTCTATGATAGAGAAAGCAAGGGACATTCCAACCCCACTACTCCCCACATGTCCTATTGGTGACAAAGAATATTTGTTAACTACAGATATTCAAGTTGTGTTTGACATAAGGGAAGACTACTATCTGGCCATCATTGCACAAAATCTTGAGGAAGATGAACATTTTGTTGATCCAGATTTGGCTAAGTATCTCTTATTGGATTCAAATGTCAAGGACAGTGAGTTCCATTATGCTACTGACACATTATCTATGATGTACAAGGATGCAAAAAGCTATGAATCCAACCTTCCCACTGAAGAGGAATTTCAGGCTATTCAACAAAGACTTAATATTTCACAAATGGGAAGGGAAGAGGCATCCTCATCAGGGGTCCAGGACACCAACTCAACAATTAATATATGGACAGATTATTTACTTGTTAATGACAAAAATCAAAAGGTGTACGCTTAATGTGTTTACTTGTTAATGACTTTTTATCGTTCTTTGTTGCTGAGTAGCTTATTCTATTTGTTGTGTTGGCTCATAGATAATATTGTTTTACAGCTGGTTGTGTTTGAGGATAAGTTTCTTGGGCAAGAAGTAGGCAAACACGTGGGAGGACTCAGAATGGAATCAACACTCGGAAAGTACATAAACCGATTGAAGTTTCCACGATTCATTATATTCCACAAAAAATTCTCGAAAGATAATGCAGAATTTCCTTTGTTTGCAATCAAGACATTATCTAGATACCTTGGGACATATCCCGCCCAGGTGGAATGCAGACAAAGTCATGCTTTTAGAGAAGTAGTTAGCGTTGCAAATCTTTTGGCAGGGCCCTAGAGTCTATACACTAAGGAGAAAATATTACTTAGCCTATACTGCTTATGGATTGGCATGTGGGATTAAGGATCCCAATATGCTAAGTGATTATGGAAAAAGGGAGCTTCTCAGATTCACAAAATTGAGGGTTTCTCCAGTTCTACAGTTACAGGATGTTGCAAAGCCATCTTCAAAAAGGGCAAGGCTTCATGCACGCGAGGATGTTAGTGAGCAGGGTAAGGACTAGTAGTATATTCCTATCTCTTATAATAATATTCTCTCTTGTGTAATGTCATGACACTTTTGCATATGATCATTTATGAATTTGAAATGTTAATTATGGATCTATGGGTATCCAAATCTTTCCATTTCTTTGTTTTGTTCCTTGCCAGTCTACATGCTTAATACTTGCATTAGATCTCCTCCATATATCTTGTTTTCTTTCTTTATTCACAAGTTTTACTGTTGATTAATTTCGGATGCTTTGAACTGTTGCTTCTTTTTGGCTTTGTGTACAAGCTTTCTATATGTCCACTAATGTAATTCCTCTAAACTGTTAGCTTTTTTTGCTCCTTCACCATGTCTTGTATGATTGAAATACCCAAAGCATGCTTGATAATGTGTTTTCTCTATTCCGTGGGTTGACCATATTGATAAACTACCATACTTCTTTGCAAACCAAGGGATATGATGGTATATAATGTGCTTCAAGAAAAAAAAAAGAACACATTGATTCGTATATTTTTTAATATACAGTCTAAAAACTAGTTCAATGCATCATCAATATAATACCATATAGTGGGTGATGTGTTGATCCATCGATGCATCAATCATTAATCTCTTGAACTCATCTAGCATTGTTTGAAATATCTCATGGTCCTCCTTCGTCCACACTTTCTTGTCACAGAAATTAAACATAGTGTCTAGAGATTTTCACACCTTGGCTTTCCCTGTTCTTGCTTGACCATTGTCTGCATGGTCTACTACTGCATTCTGAACGCACTTCCATCTGTTGTATTTTACGATGATCTGCACTGATCCTCTTCTTCTACAACCTTCTCGTGTTGGTTCAAATAGAAACCTTCTTGCTTTAACACCCCCAATGGAAGGTTTCTTAGGTACATTCTTCCCATCCTTAGACCTTTTTTCATCTTGTTCAATTTTTGCATGTCCACCATGCAAACCAATGTCTGCTAGTGCTTTGATAGATGTAAACTTTGCTGTATTAGGCTGTAGAGTCCATGCAAAACATATGTATAAAAATAAGAGTTTCTCAATGATTCTGCCAAAGAGCACGCATTGTACAAATGTGGACACTTTGTTGACAATGGAATATCAAGAATTGGCTTGAAGTTTTGGTCTTGCAAACCGATGCCTTCTTCCGATACCTCTTATCAAACACCTTTGCACTGCACATGCAATATAATCATGGACTTTTTGAATTGGCACCCTTTGACACATTGTGCATACATTTCAGAGTTTTAAGATCACCCGCCATATGCCACTCCACCTTTTATTGTCCAATGCCTTTCACATCCAAGATTTTGCCATTTCTTTGCTCGGTCTCGCTGATGATCTTGGGTATTGTTGTCTTATGAAAGACCCAATGTAGAACATCAAAATTCTCTAATTCTACTTGCAATACATAAGAAACATAGGAATGCAACACCCATTAGTGTTTTTTATATGTAATTCTTTTTCACAAACATATCCGAGTCTAATAAATTTTACCTCAAACGATCCCAAAGACAATATATTGTTTTCATATTGAACACTAAACTCTCTAGGATCATCTTTTAGAATAGATGTTTCAAGTGCCCTCTTCATCAGTGTGATGGTAAACCTTTCTAACTCTCTCTCCTTCACAATTTGAGACTCATCAAGCTTTAGCACAAATTTGAGGACACCATCACATTCTTTAGGAGTAACTTCAAGCAATTGAACAACATATGATTGTAAGGCCTCCAAGTCGTAGAAAATATTATTGTATCTATTATAGACCACATCTCTTGTTGTTGCAGCATAGGTGTCTTCAATATGAAATGGGATTCCTAGTGCTTGTAGTACCTCGTTGTTTACTTGTTTACGCATACCAAAGAGGGATTTGGCAATAATGATCCTTTCATACTAGAATCCTTCATCTTTTCTTGCAGTCTTATAAATGGTTGAGTACCCTCTGTGTGATATACCAGCCTCATCAAGTATTGCCTGGATGTCATGTGGATTGAGTTGAGTCTCTTTGAAAAAGAAATCTATTTGCTTTTTTGAGACCTTCTTATATTTCTTCTCGTTCATCAGTGCTTCAACATACTGGCAATCTGAAAGAAGACTTAAATGTGCGCGAGAAGGTTCCGATCGTTGATTTTTTATTAGGGTGCAATAATGAACTGATATCACATTGAAATGTAAAAATTGATATACATGAACATATGCAATAATGATTGCTATTCATAAAATATCACAATAGAAACAATAAACCAATTAATAGAAAGGAGCTTACTTGATTGCATGTATTCTCTTCTTGATGCCACCACCTCCTAGCTTCATTTCCTCAATATCCCTTAGTTTTTTTTGTTGTCTATAGAGACCTAATGAGGTCTGCTTATGTCTTAATTCAGACATTTGTTTTTCAAGACCATTATAACTTCTGCACACAATGCTTCATGGTTTTCTTCAAATGAATGTTCTCCTTCTCAAACAAATCTCTTTGTAATTTAAGAACATTGCTTGTTGCTTCCAAATGATGTATATATCCTAGGAGCCCATTATAGCCATCTCCAACAAAGTTAAGCAGAGATGTCATATTCCTAAATGGGGGTGTGGAGTTTGTAAACTTGGGTCTTTTGGATATAACCTCCCATCAATCCATAAATCTATGTTTTTCTTCCCTTGCATCCTGAACATTTCTTTAGAAGCAGTACACGAAATATTTGGTTATTTCTCCTACTTAGGGGTTTAGATTCATGTTCAAGCTCGATGTGCAGGTTGTAGATGTCTCTTTTCTTTGTATTCCTCCTTGCTCTTGATCCCTCTTCCATCCTCTTGATCCTCTCTGTGTTCCTCCTTGCTCTTGATCAATAGAAAAATCTAAATGGAAAGAGAAAGGTGCCAAAATAGTAAAAAGAAGTAAAGAGTCGAACTAATTTATGAGAAAAATCTTGATTTTGAAGGTACCAGTACTTGAAAACTTTGATATGTAAAACCTTCAAAATTTGAGGGGAAGTTTCTTGCAGGGAGGGAACTCAAACTATTTTTGGATGATCCTTGGTTCAAAATTTAAGAAATATTCTATTTCTTTGTACGTAGAGATTAGCCATTAAACTTGGAGAATTGACCAATTCATTGTTCACATAGTACATATAGTACATGAACGGATTGAAGACTTCGAGAAATAGCAATATTATATTATTTTTATGTACATTTAAGAATAGAAATATATCTTGTACATCCTATGAAAATGCTAAGAGAAAATACACCAAGATCAATTTCACCTTATTTTTTAGGCTTTTTGGATTCTCTCTCTAAGCTTAGTTGCCACTTCTTAGAGGGCCCAAAGTTGAGTCCAAAATTCCCCTAGTCTCTCGTACATTTGGTCCTTTTGTCCTTTTCCCCTCACATGGTATCAGAGCTATCAAAAGCACACAGCATGGATCATCAACTCGCACTCTTGGAGGACCAATTCTTCTCACCAAAAGTTGATTCTCCAAACTTTGATCTGGACCACATAGGAATGGGACTTCTTACTTAGTGGAGAGTCTCGTTCAAGATGTTACTTTGGGAGACAATCAACCCATCTACATCACCTCAAGTTCACCACCTTTTCCATCATAATTGCTCCCTCTGAATTTACACATTAGCCTTTATTACTACTAGCCACATCTTGGGACAGCAACCTGCTCTACTAGAGAAGAGTAGTTTAGCGTTTTACAATTGGTTACAGTTTGGGATGAAAGCCCTCTCTGCCACATAGATCACATCAGCGTCACATATCTGTTTTATAGTTACAGGATGTTGCAAAGCCATCTTCAAAAAGGGCAAGGCTTCATGCACCGGAGGATGTTAGGAGCAGGGTAAGGAGTAGTATAAGTATATTCCTATTTCTTGTAATAATATTCTCTCTTGTATAATGTCATGACACTTTTGCATATGATCATTTATGAATTTGAAATGTTAATCATGGATCTATAGGTATCCAAATCTTTCCATTTCTTTGTTTTGTTCCTCACAATTCTGCATGCTTAATCCTTGCTCTATATATCTTCTTTTCTTTCTTTATTCACAAGTTTTACTATTGATTAATTTTAGACGCTTTAAACTATTGCTTCTTTTTGGCTTTGTGTACAAGCTTTCTATATGTCCAGTGATGTAATTCCTCTAAACTGTTAGGTTTTTTTGCTCCTCCACCATGTCTTGTATGATTGAAATACCCATTGATAATGTGTTTTCTCTATTCCCTCCGTTGACCATATTGATAAACTACCATACTTCTTTGCAAACCAAGGGGTATGATGGTATATAATATGCTTCAAGACAATAAAAGAACACATTAATTAGAATATTTTTCAATATACAGTATAAAAACTAGCTCAATGCATAATCAATCTAATACCATATAGTGGGTGATGTGTTGATCCATCCATGCAATCATTGATCTCTTGAACTCATCTAGCACTGTTTGAAATATCTCATGGTCCTCCTTCGTCCACACTTTCTTGTCACAGAAATTAAACATAGTGTCTAGAGATTTTCACACCTTGGCTTTCCCTGTTCTTGCTTGACCATTGTCTGCATGGTCTACTACTGCATTGTGAACGTACTTCCATCTGTTGTATTTTATGATCTGCATTGGTCTTCTTCTTCTTCTGCGATCTTCTAGTGTTGGTTCAAATAGAAACCTTCTTGCTTTAACACCCCCAATGGAAGGTTTCTTAGGTACATTCCTCCCATCCTTAGACCTTTTTTCACCTTGTTCAATTTTTGCATATCCACCATGCAAACCAATGTCTGATAGAACTTTCTCTAGTGCTTTGATGGATGTAAACTTTGTTGTATTGGGCTGTAGAAACCATGCAAAACATTTGTATAAAAACAAGAGTTTTTCAATGATTCTACAAAGAGCACGCATTGTACAAATGTGGACACTTTGTTGACAATGGAATATCAAGAATTGACTTGAAGTTTGGGTCTTGCAAGTGCCTATACGATGCCTTCTTCCGATACCTCTTATCAAACACCTTTGCACTGCACATGCAATATAAGCAGGGACTTTTTGTATTGGCACCCTTTGACACATTGTGCATACATTTCAGAGTTTTAAGATCACCTGCCATATGCCACTCCACCTTTTATTGTCCAATGCCTTCGACATCCAAGATTTTGCCATTTCTCTGCTCGCTGATGATCTCGGGTATCGATGTCTTATGAAAGACCCAATGCAGAACATCAAAATTCTCTAATTCTATCTGCAATACATAAGAAACAAAGGAATGCAACACACATTAGTGTTTTTTATATGTAATTCTTTTTTCACAAACATATCTGAGTCTAATAAATTTTACCTCAGATTGAACACTAAACTATCTAGGATCATCTTTTAGAATAGATGTTTCAAGTGCCCTATTCTCATCATTGTGATGGTAATCCTTTCTAACTCTCTCTCCTTTTCACAATTTGACACTCATCAAGCTTTAGCACAAATTTAAGGACCCCATCACATTCTTCAGGAAGAGTAACTTCAATCAATTGAACACCAAGTCATAGAAAATATTATTATATCTATTGTAGACCACATCTCCTGTTGGTGCAGCATAGGTGTCTTCAATATAAAATGGGATTCCCAATGCTTGCAGTACCTGGTCGTTTACTTGTTTACGCATTTTTTTTACCAAAGAAAGATTTGGCAATAATGATCCTTTCATACTATAATCCTTCATCTTTTCCTGCAAAGTCTTATAAATGGTTGAGTACCCTCTGTGTGATATACTAGCCACATCAAGTATTGCCTGGATGTACTGTGGATAGAGTTGATTCTCTTTGAAAAAATCATGTATTTGCTTTTCTGAGACCTTCTTATATTTCTTCTCATTCATCAGTGCCTTTGCATACTGGAGATCTAAAAGAAGACTTAAATGTGCACCAAAAGGTTCTGTCATTGATTATTTATCAGGGTGCAATAATGATCTGATATCAAATAAAAATGCAAAAAATGATATACATGAACATATGCAATAATTATTGCTATTCATAAAATATCACAATAGATTCAATAAACCAGTTAATAGAAAGGAGCTTACTTGATTGCATGTATTCTCTTCTTGATGCCACCACTCTCCTAGCTTCATTTGCTCAATATCCCTTAGTTTTTTTCGTTGTCTATAGAGACCTAATGAGGTCTGCTTATGTCCTAATTTAGACATTTATCTTTCAAGCCCATTATAACTTTTGCACACAATGCTTCATGGTTTTCTTCAAATGAATGTTCTCCTTCTCAAACAAATCTCTTTCCAATTTAAGAACATTGCTTGTTGCTTCCAAATGATGTGTATATCCTAGGAGCCCATTATAGCCATCTCTAACAAAGTTAAGTAGAGATATCATATTCCTAAATGGGGGTGTGGAGTTTGTAAAAGGGTCTTTTGGATATGACCTCCCATCAATCCATAAATCTATGTTTTTCTTCCCTTGCATCTTGAACATTTCTTTAGAAGTAGTACACAAAATATTAGGTTTATTTCTCTTACTTAGAGGTTCACATTCATGTTTAAGCTCGATGTGCAGGTTGTAGATATCTATTTTCTCTATATTCCTCCTTGCTCTTGATCCCTCTTCCATCCTCCTTATCCTCTCTGTGTTCCTCCTTTCTCTCTTGATCAATAGAAAAATCTGAATGGAAAGAGAAAGGTGCCAAAATAGTAAAAATAAGTAAAGAGTCGAACTAATTTGCGAGAAAAACCTTGATTTTGAAGGTACCAGTACCTGCAAACTTTGATATGTAAAACCTTCAAAATTTGAGGTGAAGTTTCTTATAGGGAGGGAACTCAAACTAATTTTGGATAATCCTTGGTTCAAATTTTAAGAAATATTCTATTTCGTTATACGTAGAGATTTTGAGATATAAGCCATTAAACTTGGAGAATTGACCAATTCATTAGTACATATAGTACATGAACGGATTAAAGACTTCGAGAACTAGCAATATTCTATCATTTTTATGTACATTTAAGAATAGAAATATATCTTTTATATCTCATGAAAATGCCAAGAGAAAATATGCCAAATTCAAATTCACCTTATTTTTTAGGCTTTTTGGATTATCTCTCTCTAAGCTTAGTTGGCACTTCTTAGAGGGCCCAAAGTTGAGTTTAAAATTTTCCTAATCTCTTGTATATTTGGTCCTTTTGTCCTTTTCACCTCACATGATATGAGAGATATCGAAAGCACACAGCATGAATCATTAACGCCCACTCATGGAGGACCAATTCTTCACCAGAAGTTAATTCTCCAAACTCTCATCTGGACCACATAGGGAGTGTTCAAGATGTTACTTTGGGAGACAATCAACCCCTCTACATCACCTCACCTTCACCAACTTTTCCATCATAATTTCTCTCTTTGAATTTACACATTAGCCTTTATTCCTACTAGCCACACCTTGGGATATCAACCCGCTCTACTACTAGTAGAGAAGAGTACTTTATAGCGTTTTACAACTGGCTACACTGTGGGAACAAAAGCCCTCTCTGCCACATAGATCACATCAGCGTTACATATCTGTTCATGGAAAAACAGCCCTCTCTGCCACATAGATTATATCAGTGTTACATATCTGGTCATGGGACAACAACCCTCTCTACTATAGTAGAGCATATCAACGTTTTATCTTCAGCTCATGCGATAGCAATCTTCCCTTCTACATAGAGCACCTTAACATTTTCTCTCAGCTCACACCATCGAGACACTAGCCCACTCTGTCTACAACGCAGGACAATATAGTTTTATCATCTGTACTCTTTCGTACAATAGCCCACTCTTTTGTGCTCTGTGGGACTCTGCATCTCCTCACAGTCCTTGTGTATTCTATAGTAGTGTGTCTTGGATTATGGCCTCAAGAGCAGTTATGAGCTTTCTCATCGATTTGCACACGAAACAATACTGTTGTCAATAATACTGAAAGTTCTCTAAGTACTTCTCCTTCTCTCTCTCTCTCTCTCTCTC
Source organism: Cibotium barometz (assembly GCF_041138505.1). Lineage (NCBI taxonomy): Eukaryota > Viridiplantae > Streptophyta > Polypodiopsida > Cyatheales > Cibotiaceae > Cibotium > Cibotium barometz. The sequence continues at coordinate 27,892,309 of NC_141066.1, forward strand.
TCTCTCTCTCTCTCTCTCTCTCTCTCTCTCTCTCTCTCTCTCTCTCTCTCTCTCCAACTAGTTATACAATATATAAATAATGATTGTGTGGACTTATTGTCTCATGGTGCCATGGAATTCTTCACCTAAATTGGCCAAGTAACAAGTCTTGGATTCCATATCATAAAGGATCAGACTCGAGTGTGAACTATAACATGCAATTAGGAGTATCAGAAGTAACGTCAAAAATATATAGTAAATTAGGTCACAATACTAAGACTATAAATGAGATTGCATTTCACTTACTCTTCATTGTATGCCATTAGAATTATTTGAGCTACATCGAAATTTATCTAGACTAAACCATAAACATAGATCAACCAATGAAGTATGTTGTGCAGTAAAAACCAAGGAAAGGAGGGAATCTACAATATATACATGATTTTGAACATCGAAAGGAAGATTTGATATAATCAAGCTGCACAAGAAAATTACATTGTATTAACTACTTTGGGGACAAGCAAACCACTTTACAATCATCAAGATGATGACAAGGATGTAGCAAACCTTAGAACTGCTATTATAATTCTCTCATTGACCTCCCTTGAAACATTGGATAAAACATCAATCTCCTCTACATATATCAAAAGGAAAAAATTGCACGGTGCCTCACACCGAAAGTCTAACGTGAAACAAGGGTACAAAATAACTCAAAACTCTAACATTTGACTTATGTATTTCCCAAATAGCGGCTTTCTGTAAACCGTAATTCTTGGAGCTCCTGCATCTTGGCTTGGTCTCCAATCCATTGTGTGTTGACTCTTGAGCCTTGCGTTGAGCCTTATGTCACGAGAATGACTAGCCTCTGTCACTTCCATGATCTTAACTTTCTTCGTCAAAGGAGGGATTTCCAAAATTCCTTTCATTCTCTTGTCACTAAGCAGGATAGGCTCCAGTGTACGGTCATACCTAAACCTGAGCAAACAAAGTGAGTTCATGTCTTTCGGCATCACAATAATTCTGTGTGCATGCGCGGCCAACCGTTGCAAAACTTCTTCCACGTCCATCAAATAATGTGAAATATGAGGGCTATAAACTTCTTCCATCAAATAATGTGAAATATGAGGGCTATAAATACAAAAATCATTTATGTACACCCTGATAGATTTCCCAAAGAATGACTAAAGACATAATTCATATACCTTTGAAAGGTTGAAGGCTCATTTGTCAATCCGAACGGCATCACATGATAGGTAAAACATCCCCATGGGGTGATGAATGCAGTCTTCTTCCAACCTTCTCTTGTAATCCATATCTAAAAGTAACCTGGACAACCATCACACACTGTATAACGCTCACCTCATTAAGAATTTCATCTTAAAAGGGTAGAGGAAAATGATCCCTCTTTGTTGATATATTGAGTGGTTTATAATCCACGCATATAAATCTCTCTTTTAGTAACTTGGTCGTCTCTTTAAGCAAAGCATCATGTTGTACCACTACAAACCATCGCAAGGCATTCTCCTTCAAGTCAATGTGATGTTCTATGGAATCTACTCCTCTAATCTGTGTTGTGTAATCAGAAACAAAAAAATATATGATACTTGTATAGCATGTCCAAGAACTCCTTCCATTCTCCATGCTCCAAGTCATTTGCCAACATAACTTTCAACCTACTTTCTGTTAAATTTACAGCAATGTGATGAGCTATGGTGGATCAAATGCTAGAATCAACATCATTAACAAAGAGATGGATAATTAACATGTGATTAGTGAGCAATTAACTGATAGCTTAATGTAGGCATGGATAATCAAAAACTAGCAAATTCTCATTAGGCCAATGCTTCAATTTATAGAGTTTACATCCAAGCATCCAATCCCACTGATTCTCCTTAATTCACTCCACCTCTTTTGCTGCTTGATTTTCTCCACCTCTCCCAGAATATCTCCACACCTCCTAAATCTCCTCATGCTACCCTTTATTCTCTCCCAGTAGATACTTCTCCACCTTTTCACAGGTTCTCTCACATTTACAGATTCTCTTTTATAGCCTCTTGCCAAGGGCTTGTTCTCGCACACACCCTATTCACTTGTATATTTCAACACCTCCCCTCATGAATACTCCTAGCACACCTGGACCTTATACCAAGTTTTTCTCTTATACTTGATAGTCCGCGAGACCAATGCCTCAAGTCCCTAAACTCATAGTCCTTTTGACACTCTCTCTCTCTATGTGTCCAAGGCTACTGCAAGTGCCCATGACCTTGATTAAAGTGCTCACACATACATCTACCACATGGCCTACATCATCGGTGGCTCAAAGGTGGTTTTACTCTATTGGGGTAGGTTACATTGGGTTTTGGGGTTTCTCTCTCTCTCTCTCTCTCTCTCTCTCTCTCTCTCTCTCTCTCTCTCTCTCTCTCTCTCACAGAAAAGATGATCTGACTCCACTTCCTTAGGAGCCTCTATGAAGTTTGCTGATGTCGTTCCTTCTCCATTGGGTTTGCTGTAGCAGTCTCTTGCCATGTGTCCTGGCTTTCCACAGTTGTGGCAAGTGAAGGTCCTTCCTCCTACTCTTCCTCTTCCTCGTCCTCATCCTTGAGAGAATCCTCCTCGCCGGGAAAGAGATGTTCTTCTTCTTTCATGTGGCTGGGGCCATGAACTTGTCCGTCAGTTCTTGCTCCATGTGAGCAACATGTTTTAATGTTTTGTTGACAGTTCTTTTGGGCTTTTGATGTTTATCTTGTGTCATTATGCAATGCAAACCCAAATCTATGCGGGAGGTCTTGCCTCTTCCCTTGACAAGGGTAGTGTCTGATCCCATTTTTATAATGATGTAATGTGCCCAATAGTTCTTATGCACATTTCCAAATGCAACTCTAGTTGTGAATAACTTAAATTTGAGTGTGATTTGTAGGCATTAACCAAGGGGTATGCAAAATGATGATTACCACAAATTTATCAGCATAATTTTACCAGAAATTACATTAAATCAAGGGTAACCAATTTGTACGGAATGGTTGGAGTTTCAAACCATCTCCAAATTGCAATCTAAAGTTATAAAAAATAGTGATTAGTTTGAACCTAATGGTTAGTTTGAACCCTCAATTGCAATAAAAAATAGTGATTAGCACTGATCATTAGTAGCAAATTAATCCTCTATTTTGTGTGCAAAAAACAGAGTATGCGGGGAGCCCAGATCTGAGGCCTTAGAGTTCAAATGAGCTCAAATCCTTTCAAGGCCATCAATAGCAACAATCAGTCTAGTAGAGGATTAAGCCAAGAAACACAAGATTTGACCAAACATTGAATGCTTAGTCTCTCTTTTACCAAAGTCACCTGCAGATTTGAAGAGCTTAGATCTCACTGTAGACTTGATCAAATCAAATTCTCTCTTTTCCAGCTTGTAGAGCACCCTTGAAAACCCCTAGGGCTAAGGGGAATAAGAGAAATTTGATCTTGAGTAGACAAGATCTCATTTTTCCTCAGAAAAAAAGGTGCCTATAGATTCACGATTTTCGACAGCTTGCATTGGCGGTTTGCAGGTTTGTCTTGATGAGCTAAAGCACAAGGCTGATAACTATGTGTGGCTAAAGTGGTTTGGGCTAATTTTATGTATGTAGGGAGATAGAGCTCCTCCACCAGTTGAGGGTACACAGGGTTTGTTGAAAAAGAGGTAAAAGTATTAATTATCTACTAATCCTAATTAGCCAAGTGATTAGCAAGATAATGGGCTCACAAATTGATGGATTCTAACTTGGCTCTGATACCATATTAAATTTGCAGCAATGTGATGAGCTATGGTGGATCAAATGCTAGAATCAACATCATTAACAAAGAGATTAGATGATAATTAACATGTGATTAGTGAGCAATTAACTGATAGCAAACTGTAGGCATGGATAATCAAAAACCAGCAAATTCTCATTAGGCCAATGCCTCAATTTATGGAGTTTATATCCAAGCATCCAATCCCACTGATTTCTCCTTGATTCATTTCACCTCTTTTGCTTGATTCACTCCACCTCTTTTGCTTGATTCTCTCCACCTCTCCTAGAATATCTCCACACCTCCTAAATCTCCTCATGCTACCCTTTATTCTCTCCTAGTAGATACTTCTCACCTTTTCATAGGTTTTCTCACATTTACAGATTCTCTTTTACAGCCTCTTACCAAGGGCTTGTTCCCGGACACACCCTATTCACTTGTATATTTCAACACTTTCATCTGCCTTTAACTCTTCTTGAACTTTAGTTGCAGCTTCCTTGTTTGCCTATGAGAATTAAGTGTCACACCCATCACCTCCAAAGATAAATCTTCAATGTCACTAGTGGTCTTGAATTCATCTTTTGAATACAAATACTCCATTAGTTTTTCTACATCATCTAAATCTTTATATTATATATCCTTTCGGTTCTTCTCTTTCATGTCATAAACCACTAGTTGCTTTCTATCAGGTTGTATCACTAGCTATCCTTTATTCCATTTTTGAATAGCTTTGACAGAAATCAACAATGGGAACCCAAAACCAAGGGGTAGTCATCTCCCTTGGTTGTCAGAACGTAAAAATCAACATTAATAGAAACCCCAAAAACACTTACTTTAAGATTCCTGAGGACTCCTATGTAATTGACTTTGAAGCATCATGTATCTTCAGTCCCAACTGGTGCATTAAAGGTTCCATCATTAAGCGGATTTGGGCTCCTCCATCTACTAATACATTAGGAATTGTCTCAAACTTTTTGGCCTTCAATTACACAATCCAAAGTGGGAACAACATCCTCTTGGACCTCCAATGGTGCTATGAGAGCAATAGGAGTAAGCTACTTCTATTTCACCCGGCTTCTTTGTAATTTTGATGCTCATACTTCTACTTTACTCCTTACCTATGGATTGTATGGCATCTACTCCTCTAGTGTAATCAGAAACAAAAAGAAAAAGGATACTTATATAGCATGTCCAAGAACTCCTTCCATTCTACATTCTCCAAGCCATCTGCCAACATAACTTTCAACCTACTTTCATCTGCCTTTAACTCTTCTTGAACTTTAGTTGTTACAGCTTCCTTGCTTACCTATGAGAATTAAGTGTCACACCCATCACCTCCAAAGATGAATCTTCAATGTCACTAGTGGTCTCGAATTCCTGTTCTGAATACAAATACTCCATTAGTTTTTCTACTTCATCTAAATCTTTATATTATATATCATTTTTCTTCTTCTCTTTCATGTAATAAACCACTACTTACTTTCTATCAGTTTGTATCACTAGCTATCCTTTCTTCCATCTTTTAATATCTTTTGATGGAAATCAACCATGGACGACCCAAAACCAAGGGGTAGCCATCTCCCTTGGTTGTAATAGCGTAGAAATCAACATTAATAGAAACCCTAAAATACTTAATTTAAGATTCTTGAGGACTCCTATGCAATTGACTTTACTAAATTATTTGCCATCGTCACCTTAATTGGAGAAGCCTCATGTATCTTCAGTCCCAACCAGTGCATTAAATGTTCCATCAGTAAGCAAATTTGGGCTCCACCATATCTACTAAGACCTTAGAAATTGTTTGGCTTTTAATCACACAATCCAAAGTGGGAACAACATCGTCTTGGACCTCCAATGGTGCTATGAGAACAATAGGAGTAAGCTACTTCTATTTCACCCCTCCTTTTGGTAATTTTAATGCTCATACTTCCGTTTACTTTCCTCCTTACCAATGGACACAGCAAAAAACTGAGGACAATTGATGTTACGTCCCTGTTTCCTTATATCCTCTTGTAAATTATATGGTTTCACCCCATGGCCAAGAGTAAACTCTATTGTAGGGATTAGATTTGGTGCCAAAGCACTTCAATTTTTTGAGCCTTGATATATTCTACCCAAAAAGTCACTTCGTATTATGAAAAATTTTTACAATCTTTTGGGTGGAGAGATAAGAGCCATATATGAGCATTCTTTCTCAACATCATGAAAGCATTTAGATTTTTTTGTCGATGTATCTTCTTATACTTGATTTTCTTTGCTTTGTATGGGCCACAAATGTTGGTGCCTTTGGGATAAGTTCTTGGGCTTATTGATTCCACTTTAGCCCTAAGAATAGGATGTAAACCACCAATAAAATAATCCTATTTAAGGAACTCAACAACCTCACCCGTATTAGTGACAGAGTGAAGCTAATTCATCCAAGCCATGCTGAACGTTTCTTCATATTCTTCCAGCTTCTCTTGATGTAGGGACTCAATTTTTTGCCAAAAGAAGTTCAATGGTTTGAGCATTGATATATATTTTCCCAAAAAGTCACCTTTTATTTTGTAAAATTTTCACAAACTTCTGGGTTGAGAGATAAGAACCATGTATGAGCATTCGCAACACCATCATGAAAGCATTTAGTTTTTTGGTCGGTGTATCTTTCCCAAGCATGGCATAAGATATCTCCATATTCTCCAAGAAATCTTCCGCATCTTCATTTTTTCCACCATAAAATAAGGGGTAAACATGGAAAGTAGCCATCTCATGGTTTGTTGCATACTAAACTAAAGATCGCTGAGATGAAGAACTCCTTAGTGGGGGCACAAAAATGAAAGCAGCAAAGGGAACCAAGCCTCTATATTACCCTCTACTCCCTGAAAGGCAACAACCTTGATAAGATGCACGTGTACACACTCTCAAAGGAATACCAAACTCCAATAATTTCCTAGTGCAAAAGACAAGGAAAGGGAAAGGACATCTAGAGAAGAGAGATGAATGTAAAGACTCTAGTTGATGAGAAAAGGATTGAATTAGGCTCTTATTGTATAGGGATCTCACAATACACACCTAATATTAACCACACTCTTAACCTTCCAAAGGTTACTCAACATGAACAAAAACTCTCCCTCTCCCTCTCCCTCTCTCTCTCTCTCTCTCTCTCTCTCTCTCTCTCTCTAGCATAAAAATTTACTTGCTTTAAACAAATGTGTGATGAGATAGTAACAAGGAGAAAATTATTTATGAGCAAAGAAGTACAAAGACATACTTTAAATAAGAAAATCTAAGAGGAGCCTTCTCCTTCTTCCCCACTATCCACCATTCAGCAAAAAGGAGAAAATTCTTTATGAGAAAAGAAGTACAAAGAGATGCTTTGAATAAGAAAATATAAGAGGAGCCTTCTCCTTCTTCCCCACTATCCACCATTCAGCAACTACAAATATGAATCTCCACCACTTGTGACCAAAGTAACCCATTTGATACTAGTCAAGAAGGCCTATACTGAAACGAATGTAACTAAGGTCTTCCTGAAAGAGATATTCAAGTTACATGGATTCACAAGGATAGTGAGTGATAGAGAAACGTGAGATATTTAAAGGCAAACGCTATCATATCATCCTCTATGGGGACAATTGAGGATTTCCTGATAGGTAGGGTGTTATGTGCCATTTATATGAGAAAATCCATTTCTTTGGTCAATTCTCATACCAATTGTTAATCCCGTGCCTCATCATTTATTCTTTTGGGGTAAGTGTACTTACTTGGGGCCTCCCCTAAATTATCTTGATGATTGGCTATCTACTAAGATGTGGCTCCTCGAGGCTCATCAATTGGAAAAGCCTGCTCGTTGAGAAATGCAAGCAATTCCTCCTAAGGACCTATAAATTTAAACTCGATAAGTTACCCATATATTCCTTCCCTAATTATCCCAAATCTGTTGGTGGTTGAGCCTAGCCCCATCCAGTCACCATGGATCTAGGCTTTCCACCCAACCACCACTGCCCACGGACATATCACTTTAGCTTTTACTCACACACACCACTTAAAAAGATGAGTGCCCACCCACCTATCACTTTAGCTTTCACTAAGACACATCACTTAAATTAGAATATGCACACTCTCCTTGTAAAATCAGAGTATGCACATACTCTCTTCAAAAGGAAAACAATTACTAAAATCATCATTATACTTATATGTAAAAAATAATATACACATGGCCAATTCCTTTAGGCCTAAATTTCTTGTCCAGTTACTTTAGGCCTCTCAAAGATGGCCCTATGCAATTTTAGATTTATAATAGGTACATCATCAAGGAATCATCATCAAAATATATCCCATCATAACCATGTCCAGGTTCATAGATTACATGGAAGCCTCTCCACCTTTGAGTTGCATTGAATGTGTAGATCATCACCAAACTTGTGCACCACTACTGAGAGGATGGTGCTTCTCACACCACATGTACTGGGAGTGTACACTACACCCTTCCAAGGAGGGTCATCACATCAGAAGTCGTAGCTACATGAGGCACCACATGACACCCACATGACTCATCACAACAAAGTTCCTTTATTGTCTTACAAGAAATGTACTTAAATCTTAACATAAGTAAAAAATTTAGGCCACAGTACTTTGGGCCAAAAATCGCAAAGCTTGCTAGGAAATTGCATCCCAAACATTAATCGGTCCTTTATCAATTGCATCCCAAACATTAATCGGCCATTTATCAATTGCATCCCAAACATTAATCGGCCCTTTGCCAATTGCATCAATCAATCCTTTATCAACTTTAATGCTTTCTGAGCAATTGCATCCCAAGCATCAAAGTGGTCCTTTATCAATTGCATCAATCATTCCTTTATCAATTACTTTCAAAGTAATTACATCAATTAATCCTTTATCAATTTCACCCATTAGCCCTTCGTACACGAGAAAAGGTAACATGGCTTTCATTTTGTGATGAGCTTTCAATGTGGTGCCACCCTAGCTTGTTCATGGGGATTTTTGGTGGTTGTCTTTTGGTTTTGGTTATGGAGGGAGAGTGCTCAATGTGACCAACTTATCCTCCTCTTCTTCAAGTTCATATATGTGGACTCTTAGGTTCCAATTCATCGAGTTAGGTAAGTCTCTCCAAATTTTATACTTTCCTTCAAAGGAAAACTTATTGAATCTCAGACTTCCAAGGACAAGAAGGTTGTGAGGCCTCCTATGCCTCGTGGATGATATCCACACTTTTTGGTTTTTTTAACTCATTATGGTGGGCTTGGACCTGCAAATGTATAAGGGATGCACATTGATCCTAGGGGGTGATGCCTCTCTGAACAAACGTGATGAAATAAAGCCATCAAAGAAAGTGTTATGATGACTATGATGACCCATGGAAGACCATTTTCCACCTTCCACCACTGAGTCCTCTATCATTCAAGTCATCGCCAATCACCTCAAAGAAAATGTTGAATAAGATGTCCCATCAAAGACCAACTTTTGCCTCCACTGAGTCCTCCTTTATTGCATCTAGTAATGCGGGCCCTGGTTCGATTAGTTCTAGAGTATCATATTTCATACCTCGATAGATTGTGTCTCTGTTAACAACACTCCTAAAGAAGAATACACCATTTTAGTGGAAATACATGTGTTGAAGTGTTTTTAACAAATTCAAAGTCTCCTTAATAATCGACCCTATTATCAAGTTGTCAGATTTTGGTTTAAATTTTGAAGTGATTACCAATGTCAGTGGATTTTCTATAGGAGGAGTTATAAGAAGGGACATGTTGTAGCATATGATTGGATGCAGACTCTTCAAGAAGTTGATTTTGAGATCAAGGATAGGTTAAGAAAGGATAAAATAGTTATAGATGTACTTAGTAGAAAAGCCTCCTTACTTGTAATATCTATTATCTCAAATCCCTTGTCAAGGGAAGTTAAAGAAAGGATCGACCAAGGTAACTTCTTTGCGCCCCATTACTACTTTACTTGTGCAAGAAAGAAAAACTCCCCATGAGATAAATAGAGTAAAAGGGTAAAAATTGCAAGATGGATGCCTATATTTCAATAACCAATTATGTATTCCCAATGAGAATGGGATGAGAAGAAGAATCTTGATTGAAGCCCATAACAGTCCCATATCAAGATGTTTTGGTCATATAAAAACCTATATGTCAGTAAAGAAGAGTCTCTTTTGGCGGCCTTAACTCGAGAAGGATGTATTGCACCATGTATGTCATAGCCCAAAGAGTCAAAGACGAATGGATCAAAATGAGTAGAAAGTTACACCCCTTGGAAATTCCTCAAATGAAATGGGAATGCATTTCAAGTTAACTTACGGTATGACTTTACCTTTGTTAGTAGATAGATTGACCAAAATGTCCATCTAATCCTTATTACAAAGAAGACAAAATAGGAATGCATTTCATCACTTGTTTACCTTCAATTAACTTAGGGTATGACTGTATCTTTGTTGTAGTAGATAGATTAACCAAGGTGTCTAGTCTAATCCCTATAAAGAAGACAAAGACTTACACTGCACTTAATGTTGCCAAGGTCTTCTTAAAGGAAATATTTAGATTGTATGGGTTACCAAGAAGGGTTGTAAGTGATAGAGACACAAAAATCACTTATGGTTTTGGATTGCTTTCTTTGAGGCAGCAAAGGAATCTAAACACTCCAAACAAAAAGAGGAAACTAAGTAATTGAGGACATTCTTCGATCTTCCTTTGGTCAAGAACCTCAAAGATGGATGAATTATTTGCACCTAGTAGAATTTGCTTGCAATACTTTCTATCACTTACAACATCAGAATGAGTCCCTTAAAAGCTCTTTATGGAAGGATTACCTCACATAATTTACTTATTCAGATACACATACATAGTAATCAAGGTTGAGGTATATGCAAACAGATACTGAATGAGATGGATGTTCAGATGAGGACCATATGGAAGGACATTAAGGCTTCCCAGGATAGGCAAAGGTAGTATGCTAGTCAAAAGAGGTCAAGCCGAGTATTCAAAGAAGGAGTCGTGATTTTTCTTTGAGTATGACGACCCAAGATAAGCTCTCTATCCTTAGAAAGTACAAGAAACTATCCCCAAGATACTGTGGAGCATATTTGATCTCACAATAGACATAGGGGAACATGGAACTTCTATCCCCACATTTGAAAGTCCACACAATGTGTTTCATGTCAATTTGCTGAAAAAGTATGTGTTAGATACCAACCATGTCTTTAGATGATGAGAAAGTTGTTTCCCCAACTCAGGAGTCATTAGAACTAGAGCTCGAAACAATCATGGATGTTTGAGAGAAGCCTCTCAAGAAATAGGACCTTGAGAGAATGTCTAATCAAATGGAAGCTTTACCTCGTTAAAGAATGTCATCATTTGGGAAAACAAGGAGGATTTGCATCCCCAACTTACGAGATTAGTACATCTCAACTTTTCAAGTGGGGAAGGATGTAAGATCCCTCCCTAAGCCCACAATTGATATGTAAAAATCTCCACATTTACCAAGTAAAATCTAGAAAGAGAAAGGTGAGTTTTTGAATGCAAAATTTTCTTTTAGTTTTAGAAACTTGTCTATGCAAATAGAACTCAAATCAGACTTGTCTATGCAAATAGAACTCAAATCAGACTTCAAACAAGTTTCTATTTGCATAGAAACTTGTCTATGCAAATAGAACTCAAATCAAACTTCAAACAAGTGAGATTTATCCTGTGAGACGAAACCCATAAAAAGTTAGTGGTGGAAAATGATCATTTGCGATCTGATGGTTATGTAACCTCTGAAAATTTATAGTCTAAAATTTTTAAAAACATGAAAATAGCCAGAATGCAAATTGAGTCCTCCAACTTGCCCAGATAAAAGTGAGGTAACGTAAAGAATTTTCTGAGTAGCAAGAATGCCATAAGAATAATATAGAACACCTAGGATTGTCATCATTCGTTACTCTATTAATATCAAATAAAACCTCCAAAACAGATCTCCATAAGTAATTCTCAAGAGTGATAGACCCTCAAATAGCGAAAAAACTTGTGTGGAAAAGGTGTGATTATAATCTCCTTGGAATATTAAGGTTAGAGGTAAATAGAAGAATCACCCCCATGAACCTTTAGAACTTGAAGTGAATGAATAGTCATCATTGGAAACCTTAGATGAAAACTATAGCTTTAAATTTTTGCTTATTAAAAAGATCTCTCTCTCAAGTTCATGTAATGTTTTTTTAGCAATAAGCTTGTTTTTGTAAGATTTCTTCACTCTTGTTGAAGCTCAAGATCTCTCTCCTTTGGTTCAAGGTATGGATGGAAACTTTCTTTTACTCATTTGCTAATCTCCTTTGGTTCAAGGCATGGATGGAACCTTTCTTTTACTCATTGCTAATCTCATAATGCTTAATCTAAGCTAATCTCATTGGCTAACATCATAATGCTTAATCTAAGCTCACGTTTTACGTTGTTTGTTTTCCTTCTTCTCTCTCTCTTAGGTTGAAAGTCGGTCCTTTTTTCCCTCTCCTTACCTTGAGCTATTTTCTTGTTTATAAGTCTCTTTTTGGTATTTTTTAATGCTTAATAGTGTTGCCTAGTGAGATAGTATTAAAGTCTTTGCTTTTTTAGAGAGCCTAGAACTCATTCTCTCTTACAAATGGAAGCTTCACAAAAGCTTACTTTTTTTTCATGTCTGGATTGTTTCAAGTGATTACATGAAGTATGGGTTGTATCAAGTGACCACATCAAGTGTTGCTCACATTTCTTCATGTTTCTACTAAGAGTTCTTGATGTTTAGAGTACATGCCTTATTTTGAAGCTTAAGTTGAAAAATAAGCTTAAGATTCATAAGCTCTTGATTAATGAAAGGTTGAAGCTCTCTCTCTCTCTCTCTCTCTCTCTCTCTCTCTCTCTCTCTCTCTCTTAATTATGAAAGGTTTAAAGCTTTCTCTCTTTTTTGTGTATAAAGGAAGCTTGTCTAAATTGTTTCATTTCCATGTATGTTTTTCTTTTCTCTTAAATCTTAATAAAGCCTTGTATAAAGCTTCTATGTGTGATGCCTTTTAGCTTGTTTATTATAGTTTGTAAACAAGCTTTTATTGCTTGCTTGCTTAGTAATTAAAGAGTTTTTGCTTAAGAATCTAAGTTCTTGTGTAAGCCTTGATGGTGAATCCATCTTCCCTATGCTTGTTTAGCTTAACTTGAGATTATGTATAAGCTTTTAGTTCGGTTTAAAGTCATAAGTCTTGTCTTGTAAATCAAGGATTTAGCATAGCTTTATATGTGTCTTCTTTTGCATTAGTTGTTGCTACGGTTGCTAAAGCTCAAGGTGATCAACATAAGCATGTTATGAGCTATTGGGAATCACCATAACCTTGTTACATGTAACTATGGCCTAAACAAGTAAGCTTAAAACTCTACAAATGTAAGCATGTTTATATGGGTTGGTTAAGTGATTGTCAAAAAATCTTAAGGTTTGAATCTTAAAGATAAAAGATGTTAGCTTTTCCATTTCTAACATAATACTTTGTTACAATCATGGTTATGCCTTATACATAGATGAGTTGAAAAATACATGAAAAGTTCTCTTTGATTAGATGCATGACTAAAAATCTCACATAGCTTGTTTATAAGCTTAAAGAAGTCTGATGATTAACAAGATCTACTAATAATCTTCTGTACCTTACCCATTGGAATCAAAATGAAAAGAAAAACATCTAGAAGAATAAATTTACATTAAGCTCAAAGTAAGGCTACTTTCAATGTTCTAGCATCATATTACAGAAAGAAAACTTTGACTACAAAATGGCACAACATTTACAATAGGATGAACATTAACTGGAGTGGTTTGCATACCCCCTTCCTAATGATGATCGCATCCTCCCATCACCAACCTAAGGTGCTAAGAATGCTAATGGCTTGGAGACATTCACCACTAGGAGTCAAGCTCTTCCCATGCTAATATAACAAGTATGGTCTCTCTTCCTCCATGAGGTATCCAACTTATTTATGTATTGATTTATAATTCAGATTTTTATTGTATCATAGGGAGTGTCAAGGGTCTCTAAGTTATTTCCTTGAGAGATCAACTCCCTCAAATGTGGGGGTAGGTGAGTTGTTGCCACATGGATTGAAAGAGTGTCATGGGGAGTATCAAAGCTCTCTAAATAATTTCCTAGAGAGGTCAACTCCCATGAATGTGAGGGGTCAGTGAGCTATTGCTCATGGATTGGCAAAGAAAGAGATTGAACTTAGTGGTCCAACTCCTCTTCTTGAGAGATTAGCTCCCATAAATGTGGGGGGTAGGTGAGTTGTTGCTCATGGATTGTTAAAGAAAGAGATGGATCTTGGTGATCCAACTACTTTCCTTAGTGGCTATTGGCTTTTCATTGAAATCTAGAAAATTGACTAGCTTTGCTAGTATAATCAGCTTATTGATCACTGACATTGGCTTTGTGGAGAATTCCCAAGAATCTAGACTCACGCTCATGGTATCTCATTGGTCGGTGGGGTTAGTGCAAGATGATAGTGCAAGATGGAGGCTATGAGGAGATGGATGTGGTGGAGCAAGGGGAGTTCAGAGAGGGTTGGTGGAGGGTGGGGGACTATTGGGTTGGGAAGGGCCTTGATCTTTAGGGGCTAAAAAAGAAGATGGGGAAAAAGGGTGAGCTAGTGCACTCAAATAATGCACTCAAAGAAGAGGCTTTACCTGTAGGTTCTTGATCCATACCTTCTTACTTCCTACTTCTTCAATGGTCATCCTTGTGAACATCATATGTGAATGTAGTAAAGAAGGAACTTGCTTCATTGATTTCTTCATTGGTGAGCTCTATGGGATAGGCCACATGGATATCATTAATGGTGGCACCTCATGTCCTCTTGGTGCTCATATATAATTTGGAAGAGGTAGAGTATTCCAAATATTGGATTTTATTGGATGGTGGGGCTATTAAGTAGGTAAAAGACTGAGTCTTGAAATAATCTCTTACGTGGGTTTTAAGAAGAAGAAGATATGCCTCAAGGTTGAGGTTATTTATGGGGTGGTTCATTACAAATAATATTTCTTCTTCTACAAAAATATTGCCCGCAAGCGGGCACTAATTAATTAATGAACCCTAAGATTAAAGGTTTAAACCTTAGCCAAAGGCTTAAATGGAGGTTCGACTCTCTCTCTCTCTCTCTCTCTCTCTCTCTCTCTCTCTCGCAATCTCTCTCTCTCGGCTTCAACCACATGCTTTTTATAGCCTTCTTGGAAGACTCCAGAAGCTCCAAGCCCAAGAAAACTAATAAAAAAAGTTAAAAATAATAATGTGCTGGAGGCCGAACATAGACCTTAGGAAAAAAAAATTAAACCAACTCCTAAGGTTCCTCTCTGCTAACTAATTCATTAATAACAAAGAAATATTTTTTTCCCATATTGGAATTGGTGATAAGAAAGCACCAACTAATTAGGTTTAGAACTATGGGATATGGTTGAGAGAGAATTTAGAATACAAGCTAGCGTGGTTGGGCATGGCCTTGGAAGAAGAGAGTTGTGAGAGGGATGGTGGCATTTGAAAATAAATATACATCAAAATTAGAGTAAGTAAAGCAAAAAATTCTTTTATAAAAGTGCGTACATTGAAATTAGTCTCTCCTCATGGGTAAATTTTCCAAGTTAGATTGTAAAGTTTCCTTTGGTCTACTTAAAACCATGAGATGAAGTTTTAATGATGATTTGATTTTGTAGAATGAAGAATGAATCATATCAAGATTGTATTCTTAATTTTCATTGTTTACCCTTCCACGGATTTATCATTTTTTAAATACAAAATTTTACATAGAAATGGTATGATGTTAACTGGGTTTAGATTTATAATCCCAATGATTATACATTACAAATCGTCAATTTCATCTTCTTCTTTTGAATTTGACATCCATCAATAAATCTACACTTTAAAACCTTCAAATCTTCACATAATTACTTTGGAATTGTGTTGGAATTGCTTTAAATTAAATTGGAATCCATGAATTGGGAATAGATTTAAAATCCATGATTTGGAATTACTTCGAAATCCATGAATTTTAAGCTCTAGTAAGTGCAAATCACTCAAAGGAATGTTTCTATGTCTCAAACTCATGTGTAGGGATTTGGGTGATCTATACTCATTGCAAATCTTATGTTTAACAACAAATCAAGAGAAATTTTTAATGATGAATTGATTCCGAGAATGAATAACAATTCATATCAGTAGTTTGTTCTTAGTTATTATTGTTTACCCTTGCCTTCCATGCATTTATCAAATTTGCATAGAAATGGTATGTTCATTAGATCTAGATTCATAGATTTCTCAACAATTATGTATTACAAATCAAAGATTTCATCTTCTTCTTTATGAATTTAACATCCCCATCAATGAATCCATGCTTCAAATCTTAATGAGTGCTTTGGAATTTGGGCTCTAGTAAGTGAAAATCACTCAAAGGAATAGTAATATGGCATAGGTCTCTCAAACTCACATATAGAAAAGTCCAAAAGTTAGGATTTTGGTGACCTATAACCTCCTTTTCATGTGAAGAGTTGTCACATGACATCTAGTGTCTGTTTATATATCAGACCCTAGTATTAGCACTATAGTTTAGGCATAATGATATAAATTTAATGAACTTGTATCATTAGTCTAAGGTAATTATCCATCCAAATGTGGGGAAAGTGTTCTAGGGATTGACAACACATCTTATTACTAGAGACATGCTAAAATCAAGCACAACTGGTTATGATGATAAAAATGGTAAAAATACAAACATAAAAATTTATAAAACTTTGGAAAATGATTCTAAAATGACTTTAAATGAATTGCTCCTCGGTCTCTTTAAGCTATAAATTGAGTATTTTTCTTTTACTTATCTTCAACTTTGGTTGATGGTCTTTGCTAGATAGTGTTGTAGGGTCATGACCCTCTCAAATGCTTTTGCCGTGTGGGATACCAAGGCCACCCACTTGTTGGTGCCTTCTTCATCAATCATCAAATTAGAATGTTCTTCTCTATCTTTGATCATGGCTTGGGAAAAGGTTGATTGGTTTCATCCTATGGTCGATCCACTTTGAGTAAAGGAGAAGGAAAGATGCGTCCTTAGCATTTTTTTAAAGAATATTTATAATTAGATATACATATGTAATAAATCATTGTTCAAAATTTACCATTTTGTCCCCAAGGAGGTAGCCTAGTGGATAAGACTTTGGACTTTCTACGGGAGGTCTAGGGTTCAAATCCTCTTGGGGACATCTTATACTAAGGGTGTGTTCGCGTGTAGGTGGGCACGTAGGCAGTCATCCGCACTCCCTAGGCCGTTACTGTTCGATCGTCATGGCGCTTGCTTCCACCTTCCTCTTCAGTGATCCTGTGGCGGCGATAACAGTGTGCAATGCTTGCCCTTCAAGCTCATGCTCTGGAATCAGGAACGATGGTTGCCATGGACATCAAAGATCATGACTCGACTTATGACACCTAGTTCTACCAAAAAGCTGTGCAGGGTGTTCACTCCAATCGACCGATTGACTAACTTGTGGGTTTCGTCTTGCGGCTTGCCCACTGCCTATAAAGTGGCCAATATTTGGAAAGGGTGGTACTCAAATGTGTGTAGCCAACTGAAATTCTCGTGTGCAACTAGGAATGGAATAAGACCTCATGAAAAAAAAATTACCATTTTAGGGTGAAGGATTTATGTGAGGTTCAATCAAAAAATTTCCCTAGAGAACCTCGCCTTTATTAAGAAACATCTAAGAAATCTAGCTTGGAGATAATTCTTTTATTTTTTTATTCAATTAGAAGGTTATGGCTTAAAGGTAAACAATTTTCTTCATCTAACTTCTAACTCTTTTGGGAGTGAGTTGGAACGAGTTAGTGTAGCCCATTGGCTCTCAAGTTGAGAGCCCGAGCTCGAACCCTGTTCGTAATTTAAAAAAGTCCTTCAACATTATCCATCCCTTGTAAAAAAGAAATATGTAGTTTCCATTCTACCAAGAATCAAAAGGCATTATAGTCCATAGCTTAAAGGTAATAATTTGTGGTTTTCTTTTTGGAAAAATAACTCAAAGCAAATCAATAACTCTCTTGTGTCCTATAATAATTCATTTTCCTATTGTGAAAACAACTCAAAGCTAATGAAATTTTTAAAGTACACAGTATTAAAATAGATTAAAATAATAATAAAATGCTAATAGAAAAGGGCACAAGCTAAGTGTACAAAAAAGATATCATTAACAAGGCATGTGGATAGGTGCATACACAAGTATTTTTGAAGAAGATGACTCTCCTCTCCCACAAATAGACGGTACTTGAAGGTATGGGACATGCTCGAATCTTGGTAGGCAACCCATGCCTTGCCACCTCCCCACAATAAAACTCAGGAAAACAACAAAACCACTATACTATCTTTAAAACCCGCATAGAAACAAGGGAACAAATTGAATGCGTTAGAACTTAGTGTTGCCATATATATAAGCAGTGATGTGTGTGAACACACTTAGGACCGCCGAGGCACTTTTTCCCTCTTTAGGAGGTTTTTTCCCCCGGCTTGTATATACGCCCATTATTCT
This sequence comes from Cibotium barometz, assembly GCF_041138505.1. NCBI lineage: Eukaryota > Viridiplantae > Streptophyta > Polypodiopsida > Cyatheales > Cibotiaceae > Cibotium > Cibotium barometz. Next base: position 27,910,594 of record NC_141066.1, read on the forward strand.
AGGGCTAACTTATCTTTTGTACATTGACACAATCTAATACATTGTGTGTTGTGTGCATTCTTGCTTCTTCTTCTCCAAGCTTTGTGTGCTTTCCTGCAGCCCTAATTCCAACAATTGGTATCAGAACAGGCATCGGCTCCCAGGGCTACGTTGCTAGCACCCTCCGACTAATATTCTCCGATTGAGGTGAGCTTTCACGAGCGCTTGCAGGTCCCTATACTTTGCAGATAAGCCCGTAAGGCTTGGCGTTCTCAGAAATTGCATCTGACATCGTTTCGGGCTCCGTTTTTGCATTACAAGTTCTGTACATGTGTTTTCGTCACTTTGTGCAGAAATTTTGACAGTGTAATTTTCTACAAAATAGGCATACGTATTCTATTGTGGACCGTGCTACATAGCACGAGTTGTTATCTGTTCAGTCTTTGCTTCATTATCATTGCCCCCTCTTGAGGCACCATTGAAACATGTTTGTGAAGGCTGTATTTTGGGCAAAATGCAGCGTTCTGCGTTTCCAAAGGATGGTTCTGTGCAAGCCACTTGCAAATTGCAACTTGTACATAGTGATGTATGTGGGCCTATGCAAACTCCGCCGTTTGGTAAACACTTGTACTTCGTGACTTTCATTGATGATTACTCAAGGCATGCATGGGTATATCCACTGAAGGCAAAGTCCAAAGTGTTCTTGTGCTTCAAACAATTTTTGCTTATGGTTGAAAATGTATCCAATTGTACTGTGGGAACCCTCCGTTGTTCTGATCGAGGGGGGGAGTACATGTCTAAAGAGTTTGATGCATTTCTGGCTAGTCGTGGGATAAAACACCAATGTACAGTGCTGTATACCCCTCAGCAAAATGGTGTTGCTGAGAGGAAAAACACGTCACTTATGGAGATGGCACGATGTATGGTCAAGAGCCAAGATTTACCACATATGTTTTGGCTTGAGGCTATCATGTGTGCTGCATATGTACTCAACAGGTGTCCCACTAAGGCCTTGCAGTCTGTTACTCCATACAAAGCCTGGCATGGCAGGAAGCCTTCTATTGGTCACTTGCGTGTCTTTGGTTGCTTGGCCTATGCTTTAGTGCCTGTGCAACAACGTAGAAAATTGGATAATAAGGCTGTCAAATGCATTTTTATTGGTTACAGTTGAGAGCAAGGGTTACAGATTGTATCATCTGCAGTCAAAGCGTATCTTAATTAGTCCAGATGTTGTTTTTGTGGAAGATGTTGTGCAGCCTTTGTTATCATGTACCAAAGAGACAGGTGTGAGCTCACGCGATGTATTTGATACGTTGTTGCCTGTGTTTACATGTGGGAATTCAAATGTAAGTCCTAATGAGGCAAATATTCAGCCTATGTAGATTTCAAACGACATCATAGATCAGCCTATTTCTGATGTAGATTTACAGGATGTAATTTATGAGAACATGGCTGAAAATGAGCAGGCTAGAGTTATGCCTAAATGGCTAGTGCAAACCTTGCGTGATAGTAAAATTGATGCACCTATGTCTAGTCGTACTCGTTCAGGTTTTCAGCATGCCTCTTATGCATCAGATTGTTATGCTTTGTCTATGTCTAGTATGTGTGAAGAGGAAGAACCTCTTTCATTTGATGAGGCACAAAAATGAGAAAATTGGTTGGCTGCAATGCAAAGTGAATATGATGCTATAATGAAGAATGGTACATGGTCTTTGTCTAATTTGCCTATTGGTAAAAAGGTCATTAGATGTAAGTGGGTTTTTAAGTTGAAACGAAAGCCAGATGGCAGTGTTGGATCGCTATAAGGCTAGACTTGCTGCAAAGGGTTATGCTTAAGAAAAGGGCATTGATTTTGATAAGACCTTTGCTCCCACTTGTCGTATAACTACCATTCGTAGCATTTGTGCATTGGCAGCTCATAATGGTGGGAATGTACATCAATTGGAGATAAAGACTGCATTCTTGAATGGAGATTTTCATGAGGAGGTGTATGTATCGCAGCCTCGTGGTTTTGTTCAAAGAGGGCAGGAAAACAAAGTGTGCAGGTTAAGAAGGGCTTTATATGGTTTAAAGCAAGCTCCACGAGCTTGATATGAGAAGATACATGCATATATTGACTGCACATGGTTTTCAGAATAGTCCAACAGAAAGCACTTTGTATGTTAAATGTGTGGATGATGTACATCTAAAACACCATATTAGTGAATTTGGGAATTTCCCAATTCCCATTTTGGAATACTTAAAAAAGGGGACATGGATAACATGTTTGTAAGTTTCTCAAAACCCTATCATATGACCTATCGTTGGAAAGCGCTTGAAAAATGGAATCTAAAGAGCTATAAAGCGCTCATTTTGGATTAGTGGTGTTCAAGTTATGGTTAATCCAAACTTTTGACCATGTGTCCCAAACTTGGGAAAAATTTCCATATTCCCCAATATGGTGTTCTAATCATTGCTCTCTATGTCGATGACATGCTGCTTATATGACAAAACGAGAGTCATATTGGTGATTTTAAGGCTGATTTGAATGCCTCTTTTGAGATGTTAGATTTGGGGCATTTGCATCATTATTTGGGGATATAATTTAAGCAGTGTGATGGAGGTATTGCTTTGTATCAGACAAAGTATATTGAGACATTGTTGCAGAGATTTGGCCTTGAAGACTACAAGCCTATTTCTACTCCAATGGAGACAGGTTTGAAGTTGATTCTTCATGATGCTGGAGATCACTTTGATGTCACACTCTATCAGACAGCTATTGTTTGCCTCATTTATGTATGCATTTATGAGGCCGGACATTCAATTTGCAGTCTCACAGGTGAGTAGGCTTATGCATAGCCCAGGGTCTCAGCATTGGAAGGCAGTTAAACGCATCTTTCGCTACTTGAGTGGCACCATACATCTTGGGTTATTTTATCCCTAGGGGAGATTGTTGCCGCGAGATTTACATGCTTTTTCAAACTCAGATTGGGCTGGTTGCTATGACACAAGAGTATCCACAAGTGGTTTTTGTTTCATGCTCGGTAGCTCATGCATGTCTTGGTTGAGCAAGAAGCAACCTACTATGGCCACTTCTAGTTGTAAAGCTGAGCACAGGGCAGCTTTCATAGCTACGGTTGAGTGTGTGTGGCTCAGATGGCTTATGGCTTATGGCTTATGGCTCAGATGGCTTATGGGCTGACTTGAGTGTTAGATAGGAGTTTGCCACCTCTATCTACACTGACAGTCAGAGCGCATTGGCAGTTGCGAGAAACCCAGTTTTTCATGCTCGCACAAAGCACATTGAGGTGAATTATCACTATGTGAGGAAGAGACTCTCAGCAGGAGACTCTCAACAGGAGACTCTCAACAGGAGAGATCAGCTTGGCATATGTGCTAACACAGGACAACCTCGCCGATCTTTTCACAAAGGCGCTTCCTCGTGAGAAGTTTGAAGCTTTCTGCAAAGCTTTGAACTTGCTCCCCTTTGTGGACTGATCTACTTCGGGCATGGCACTTCCCTATACATGAGTGCCAGCTCTCGTTCATACCATCACTCCCAGGGGGGATTTGTTGCCATATATATAGGCAGTGATGTCTGTGAACACACTCAGGACCGCCGGGGCACTTTTTTCCTCTTTAGGAGGTTTTTTCCCCCGGCTTGTATATACGCCCATTATTCTAGGGCTAACTTATCTTTTGTACATTGACACAATCTAATACATTGTGTGTTGTGTGCATTCTTGCTTCTTCTTCTCCAAGCTTTGTGTGCTTTTCTGCAACCCTAATTCCAACACTTAGACTGCCATAGAAACAAGGGAACAAATTGAACGCGTTAGAACTTAGGTTGCCGTGCTAAAAAGAAAAAGGGTACAAATAATTATTTTTGCTCACCTTAAAAAATTAATAATCTATACTCTTATTAAACACAAACTTTTTCCTTTTTCCTTTTTAGCACTGCCCCTATCAAAAAAAACTCAAAAGGAAAAGAATACAAATAATTGTAATCTTATTTTCCTTGTTTGCCTTTAAAAATCGATATACTCTTATTAAAACACAAGTTGTCCCCCTTCCACGTGGCTATAGGAGAGGAGGGAGAGAGCCAAAAGAGAAAGGGAAGCGAAGAAAGATATATATATATATATATGGAGACAATCCTAGAGAGAGAGAGAGAGAGAGAGAGAGAGAGAGAATAAAGATAGATTATAAATACAAATATAAATTAAATTAAATATATATATGTATGTGTGTGTATTTTAATTTACATTCATAAATACCCTTATATATGTGTGTGTGTATTGTGTGTGCGTAACATATCTATCTATCTATTATGCGCAAGTTTTTGGGAGGGGAGGGAACACGTGGTGGTTGGAGTGTTGGGGTAGAAGTGAGCGCTCATACTGTTCTATAAAATCCTTCTTCACAGATTCACTTGCGTCTTGAAGGTGAGGAGAGAGAGAGACACATAGTGAGAGAGAGAGAGAGAGAGAGAGGATTGTAGGAAAATGTTGAGAGAAAAAAATTTAGAAAAATAATATAATATAAAAATATAAAGATAAATATGTATAAAATATAAATAAATATATAATAAGTATTAAATCTATACTAATATATTATAATATAATGTTATATAGAATAATAATCATACATAAGCGTAAAAATTATATATATATATATATAATATCATATATACATATATATATATGTAATAATATAATATAATACATACGCAATAAAGCTGAATGCTTTACGTGGGTTCCTCCAGTAATTTTTCTCGTTGCTATGGCGCCCTTTTAAAATAGTGTTAGCTTCGTTTATGTCAGCGTCATCGCCATAGCCGAAGCTTCCTCCCCCCTCTTTATAGTGCTCTGTGTTCTCTTCACCTTTGCATTCCATCGCTTTCCTTTGCTTTTGTGCCGCTGCTTTTTTTCTCCCCCCTCCCTGTGCTCCCACCATGGCCTCCATCCCAGAGCTCCTCAACCTCGACCTCGGCCCATCTGGAAATCTCATCGCAGAATACATTTGGTTAGTACATAATTTCAGCTCTTCTAAGCAATAAATTTTTTCAAACCTATTATTTAACATGGCTTCTTAAATTGTTTTACCTATGTGGTTTCAAAACCATTTCCTTTTTTACCCCGACTAATGTTTTGATTCATTTTTGGTGGTCTTTGCTCCTGCTATTATTATGAACCTTAGCCACCCGTATCCGCCTGCTTTCCCTGATCTCAAGGCTCCCCTAACCCTGTTAGATTAGGTCCTAATCTTGAGGATTAATATTAGGTATATAACAAGAAGCAAGAGGTGAGCCTACACTATGCTATGCCAAAACAATCACCTATGCCTCACTTATGTAGTGATATCTGCTGCCACTATGAATAACGCCAGTTCACATGGATTTATTAATTATGAATCTTAGCCACCCCTATCTGCTTGCTTTCCCTAATCTCAGGGCTGCCCTAACCTTGCTTGATTAGGCCCTAATCCCAAGGATTAGTATTAGGTACGTAACACTTCTTGTGATTTGAATTTGTTTTAGCTGACTTGCCTATGTGTTGGTATAGCCCACCTCTTACTTCTTTTGTTTTGGTAGGTCGTCTTGCTATTTGCTCAGGACTTGACATTGATTGGCATATTGCCATTCTGATTAAATAGTTACTTAAGCTATATCTCTCTGTTATAGCTTACCCTACTTGTATTGTCGAGCAGGATTGGCGGCTCTGGGCTTGACCTTCGCAGCAAAGCAAGGGTAACAACCATTTTTCTGTTTTTCTTTTAAAAAAAGAAATTGCTCAAGGTTCTTGTAATCTAAAGATGACTGCCTTAGACAGACTGTTAAAGCCCCCATCAAGAGCTCTAAGGATCTTCCTAAGTGGAACTATGATGGATCAAGCACAGGGCAAGCCCCTGGTGAAGATAGTGAAGTTATTCTATAGTAAGCTCTTCTTGGTTTAACTTGTGCATCCATGCTTTTTCTATTGCTCTATCTTACCCATAATACACAATTTTATCACAGCCCACAAGCCATCTTTAAGGATCCTTTCCGTGGAGGCGACAACATTCTAGTAAGTTGAAACGTGAAGATTTTGTGGATCTATGCCCGAACATGTGGGTTTATAGCTTAATGCTTAAACAAGAGAGGATGATCTTGCAAGTGATTTGTGATGCTTATACTCCAGCTGGGGAGCCAATTCCCACCAACAAGTGAGCTGCAGCAGCTAAGATCTTTTCCCGAAAGGACGTCGAGGAAGAGCAACCTTGGTAAGCATGAAACTCTGAAGCCCATCACGTGGCCAAGGTCGAGGACTTCATTAATGACTGCTTTTGTCCTTGCTGTAGGTTTGGTATTAAGCAGGAGTTTACTCTGAAGCCCATCACGTGGCCAAGGTCGAGGACTTCATTAATGACTGCTTTTGTCCTTGCTGCAGGTTTGGTATTAAGCAGGAGTTTACTCTTCTCCAGAAGGAGGTCAAGTGGCATCTAGGTTGGCTCGTTGGTGGTTATCTAGGTCCCCAGGTAAGCTTTAGGTCGGGTTTCCTACTGTTGAGTCTCCTGATATGTAGGTCTCTCTTTTGCTTATGTTTATGTAAAGGTCATGTGTGTTTGGCTTATAAGCTTGATACGGTGATGAAAGGGTCCCTACTATTGCGGAGTAGGCGCTGACAAGGCATGGGGAAGGAACATCATTGATGCCCACTACAAAGCATGCGTATATGCCGGTATCCAGATCTCTGGCATAAATGGCGAGGTCATGCCAGGCCAGGTAAAGTGTGCCCTTCATGCTTTGGGCCTATGAATCAACATCTGTTTTACTGGTGATGATAGGCTTATGTACTTTAAATGCTTGCTAAATCTATATAGTCTGTTTGAAAACAGAAGATGAAGCTTATCTTGTATTAATATAGTTTGTGTGATATGCAGTGGGAGTTTCAAGTTGGACCTTGCCTCGGTGTTGATGCACATGTTGGCAGCAATGTGGGCAGTGATGGGGTTCCACATGCTGATTTACATGCTAATGCACATGCTAGCAGTAATGGGGATCCACATTCTATCCTTGGTGAAGAAAAAATTGCTTATGCATTTGAAGAGCTGAAAAGCCACAATGCTGGTCGGCTTCTTCTTCTTCTTCTTTCCCGTCTGTACACACTCTTCCGTTCGTGAAAACGAGTAGGCTCCAATGAAAGTTCACCACAACCGGGAAAATAATGAGCATAAAATCCTCAAAGTTGACATGCTGCAAAAATTTTCTGCGCACATCATCATTTGCTGTCCAAAACAGAGAGCTCACTACATATGTTTTCTCCGGCAAACCACCCCCAATAATTAAAAGACAATCATACATTGCCTCAAAACAGTCAGCCAGCAACATCAAAGCAAACTCGGGAAGCAAAACAATATTCATTGCTTTCAAATTGTACTTGCACCCATGAATGCTTATCAGCTTCTCCTCTACCATAAGTGTTCTCTTCACCTCTAGAAGCTGTCTCAATCCTTGTTTTGAGAATGTAGTCCCTTCAACAGCTGGAACAACTCTAATGTGGCCACCAAACCACCACAACTTCAGCATTTCCCACACTAGACTGACCACAATCCTCTTGTGGAGGCTGCTCGATAGCATTGGGAGGCAAAATTGTAAGCAGCTCTTCAAATGCATAAGCAAATTTTTCTTCACCAAGGACAGAATGTGGATCCCCATTATTGCTATGTGCATCAGCATGTAAATCAGCATGTGGAACCCCATCCTTGCCCACCTTGCTGCCAACATGTGCATCAGCATGAGAACACAATCCAAAGTGGGAACAACATCGTCTTGGACCTCCAATGGTGCTATGAGAACAATAGGAGTAAGCTACTTCTATTTCACCGCTCCTTTTGGTAATTTTAATGCTCATACTTCCGTTTACTTTCCTCCTTACCTATGGACACATCAAAAAACTGAGGACAATTGATGTTAGGTCCCTATTTCCTTATATCCTCCTGTAAATTATATGGTTTCACCCCATGGCCAAGAGTAAACTCTACCAACCCAATTAGTTTTCTCCTCCTCCTCTTCTTACTTCCTTCTGTAACATCTTCTTTTTATTTTTGCTTCCTTATTTTTAGATTGTTTATGAACTCATGTTCTCTTCCTTACAAAACATTCCACTTCTTCTTCATGTTCTATTTCTTCTTACTTCTTATCCCTTTCTTCTAATTCTACTATAGGAACCCTCTATCTTGTAAAGGTGGGATAGGTGCAACCATCTTAGTTGATTCTCTAGATGGAGGATTATTCCCCCTATTTTTCATTTGGTTCCCTTCTTGTGCAGGTGGGTTTCTCGGCATAATATCTCCTTGAGGCATCAAATTAATAGGGTAGACATGATAAGGATCACGTGGGTTTATTCTAGGATGTGGATAGTTGTACATACTATGGCCACATCCATTGCAATATCAACACACCAACTCTTGTTATTGTCTCCCATGCGCCCTGCCTCCACCTTTCTGCGGTGCATGAGGTCTGGATCCAACTCCTTGGGCCAAATGAATTGTTAATTCTCAAGCTTTCTGAGTAAGCTACTCCAAGGCATCGACATCTTGGGCCAAATGAATTGTTAATTCTCAAGCTTTCTGAGTAAGCTACTCCAAGGCATCGACATCTTGGGGTCATTGTGAAGATTATGGAGGAGATTGTTGAACTTGATGTGAATCTCTGGGTGTAGGTGCTTTAACTCTAGCATGTATCTCTCCAATATTTTGCAAATGCATGTCAGAAGCAAAATCTTCATCTCTTTTACCAAATTTCTACTTCTTATACTTTATTTTCTTTGATTTATATGGGTCTCCAATGATGCTTCTTCGAGATAAGTTCTTGGGCTTATTGATTCCACTTTAGCTTGAGAATAGTATGTAAACCACCAATAAAACAATCCTTTTACGCAACTCAGTAACCTCACCCGGATTAGTGAATAGAGTGAATCTGATTCATCCTTTTCATATTCCTCATATTCTTCCAGTAGCTTCTCTTGATGTAGGGATTGGATTTGGTGCCAAAGCTCTTCAATTGTTTGAGCCTTGATATATTATACCCAAAAAGTCACTTCATATTATGTAAAAATTTTACAATCTTTTGGGTGGAGAGACAAGAGCCATATATGAGCATTCTTTCTCAACATCGTGAAAGCATTTAGATTTTTTTGTCGATGTATCTTCTTATACTTGATTTTCTTTGCTTTATATGGGCCATAAATGTCGGTGCCTTTGGGATAAGTTCTTGGGCTTATTGATTCCACTTTAGCCCTAAGAATAGGATGTAAACCACCAATAAAACAATCCTATTTAAGGAACTCAACAACCTCACCCGTATTAGTGATAGAGTGAAGCTAATTCATCCAAGCCATGCTGAACGTTTCTTCATATTCTTCCACCTTCTCTTGATGTAGGGACTCAATTTTTTGCCAAAGAGCTTCAATGGTTTGAGCATTGATATATATTTTCCCAAAAAATCACCTCTTATTCTGTAAGATTTTCACAAACTTCCGAGTTGAGAGATAAGAACCATGTATGAGCATTCACAACACCATCATGAGCATTCACAACACCATCATGAAAGTGTTTAGTTTTTTGGTCGGTGTATCTTTCCCAAGCATGGCATAAGATATCTCCATATTCTCCAAGAAATCTTCTGCATCTTCATTTTTTCCACCATAAAATAAGGGGTAAACATGGAAAGTAGCCATCTCATGGGCTTGTTGCATACTAAACTAAAGATCGTTTTGAGATGAACAACTCCTTAGTGGGGGCACCAAAATGAAAGCAGCAAAGGGAACCAAGCCTCTATATCATTCTCTACTCCCTCATTGAAAGGCAGCAACCTTGATAAGATGCACACACACTCTCAAAGGAAGACCAAACTCCAATAATTTCCTAGTGCAAAAGACAAGGAAAGGGAAAGGACATCTAGAGAAGAGAGATGAATGTAAAGACTCTAGTTGATGAGCAAAGGATTGAATTAGGCTCTTAGTGTATAGGGATCTCACAATACACACCTAATATTAACCACACTCTTAACCTTCCAAAGGTTACTCAACACATGAACAAAAACTCTCTCTCTCTAGCATAAAAATTTACTTGCTTTAAATAAATGTGTGATGAGATAGTAACAAGGAGAAAATTATTTATGAGCAAAGAAGTACAAAGACATACTTTGAATAAGAAAATCTAAGAGGAGCCTTCTCCTTCTTCCCCACTATCCACCATTCATTCTTTATGAGAAAAGAAGTACAAAGAGATGCTTTGAATAAGAAAATCTAAGAGGAGCCTTCTCCTTCTTCCCCACTATCCACCATTTAGCAACTACAAATATGAATCTCCACCACTTGTGACCAAAGTAATTAGCAAATAGCTTAATGTAGGCATGGATAATGAAAAACCATCAAATTCTCATTAGGCCAATGCCTTAATTTATAGAGTTTACATCCAAGCATCAAATCCCACTGATTTCTCCTTGATTCACTCCACCTCTTTTGCTTGATTATCTCCACCTCTCTCTACTTTTCCCAGAATATCTCCACACTTCCTAAATCTTCTCATGCTACCCTTTATTCTCTCCCAGTAGATTCTTCTTACCTTTTCACACTTTCTTTCATATTTACACATTCTCTTTTACAGCCTCTAACTAGGGGCTTGTTCCCACACACACCCTATTCACTTGTATATTTCAATATAGAGCTTATACATATAAGCTCTATGCATAAGGCTTATGCAAGATTATGCATAATAAGGCTTGCATAGAGTCGTATGCATAAAGGCTATGCATAAACCTTGTGCATAGATTTATGCATAAACCTTATGTAAGCTTTATGCATAGATCTTATACCTAGAGCTTATGCATAAGCTCTATGCATGAGCTTTATGCATAAGCCTTATACATAAGCTCTATGCATAGGCTTCACACAAAGAAGGCTATGCATAGAGCTTACAAGAAGCTTATGCAAGCTCTATGCATAAGCTTCATGCAACCTTGCAAGAAGCCTATTCAAAGAGCTTGTATAGGCTTGCAAGCTCTATGCATAGAGCTTGCAAGAAGGCTATGCATGCTCTATTCAAGAAGCCTTCTCCTCAATTTCTTCATTTGTAACTTTTTCATCCTTATTATAGCAGCACATGTAGGTAGCAGGTAAATCCATAGTGGTACACAACGAGACGACACTTGCGATTGTGAATGGGGCACTTATTGTATGTCTTCTTCTTATCATCTTGCACCTTTAAAACATCCTTGTTTAACTTTTGTCTTAGCATTGTTGAAGGCTCAATATCATTCATGTGCACATACTCGATGCCCAAACACATACTGGACGTTGAAGGCTCAATATCATTCACGTGTACATACTCTAGACGCCTAAACACATGAGTGTACCACTTGAAGTCATATGGGCTGAAATTGTTGCTCTTTCTCCTCAAGATACGAAAGAGCAGAAATGATCATGTCTTTGATGGAGAAATTGAAATTAAATGTGTGAGATTTCAGGATGGCAATGATGCTTTCAACTTTATAAAGGACTCTGAACAACTTTTCATCTAGGATTTCTTGAAGGCCAGCATTAGACTCAACCTCAATCCCCAAAGGTTCCATCTACAAGCCAGGAAATATGTCACGATGACGAAAGTTATGTTTAAGATAATAAAGGATTAGGCAAGATCAGTATAATGTGATAAGCGTTGGAGAACTCTCCCCAAGATCTCTAGTCATGTTGTAGTGATTTGATGAAATATTAGTAAGAAAATAAAATTGCAAAGAAAAATGTGGCAAAATCACTACAATGCGATGTGTGTGGGAGAATTCCCACCGAGCCCTCTCTTCACGTTATAGCGATTTGATGCAATATTTCAAAGGCAATGACAATTGTAAGAAAAATGACTACAAGAGCAACAGTAGGACAAATAACTATAACACGATATGGGTGGGAGAGTTCTCACCGAGTTCCCGCTTTATGCTATAGTAATTTGATCAAATCTTTGTAAGCAAAAAATCAATTTCTTAAAAATCTAAACGCAAAAATCTTTGAAAAAGCTATAAAAGAATGGCAGAAGGACAAATCACTATAACGCGATATCCTTGAGAGAGTTCACACCCACCCCGAAACCTCTTCTCACATTGTAGTGATTTCAAGAAATTTATGTAAGAAAATTACCATTACAGGCAAAATCACTACAACGTGATATGGGTGTACGGTAGTTCTCACCAAGATCCCTCTTCACGTTGCAGTGATTTGATGAAATATTCCTGAGAAATAAATTAAATTCTTAAAAAATCTAAAAGCAAAAATCTTTGATGGAATATTAATAAAATAATTATACAATTTTGGCCGAATTGAAACATGAAAATATTTGAAAACATACCACAAAATTCATTGGGAGAGCAAGAAGCAACCAACGAAGTTGACTGTAGGAGAGCAAGAAGCCACGTGAAGGTCATGACTCAGCGAGAAAAATTACACGAAAGTAGGAAGCAACGAATAATGAATGTGGGTCACCTTTATCCACGAAAACTAACAGTCTGTACACGTGGAAAATATGCATAATGGCAAACCACCACATGCTCTGCGCACGTATGATGACACGCACGTCAAAAAAGGATTGATCATAATCATCCTGTATTTAATGAGTACGGCCCCATGTCGTCCTTCCCACGTGTTGATATGCTCTTCGCACGTGTGTCGTACTCCTCAGTAAATGTGGTACTTGTCCTCAAGTGTCCTTGTCTTTTGCCCGCATTTCATTTTGCCTCCTTTAGTTGCGTGTATTCCTCTACCATGCTTCATCTACACCATCTCTGTGATTTATGAAGCAAGCGTACATCTGTTCAACATTTTTCTTACATGATTCTTTGTTGAGTTCTCAAAAGCAAACACTACTGATGTTAAATGTTATATTCAATCATATATATCATTTTTTACCTATGTTTATTAGATATTGGGTCAAATGAAAGGCAATGTCTAACAAATCACTACAATGCAAAGAATGAATTATGATTTTTTTCTAATGTTGCCATATCGCGCTATAGTGTTTTGGATATACTTTCTTGTCCTATACATTGTTAGGTGTCATCTATGTTATCTATGACTTATTTTCATGACTTACTTTGTGAAATGAAACACTCTATATAAGAAATCACTACAGTGCGCAAGGAGTGTATGACAATTAGGTCTGATGTGCCTATATCGCGTTGTAGTGATTTGAACCTATTTTATCGTCGTAGGTATTGTTAGGTGTATTGTTCATGTGTTATTTTATCAAATGAAAGGGTGTGTTTGAGAAATCACTACAATGCGAGGAGTTGATGTAGATTTTGTTTGATGTATCCATATTGCGTTGTAGTGATTTGAAGCTATTTTGTTATCCAAGTTAACTTTTTCAGTAGTTTTTATATTATTTTGTGTTTTGAAGTGCTAAGCGTGATAAATCACTACAACACAAGGATTGTGTTATGATTATATCTGATAATTGTAGAGATTTGTTGCTATTTTATTGTCCTATGTATTTATTGAGAAACTTATCATGTAACTGATAAAAAACAGAAGCAGGATGTAACACACACAAGAGAAGCAAACCCTAATCCATAATCATCAACCATAAAGAAGGAGAGAAGCCATAGTCACCATCTCTCTCACACACACAAAGGAGAACACAACATAGTGTTATGTCCACACTACAAAGTAAACCTAATGTAATGTCCACACCACACATGACCAGCTGGACGCAGTCATAAACACACCACACGATATCTATCTACCATACTGTCACTCTGTCCAGCACCCATGTGCTATCCTCCAGCTGTATACGAGCTTGATATTTCAACACTCCCCCTCAAGCTCGACATGTCCATCTCTAGGACTCCCAATCGAGTACGGAAATACTCAAACTTATCCTTACCAAGTGCTTTGGTAAAGATATCTGCAACCTGCTCATCTGTCTGCACATATGTCAAATCAACATGCCCATCTAGCACTTTCTCTCTGATGAAGTGATAGTGGACCTCAATATGTTTGGTCCTGGCATGATAAACTGGGTTGCTAGCAAGCTGAATACTACTCATGTTGTCACAATGAATGACAACTCTCATATCACTCTGTATCCTGACATCATCTAGCAACTTCTTCAACCACATAGCCTCACATGCAGCTATGGCTGCTCCACGATACTCTGCCTCTGTGGTAGATAAAGCAACTGTAGGTTGCTTTTTACTGCTCCAACTCACAGCTCCACTACCAAGGCTGAAAACATAGCCACTGGTAGATCTCCTGTCATATGCACTACCGGCCCAATCTGCATCTGTATATCCATAGACATGCATGTCTTTTCCTGCCTCATAGAAAAGACCATAATGCGCGGTAGTTTTGACGTATCTCAGAATCCGTCTCACAGCATCCAAGTGAGGTTTACGAGGACTCTGCATAAACTGACTTACCAAACTAACTGCATAACTGAGATCTGGCCTCGTAATGGTCATGTAGATAAGGCTACCAACCATTTGCCTATACATGGTGATATCATCAAGCTCATCACCCAAATCAGCCCTAAGCTTCATGTTTTGCTCTAATGGTGTCAACATGGGTTTGCATGCTGTCATACCATACTTTGCCAGCATGTCAAGTGCATATTGCCTTTGCACCAACCATATACCCTTGCCTGTTCTAATCACCTCAATGCCAAGAAAGAACCTCAAATCACCAAGGTCTTTCATATCAAACTCTTTGCATAAAGAGGCCTTAACCTCATCAATGCCTTTCCCACAATCACCTGTGATAATCAGATCATCAACATAAATGACTATCATCACGATACCATCATGTGTCTTCTTTACATAAAGTGAAGAGTCTGCATTTCCAACCACAAATCCAATACTGACAAGATATCTGCTGATCTTGTCACTCCAAGCACGAGGTGCTTGTTTCAAACCATAGAGTGCTTTCTTTAACCTGCAAACAAAAGTCGGATATTTTGGATGTACATAACCTTCTGGCTGTTCCATGTACACCTCTTCTTGTAGATCACCATTCAAGAAGGCATTTTTGACATCCATTTGATGTAAAGCCCAACCTTTTTGTGCTGCTAATGCAATGATAGACCTCACTGTAGCCATTTTAGCCACTGGGCTGAAAGTTTCATCATAATCAAGACCATAAGTTTGTGCATATCCTTTAGCGACCAGCCTTGCCTTATGTCTCTCTAGGCTGCCATCTGACTTGCACTTTACCTTATACACCCATTTGCATCCAATTGCATTCTTTGCTTTAGGTAACTCAGCCAATTCCCATGTATCATTTTTGTCCAAAGCATCCATCTCTTCATCCATGGCTTTCTGCCATACATGCTCTCCAATAGCCTCTGAATAGCATGTAGGTTCCACATGCTTTACCATAGATGTCATGTATGCATAATGCATAGCAAAATCTCTATATGTCAATCTTTCCACTGGATATCTGACTCTCTGGGATCTCCGCAATGCATGCGGGTCACTCTGTACACCTGTAACTCGAGCATGTGGTGGCACATATCTGTCCTGCCTAACACCAGGTGTGCGTACAACAGGTATCCCGAGCTCCTCATCCAAACTCTCTGAGCTAGAAGACTCATAACCTGTGATCCCAATTCCTTCAACTTTCTTCTTGCCTTTATCCATAGCACTACTGCCAGTGCTAACACTCTCATGTCTCAGACGTCCTGACCACGGACGGACACTGCTACTACTCTCAGCTTCTGCTGCTGGCCCAGACATAGTAGTAGAACTAGAACTTGCTTGTGAGGGCAAGTTCACAGGCACATTAGCCTCAAGTGTGTCAATGACTCCCTCATCTTTGGCTTTATACCAACTAGCAAGCTCATCGAATACCACATCTCGTGAGATGACTACTTGTCTAGTTTGAGGGTTATAGCATTTGTAAGCCTTTCGATCCTGTGCATATCCAACAAATACACATTTCTCTGCCTTAGGATCCAACTTCCGTCTTCTTTCATCAGGCACATGAACATAAGCTACACATCCAAAGACTTTCAGATGTCCAATATCTGGCCTGTAACCTGTAAGCCGCATCTCAGGCGTGCTTCCATGAATGGCTGCTGTAGGTGATTTGTTCAGGATATACATTGCAGTAGCACATGCTTCTGCCCAATAGTAATCTGGCATGCTCTTTTCATTGAGCATTGCCCTTGCCACTTCACATATGACACGATTCTTTCTCTCAGCCACACCATTCTGCTGAGGTGTATACCTGCATGTCAACTGTCTTCTTATCCCATGCTTCCGCAAGAAATGCTCAAATGCTTTTGAGGTGTATTCACCACCTCCATCTGTTCTCAGGCACTTAATCCAACAGCCATATTGTTTTTCTACAAGAGCTTTGAAATCCATGAATTTTTCCAGCACTTCACTCTTCTCTCTCAAGAAATATATCCATGTCATCCTGCAGAAGTCATCTATAAATGTCACATAGTATAGACTTCCTTTGATAGATGGGTTTTGTGCTGGGCCCCATACATCACTGTGCACTATCTCAAGTGGTCTATTACTCATGTTTCCTTCTCTAGGAAACCTCAACCTTGCCTGCTTCCCAAACTGACAGGCTTCACAAACATGCATATGACCATCATATTTGAATCGAGGCAATCCACTGACAATGCCCCTTGTTTGCATGTTCTTTAATCTCTGTATATTGACATGTCCAATCCTCTTGTGCCACATGTCAATGTCCTACACAATCCCATTGCTCTTTGAAAACATGGCTGAGCTCAATTCTGGTATGCCTGCATCCAATTTGAACAACCTTCCTTCCTTCTTGCCCTTGGCAACCAATCTACAGCCATGCTTAAAATCTTCCACAAAATAGCCTTTCTCATTGAATCTGACTTGTAGTCCCTGCTCAACCATCTGTCCTACTGATGCCAAACTCTTTGTGATGGATGGTACATATAACACTTCTGACATATTTTTCACATTTCCATCATGCATCTTCAAAGGCACACTGCCAACATGTGTTATAAGATGCTGAGTATCATCTCCTGTGACCACATAACCATTTGTATCCAATGGTTGCATCTTCTCAAACCACTCACCATGACATGTCATGTGGTTTGAGGCACCTGAATCCATATACCATGACTCATCTCGAGCATTCTGAGAATCCATTGTCCCCATAACATGCTTCATTGCAAAAAGATGGTTTGAACTCCCATCATTGTTACTGGTAGATGCATAATTTCCATGTTGTGGTCTTCCATTCCTCGCATCATTCTGCTTTTTGTAACAATCTTTTGCCAAATGTCCAAGTTTGCCACAATAGTAACATTCAATCCCATTCAAATTTTGTTGAGGACCTTGCCATCGTCCTCTACCACGAGCACCTGCTCCAAATCTCCCCCTATGGGATTGAAATCCACGTCCTCCACGTGATCCAAATGATAACTGTGAATTCTAAAAATTCTGATTTGATTGTGGTTGAGTAGACCTGTCATTCCAACCACGTCCTCCACGGCCTCGAGGGGTAAATCTCCCCCTGCCTCGAAAGCCTCTAGATGAGTAAAAAGCCTGATTCCTTGCATGTTCATCATTGCCTGACGAGGATGCACCGGTAACACTCAGACCACCAAGGCCTTCCACAATGAGCAATGACACAAGCTCATTAAAGTCTGGCATTCCTCCCAACCTTACTGAGATTGAAGTATCAAAAGATTTGTATTCTTTGCCTAAACCACGCAAAGTGAGAGCAACCAAATCATCATCATCCATTGGGGCATGGATTGATGACAAGGAATCTGCATAACCCTTGATTTCCTGAACATACTCATGTATACTCCGATTCCTTCGTGTTACACTGTGAATCTGTTGCTTTAGTTGTATCTTCCTTGCACCAGTGTCTGTCTCATACATACGGCACAATATACCCCATGCTTCTTTCGGTGTATCTGCATCTTGGATGTGAATAAGCAAGGCATCTGTTACACATATTGAAAAATAATGCAACACCTTCGAAGACCGCTCTACCCATTGCTTGTGAGCCAGTAACTGAGCATTATTTGGTTGAGGAGGTAAGTATGGCTCCGGATCTTCCTCCGAGACAAGACTCCATAAACCTTTGCCTTTCAAAAAACTCTTCATTCGAAACTTCCACACTTGAAAGTTAGTGCGATCAAGCTTCTCGCCAACAATCTGTATTGGACCATCTCCCATTGTTGCAAAAAAAATAGAGTAGATGTACCCTTTCGATTACAATGTACGAAGTACCTGTAATGCTCCAAATCTCTCCAAATCACATCAAATGCTTGCAAATTGTGTGCATTAACATCCCACAATGATTCACCAACAATGTACACTCGATCAAAGTTGAAATCAAATGAAACTCCTTCACAAAAAAATTTCTGGTTTTTTTCTCGCCAGTAAATTCTCGCCAGGAACCAGTCAAGATTATGCTCTAAATCCTTCAAATCTTGTCCAAATTCAATGATTCAACTTGCATTAGCTTCCCAACACATTGCTCCAACATATCCTAGAAGGGTTTGATCCAATTCTTCGAGGGGTATGAGAACCACCAATTTTTGTAACCTCTGGTTTTGAGTTTTTCTGCACCTGTCAGGTACCACCTCTCACTAAAATTGCTCTATCTCCTTCAAATCTTCTCCAAATCCAAAACTTTTTGATTCAAAAGTTTAGCAACTCATAGGAATTTACTTGTACCAAAGGAATTAGGCCAATTTGATATACACAAAGATTAATGCCTTGATTAAAAATGCTCTATTTCTGGACAGAATTTCTGCAAACCTGCACACCTCTGATAAATCACTTCAATGAGCTCCAAATACATGAAATGAGCTGCAACCAATCATCATAAGGCCTTAGAAATGTCTTTGCTAAACTCTCCAAGCTTTAAAGCATTCAATTTGGTGTCCAAATGAGTGAATTAGGATGAAATCTTTGAAAACTGTCCAGAATTCTGCATCTTCATGCACCGCCTGCTCCAGAGGGCTGTAGAGAGAGGGGAAATCACAATTGAATAGATAGGCCTCTTAGCAATGACCTAATCTACCTTGGGTATGAAGGGTTTAGCTCAATTTTGCCTCTAGCTCCTGCAATTAATCCTCCACGGGGGGTATGTTTTCTGTTTTTGTGAAAAACCAGAAATTTTTGCATAAACTCACTTTCACTTGATTTTGCTCAAATCTGTATGCATCAATCTGCTTCAAGATCCTGTATGTTGTTTGTGTCCACTTTGTTAATACATTTGCAAGCCCGAATACATGTGCCTTTGTGTATACATTTGCCAAGAGTATACATTCACTTCAAGCTTTCCATGGAAGCTTTGAGAAAAAACCAGAATTTTTCACTTGCTCTATGCACTTCAATCTTCACTGAACTTGCTCTTTGATACCTGCAATCCGCAGAGGGGGTCTTGCTACACTCACCAATGGTCCTTAGCTCTCAGATCTGATGCCGGTGTGTGCTCCACAGCTTTCTTTTGCTCCACAGCTTCAATGGCTTCCTTCACAGCTTTTTCTTCTTCTTCCCTCTTCTCTCACTCACTCACACAACACAGCTAATGAGCTCTTGGCTCTGATACCATGATAAAAAACAGAAGCAGGATGTAACACACACAAGAGAAGCAAACCCTAATCCATAATCATCAACCATAAAGAAGGAGAGAAGCCATAGTCACCATCTCTCTCACACACACAAAGGAGAACACAACATAGTGTTATGTCCACACTACAAAGTAAACCTAATGTAATGTCCACACCACACATGACCAGCTGGACGCAGTCATAAACACACCACACGATATCTATCTACCATACTGTCACTCTGTCCAGCACCCATGTGCTATCCTCCAGCTGTATACGAGCTTGATATTTCAACAGTAACATTATGATTATTTTCAGATGCGGCCGCAAGGCTCTCATCTACAAATGATTCTAAATTAGGTAAAGAAGCTATTTCAAGAAAGAAAATGTCTGCATTGTGTGCGTGCTCGATGAGGAGATGTAGATATGACCAACATAGATCAGTTGTCCTTGAACTAAGGAAGGTGGAGAAACATATGCATTGCGCGGTTCCAAAGTTGCCATTCCAGCACGTAGTCCGATCGACATGCGAAGATTTTGGCATTAATATGCGCGTTGGTAGGCCTCTGTACTAGGATGTTTGTAAGAGGCTGTGGAAGAATGGCTTGTCGAGTTTTTTTTGGAGTGGGAGGTCAAGGGAACTATGATAAATGTAAGATTGCTAAGAAAGAAGAAGTCCTACTTGGCCGTCTAGTTTCAGTAAAAGGTATATTGCTAGGTTTATTCATTTTCTTTCCCAATTTTTGCATCCTTTATAGTTCTTAGCCAACCAAATAACGTTTGTTTGGGATGAGTATGATGCATATTTTGGTGGAGTAAAGAAGGTTTTAAGCATTCTTCCTATTTTGATGCCACTTGGTTGGGACCAGCAATTTTATGTGAATCCAAGCATTGGAAAAGATGCTATTGGTACCATTCTATTTACACAAGGATTCCCTTTTGCAACCTATTTACTTTGTAAGTAGGGTTATGACTACTGGAGATCAAAAGAGTTATTCTGAGATAGAGTAGCTTGTTTTAGCCTTAATGTCTGCGTAAGGAAATTTTGTGCATATTTTGCTTAAAAGACCTTTTATTGTGATCACCGGCGGAGAAACTTTTTCTAGTGGTTGTTTACCATATGACAACATCACATACAATTGCTA
Organism: Cibotium barometz; assembly: GCF_041138505.1. Lineage (NCBI taxonomy): Eukaryota > Viridiplantae > Streptophyta > Polypodiopsida > Cyatheales > Cibotiaceae > Cibotium > Cibotium barometz. The sequence goes on from NC_141066.1 coordinate 27,931,290, forward strand.
AATGGATATTGGAGTTGCGGGAGTTTAACTATACTTTTAAAGTGGAAGATAGGAACAAGGCCACACTTGCAATCATATTGACTCATAGAGTATATGAGAAGCAACTAAAGATTGAAGAATCGTTTAAAGAAGTACAACCTTTGAAACCTTTGGAGAATGCTTATTTAATGCTCTTTGGTGTTGCATATAGAAGACAAATGGGGAAGCTAGTGGTGGGCTAATCTTGTATGATCCACATGGTCAAATTGTGTTCAAAGGGAAAGTTGTTTTAGAAGATGTAGAAACAAACAATGAGGCTGAGTATACAGTTCTTGAGGAAGGATTAATGAGATGCAAACAAGCGGGAGTTGATAGGTTAATCATTAAAGGAATTTATCACCGTTGTGTATGTGAGGATGAAATTCCTACTATTTTCAAAGCTTTACATGATGAACTGTGTGGTGGACATTTTGTTGGAGAGCTAACGGTTGGCAAAATGAAGATGAGGAATATCCTTCAATACTAGTTAAGAGCACGAGGAGTTGATCCAATCCAATCACTTTTGCTATGCAGTTACAAGAGCAACACATATTTAAAATGTGGAATGTCATTCTCTTTTATTTGGAAAGAGAATTTAGTCTTAAATATTCCAATTTTGGCTAGAATATGACTCTCTCACTCTGTCTCTCTCTAATTGCCCTTGGGATGACATGTACCCACCTGGGTTCAAGTCTCTCCGTTGATTGGTCTCTCTAGATCAATAAGTCAACGTTAAGCAACTCTCGTCTCATCTCGTCTCTCTCTCTCTCTCTCTCTCGGAGAGGTGGAGAAAATCAAGCAGAGGTGGAGTGAATCAAGGAGAAATCAGTGGGATTGGATGCTTGGATGTAAACTCTATAAATTGAAGCATTGGCCTAATGAGAATTTGTTGGTTTTTGATTATCCATGCCTACATGAAGCTATCAGTTAATTGCTCTAATCACATGTTAATTATCATCTAATCTCTTTGTTAATGATGTTGATTCTAGCATTTGATCCACCATAGCTCATCACATTGCTGCAAATTTAATAGAGAGTAGGTTGAAAGTTATGTTGGCAAATTTAATAGAGAGTAGGTTGAAAGCTATGTTGGCAAATGACTTGGAGCACCGAGAATTATAGGAGTTCTTGGACATGCTATACAAGTATCATTTTTTTTTTGTTTCTGATTACACACAGATTAGAGGAGTAGATTCCATAGAACATCACATTGACTTGAAGGAGAATGCCAAATGAGCAGCTCAAAAATTACAACGGTTCGGAGTGGTACAACATGATGCTTTGCTTAAAGAGGCGACCAAGTTACTAAAAGCGAGATTTATATGCTCTGTTAAAAATTTTGAGTGGGTCTCTCCTATGGTGGTTACTCCTAAAAAGAATGGCAAATGGCGGGTATGCGTGGATTATAAACCACTCAATATATTAACAAAGAGGGATCATTTTCCTCTACCCTTTTAAGATGAAATTCTTAATGAGGTGAGCGTTATACAGTGTGTGATGGTTGTTCAGGTTACTTTTAGATATGGATTACAAGAGAAGGTTGGAAGAAGACTGCATTCATCACCCCATGGGGATGTTTTACCTATCGTGTGATGCCATTCGGATTGACAAATGAGCCTTCAACCTTTCAAAGGTATATGAATTATGTCTTTAGTCATTCTTTGGGAAATCTATCAGGGTGTACATAAATGATTTTTGTATTTATAGCCCTCATATTTCACGTTATTTGATGGACGTGGAAGAAGGTTTGCAACAGTTGGATAGCTTGGGAGGTCAAGGGAACTATGATAAATGTAAGATTGCTAAGAAAGAAGTAGTCCTACTTGGCCGTCTAGTTTCAGGAAAAGGTATATTGCTAGGTTTATTCATTTTCTTTCCCAATTTCTACATCCTTTATAGTTCTTAGCCAACCAAATAACTTTTGTTTGGGATGAGGAGTATGATGCATATTTTGGTGGAGTAAAGAAGGTTTTAAGCATTCTTCCTATTTTGATGCCACTTGATTGGGACCAGCAATTTTATGTGAATCCAAGCATTGGAAAAGATGCTATTGGTACCATTCTATTTACACAAGGATTCCCTTTTGCAACCTAGGGTTATGACTACTGGAGATCAAAAGAGTTATTTTGAGATAGAGTAGTTTGTTTTAGCCTTAATGTTTGCGTAAGGAAATTTCGGGGAAACTTATTTTAATAAGAAGAGATATTTTTACATCCAAAAGTATTCAAAATCTAAATGGCCTCTCTCTAAAAATTTTCTCTCTCTAGGCCAAAACAGGTAAAAACAAGATCTTTTATATTTTGGAAGAGGGATTTGATTACAGGGAAAGATGCTAGACATCTTGAGAGGCTAGGGAGGAATATTACATTCTCTCCCACTTGAAAAACGCGAGATGTCCTCATCTCGCAAAAACTGGGGATAATCTCGCAACAGTTTGGCTTCTTTCTCCTAGGTGGCATCTTCAAAAGGATAGAACTTCCATTTGACCAATAATTCTCTTAGAATTCTGTTCGTGAGAACCTTTTCTCGAACATCAAGGATTTCTTCAGGTTGGAGCTTCATCTGCCCTTGGGTTGAAGAAGTTAAGATTTCATCATCAAGCACATGATTCGGGCTTGGTATATACTTTTTAAGAAGGTTGACATGAAATACATTATGTACTTTGAGATGAGGAGGTAGAAAAAGCTCATAGGCTAAGTCACATACTTTCTTTGTAATCAGATATGGCCCACAATATCTGGGGGATAACTTCTTGTACTTCCCAAGAGATAGAGAACTTCTTTTGGGGCGTACTCGAATGAAGACCATATCTGCTTCTTCGAATTCTTTGTCTGTCCTCTTCTTATCTGCATACTGCTTCTGTCTATCTTGGGCAACTTTTATATCTTTGCGAATTGCGTGCATCTGCTGCTCCATGTCGTCAAGCATCTTTCTGGACATCTCGACCCTAATCAATAGGTCGACGGACCAGGTTAATGGAGTTAAGCAATCTTGTCCATACAAAGCTTTGAAAGGGCTCATCCCAATACTTCGATAAGAAGCATTATAGGTGAACTCGACTAGGTGGAGATAGCTTAGCCACTTCTTGGGTTCCTTGCCCAGCATGACCGAAGTATATCTTCTATTACTTGGTTTACCCTTTCTGTTTGACCATCGGTCTCAGGGTGGTAAGCTATGCTGAGATCCAAGAAAGTTTCTACTGCTTCAAAAAATGCAGTCTAGAATCTTGACGTGAATTTGGGATCTCGATCACTTACTATTCTTCTGGGTAGGCCATGCAATCTGAAGAACACTCTGGCCACATCCGCTGCGGAGTGTAGGTTTCTTTTACTAGAATAGATGGGCAACTTTGGTTAGTTTATCAACTACCACGAAGATGGAGTTGTAACCTGATTGCACTGAAGGTAATCCAGTAATAAAATCCATACTGATGCATTCCCACTTTATCTGGGGGGTGTTTAATGGATGTAACTTTCCAGGCATTTTTACTCTCTCGGCCTTGACTTTCTGACAAGTCAGACATTGACGTACATGATTAAGTACATCCTTTTTAAGACCAGGCCAAAAGAAGCTTTTCTTCATAGACATGTAGGTTTTGATGAAACCTGGATGTCCTATAATAAGGCTGTCATGGGCTTCATTCAGAACTTGACCCTTAGTTCCCTCATCATTGGGAATGCATAGCTTGTGATAATAATACATAATTCCATCATCTAGGCTGTACCCTTGAACTCGGTTCAACTTTTGTGGAGTTTTGCTTTCCGGCATAAGTAGGGTAGCAATAGGGCCAAAGAATCTATCTTGCATGATCTCTCTTGCTTCAATAATCAAAGGATTTGACACTACAGTAATTGCAAGCAAGGAGGCTTTTCTGCTGAGGGCATTTGCTACCACATTTTCTTTGCCTGGGCAGTACTTGATTTCAAAATCAAATTCCTATAGGGTCTGCAACCACTCCTGGCGCATGTTGAGATCCTTCTGAGTGAAGATCCACTTTAAGCTCTGATGATCTGTCAATCAAAATGAATCTTTGACCCAGTAGGTAATGTCTCCACAACTTTAGGGCATATACTATTGAAAGTAGTTCTAGGTCATGGATAGCATAATTTCTCTCATGCGTTCTGAGTTTTCAGGATTCATAGGCCACTGCATGACCTTCCTGCATGAGTGCACCTCCCACGGCAAAACCACTGGCATCAATTACTACCTCAAAGGGTAGAGAGAAATTTGGTAGCTTTAGAACAGGATTGGTTACCAAGGATTGGTAGCTTTAGAACAGGATTGGTTACCAAGGCGGTCTTCAGCTTATCAAAAGCACTCTGGCACCTGGCAGACCATTGAAATTGGATATTCTTCTTCAGAATATTAGTCAAGGGGTTCCAAGAATCCTCTGACTTCTTTCACTATCTTTGGTTCAGGCCAATTTATGACTTCTTGGACTTTCACGGAGTTTGGAGAAATTCCATCTTTGGATACCAGAAAGCCCAATTATTAAACATGGTCGGCAGAGAAAGTGCATTTGCTCTTTTTTTCAAAGAGTTGGTGCTTCCTTAGAATCTCAAGATCTTTTCTGACATGAGCTTCATGGTCACCTCCATTCTTTGAGAAATCAAAATATCATCAAAGAAAACAAGAAAGAAATCATCCAAGTATTCTCTGAGAAGGTCCTGCATGAAGCGATTGAATGTAGCTGGGGCATTTGTCAATTTAAACGGCATGATAGTTAATTCATAATGCCCTTACCGAGTATTCATGGCTGTCTTCGGGATATCTTGCTCATTAATCCTAATCTGATAATACCTTGATTTGAGATCTATCTTTGTGAAGATCTGGGCTCCACTTAGCCTGTCCAGAAGCTCATCAATTCTGGGGATAGGATACTTATTTTTACTATCAGTTGGATTGAGACCTCTATAGTCCACACAGAGTCTTAGTGTTCCATCTTTCTTTTTCTGAAAGAGAACTGGCGCACCCCAAGGTAAAACAGTGGGTCTTACAAACCCTTGTTCTAAGAGTTGTCTAAGTTCTTCCTTGAGTTTGGTGGCATTTTGTACATGTGCAAGGCTACTGGCTGAGCTCTGGGGATCAAATCTATGACATGATCTACTTCCCGAATTGGGGGAATCTCTGTTAATTCTGTTGGGAATAAACCATCATATTCACTTAACCATTCAGGTTCTTTAGCTTTTAACCATTCAAGTTCTTTAGCTTTTAACCATTCAGGTTCTTTAGCTTTTAACTTTGAGTCTACCAGATTCATTTTGACAAGATAAATACGCTGCTTCTTTCTAAGTCCTTTTAGTAACTCAGAAGCTTTTAGATTGACAGTGAATGTCAGCTTGATTTTTGTGGAGCCAATCCATTCCAAGGATCCCGTCAAAAACTCCCAAAGGTATAACTCTGAACTGACAGTCAGTTGAATTCCCATCTAGATTGAACTGAATACGATCAGTGTGAGATCCCTGCTCCCACCGAACAATGGATTCGGGGTACTAGCAGCGGAAGTAGCACTTCTCGCGCGGGACAGGGGTCCCGCACTCGGGGCCTCGCCCACGGATATCCGGACAAGAGACTAATCCGTCGGTTTTTCCAAAACCGAACCCGAAAAAATGTCCTTCACTCGGAAAGCACGGGCGATTCCACCAGGATAACTTTTTACTCTAACGTAGTCAAGACCATTATTGATCAAGCTGATCCGCCGACTGCACCTATAAAGATACTCGGTCAGATCAAGGAAGAAACTTGCACTTGGATCATTGGGATCAATGCTTTTTTTCCCATTAAGAGGCACAGCCGTTGATTCCTATCCATAGAACAATTACTATCCGGGATTTACTTTATCTATCGTAAAGAGAAATTGAGTCTCGATTTACGGATCCATCAGTCCAGCCTAACCCCATCCGATCCCATGGGTTAGTAGCCAACTGCCCAACCACTGTAGTGATGGGATCCGATTTGGAATTTGGTTAGGATTTGTCCCGGGTACCAAGGAAAAGAGTTCCAAGGCCCCCGAAGTTCATGCAAATATAAAACTAGCCACACCACTTACACACCCAATATGAAATTGCCTTTTTCTTAGCATCAGCTAACTTTAAAACAATACTTTATTGAAATCATAGTACCACTGATCACAATCTTCCAATTTATCCGGTTGATCCATAATTTTCCATCATTCCTTCATCAGAGTATCTATGGCATCATTGGCAACTAGAACGCTCACCACCTGTCCACTTCAATAGTTCCTAGCCCATAATACTCGGCAATATAATCACTTATAAAAATCAAGATGGACTCTCGTTGAAGATCAGCAAGATCAACCAACAGATCCATAAAAAGAGCCATGGACTCATCCATTGAAGACCAGCAAGGTCAATCAATCAGATCCATGCCCGGTTTCAAAAAAGAACTCTTACTCCTTGTTCCAATATCTTCCTCGACGCACGTGTGGGCACCTAGGCGACCCAGAGCCCGAGCACCGTATGGTCAGCACCCTCTAGGATCCTTCTTCGCAGGTGACCTAGCGCTTCACTCTTAGGCCGCTTCCTTGGTCCCTCATCCACCATACCGGAAGGTCACCATTTTAATCGAACCGAGGCTGGTCAAGACCTCGGTCGACCTTGCTACGCGAGACGTCCTCCATTGACCCAGTTGCAACTTTATCAGTTAGGTCTCCACGACCTTAATCACAAGACGGTCAAAATGCTTCCCCAGCATTCTTGACATAAAACAGCCATTTACAAACAGCATTTACAAACAGTTTACAAATACAATTTCTATATTAACTCTCATTTTTTCACATTATCTCCCATTAATCCACATTACTTATTCCACATTTCATTTATATGTGTACTCATCCAATCACATCATTTTCCATCTCTTCACTTCAGATTCCTTCACATCACATATCATATATTCACATCGATATCCACATCCATACATCTACATCCACATCCACATCTACATGCTTACCTCCATTTTCACATCCTCATTTATACATCCACATCCCATATCCACATTCATACATACACATCCATATCCACATCCATACATCCACATCCACATGCATACATCCACTATCACGTCCTCATACATCCACATCCACATTCCCATTCACATACATACATCCACATCCACATTCCACATTCATATCTATACATCCACATCTACATCCACATCCACATCCACATTCCCATTCACATCTATACATCCACATCTACATCCACATACATACATACATCCACATCCACATTCCACATTCACATCTATACAGCCACATCTACATCCACATTCACATCTATGCATATACATCTTCATGCATACATCCATTTTCACATTCATACATCCACATCCACATGCATACATCCACTATCACGTCCTCATTCATACATCCACATCCACATACATACATACATCCACATCCACATACATACATACATCCACATCCACATTTTCATTCACATCTATACATCCACATCTACATCCACATACATACATACATCCACATCCACATTCCACATTCACATCTATACATCCACATCTACATCCACATTCACATACATCCACATCCACATTCCCAGTCATCTCTATACATCCACATACATACATACATCCACATCCACATTCCACATTCACATCTATACAGCCGCATCCACATTCCACATTCACATACATACATCCGCATCTACATCCACATTCACATCTATGCATATACATCTTCATGCATACATCCATTTTCACATTCATACATCCACACTCCCATCTCCACATCCACACATCCACATACATACATCCATTTCCACATTCCCATTCATATAATCCCATATGCCTTCACATCTAATCTTTTACATCACATCCATTCTCGCCCTATCACAACCCATATAAATCTTACGCATCTTATCACCTCCTAACTTATTTCGTAAGCATCTTATCACCTCTTATCACATCCTATCACATCTCATATGTATTTATAGAATACAAGAGAATTCTTATATTTGATATAAGATTTCTTTACACATTAATTTATGCATAAATTCTATTTAAGGAGATTAATACTTTCGAAGTAAAAATCAATCTTTTATGCATTTTCCTATACATAAATTCATTTTAAATGACAATGACACTTTTGAATTAAATTTCAATGTTTTATGCATTTTCCCATGCATAAAAATTCAATTTAGATGAGAATGACACTTTTGAATTAAAAATCAATCTTTTATGCATCTTCTTATGCATAAATTCAATTTGGTAGGAATTACACTTTTAGAATAAAAGAATTTCTCTTATGCATCTAAGTTATGCATAAGAATCCATTTATGATGAAAAAACACACTTTTAGTATAAAAAGAATATCTTTTATGCATACCTCTATGCATGAAATCCAATATGATAAAAGTAACACTTTTACAATAAAATAATCAACTTTTATGCATACCTCTATGCATGAAATTCAAATATGATAAAAGTAACACTTTTATAATAAAATAATCATCTTTTATGCATACCTCTATGCATGAAATTCAATTATAATAAAAGTCACACTTTTATAATAAAATAATAATCTTTTATGCATACCTCTATGTATAAAATTCAATTATGCTAAAAGTAACACTTTTATAATAAAATAATCATCTTTTATGCATACCTCTATGCATGAAATTCAATTATGCTAAAAGTAATACTTTTATAATAAAATAATCATCTTTTATGCATATCTCTATGCATGAAATTCAAATATGTTAAAAGTAACACTTTTACATTAAAATAATAATCTTTTATGCATACCTCTATGCATGAATTCTAATTATGATAAAAGTAACACTTTTATGTTAAAATAATAATCTTTTATGTATACCTCTATGCATGAAAATCAATTATGCATAATATAAAAATCAATTTCTCTATGATTACAATGAATATCTTCAATTAATCTAGGATGATAATTCCTAGAATATGGTAGGAAGTCCTCTTTTCATGCTTTGAATGAAATTATTTTATGCGTAATTTTTATAAAAATTTTACCATAGCTTCGCTACTATGACTGATAAATCTCAATTTATTTTGAAGGATAAATCTTATCATTAAGAGAATGATTAGAATGATCCCTAATTGGATCATTGACCCAATAATGGATTGAATCATCAATATTCATGAAATACATAAACTAAAAGCATAGAAAAAAGTTATTAATTTGACCTCAAGCATAGATTAATCTTGGATTAAGAAAAAGCTTTATGAAAAGCTTCATTTGGATTGAGAATGGGTCATGAGTATGACCATTTCTTGAGTGAGAGAGAGAAATTACATAAAAACCATTAGAATTAAGCATAAATGAAAATTTATGTAATTCTTAACTATCATTAATCAATTAACTTCAATAGTATTCATCAAATTATGTAACTCTTCACTACCATTCATCAATTAACTTTAATAGCATTCAAAAACCATTCCAATTAAGCTTCTCAAGCTTGAGAGGGGTTGAGAAGAGAGAAACATTGAGAAATTATAGAAAATGATCAAAATTCACTAATTACCTTACAAATTGCTTGATTCTTTATTCACGGTAGACGCCCCCAACCAATCAATTGGTTAAGTATGTTGATGGAGCCACCAATGGGGATTGAAGAAAGAGGGAAGCTCCAAAAACTAGTAAATTATTAATGAATTCACAGTTCTTGGCTTAGGTGGAGTAGAGTAATGATGCATAAATACTATATATTTTTCAACAAGGGGGAGGCTTCTATTTATAGGAAAAATTGAGCTCTTAACCAAACAAACTGATTCTAGAATTTTCTAAATCAGTTTGGTCAATATTTGACCATTTTTAGGTCAGTTAGGCTAACTTTTTGGAACTAGACTTGAATGAGGAGAGAGGAGAGATGAAATATCTCAATTTTTATGAGTTTAAAACTCATTCAAGCATGTGAAATATGCACCTCCTTTAAAGAACTCCCCTTCCTTACATATGTGTCAAAATGGAATCATTATATCCAAAATATCTCATAGTTTTTTTACTAATAAACCTTGTACATTTTCAACTCTTCATCTTATGTGAAATATGCACCTCCTTTAAAGAACTCCCCTTCCTTACATATGTGTCAAAATGAAATCATTATACCCAAAATATCTCATATTTTTAATATTGTTCATAGTTTTTTACTAATAAACCTTGTACATTTTCAACTCTTCATCTTATGTGAGCATTTACTCATTTTTGGGTATCTTCTTTTATAAATTGGATTTATCTCCTGCCTACACATGGATTGATGCTATTGGCCCATAGGAACCTTAATTGGACCATAATCCAAAAATTTCTAAAAATCTAGACCTTAGGCTAAGGTCCTTTATACCCATTTCCAATTAATTCTAATTGCACATTGGAAAGTTCTTTTTGAATTTCTGTTTCAAGGGAACTTATTTTAATAAGATGAGTTATTTTTCTATCCAAAAATATTCATAATCTGAATATTCTCTCTCTAGAATATTTTCTCTCTCTATGCCAAAACAGACAAAGACAAGATCTCTTGTATTTCAGAAAAGGGAATTGATTACAGGGGAAGATGCTGGACATTTTGAGAGGCTGGGGAGGAATCTTACATTCTCTCCCACTTGAAAAAACGCGAGATGCCCTCATCTCGCAAACTGGGGATAATTTCGCAAGATGCACAAGTATGAGACTGAGAGAAAATTTTTAATTAAGATTAACCACAAAAAAAAAAGTCTCAAAGAGAGTAAGATTCGAGATAAGAACAAGATTCATTCTTGAAACATATACAGTAACTCTTTACACTTCCATAAGCCCGTCTATCATATGATCACAAAAGCAGCACTCGCAAGCTGAGCACGTATAAGGTAACTCATCTATGGGAATAATTCTGTTGGTTATTGCCGCACCTATCTCAGTGGTATGAGGTGATCTAACAAAAGGACCTCTGAGAGGCAAGCCAAAAACGGGGTAAAGGCATATCTTCTGATGAGGAAGAAAACACGCCAGTAAGAAGACCCGCTCAGAAAACCCAAGATGTCGTGATCTCATGACGCAGTAGTATCGAGGACCCAAACCCAAGGCTTCGATAACCATGGCCAAGCGGACATTGTTACGAAAGTGCTGCTGACCCCACGGTGTTACCCTAGTTATGTCCTGATAGGTCCGCCATTTGGTCTGAGCTACAGAAGTTCCCAAGTGAGGAAAAAGTGAGCGCTCATACTGTTCTATAAAATATTTCTTCACAGACTCGCTTGCATCTTGAAGGTGAGAAATCATCATGGATAAAACTAATTCTTGTTGCCAAGCCATGAAGGAGATTAAGAAGAAGGGAGATCAATGGAAGTAAGATTACTGTGAGCGACAGGTAAAAGTTACGACTTATATAAAGGAAGGAGCTAGCGTAACTTAGAAGCCAACGGTATCTTGTCACTGAAGTTTTACCGTCTTTCCATGATTTGGGTTTAGCACATATTTCTATGAAATACATTAAGAACTTTGAGATGAGGAGGTAAAAGAAGCTTGTAGGCTAAGTCACCTACTTTCATTGAATTCAGATATAAGGCTCACAATATCTGGGGGATAACTTCTTATACTTCCCAAGAGTTAAAGGAATTCTTTTGGGCCGTACTCGAATGAAAAGCAAAACCTTGGTATCCAAAACACCGATTTTCACTTCTGAACTCATTGTTCTGAATCCTTAAAACAGGCGTGACTCCTGAGAAGTATTCTAGGGAAAGGGCCTTCCTTTTTTAAACAGAATCTTTCTCTTATTTTAGAGAGGAAAAATTATAAGATCAAAAAGGGATATTCTTACTCCTGTATACCTCGAAGGCTGGAGGAGAGATCTTACATTCTACCCCACTTAAAAAGTGCGAGATGTCTTTATCTCGCAAAGTAGAGGACAACTCTTTTTCTTAAGATCCAATTTATTCTGGGGTTCCTTATATTCTGGTCAACCCAACAGAATATAGGGATAATTATCCCTTAAATAGAACTCATCATTACATAACAATTTCATTCAATTGATATCATTCATATCTTTAATACGATAATGGTCCATTAGACCGAAAAAATTTCCTTTTGAACATTCCTCCACGGGAATTTTAGTTAAGCAAGTTCTTAATTTGTCATCACTTAACTTGATCTACCGTCTCAAGTATTAACAGTAGCAATTTGACAGTACAATCCACTAATCTCATAGTGATTTGCTGAAATCATTATCATTATTTATCATTACAGGGACTCGTCCCAATCATCCACATTGTGGTTTCGCTCAGCTTATTACATTTCAATCAATTTTCAGGGATCATCATTTTTCAATCAGAATCCAAATCAATTTATCAGTTCCCAAACAGAATTAAAAATCATATCAACCACATTCGAATTCATCAACTGGATAGCATTAATGCTTATAATTTCAAGTCTTAGATTTACTCGTATATACTGCCGGTAAAGAGCTGCAGTTATACCCTCGGTATATACGGATAGTCATGATACTCGAACTATAAGGTAAATACCATCATGTCTAGGCCTCAAGCAAGTCAGGGTTCTATACAATTGCGGTACTTCCAATTGAAGACCCAATTAATAATTTACGAATTTCAATTTGAATAACAATTTGTATGAATTATGTCACACAATTACAACCTTTTTGGTTCTTGATAAATTTTTGATATATTTGGCTTCTCGGTTGATCCTCATTAACCAAAAAGCTCTGATACCAACTGTGAGATTGGTAAGTAGAATAGTCATTAATATATTGGGAAGCACAAATGTTAGTGCTCGGGGGGGTCACTATACGTAAATCCTCTATATCACGTGCATTCAAGGCCTATTTAAAAAGTCCCTTATCTGTGAATTTTTTAGTGAATATAATGTATCCTTTCCTATTCAAATCTATAAATTTTTTTTAAAATACAATAAATAAATCCCCTCTGTAAATATATTTCTATAAGTTTAAAATATTTAAAATGTCCTTCTGTTGAACCCACGTGATACTTACATATTTATACGAGTGACCCCCCCGAGTGTTAGTGCATGCACAAGCAATAATTTTGGATGCAAAATTGAATAATCATATACCAATAGTTGGTATTATGGCCTAAATGTAGTGCACATTGTCAGTAATATACATAAAGAAGTAACTAATATGAGTTGTGTCAAATTAAAAAGTAGATTTGAAAAGAGTAGATTTATCCATATAATGAAAAGTAAAGGTCGTGAAAATAGAATAGCAAGATATGAATCTTATTTTATATGGCATTAATATTAGAATAGCCTCAACACCTTGAAATATCTATGTAGACATAGGAACTCTTTTAGCAAAGCAATAAATGATGCAAAATGAGTAATCCTATGTAACTAACTTATTGCTTCCCATGTTGTCTTATAAAAAAATATATCAATAAATTAATATTATAATAATATAATATTTTAATATTTATTATTTAATATAATATTTAATAATATAACTTATTATCATAATATAAAATAATATTGTATTATAATAGTATATTTTGAAATGTAATAATATTGTAATACTGTTCACTATAGTGGTGGATTTCTTGGAAACTCTAAATGACATTTGAAGCACTAGTTTCTATGGGCAATGCTCCCTAATGGGGGTCTGGGGGCAACATCCCCAGCCGGGGGTCCGGAGGGCAGCGCTCCCCGGTGGGGGTCTGGGGGCAATGCCTCCAGTCGTCGGGGGTCCGGGGGGCAGCGCCCCCCGGACCGATGGGGGCCTAGGGGCAACGCCCCCAGTGGGGGGTCTAGGGGCAACAGTGGGGGGTCCGGGGGGCAACGCCCCCAGCGACGACCGACAGGGTCCGGGGGCTGCCGGTAGTCCCCGACCCCACGGTAAGATCTATGTGTGATATGCATATTGTATTCAACACTTTCTATTTGAGATGTGAAAATATTATCAACATGCATACTAAAACATGGCGTGATATATCAAGGTCCTCTAGTACTAAAAAAACTTTAGTAAAGACTTTGAAAATTCATGATACTAATAAACATGTATATACCCTCCTTCTTGTGATAAGTATTTCATTCAAACTACATTTTGTGTAAGCCATAACACTCTAACTTGGTCCTTTTTTAGATAATATTTCACCAAATAGACAAATCTATAAGCCTATGTTTTTATGTCCAATTTTCTAGGAATAGAATATGGTGGCATGCATCTTCGTCAATTGGAAAAGCCAAATTTGATGTTTCTCTCCATTGTGAAAATATCTTGCCATATGGTCAAATTCTAACTTACAAGTTATACCCTTCTATGATAATATTTGGAAATACATTGGTCAAATCCTATGCATGCATATTATAATCATAACACTATTGAATAAAGTTTTGGCCATGTGGTCAAAACCTAATATTTCTATGCAATATCTTGCCATATGTTAAATTCTAACTTAAACCCTTTCTATGATGATATTTGGACATACATTGGTCAAATCCTATGCATGCATATGGTAATCATAACACTATTGAGTAAAGCTTTGGCCATGTGGTTTCAAATATATCTTATTTTTTGTACTTATGTAGGTTTATTCAATGGCAAAGAAATCTACTTCGGCAAGGAAGGAGAATCAAATCATTGATGGAGTTAGTGGGGATTTTGTGTGGCCTTAGTTTATGGATGTTTATGACAAAGAAGGAAAAAGGACAAACAATGTCCTTTTATATGCTTCAAAGCTTGAGGATTCACACTACTACATATTAGCCTAATATCGGCGCTTATACCGACCTCATTCAACGGGGTCTAAAAAAGCCCCGTCTCATCGGTATAAACGCCGGTATACGCGCCGGAACCACAGTGTCGGTATTAGTGTCGGGTAACAATACCGGCGTCTATACTGACGCTCACCGGCGACAATACCGACATCTATTCCGGCATCTATACCGGTGTATATACCGGGGTGTATACCGGGCTCTATACCGACGCCAGCACCGGCAGATATACCAATGAATATACCGGTGCACATACCGGGGAATATATCGACGCTATACCAGAAATTTTTTTTTGGGCAGAATAGTATTGCCTGGCTGTTGCTGGCTGCCTGCAATGAACAGGATCAACAACAGCAAACAGACAGCACCATTCTGTCTAAAATAGAGTACAAAAACAACCGTGCTCTTTTTTATTTTCCGGATCGATAAACAAGAAATTAAATTAAACATTAATACTCAAGAATGTTTTGATCATATACCATTACTTTGAAGGTCATCTTACATCATGGTAATGCCTCCCAATTGACGGTCTCTCCTTCTTCTTCAAGCATCTCAAATAAGGCCACAAGGCCATGTTTGTGAGCGTACTTCTCCTCTCGCCTACTTGGTGGGCGATTCATGGCCAACTCCTACACAAACGATTAACAATTATAACTTTTAGAAATCAACATTTAGCCCACATACATACATTTACATAAATAAAATTGCTACAAATACTTACGAATTCATGGCGCATGGTTTCGTAACCACCACTCCCAAGATGAGAAGCCCCTACTGTTTGGAGTCTTGCCCTTGCCGCCTCTCTTTGTTGTTGAAACCTCTTTGGTGTCTCGGTGAGCTCCTGAGCAATGGCTGTCCACTCCCTGTCATCTAGCCAAATAGGTTTCTCTTTCCCCTCTCATCTAGCCAAACAGGTTTCTCTTTCCCCTCTCTAAATGCGTCCCTCGCCTCTGACCTACGATGCCCCATCAAAATGCGAGCTGTATACTGTATCCACTCATTAGAGACGACATTCATAGGGTCAGATGGCTGAAACTCTTGCTTTATCTTTGTATTTATATAATTTTTCTTCCCCTTATCTTGCTGATCCCATTTAGTCATGATAGAGTCGTGAAACTGTATAGTGCACAATTGTCCACCAATGCGTGTCTTCATTGCCTTCCCTGCACTATTCATTATTGGTGCCCCATCCCTAATTGTGTATATCTTGCTGTTGTCATGGTCATGTGCACCCCAAGGAGTGGAAGGTGACCCTATGGGTGTGCTATCAACAGATGAGAGAGAAGGACGACGCTCACGTGGTGGTGGTGTCACAGCATCTGTGGCACTACCACCACAACAACCTCCCCCTCAAGACCTACTACGTGAGCGCCGTCCTTCGTAAGAGATGCATGCAATACAGATATGTTAGCACCATTGTATAATGGAAGGTGTGCAAGTTTACGCATGGCCTCTTCCTCTGGTTCATAATTTGATCGTTGAGAATGTCGTGGTTGATGATCTTCATGTTCATGCTCCTCGAAGAGAGCTTCTTGTTGCTCGATGAAGGCATCCAACATTTCTTCCATTGGACCATCTTCCATTTCCTGACCTTCTTCCATTCCCTCGGGTGCTGCTGTTAATTGAGCTCCATCTATCACTCCCTCCTGCGATATCCTCATCCTTTGTTGGGGACGAGAATTCACAGGCACAATGTTATCAAGATGCGGCTGCACACTTGCTTGATTGTACGATTGAAACCGTAAATTTTGCAAGCGCTCCATTGGAAATATGCCATCGTCATGAACATGCTGGTTGCAAATCCTTCGTTTTCGAAAGATTTGGTACTTACATCGCATGCATGGACACGCTATTCTCTCTTCAAGATTGAGAGGCTCCATCTAGCAGGATAACATGTATATGCAGCTCATTAAATACAAATCATTATGCATTACACAAAGCATTATGTAAACCATAAAACAGGGCTTCTTTTCCCCAGCCGTGAGGGAGATTTAAAAAAAAAACATTTAAAGCGTCAAACGGGCTTCTTTTCCCCAGCCGTTGAGGGAGACTTTAAAAATATTTAAAAAAGCGTCAAACGGGCTTCTTTTCCCCAGCCGTTGAGGGAGATTTTAAAAATAACTTATACATTAGCTTATCTTCTCTCCATACAAAAATAAGATGAATTTGAACAAGGATGGAGAGAGAAGCTATCTCTATTCCTCATAAATAGCTATTTATAAAGGCCTTATGCAAAAATCTATATGCATAGATTCTGTAAATAGAGCCTACACATTGAGCTCTATGTATAGAAGCCTATACCTAAAGCTGAACGCATAGAGTCTTATGCATAAAGCCTATGCATAATGATCTATACATAAGCTTATGTGTAATGCTCTATACGTAAGTCTTATGCAAGCTTTATGAATAAGGTTTATGCGATCGTATGCATAGTAAGGCTTGTAAGCCTTAAGTATAAGCTTGCATAATAAGGCTGCAAGACTTATGCATAAGCTCTATGCATAAGCCAACTGCATAAGTCTTATGCATAAGCTCTATGCTATAAGCCTTATGCACTATGCTAACCCTTAATCCCATCACCCAATGGTGTAATAAACATGATCTTGTTTTACATAGATAAGAGATCTTACCTTGATAGCATATATAAACTCTATTAATAAAGAGAATACCTTATGCATAGAAAAACAGAGCATAAAAAATATATGTTATATGTATAAGAGAGTATAAACATTCAAAAAGCTTATGCTCTCCATCCATGCAAGGCACTCTACATCAAAAAAAGCTTTATGCATAAAAACATAACGCATGTGAAGCCTTATGCATAAAGCTCATCCATAAGATTTAGACATAAAACATTATGTATTAAGCTTTATGCATAGATCTTAATTCATGCATTCAGCTAGATTCATATAGCTCTATCCATAAACTCTATGTATAGAGCTTGCATAAGCTTACAAGCCCTATGTATAGAGCTTTCATAATCTTACAACCTCTATGTATAAAGCCTATACATAGAGCATATGGATTGAGCTTTTACAAGAAGGCTATGCATAGAGCTTTCAACAAGAAGGCTATACAAGCTCTATGTACAATGTCCATGCAAGCTTTCAAGAAACCTATGCATAGAGATTTTATAAGCTTGCAAACTCTATGCATAAAGCCTATGCATAGAGCTTATGCATAGAGATTTCACAAGCTTGCAAGCTCTATGAATAGAGCTTATGCATAAAGCTTGCAACAAGAAGAAGGCTATGCATAGAGATTGCAAGCTTATGATAGGTTTTATACATAGATATTGAATTAATCCTATGTTTAAGCTTACAAGAACCCTAAACTAACCCTAAACCATAAAACAAGGATGCAATAATACGTAGAAAAAAAGCATAAACATGGAAAATCGAAAGAGGATCTACCTCTTTTTTGCGAAGCTGAAGGAGAGGATTGGTGAAAGATTAGTGAAAGAGCTGCAAAATAAAATATTAAACAAAATAATTAGTAAATTAAACACAAGAATAAGAACTAATACAAAACCCTAAAATCTCTATGCATGCATTAGGAGATCTATGCATACATAGAGAGCTCTCAACATGCATAGAGAGCCAAAAAAACACAAAACCCTAAACGTCCTAATTCCTAAATTAAAAAGCAAAAGCAAGAACATATTAGGAGAAGGAGAAGAGGAGAAAGGAAGAAAGAAGGAGAAAAGAGGAGAGAGGAAAAAAGAGGAGAAGGAGAGAAAGAGACGTTGCATACCTTCTCTGCAACGCTGCGAAAAACAGAGAAAATACGCTCTCGGCTGTAAAAAACTTACGAGCATCAGTATATGCCCCGGAATATGCATCGGTATATGCTTCGGAATGTGCGTCGGTATATGCCTCGGAATAACCGTCGGTATGTGCTTCGGTATACGCGTCGGTAAACGAAAATTTCAAAATACCCCGCCCGACTTGTCTCCTCCAACATTACGACGGGCATACCGACGTTCGACATTTGGGTCGGTATTTTAGCGTCGGTATGCCCTCAAGCTCTTGTAGTGTCAACATATGATCAAGTTGGGATCATTGAGGGATTGATGGATGGATGTGCTAGGAAGGAAGGGATCCCATGTATTGTAGTAAAGATCAAGGGAAAGAAAATTGAATACAACTTGGATCCCTTATCTTTTCAATCTACACATATAAAAGAGAATGAAGTATACTCTTTGAGAGCAATGGGTTGGAGCCTCCCAGAGGAGATATCAGGCAGACAGGACATAATAGCTACATTTGAGTCTGTCAAGCATAGTGAACTTCTTTTTCCTACAAAACATGGTGATCGACCAAAGAAGAGAACAAAGATTCAAGATGCACAAGCACAATCAATAGCTTCAAACTCACAGGCTCTTGTTGGGAGTGTACCTCCTAACACTCCTCTAGATAACACAAACCAATCTTCAAAGGCACAAGTAATCCAAGAAACACCTTTGGTGTCACTTGAAGTCAAGGGTGTTGAAAGAACCTTTGACTTTCTGGACATGGTTAAGAAGAAGGGTAAAAAGGATGGTTCAGGATTTCACATGTTTGAAAAATACTTTCCGTTTGACTCAACCACACAGTTTCCTATTCATGTTGGTAGATGCTATGAGGCACCATTTGACTCAACCACACAGTTTCCTATTCATGTTGGTAGATGCTATGAGGCACCACCTTTATATGCCTATAGAACACTTTGTTGGGATTATGTGCAAAAGTTAACAGCATCTTTTGTAAAGAATCCCATGAATCCAGCAATAGCAGCATACCTCATGCCCTTCTTGGAGGAGAGTGATGTGAAGCGACCCATGCATCGTGATGAGGTGGAAGTGGATAAGCTACATTCTTACTCCTATTGGATCATATCAGGTCTTCACTCAATCCATGCGGCAAGGATCTATATCCTAAGTAGCACTCATCTATGCCTAGGAACCAAACATCTATATGCCACAAGGAATGCAAGAATCTTGGTGGACTGTCCTGCTAAAATGTGCATTGAGCTTTCTAGGATGACAAATATGGAATCCCACAATGTTATGAAGAATGGTCCTTATCTTGAGCAACTTCAACAAGTAAGGGATCAATGGATAGCATTTGGGTCTCCACCAAAACCTGAACAAGGGCTTCCAAAGGGTAGTCCTCAAAGAGTACCATGGGAGGTAATGATGTACAACCTTAGCTTGTCTTATTCAAGATGCATTTGGTGTTTTCTTTCTCATTTCTTGTCTTATTCAAGATGCATTTGGTGTTTTCCTTCTCATTTCATATTTTTATTTTTGATAGAGATTTATAGAATACATTGGAGAAAAGTGTGCATCACGTGATTGTCATATGATAGTGAGCACACAAGAGATATTTGATAGTTGGATTGCCATCATGAAGAGATACTCAAAGGGGGAGCTTTCATCTCAAGAGGATACCACCACAAAGAAGGGAAGGCAGCCTTCTCCTGCAACTTTTCGTTGCCTTATGGGTCTAAAGGATGGGGACATCCTCACATTACAAAAGGAAGTTAATGATGGACACATCGCCTTTCTTAGAAACAAATGGGACAAAGAGGATGTTGTTGACAGACAAATCAAGCAAGATAGGGTGCTCCATGAGGAGCTAGTTTCTCTCTTCAATGCCTCAACTCATGCTAGCAATAGTTTGATGAAGAGTTGGGAAGATCTTGTTGCTGAATACGACATCACCAACGATGTATACACAAAGATTTTAGGTGTTTGCAGTGATTGGGTGTCAAAAAAGCTCACACGTGGGGCTGATGCAGGACCATTGCCAAATGGTGCAAAAGACATTGTGAACTTTCTTATTGTGAAGAAGCAAGATCCTCTTCATTCTTCTACTAGCTTACCTTGGCAAGTATATATTGTGGGGTGCAACCTTGAAGCATTCTCGCTCTTATATACAATGTGTATAACGATCCTATTACCATTGGTGTGGTTGTCCTAGAAGCGGCACATGGAGTTGGGGGCATGACATGGGATTCTATCATGTTTGGAAAGGTGGTCTTCACATTGTTAAAAATGACATGTGAGCCTAAACAATTCATTTTATTGTCATTTCTCAACCGCAAACAAATGGCAGCTATGGAGGAGGCCCTTGAGAATCTTTCATGCAAGTACCATATGCAAGTGTTGACTTCCTACCAATGGCCAAGAGTCTTGCTTTTGGGGCCATGGATTCGTTTGTTGTGTTGACACTTGTGACCATGGAGAAAAGCTTCATCAATCTAGATCGATATGTTGAAAATTCCAACAAGCCATGCATTTTGGATAATGAATCCATTGAAGCCATTGACAAGGAAGGAAAGGATGGAGAGCTTGAAGAAGAACAAACCATTGCAAAGGCCATATTTAGAAAGAAAAATAAGGTCATCAAGGCTACAATCAAGGTATTCAATGATGCACATGAGGTTGTATGTGATATATTCTCATGTGGTGTTGCATCAAAGTTCGCATTGGAACATCGCATGAAGACTATTGCAGTGGTGTGCAATAGTCAAGAGCAAAGAGAGATTGAAGCAGCATGTTGGAGAGTCTATGAGAGCGCCAACCCACCTACAAGTGCTCAAGAGGTTCCTCCCATTGGTGCTCTAGCTCTTGACCTACCGCCAAAGGGTGTGGATGAATCAAGCCAAGACATAGCAAATATTATTATGAAAGAGAGATTGAAGGCTACTTCAGGTGTTTGAACCTCTCTATCTCTAACTTTTGTCAAAGGTCGAACTTGTGTTTTGGAGGACGATTTCATGACATAACATTTCCTACATATTTTCTCATTTTGTGGTGCTATCTAAAGCAAGCCTTACAAGCCTATTTCTCTTAGTTTTGTGTTTATTGTTTAAGAGTCCTTATTTCTTAAAATATTTTCATCATATTGTACCTAAAATTGGTTGCAAAAAGTTTGTGCTTTTGTATTAAAATACAAGTATGAAGTACATGATAATGTTGGAAGAAATATTTTCTTGTATGGTATAGCTAGAATGCTTCAATCAATTGCTATTACATTACTTTGATCCAAATGTTGGTATTGGTTTTCTCTAAAGTTTTGTGTCCTTCAATATTTTGCCATGTGGTCAAATATATTAGAAGCGAATGTTTTGTGTCATACAACTACATTGAGTTTTTCAATTTCAATTGCAGTGCTTTGATTGAAACATTGGTATGACTTGTATTATCAAAGGTGTCAATGTGGTGTCTATTGATATTATGCCACATGATCAAATATTTTTTCTCTTGAAATATGTTTTTCTAAGTATGCTCAACATGCATGTCCTACTTGCACATCAATGTGGAATATTGTAGCATGTGTGTATGGAAAAATATTCTAAAATGTTCATTGCAATGTTCAAGCCCCTTCAGTATGTGTGGAACGAATATGGCAATGTTTGTGAACATAGCAAGACTATTTTGATAGATGATAGTCCCTACAAGGGGTGTCCTAACCCTCTTGAGAACTGCATCTATCCACAGGCATTTGATGTTAACCAAGGAGACTCAATCTTGATTGAGGAACTTCTACCCTACTTGACTCGCTTAAGTGGATCCCATGATGCACGTGAAGTCATAAAATTTGACCGATACGGACTTGAGCCAGTTCAATATGGACATGAGTTGTACACACAATTCAAGGTTGTGATTGACACATGGCTTAAAGGAGATGATAATGCTATGTCATCTTCATCATCAGTAAAACCCAACAGCATCAATCATGGAGATGGAATATATATGCAACAATCTTCAATCACTTCTTGCTTGAAGAGATCATCAATTGCACAAGGATCATCATCAAGAGTCTCAATTCATCCAACTCATCCATTGGGTGTCTCACAAGTATCGAGGTTAAAACGGATTCCTTTGGTTTCTACTCTAAAGGATATGGAAGCAATGCAACTTGCTCATCAGCTCTAGGATATAAGGAAGACTACATAAATGGTCGTGTAGCTAGACACTTCATAAAAAACCTCAAAAATTGTACTTTCCATGAAAATGATGTGACACAAAAATAATACACTCTTTTCTACAACTTGTACCTTGGTGTTTATAAATGCATTCAACATCAGAGAGACTAGCTCAAGATTTCTGGATTGTGATTTCATGGAAGAATTCATTGTATTATATACAAGCTCCTCAATGAAGAATGATATTCTAAATGTAATTTGATGGAGAAAATGTGTTTTTATGAAAAGGTATACTAATTGTGCTTTGATATTAAATGAATGCGTGCATGAATGCAAAATATACTAGAAAAGTTTAAATCTCAAATTAGTCTCAGTATTGTTGTTTTGAATTTTATTTTCAAGTATATTGTTGAAGTTATATTGGAAGAAGCAATTTCTTGTATGGTAGCTAGAATGCTTGAATCAATTCCAATTGCATTAGTTTGATCCAAATATTTGTCTAAAGTGTTGGATCTTTTGATGTTTTACCACATGGTCAAATATATAGGAAGAATTTTTTTGTATCATATAGCTACAATGCTTTTGCCAATTGCAATTGCACTGCTTTGATTGAAATATTGATATGACTCATATTATCAAAGGTGTCAAGTTGGTGTCTATTGATATTTGGCCACATGGTCGAATATTTTTCCTCTTAAAATATGTTTTTCTAAGTATGATCTACACATATGTCCTATATGCATATTAATGTTGTGGAAGTGTTGTAGCATGTGTGTATGGAAATATATTCTAAAATGTTCATTGCAACTATATGCATTGTTGCTTCTTAATTCAATAGTCCTATAATATTGTCCTTTGTGATCTTTGGCCACATGTGGTCAAAAATATACTTTTATGAAGTATCTTGTGGTCATGTAGCTAGACACTTCATTAAAAAACTTTAGAATTTTACCTTCTGCAAAAATGATGTGACAAGGCAACAATACATTCGTGTCTCTAACTTATACCTTGGTGTTTATAAATTCTTTCAACATTGGAGACTAGCTCCAAGTTTTTGGGTTGTGATTACATAGAAGACTTGATTGTTTTGTAAACAAGATCATCGTGGAAAGAGTGATATTCTAACTACAATAGAGGTCATCCTCAAGTCCTCTTCATTGCTCCATAGTCGTGGCAAAGAGCTGTCCACCTGACCAAGAAATTCTGAAATATATGAAAAAATATACCAACTGTGCTTTGATATTAAATGACAGCAGAGTATGAATGCAAAGTATACTAGATATATTAATTCTCAAATTAGTCTCATTATTGTTGTTTTGATTTTTATTTTCAAGGGTAACGTAGATATCCTTTTTCCAACTTAGAAACATTCAGCACTAATATAAACAAAAAGAATATAGTGTGCTTTGATCTCAAATAATTCTAAGTAATATTTTTTGGGATTTTCTTTTTGAGACTATTAACCACACATACATATTCTTTCCAACTTACTAGAAAGAGCTAACCAGAATTATAACCATACTATTATATTGTATGGCAACTATGCATATGTAGTCAAGGTCAAGGGTTGGAGAGAGAGAGAGAGAGAGAGAGAGAGAGAGAGAGAGAGAGAATGCATTGATGTCCAAGCATCATGTATTAATATAAAGTGAAGTAAAGAAGAAATTCCTTAGGAAAACACACATACTCTATAGTTTTCTAGTTATTTTTTCAACATTTAATTTGCTTTATTCTCATAGATAAGGTAAAATTTTAGGTTTGGCTATAAAAATACAAATATTTCTATACAAAATGCACAAAAAATAGGTGTATTTCTCAAAGTGGGACTTAGGAAATTCGCAAATTCCCCAATATAACTTGGTGAGAACTATCCCACCCATATCATGTTATAGTGATTTGTCCTACTATCGCTCTTGTAGTCATTTTTCTTACAATCGTCATTGCCTTTGAAATATTACATCAAATCGCTATAACGTGAAGAGAGGGCTCGGTGGGGAATTCTCCCACACACATCGCA
This sequence comes from Cibotium barometz, assembly GCF_041138505.1. NCBI lineage: Eukaryota > Viridiplantae > Streptophyta > Polypodiopsida > Cyatheales > Cibotiaceae > Cibotium > Cibotium barometz. The sequence goes on from NC_141066.1 coordinate 27,955,961, forward strand.
TTGTAGTGATTTTGGCACATTTTTCTTTGCAATTTCATTTTCTCACTAATATTTCATCAAATCTTTACAACGTGATTAGAGATCTCGGTGAGAGTTCTCCAACGCTTATCGCGTTATATTGATCTTGCCTAATCCTTTATTATCTTAAACATAACTTTCGTGACATATTTCTTAGCTTGTAGATGGAACCTGTCGGGATTGAGGTTGAGTCTGATGCTGGCCTTCAAGAAATCCTAGATGAAAAGTTGTTCAGAGTCCTTTATAAAGTTTAAAAGGATCATTGCCATCCTGAAATCGCATGCATATTTAATTTCAATTTCTCCATCAAAGACATGATCATTTTTGCTTATTCGTATCTTAAGGAGAAAGAGCAACAATTTTAGCAGATGACTTCAAGTGGTATAGTCATGTTTGACGGTGTCCAGTACGTGCACGTGAATGATATTGAGCCTTCAACAACGCTAAGAAAAAAGTTAAACAAGGATTTTTAAAGGTGCAACATGATAAGAATAAGACACACAATAAGTGCCCCATTCACAATCGCAAGTGTCGTCTCGTTGCGTACCACTATGGATTTATCTACTACCTACATGTATTGTAGAGGATGAAAAAAGTTACAAATGAAGTAATTGAGGAGAAGGTAGAGAAACCTCCAAGAGTAGAAGATGAAGCTCAAGATATTACGGAGGAATTAAACTTGGCTGCGGCGGGGAGAGGGACTTACGTGCGTAGTTGGATATTGACACGACACCTTAGTGATTACAGGTAATGAGCAGCCCTCTATGATAGAGAAAGCAAGGGACATTCCAACCCCACTACTCCCCACATGTCCTATTGGTGACAAAGAATATTTGTTAACTACAGATATTCAAGTTGTGTTTGACATAAGGGAAGACCACTATCTGGCCATCATTGCACAAAATCTTGAGGAAGATGAACATTTTGTCGATCCAGATTTGGCTAAGTATCTCTTATTGGATTCAAATGTCAAGGACAGTGAGTTCCATTATGCTACTGACCATTATCTATGATGTACAAGGATGCAAAAAGCTATGAATCCAACCTTCCCACTGAAGAGGAATTTCAGGCTATTCAACAAAGACTTAATATTTCACACATGGGAAGGGAAGAGGCATCCTCATCAGGGGTCCAGGACACCAACTCAACAATTAATATATGGACAGATCATTTACTTGTTAATGACAAAAATCAAAAGGTGTACGCTTAATGTGTTTACTTGTTAATGACTTTTTATCGTTCTTTGTTGCTGAGTAGCTTATTCTATTTGTTGTGTTGGCTCATAGATAATATTGTTTTACAGCTGGTTGTGTTTGAGGATAAGTTTCTTGGGCAAGAAGTAGGCAAACACGTGGGAGGACTCAGAATGGAATCAACACTCAGAAAGTACATAAACCGATTGAAGTATCCACGATTCATTATATTCCACAAAAAATTCTCGAAAGATAATGCAAAATTTCCTTTGTTTGCAATCAAGACATTATCTAGATACCTTGGGACATATCCCGCCCAGGTGGAATGCAGACAAAGTCATGGTTTTGGAGAAGTAGTTAGCGTTGCAAATCTTTTGGCAGGGCCCTAGAGTCTATGCACTAAGGAGAAAATATTACTTAGCCTATACTGCTTATGGATTGGCATGTGGGATTAAGGATCCCAATATGCTAAGTGATTATGGAAAAAGGGAGCTTCTCAGATTCACAAAATTGAGGGTTCCTCCAGTTCTACAGTTACAGGATGTTGCAAAGCCATCTTTAAAAAGGGCAAGGCTTCATGCACGCGAGGATGTTAGTGAGCAGGGTAAGGAGTAGTAGTATATTCCTATCTCTTATAATAATATTCTCTCTTGTGTAATGTCATGACACTTTTGCATATGATCATTTATGAATTTGAAATGTTAATTATGGATCTATCCAAATCTTTCCATTTTTGTTTTGTTCCTTGCGAGTCTACATGCTTAATACTTGCATTAGATCTCCTCCATATATCTTGTTTTCTTTCTTTATTCACAAGTTTTACTGTTGATTAATTTCGGATGCTTTGAACTGTTGCTTCTTTTTGGCTTTGTGTACAAGCTTTCTATATGTCCACTAATATAATTCCTCTAAACTGTTAGCTTTTTTTGCTCCTTCACCATGTCTTGTATGATTGAAATACCCAAAGCATGCTTGATAATGTGTTTTCTCTATTCCGTGGGTTGACCATATTGATAAACTACCATACTTCTTTGCAAACCAAGGGATATGATGGTATATAATATGCTTCAAGAAAAAAAAAGAACACATTAATTCGTATATTTTTTAATATACAGTCTAAAAACTAGTTCAATGCATCATCAATATAATACCATATAGTGGGTGATGTGTTGATCCATCGATGCATCAATCATTAATCTCTTGAACTCATCTAGCATTGTTTGAAATATCTCATGGTCCTCCTTCGTCCACACTTTCTTGTCACAGAAATTAAACATAGTGTCTAGAGATTTTCACACCTTGGCTTTCCCTGTTTTTGCTTGACCATTGTCTGCATGGTCTACTACTGCATTGTGAACACACTTCCATCTGTTGTATTTTACGATGATCTGCACTGATCCTCTTTTTCTACAACCTTCTCGTGTTGGTTCAAATAGAAACCTTCTTGCTTTAACACCCCCAATGGAAGGTTTCTTAGGTACATTCTTCCCATCCTTAGACCTTTTTTCATCTTGTTCAATTTTTGCATGTCCACCATGCAAACCAATGTCTGCTAGTGCTTTGATAGATGTAAACTTTGCTGTATTAGGCTGTAGAGTCCATGCAAAACATATGTATAAAAACAAGAGTTTCTCAATGATTCTGCCAAAGAGCACGCATTGTACAAATGTGGACACTTTGTTGACAATGGAATATCAAGAATTGGCTTGAAGTTTTGGTCTTGCAAACCGATGCCTTCTTCCGATACCTCTTATCAAACACCTTTGCACTGCACATGCAATATAATCATGGACTTTTTGAATTGGCACCCTTTGACACATTGTGCATACATTTCAGAGTTTTAAGATCACCCGCCATATGCCACTCCACCTTTTATTGTCCAATGCCTTTCACATCCAAGATTTTGCCATTTCTTTGCTCGGTCTCGCTGATGATCTTGGGTATTGTTGTCTTATGAAAGACCCAATGTAGAACATCAAAATTCTCTAATTCTACTTGCAATACATAAGAAACATAGGAATGCAACACCCATTAGTGTTTTTTATATGTAATTCTTTTTCACAAACATATCCGAGTCTAATAAATTTTACCTCAAACTAATTCAGACATTTGTTTTTCAAGACCATTACAACTTCTGCACACAATGCTTCATGGTTTTCTTCAAATGAATGTTCTCCTTCTCAAACAAATCTCTTTGTAATTTAAGAACATTGCTTGTTGCTTCCAAATGATGTATATATCCTAGGAGCCCATTATAGCCATCTCCAACAAAGTTAAGCAGAGATGTCATATTCCTAAATGGGGGTGTGGAGTTTGTAAACTTGGGTCTTTTGGATATAACCTCCCATCAATCCATAAATCTATGTTTTTCTTCCCTTGCATCCTGAACATTTCTTTAGAAGCAGTACACGAAATATTTGGTTATTTCTCCTACTTAGGGGTTTAGATTCATGTTCAAGCTCGATGTGCAGGTTGTAGATGTCTCTTTTCTTTGTATTCCTCCTTGCTCTTGATCCCTCTTCCATCCTCTTGATCCTCTCTGTGTTCCTCCTTGCTCTTGATCAATAGAAAAATCTAAATGGAAAGAGAAAGGTGCCAAAATAGTAAAAAGAAGTAAAGAGTCGAACTAATTTATGAGAAAAATCTTGATTTTGAAGGTACCAGTACTTGAAAACTTTGATATGTAAAACCTTCAAAATTTGAGGCGAAGTTTCTTGCAGGGAGGGAACTCAAACTATTTTTGGATGATCCTTGGTTCAAAATTTAATAAATATTCTATTTCTTTGTACGTAGAGATTAGCCATTAAACTTGGAGAATTGACCAATTCATTGTTCACATAGTACATATAGTACATGAACGGATTGAAGACTTCGAGAAATAGCAATATTATATTATTTTTATGTACATTTAAGAATAGAAATATATCTTCTACATCCTACGAAAATGCTAAGAGAAAATACACCAAGATCAATTTCACCTTATTTTTTAGGCTTTTTGGATTCTCTCTCTAAGCTTAGTTGCCACTTCTTAGAGGGCCCAAAGTTGAGTCCAAAATTCCCCTAGTCTCTCGTACATTTGGTCCTTTTGTCCTTTTCCCCTCACATGGTATCAGAGCTATCAAAAGCACACAGCATGGATCATCAACTCGCACTCTTGGAGGACCAATTCTTCTCACCAAAAGTTGATTCTCCAAACTTTGATCTGGACCACATAGGAATGGGACTTCTTACTTAGTGGAGAGTCTCGTTCAAGAAGTTACTTTGGGAGACAATCAACCCATCTACATCACCTCAAGTTCACCACCTTTTCCATCATAATTGCTCTCTCTGAATTTACACATTAGCCTTTATTACTACTAGCCACATCTTGGGACAGCAACCTGCTCTACTAGAGAAGAGTACTTTAGCGTTTTACAATTGGTTACAGTTTGGGATGGAAGCCCTCTCTGCCACATAGATCACATCAGTGTCACATATCTGTTTTATAGTTACAAGATGTTGCAAAGCCATCTTCAAAAAGGGCAAGGCTTCATGCACCGGAGGATGTTAGGAGCAGGGTAAGGAGTAGTATAAGTATATTCCTATTTCTTGTAATAATATTCTCTCTTGTATAATGTCATGACACTTTTGCATATGATCATTTATGAATTTGAAATGTTAATCATGGATCTATGGGTATCCAAATCTTTTCATTTCTTTGTTTTGTTCCTCACAATTCTGCATGCTTAATCCTTGCATTACATCTCCTCTATATATCTTCTTTTCTTTCTTTATTCACAAGTTTTACTATTGATTAATTTTAGACGCTTTGAACTATTGCTTCTTTTTGGCTTTGTGTACAAGCTTTCTATATGTCCAGTGATGTAATTCCTCTAAACTGTTAGGTTTTTTTTGCTCCTCCACCATGTCTTGTATGATTGAAATACCCAGAGCGTGCTTGATAATGTGTTTTCTCTATTCCCTCCGTTGACCATATTGATAAACTACCATACTTCTTTGCAAACCAAGGGGTATGATGGTATATAATATGCTTCAAGACAATAAAAGAACACATTAATTAGAATATTTTTCAATATACAGTATAAAAACTAGCTCAAAGCATAATCAATCTAATACCATATAGTGGGTGATGTGTTGATCCATCCATGCAATCATTGATCTCTTGAACTCATCTAGCACTGTTTGAAATATCTCATGGTCCTCCTTCGTCCACACTTTCTTGTCACAGAAATTAAACATAGTGTCTAGAGATTTTCACACCTTGGCTTTCCCTGTTCTTGCTTGACCATTGTCTGCATGGTCTACTACTGCATTGTGAACGTACTTCCATCTGTTGTATTTTACGATCTGCATTGGTCTTCTTCTTCTGCGATCTTCTAGTGTTGGTTCAAATAGAAACCTTCTTGCTTTAACACCCCCAATGGAAGGTTTCTTAGGTACATTCCTCCCATCCTTAGACCTTTTTTCACCTTGTTCAATTTTTGCATATCCACCATGCAAACCAATGTCTGATAGAACTTTCTCTAGTGCTTTGATGGATGTAAACTTTGTTGTATTGGGCTGTAGAAACCATGCAAAACATTTGTATAAAAACAAGAGTTTTTCAATGATTCTACAAAGAGCACGCATTGTACAAATGTGGACACTTTGTTGACAATGGAATATCAAGAATTGACTTGAAGTTTGGGTCTTGCAAGTGCCTATACGATGCCTTCTTCCGATATCTCTTATCAAACACCTTTGCACTGCACATGCAATATAAGCAGGGACTTTTTGTATTGGCACCCTTTGACACATTGTGCATACATTTCAGAGTTTTAAGATCACCTGCCATATGCCACTCCACCTTTTATTGTCCAATGCCTTCGACATCCAAGATTTTGCCATTTCTCCACTGATGATCTCGGGTATCGATGTCTTATGAAAGACCCAATGCAGAACATCAAAATTCTCTAATTCTACCTGCAATACATAAGAAACAAAGGAATACAACACACATTAGTGTTTTTTATATGTAATTCTTTTTTCACAAACATATCTGAGTCTAATAAATTTTACCTCAGATTGAACACTAAACTATCTAGGATCATCTTTTAGAATAGATGTTTCAAGTGCCCTATTCTCATCAGTGTGATGGTAACCCTTTCTAACTCTCTCTTCTTTTCACAATTTGACACTCATCAAGCTTTAGCACAAATTTAAGGACACCATCACATTCTTCAGGAAGAGTAACTTCAATCAATTGAACACCAAGTCGTAGAAAATATTATTGTATCTATTGTAGACCACATCTCCTGTTGGTGCAGCATAGGTGTCTTCAATATAAAATGGGATTCCCAGTGCTTGCAGTACCTGGTCGTTTACTTGTTTACGCATTTTTTTTACCAAAGAAAGATTTGGCAATAATGATCCTTTCATACTAGAATCCTTCATCTTTTCCTGCAAAGTCTTATAAATGGTTGAGTACCCTCTGTGTGATATACTAGCCACATCAAGTATTGCCTGGATGTACTGTGGATAGAGTTGATTCTCTTTGAAAAAATCATGTATTTGCTTTTCTGAGACCTTCTTATATTTCTTCTAATTCATCAGTGCTTTTGCATACTGGAGATCTAAAAGAAGACTTAAATGTGCACCAAAAGGTTCTGTCATTGATTGTTTATCAGGGTGCAATAATGATCTGATATCAAATAAAAATGCAAAAAATGATATACATGAACATATGCAATAATTATTGCTATTCATAAAATATCACAATAGATTCAATAAACCAGTTAATAGAAAGGAGCTTACTTGATTGCATGTATTCTCTTCTTGATGCCACCACTATCCTAGCTTCATTTGCTCAATATCCCTTAGTTTTTTTTGTTGTCTATAGAGACCTAATGAGGTCTGCTTATGTCCTAATTTAGACATTTATCTTTCAAGCCCATTTTAACTTCTGCACACAATGCTTCATGGTTTTCATCAAATGAATGTTCTCCTTCTCAAACAAATCTCTTTCCAATTTAAGAACATTGCTTGTTGCTTCCAAATGATGTGTATATCCTAGGAGCCCATTATAGCCATCTCTAACAAAGTTAAGTAGAGATATCATATTCCTAAATGGGGGTGTGGAGTTTGTAAAAGGGTCTTTTGGATATGACCTCCCATCAATCCATAAATCTATGTTTTTCTTCCCTTGCATCTTGAACATTTCTTTAGAAGTAGTACACAAAATATTAGGTTTATTTCTCTTACTTAGAGGTTCACATTCATGTTTAAGCTCGATGTGCAGGTTGTAGATATCTATTTTCTCTATATTCCTCCTTGCTCTTGATCCCTCTTCCATCCTCCTTATCCTCTCTGTGTTCCTCCTTTTTCTTGATCAATAGAAAAATCTGAATGGAAAGAGAAAGGTGCCAAAATAGTAAAAATAAGTAAAGAGTCGAACTAATTTGCGAGAAAAACCTTGATTTTGAAGGTACCAGTACCTGCAAACTTTGATATGTAAAACCTTCAAAATTTGAGGTGAAGTTTCTTATAGGGAGGGAACTCGAACTATTTTTGGATGATCCTTGGTTCAAATTTTAAGAAATATTCTATTTCGTTATACGTAGAGATTTTGAGATATAAGCCATTAAACTTGGAGAATTGACCAATTCATTAGTACATATAGTACATGAACGGATTAAAGACTTCGAGAACTAGCAATATTCTATCATTTTTATGTACATTTAAGAATAAAAATATATCTTTTATATCTCATGAAAATGCCAAGAGAAAATATGCCAAAATCAAATTCACCTTATTTTTTAGGCTTTTTGGATTATCTCTCTCTAAGCTTAGTTGGCACTTCTTAGAGGGCCCAAAGTTGAGTTTAAAATTTTCCTAATCTCTTGTATATTTGGTCCTTTTGTCCTTTTCACCTCACATGGTATGAGAGATATCGAAAGCACACAGCATGAATCATTAACGCCCACTCATGGAGGACCAATTCTTCACCAAAAGTTAATTCTCCAAACTCTCATCTGGACCACATAGGGAGTGTTCAAGATGTTACTTTGGGAGACAATCAACCCCTCTACATCACCTCACCTTCACCACCTTTTCCATCATAATTTCTCTCTTTGAATTTACACATTAGCCTTTATTCCTACTAGCCACACCTTGGGATAGCAACCCGCTCTACTACTAGTAGAGAAGAGTACTTTATAGCGTTTTACAACAACTGGCTACACTGTGGGAACAAAAGCCCTCTCTGCCACATAGATCACATCAGCGTTACATATCTGTTCATGGGAAAACAGCCCTCTCTGCCACATAGATTATATCAGTGTTACATATCTGGTCATGGGACAACAACCCTCTCTACTATAGTAGAGCATATCAACGTTTTATCTTCAGCTCATGCGATAGCAGTCTTCCCTTCTACATAGAGCACCTTAACATTTTCTCTCAGCTCACACCATCGAGACACTAGCCCACTCTGTCTACAACGCAGGACAATATAGTTTTATCATCTGTACTCTTTGGTACAATAGCCCACTCTTTTGTGCTCTGTGGGACTCTGCATCTCCTCACAGTCCTTGTGTATTCTATAGTAGTGTGTCCTGGATTATGGCCTCAAGAGCAGTTATGAGCTTTCTCACCGATTTGCACACGAAACAATACTGTTGTCAATAATACTGAAAGTTCTCTAAGTACTTCTCTCTCTCTCTCTCTCTCTCTCTCTCTCTCTCTCTCTCTCTCTCTCTCTCTCTCCAACTAGTTATACAATATATAAATAATGATTGTGTGGACTTATTATCTCATGGTGCCATGGAGTTCTTCACCTAAATTGGCCAAGTAACAAGTCTTGGATTCCATATCATAAAGGATCAGACTCGAGTGTGAACTATAACATGCAATTAGGAGTATCAGAAGTAACGTCAAAAATATATAGTAAATTAGGTCACAATACTAAGACTATAAATGAGATTGCATTTCACTTACTCTTCATTGTATGCCATTAGAATTATTTGAGCTACATCGAAATTTATCTAGACTAAACCATAAACATAGATCAACCAATGAAGTATGTTGTGCAGTAAAAACCAAGGAAAGGAGAGAATCTACAATATATACATGATTTTGAACATCGAAAGGAAGATTTGATATAATCAAGCTGCACAAGAGAATTACATTGTATTAATTACTTTGGGGACAAGCAAACCACTTTACAATCATCAAGATGATGACAAGGATGTAGCAAACCTTAGAACTGCTATTATTATTCTCTCATTGACCTCCCTTGAAACATTGGATAAAACATCAATCTCCTCTACATATATCAAAAGGGAAAAATTGCACGGTGCCTCACACCGGAAGTCTAACGTGAAACAAGGGTACAAAATAACTCAAAACTCTAATATTTGACTTATGTATTTCCCAAATAGCGGCTTTCTGTAACCGTAATTCTTGGAGCTCCTGCATCTTGGCTTGGTCTCCAATCCATTGTGTGTTGACTCTTGAGCCTTGCGTTGAGCCTTATGTCACGAGAATGACTAGCCTCTGTCACTTCCATGATCTTAACTTTCTTCGTCAAAGGAGGGATTTCCAGAATTCCTTTCATTCTCTTGTCACTAAGTAGGACAGGCTCCAGTGTACGGTCACTAAGTAGGACAGGCTCCAGTGTACGGTCATACCTAAACCTGAGCAAACAAAGCGAGTTCATGTCTTTCGGCATCACAATAATTCTGTGTGCATGCGCGGCAAGGATGTAGCTATCCAAAAAAAACTCGACAAGCCATTCTTCCACAGCCTCTTACAAACATCCTAGTACAGAGGCCTACCAGCGCGCATATTAATGCCAAAATCTTCGCATGTCGATCGGACTACGTGCTGGAATGGCAATTTTGGAACCGCGCAATGCATATGTTTCTCCACCTTCCTTAGCTCAAGGACGACGGATCTATGTTGGTCATATCTACATCTCCTCATCGAGCACGCACACAATGCAGACATTTTCTTTCTTGAAATAGCTTCTTTACCTAATTTAGAATCATTTGTAGATGAGAGCCTTGCGGCCGCATCTGAAAATAATCATAATGTTACATGATAAGTTTCTCAATAAATACATAGGATAATAAAATAGCAACAAATCTCTACAACGTGATTTGGGCATATCAGATATAATCATAACACAATCCTTGTGTTGTAGTGATTTATCACGCTTAGCACTTCAAAACACAAAATAATATAAAAACTACTGAAAAAGTTAACTTGGATAACAAAATAGCTTCAAATCACTACAACGCAATATGGATACATCAGCAGACAAAATCTACATCAACTCCTCACATTGTAGTGATTTCTCAAACACACCCTTTCATTTGATAAAATAACACATGAACAATACACCTAACAATACCTACGACGATAAAATAGGTTCAAATCACTACAACGCGATATAGGCACATCAGACCTAATTGTCATACACTCCTTGCGCATTGTAGTGATTTCTTATATAGAGTGTTTCATTTCACAAAGTAAGTCATGAAAATAAGTCATAGATAACATAGATGACACCTAACAATGTATAGGACAAGAAAGTATGTCCAAAACACTATAGCGCGATATGGCAACATTAGAAAAAAATCATAATTCATTCTTTGCATTGTAGTGATTTGTTAGACATTGCCTTTCATTTGACCCAATATCTAATAAACATAGGTAAAAAATGATATATATGATTGAATATAACATTTAACATCAGTAGTGTTTGCTTTTGAGAACTCAACAAAGAATCATGTAAGGAAAATGTTGAACAGATGTACGCTTGCTTCATAAATCACAGAGATGGTGTAGATGAAGCATGGTAGAGGAATACACGCAACTAAAGGAGGCAAAACGAAATGCGGGCAAAAGACAAGGACACTTGAGGACAAGTACCACATTTACTGAGGAGTACGACACACGTGCGAAGAGCATATCAACACGTGGGAAGGACGACATGGGGCCATACTCATTAAATACAGGATGATTATGATCAATCCTTTTTTGACACGTGTCATCATACGTGCACAGAGCATGTGGTGGTTTGCCATTATGCATATTTTCCACATGTACAGACTGTTAGTTTTCGTGGATAAAGGTGACCCACATTCATTATTCGTTGCTTCCTACTTTCGTGTAATTTTTCTCGCTGAGTCATGACCTTCACGTGGCTTCTTGCTCTCCTACAGTCAACTTCGTTGGTTGCTTCTTGCTCTCCCAATGAATTTTGTGGTATGTTTTCAAATATTTTCATGTTTCAATTCGGCCAAAATTGTATAATTATTTTATTAATATTCCATCAAAGATTTTTGCTTTTAGATTTTTTAAGAATTTAATTTATTTCTCAGGAATATTTCATCAAATCACTGCAACGTGAAGAGGGATCTTGGTGAGAACTACCGTACACCCATATCACGTTGTAGTGATTTTGCCTGTAATGGTAATTTTCTTGCATAAATTTCTTGAAATCACTACAATGTGAGAAGAGGTTTCGGGGTGGGTGTGAACTCTCTCAAGGATATCGCATTATAGTGATTTGTCCTTCTGCCATTCTTTTATAGCTTTTTCAAAGATTTTTGCGTTTAGATTTTTAAGAAATTGATTTTTTGCTTACAAAGATTTGATCAAATTACTATAGCATGAAGCGGGAACTCGGTGAGAACTCTCCCACCCATATCGTGTTATAGTGATTTGTCCTACTGTTGCTCTTGTAGTCATTTTTCTTACAATTGTCATTGCCTTTGAAATATTGCATCAAATCGCTATAACGTGAAGAGAGGGCTCGGTGGGAATTCTCCCACACACATCGCATTGTAGTGATTTTGCCACATTTTTCTTTGCAATTTTATTTTCTTACTAATATTTCATCAAATCACTACAACATGACTAGAGATCTTGGGGAGAGTTCTCCAACGCTTATCACATTATACTGATCTTGCCTAATCCTTTATTATCTTAAACATAACTTTCGTCATCGTGACATATTTCCTGGCTTGTAGATGGAACCTTTGGGGATTGAGGTTGAGTCTAATGCTGGCCTTCAAGAAATCCTAGATGAAAAGTTGTTCAAAGTCCTTTATAAAGTTGAAAGCATCATTGCCATCTTGAAATCTCACACATTTAATTTCAATTTCTCCATCAAAGACATGATCATTTCTGCTCTTTCGTATCTTGAGGAGAAAGAACAACAATTTCAGCACATATGACTTCAAGTGGTACACTCATGTGTTTAGGCGTCTAGAGTATGTACACATGAATGATATTGAGCCTTCAACGTCCAGTATGTGTTTGGGCTTCCAGTATGTGCACATGAATGATATTGAGCCTTCAACAATGCTAAGACAAAAGTTAAACAAGGATGTTTTAAAGGTGCAAGATGATAAGAAGAAGACATACAATAAGTGCCCCATTCACAATCGCAAGTGTCGTCTCGTTGTGTACCACTATGGATTTACCTGCTACCTACATGTGCTGCTATAATAAGGATGAAAAAGTTACAAATGAAGAAATTGAGGAGAAGGCTTCTTGAATAGAGCATGCATAGCCTTCTTGCAAGCTCTATGCATAGAGCTTGCAAGCCTATACAAGCTCTTTGAATAGGCTTCTTGCAAGGTTGCATGAAGCTTATGCATAGAGCTTGCATAGGCTTCTTGTAAGCTCTATGCATAGCCTTCTTGTGTGAAGCCTATGCATAGAGCTTATGTATAAGGCTTATGCATAAAGCTCATGCGTAGAGCTTATGCATAAGCTCTAGGTATAAGATCTATGCATAAAGCTTACATAAGGTTTATGCATAAATCTATGCACAAGGTTTATGCATAGCCTTTATACATACGACTCTATGCAAGCCTTATTATGCATAATCTTGCATAAGACTTATGCATAGAGCTTATATGTATAAGCTCTATATTGAAATATACAAGTGAATAGGGTGTGTGTGGGAACAAGCCCCTAGTTAGAGGCTGTAAAAGAGAATGTGTAAATATGAAAGAACCTGTGAAAAGGTAAGAAGAATCTACTGGGAGAGAATAAAGGGTAGCATGAGAAGATTTAGGAAGTGTGGAGATATTCTGGGAAAAGTGGAGAGAGGTGGAGAGAATCAAGCAAAAGAGGTGGAGTGAATCAAGGAGAAATCAGTGGAATTTGATGCTTGGATGTAAACTCTATAAATTAAGGCATTGGCCTAATGAGAATTTGCTGGTTTTTCATTATCCATGCCTACATTAAGCTATTTGCTAATTACTTTGGTCACAAGTGGTGGAGATTCATATTTGTAGTTGCTGAATGGTGGATAGTGGGGAAGAAGGAGAAGGCTCCTCTTAGATTTTCTTATTCAAAGCATCTCTTTGTACTTCTTTTCTCATAAAGAATGAATGGTGGATAGTGGGAAAGAAGGAGAAGGCTCCTCTTAGATTTTCTTATTCAAAGTATGTCTTTGTACTTCTTTGCTCATAAATAATTTTCTCCTTGTTACTATCTCATCACACATTTATTTAAAGCAAGTAAATTTTTATGCTAGAGAGAGAGAGTTTTTGTTCATGTGTTGAGTAACCTTTGGAAGGTTAAGAGTGTGGTTAATATTAGGTGTGTATTGTGAGATCCCTATACACTAAGAGCCTAATTCAATCCTTTGCTCATCAACTAGAGTCTTTACATTCATCTCTCTTCTCTAGATGTCCTTTCCCTTTCCTTGTCTTTTGCACTAGGAAATTATTGGAGTTTGGTCTTCCTTTGAGAGTGTGTGTGCATCTTATCAAGGTTGCTGCCTTTCAATGAGGGAGTAGAGAATGATATAGAGGCTTGGTTCCCTTTGCTGCTTTCATTTTGTTGCCCCCACTAAGGAGTTGTTCATCTCAAAACGATCTTTAGTTTAGTATGCAACAAGCCCATGAGATGGCTACTTTCCATGTTTACCCCTTATTTTATGGTGGAAAAAATGAAGATGCAGAAGATTTCTTGGAGAATATGGAGATATCTTATGCCATGCTTGGGAAAGATACACCGACCAAAAAACTAAACACTTTCATGATGGTGTTGTGAATGCTCATGATGGTGTTGTGAATGCTCATACATGGTTCTTATCTCTCAACTCGGAAGTTTGTGAAAATTTTACAGAATAAGAGGCGACTTTTTGGGAAAATATATATCAATGCTCAAACCATTGAAGTTCTTTGGCAAAAAATTGAGTCCCTACATCAAGAGAAGGTGGAAGAATATGAAGAAACGTTCAGCATGGCTTGGATGAATTAGCTTCACTCTATCACTAATACGGGTGAGGTTGTTGAGTTCCTTAAATAGGATTGTTTTATTGGTGGTTTACATCCTATTCTTAGGGCTAAAGTGGAATCAATAAGCCCAAGAACTTATCCCAAAGGCACCGACATTTATGGCCCATATAAAGCAAAGAAAATCAAGTATAAGAAGATACATCGACAAAAAAATCTAAATGCTTTCACGATGTTGAGAAAGAATGCTCATATATGGCTCTTGTCTCTCCACCCAAAAGATTGTAAAATTTTTACATAATATGAAGTGACTTTTTGGGTATAATATATCAAGGCTCAAACAATTGAAGAGCTTTGGCACCAAATCCAATCCCTACATCAAGAGAAGCTACTGGAAGAATATGAGGAATATGAAAAGGATGAATCAGATTCACTCTATTCACTAATCCGGGTGAGGTTGCTGAGTTGCGTAAAAGGATTGTTTTATTGGTGGTTTACATACTATTCTCAAGCTAAAGTGGAATCAATAAGCCCAAGAACTTATCTGGAAGAAGCATCATTGGAGGCCCATATAAATCAAAAAAAATAAAGTATAAGAAGTAGAAATTTGGTAAAAGAGATGAAGATTTTGCTTCTGACATGCATTTGCAAAATATTGGAGAGATACATGCTAGAGTTAAAGCACCTACACCCAGAGATTCACATCAAGTTCAACAATCTCCTGCATAATCTTCACAATGACCCCAAGATGTCGATGCCTTGGAGTAGCTTACTCAGAAAGCTTGAGAATTAACAATTCATTTGGCCCAAGATGTCGATGCCTTGGAGTAGCTTACTCAAAAAGCTTGAGAATTAACAATTCATTTGGCCCAAGGAGTTGGATCCAGACCTCATGCACCGCAGAAAGGTGGAGGCAGGGCGCATGGGAGACAATAACAAGAGTTGGTGTGTTGATATTGCAATGGATGTGGCCATAGTATGTACAACTATCCACATCCTAGAAGAAACCCACGTGATCCTTATCATGTCTACCCTATTAATTTGATGCCTCAAGGAGATATTATGCCGAGAAACCCACCTGCACAAGAAGGGAACCAAATGAAAAATAGGGGGAATAATCCTCCATCTAGAGAATCAACTAAGATGGTTGCACCTATCCCACCTTTACAAGATAGAGGGTTCCTATAGTAGAATTAGAAGAAAGGGATAAGAAGTAAGAAGAAATAGAACATGAAGAAGAAGTGGAATGTTTTGTAAGGAAGAGAACATGAGTTCATAAACAATCTAAAAATAAGGAAGCAAAAATAAAAAGAAGATGTTACAGAAGGAAGTAAGAAAAGGAGGAGGAGAAAACTAATTGGGTTGGTAGAGTTTACTCTTGGCCATGGGGTGAAACCATATAATTTACAGGAGGATATAAGGAAATAGGGACCTAACATCAATTGTCCTCAGTTTTTTGATGTGTCCATAGGTAAGGAGGAAAGTAAACGGAAGTATGAGCATTAAAATTACCAAAAGGAGGGGTGAAATAGAAGTAGCTTACTCCTATTGTTCTCATAGCACCATTGGAGGTCCAAGACGATGTTGTTCCCACTTTGGATTGTGTTCTCATGCTGATGCACATGTTGGCAGCAAGGTGGGCAAGGATGGGGTTCCACATGCTGATTTACATGCTGATGCACATAGCAGTAATGGGGATCCACATTCTGTCCTTGGTGAAGAAAAATTTGCTTATGCATTTGAAGAGCTGCTTACAATTTTGCCTCCCAATGCTATCGAGCAGCCTCCACAAGAGGATTGTGGTCAGTCTAGTGTGGGAAATGCTGAAGTTGTGGTGGTTGGTGGCCACATTAGAGTTGTTCCAGCTGTTGAAGCGACTACATTCTCAAAACAAGGATTGAGACAGCTTCTAGAGGTGAAGAGAACACTTATGGTAGAGGAGAAGCTGATAAGCATTCATGGGTGCAAGTACAATTTGAAAGCAATGAATATTGCTTTGCTTCCCGAGTTTGCTTCGATGTTGCTGGCTGACTGTTTTGAGGCAATGTATGATTGTCTTTTAATTATTGGGGGTGGTTTGCCGGAGAAAACATATGTAGTGAGCTCTCTGTTTTGAACAGCAAATGATGATGTGCGCAGAAAATTTTTGCAGCATGTCAACTTTGAGGATTTTATGCTCATTATTTTCCCGGTTGTGGTGAACTTTCATTGGAGCCTACTCGTTTTCACGAACGGAAGAGTGTGTACAGACGGGGAAGAAGAAGAAGAAGAAGAAGCCGACCAGCATTGTGGCTTTTCAGCTCTCTAAATGCATAAGCAATTTTTTCTTCACCAAGGATAGAATGTGGATCCCCATTACTGCTAGCATGTGCATTAGCATGTAAATCAGCATGTGGAACCCCATCACTGCCCACATTGCTGCCAACATGTGCATCAACACCGAGGCAAGGTCCAACTTGAAACTCCCACTGCATATCACACAAACTATATTAATACAAGATAAGCTTCATCTTCTGTTTTCAAACAGACTATATAGATTTAGCAAGCATTTAAAGTACATAAGCCTATCATCACCAGTAAAACAGATGTTGATTCATAGGCCCAAAGCATGAAGGGCACACTTTACCTGGCCTGGCATGACCTCGCCATTTATGCCAGAGATCTGGATACCGGCATATACGCATGCTTTGTAGTGGGCATCAATGATGTTCCTTCCCCATGCCTTGTCAGCCCCTACTCCGCAATAGTAGGGACCCTTTCATCACCGTATCAAGCTTATAAGCCAAACACACATGACCTTTACATAAACATAAGCAAAAGAGAGACCTACATATCAGGAGACTCAACAGTAGGAAACCCGACCTAAAGCTTACCTGGTGACCTAGATAACCACCAACGAGCCAACCTAGATGCCACTTGACCTCCTTCTGGAGAAGAGTAAACTCCTGCTTAATACCAAACCTGCAGCAAGGACAAAAGCAGTCATTAATGAAGTCCTCGACCTTGGCCACGTGATGGGCTTCAGAGTAAACTCCTGCTTAATACCAAACCTACAGCAAGGACAAAAGCAGCCATTAATGAAGTCCTCGACCTTGGCCACGTGATGGGCTTCAGAGTTTCATGCTTACCAAGGTTGCTCTTCCTCGACGTCCTTTCGGGAAAAGATCTTAGCTGCTGCAGCTCACTTGAAACAAGATGCCAGATACAATAATCGTATCACCGGAAGTCAAATCATGAACAGTACATCTGTCATCCACAAATTTGACTACAAGCCCAAGTCTAGCAAGTGCAGAGACAGACAATAGATTCTTCTTTATCCTTGGCACATACAAAGCATCTGAAAGTGTGAAAGCGCTGCCATTTGTAGCAGTAAGCATAATTTTACCAATGCCCTCCTTCATTGGGTAAGAAGCATTATTGGTACATGTGACAGTATTCCCATTAGGGACAACCTCAAGACAAGTGAACATATCACGATGCGAGGTAATGTGCTTTGTAGCACCACTGTCAAAATACCATACATCAGAGTCAACAGAAACTGCCAAACATGCATCATGTACAGATGGGTCATACTGGCAATACACGTTAAATGCCCATTCTGTATCCTGCACAACATTTACAGAATCTGCATTTGTAGAAGCATCCGCTATTGTGGCTGCATTTGACTCTTTCTTCTTTGCCTCTTTAGCCTTTAGCTTAATGACATGATCAGTTGCCTTACAATAGTTACACCTGATTTTTTTCTTGCCTTTATCAAGAGCCTTCTCAAACCTATTGTTGCTACCTGTGGAAGGAGAAGAAGTTGTAGACCTACTAATAGGAGAAGAAACAGTGGAAGGGGCTGCCTTACCACTTCTTCTCTGCTGGGCAGCAACAAATGCTTGATCAACTGCACACTACCTAGCCCTGTTTTGCCTGGACTGCGCTTCTTGGAAGAGCTTGTTGACTAAAGTATCATACTTGACAACATCAGGTCTGTCCTCAGTAAACAAGTCTCCACGTGGAAGCAAAAGTCTGATATGACTCAGGTAAAGCATCAAGAACAGTCTGCACAAGAGAATGATCAGGAATAATCTCACCTGTAGAAATCAGCTGTTCCTTGAGATCTTTAATCTCAGCAAGAAAAACATTCATGTCATCATCTTCCTGCATAATCTTCGATTCTAGCTCTTTACGCAGGTAAGAGATTTTTGCCTCGTTTTACGACCTGCATTTAAACCAGCTAGAATATCCCAAGCCTGTTTTGCTGTTTTAGCTAAACGAATATGTGGAGTGATGTTACGTTTGACAGAAAGTGCAATAAAGGCATGAGCCTGCGCATCTTTACCATCCCAACGAGCTTGTTCAGCAGTGGGTAAAACATCAGCAAACAGTAGAGCTGCTAGAACCTGCAACATCCTCAACAGATCCTACATCCACAGAACCTAGATGTACATCCATACCCTGCACAATGTTCCACACTCCTTTTGCAAACCAAAACATGTTGCATCGTGTATGCCCAAAGTGGGTAGTTGTTGTCTCTATCCAATTTGTCATCAGAGCAGACAACATGCGAAATACATCATTGTTGTTATCAGCCATGGCCATTGACTGAAACTGATGCAAAAGCTACCTGTAATGAAGCAAAGACTGAACAGATAACAACTCGTGCTATGTAGCACGGTCCACAATAGAATACGTATGCCTATTTTGTAGAAAATTGCACTGTCAAAATTTTTGCACAAAGTGACGAAAACACATGTACAGAACTTGTAATGCAAAAACGGAGCCCGAAACGACGTCAGATGCAATTTCTGAGAACGCCAAGCCTTACGGGCTTATCTGCAAAGTATAGGGACCTGCAAGCGCTTGTGAAAGCTCACCTCAATCGGAGAATATGAGTCGGAGGGTGCTAGCAACGTAGCCCTAGGAGCCGATGCCTGTTCTGATACCAATTGTTAGAATTAGGGTTGCAGGAAAGCACACAAAGCTTGGAGAAGAAGAAGCAAGAATGCACACAACACACAATGTATTAGATTGTGTCAATGTACAAAAGATAAGTTAGCCCTAGAATAATGGGCGTATATACAAGCCGGGGGAAAAAACCTCCTAAAGAGAGAAAAAGTGCCTCGGCGGTCCTAAGTGTGTTCACACACATCACTACTTATATATATGGCAACACTAAGTTCTAACGCATTCAATTTGTTCCCTTGTTTCTATGCGGGTTTTAAAGATAGTATAGTGGTTTTGTTGTTTTCCTGAGTTTTATTGTGGGGAGGTGGCAAGGCATGGGTTGCCTACCAAGATTCGAACATGTCCCATACCTTCAAGTACCGTCTATTTGTGGGAGAGGAGAGTCATCTTCTTCAAAAATACTTGTGTATGCACCTATCCACATGCCTTGTTAATGATATCTTTTTTGTACACTTAGCTTGTGCCCTTTTCTATTAGCATTTTATTATTATTTTAATCTATTTTAATACTGTGTACTTTAATGATATCTTTTTTGTACACTTAGCTTGTGCCCTTTTCTATTAGCATTTTATTATTATTTTAATCTATTTTAATACTGTGTACTTTAAAAATTTCATTAGCTTTGAGTTGTTTTCACAATAGGAAAATGAATTATTATAGGACACAAGAGAATTATTGATTTGCTTTGAGTTATTTTTCCAAAAAGAAAACCACAAATTATTACCTTTAAGCTATGGACTATAATGCCTTTTGATTCTTGGTAGAATGGAAACTACCTATTTCTTTTTTACAGGGGATGCATAATGTTGAAGGACTTTTTTTAATTACGAACAGGGTTCGAGCTCGGGCTCTCAACTTGAGAGCCAATGGGCTACACTAACTCGTTCCAACTCACTCCCAAAAGAGTTAGAAGTTAGATGAAGAAAATTGTTTACCTTTAAGCCATAACCTTCTAATTGAATAAAAAAATAAAAGAATTATCTCCAAGCTAGATTTCTTAGATGTTCCTTAATAAAGGCGAGGTTCTCTAGGGAAATTTTTTGAGTGAACCTCACATAAATCCTTCACCCTAAAATGGTAATTTTTTTTTCATGAGGTCTTATTCCATTCCTAGTTGCACACGAGAATTTCAGTTGGCTGAGTACCACCCTTTCCAAATATTGGCCACTTTATAGGCAGTGGGCAAGCCGCAAGACGAAACCCACAAGTTAGTCAATCGGTCGATTGGAGTGAACACCCTGCACAGCTTCGGTAGAACTAGGCGTCGTAAGTCGAGTCATGATCTTTGATGTCCATGGCAACCATCGTTCCTGATTCTAGAGCATGAGCTTGAAGGGCAAGCATTGCACACTGTTATCGCCGCCGCAGGATCACTAAAGAGGAAGGTGGAAGCAAGCGCCATGACGATCGAACAGTAACGGCCTAGGGAGTGCGGATGACTGCCTACGTGCCCACCTGCACGCGAACACACCCTTAGTATAAGATGTCCCCAAGAGGATTTGAACCCTAGACCTCCCGTAGAAAGTCCAAAGTCTTATCCACTAGGCTACCTCCTTGGGGACAAAATGGTAAATTTTGAACAATGATTTATTACATATGTATATCTAATTATAAATATTCTTTAAAAAAATGCTAAGGACGCATCTTTCCTTCTCCTTTACTCAAAGTGGATCGACCATAGGATGAAACCAATCAACCTTTTCCCAAGCCATGATCAAAGATAGAGAAGAACATTCTAATTTGATGATTGATGAAGAAGGCACCAACAAGTGGGTGGCCTTGGTATCCCACACGGCAAAAGCATTTGAGAGGGTCATGACCCTACAACACTATCTAGCAAAGACCATCAACCAAAGTTGAAGATAAGTAAAAGAAAAATACTCAATTTATAGCTTAAAGAGACCGAGGAGCAATTCATTTAAAGTCATTTTAGAATCATTTTCCAAAGTTTTATAAATTTTTATGTTTGTATTTTTACCATTTTTATCATCATAACCAGTTGTGCTTGATTTTAGCATGTCTCTAGTAATAAGATGTGTTGTCAATCCCTAGAACACTTTCCCCACATTTGGATGGATAATTACCTTAGACTAATGATACAAGTTCATTAAATTTATATCATTATGCCTAAACTATAGTGCTAATACTACGGTCTGATATATAAACAGACACTAGATGTCATGTGACAACTCTTCACATGAAAAGGAGGTTATAGGTCACCAAAATCCTAACTTTTGGACTTTTCTATATGTGAGTTTGAGAGACCTATGCCATATTACCATTCCTTTGAGTGATTTTCACTTACTAGAGCCCAAATTCCAAAGCACTCATTAAGATTTGAAGCATGGATTCATTGATGGGGATGTTAAATTCATAAAGAAGAAGATGAAATCTTTGATTTGTAATACATAATTGTTGAGAAATCTATGAATCTAGATCTAATGAACATACCATTTCTATGCAAATTTGATAAATGCATGGAAGGCAAGGGTAAACAATAATAACTAAGAACAAACTACTGATATGAATTGTTATTCATTCTTGGAATCAATTCATCATTAAAAATTTCTCTTGATTTGTTGTTAAACATAAGATTTGCAATGAGTATAGATCACCCAAATCCCTACACATGAGTTTGAGACATAGAAACATTCCTTTGAGTGATTTGCACTTACTAGAGCTTAAAATTCATGGATTTCGAAGTAATTCCAAATCATGGATTTTAAATCTATTCCCAATTCATGGATTCCAATTTAATTTAAAGCAATTCCAACACAATTCCAAAGTAATTTTGTGAAGATTTGAAGGTTTTAAAGTGTAGATTTATTGATGGATGTCAAATTCAAAAGAAGAAGATGAAATTGACGATTTGTAATGTATAATCATTGGGATTATAAATCTGAACCCAGTTAACATCATACCATTTCTATGTAAAATTTTGTATTTAAAAAATGATAGATCCGTGGAAGGGTAAACAATGAAAATTAAGAATACAATCTTGATATGATTCATTCTTCATTCTACAAAATCAAATCATCATTAAAACTTCATCTCATGGTTTTAAGTAGACCAAAGGAAACTTTACAATCTAACTTGGAAAATTTACCCATGAGGAGAGACTAATTTTAATGTACGCACTTTTATAAAAGAATTTTTTGCTTTACTTACTCTAATTTTGATGTATTCAGATCCGGTCAATCTCTCACCTCGCCTTTTATAAGAACTTTTCACTTTACTTGCTCTAATTTGATACATTTATTTTCAAATGCCACCATCCCTCTCACAACTCTCTTCTTCCAAGGCCATGCCCAACCACGCTAGCTTGTATTCTAAATTCTCTCTCAACCATATCCCATAGTTCTAAACCTAATTAGTTGGTGCTTTCTTATCACCAATTCCAATATGGGAAAAAAATATTTCTTTGTTATTAATGAATTAGTTAGCAGAGAGGAACCTTAGGAGTTGGTTTAATTTTTTTTCCCTAAGGTCTATGTTCGGCCTCCAGCATATTATTATTTTTAACTTTTTTTATTAGTTTTCTTGGGCTTGGAGCTTCTGGAGTCTTCCAAGAAGGCTATAAAAAGCATGTGGTTGAAGCCAAGAGAGAGAGATTGAGAGAGAGAGAGAGAGAGTCGAACCTCCATTTAAGCCTTTGGCTAAGGTTTAAACCTTTAATCTTAGGGTTCATTAATTAATTAGTGCCCGCTTGTTTTGTAGAAGAAGAAATATTATTTGTAATGAACCACCCCATAAATAACCTCAACCTTGAGGCATATCTTCTTCTTCTTAAAACCCACGTAAGAGATTATTTCAAGACTCAGTCTTTTACCTACTTAATAGCCCCACCATCCAATAAAATCCAATATTTGGAATACTCTACCTCTTCCAAATTATATATGAGCACCAAGAGGACATGAGGTGCCACCATTAATGATATCCATGTGGCCTATCCCATAGAGCTCACCAATGAAGAAATCAATGAAGCAAGTTCCTTCTTTACTACATTCACATATGATGTTCACAAGGATGACCATTGAAGAAGTAGGAAGTAAGAAGGTATGGATCAAGAACCTACAGGTAAAGCCTCTTCTTTGAGTGCATTATTTGAGTGCACTAGCTCACCCTCAGCTCCCCCATCTTCTTTTTTAGCCCCTAAAGATCAAGGCCCTTCCCAACCCAATAGTCCCCCACCCTCCACCAACCCTCTTGAACTCCCCTTGCTCCACCACATCCATCTCCTCATAGCCTCCATCTTGCACTAACCCCACCGACCAATGAGATACCATGAGCGTGAGTCTAGATTCTTGGGAATTCTCCACAAAGCCAATGTCAGTGATCAATAAGCTGATTATACTAGCAAAGCTAGTCAATTTTCTAGATTTCAATGAAGAGCCAATAGCCACTAAGGAAAGTAGTTGGATCACCAAGATCCATCTCTTTCTTTAACAATCCATGAGCAACAACTCACCTACCCCCCACATTTATGGGAGCTAATCTCTCAAGAAGAGCAGTTGGACCACTAAGTTCAATCTCTTTCTTTGCCAATCCATGAGCAATAGCTCACTGACCCCTCACATTCATGGGAGTTGACCTCTCTAGGAAATTATTTAGAGAGCTTTGACACTCCCCATGACACTCTTTCAATCCATGTGGCAACAACTCACCTACCCCCACATTTGAGGGAGTTGATCTCTCAAGGAAATAACTTAGAGACCCTTGACACTCCCTATGATACAATAAAAATCTGAATTATAAATCAATACATAAATAAGTTGGATACCTCATGGAGGAAGAGAGACCATACTTGTTATATTAGCATGGGAAGAGCTTGACTCCTAGTGGTGAATGTCTTCAAGCCATTAGCATTCTTAGCACCTTAGGTTGGTGATGGGAGGATGCGATCATCATTAGGAAGGGGGTATGCAAACCACTCCAGTTAATGTTCATCCTATTGTAAATGTTGTGCCATTTTGTAGTCAAAGTTTTCTTTCTGTAATATGATGCTAGAACATTGAAAGTAGCCTTACTTTGAGCTTAATGTAAATTTATTCTTCTAGATGTTTTTCTTTTCATTTTGATTCCAATGGGTAAGGTACAGAAGATTATTAGTAGATCTTGTTAATCATCAGACTTCTTTAAGCTTATAAACAAGCTATGTGAAAGATTTTTAGTCATGCATCTAATCAAAGAGAACTTTTCATGTATTTTTCAACTCATCTATGTATAAGGCATAACCATGATTGTAACAAAGTATTATGTTAGAAATGGAAAAGCTAACATCTTTTATCTTTAAGATTCAAACCTTAAGATTTTTTGACAATCACTTAACCAACCCATATAAACATGCTTACATTTGTAGAGTTTTAAGCTTACTTGTTTAGGCCATAGTTACATGTAACAAGGTTATGGTGATTCCCAATAGCTCATAACATGCTTATGTTGATCACCTTGAGCTTTAGCAACCGTAGCAACAACTAATGCGAAAGAAGACACATATAAAGCTATGCTAAATCCTTGATTTACAAGACAAGACTTATGACTTTAAACCAAACTAAAAGCTTATACATAATCTCAAGTTAAGCTAAACAAGCATAGGGAAGATGGATTCACCATCAAGGCTTACACAAGAACTTAGATTCTTAAGCAAAAACTCTTTAATTACTAAGCAAGCAAGCAATAAAAGCTTGTTTACAAACTATAATAAACAAGCTAAAAGGCATCACACATAGAAGCTTTATACAAGGCTTTATTAAGATTTAAGAGAAAAGAAAAACATACATGGAAATGAAACAATTTAGACAAGCTTCCTTTATACACAAAAAAGAGAGAAAGCTTTAAACCTTTCATAATTAAGAGAGAGAGAGAGAGAGAGAGAGAGAGAGAGAGAGAGAGAGAGAGAGAGAGAGAGAGAGAGAGAGAGAGAGAGAGAGAGAGAGAGAGAGAGAGAGAGCTTCAAACCTTTCATTAATCAAGAGCTTATGAATCTTAAGCTTCTTTTTCAACTTAAGCTTCAAAATAAGGCATGTACTCTAAACATCAAGAACTCTTAGTAGAAACATGAAGAAATGTGAGCAACACTTGATGTGGTCACTTGATACAACCCATACTTCATGTAATCACTTGAAACAATCCAGACATGAACAAAAAGTAAGCTTTTGTGAAGCTTCCATTTGTAAGAGAGAATGAGTTCTAGGCTCTCTAGACAAGCAAAGACTTTAATACTATCTCACTAGGCAACACTATTAAGCATTAAAAACTACCAAAAAGAGACTTATAAACAAGAAAATAGCTCAAGGTAAGGAGAGGGAAAAAAGGACTGACTTTCAACCTAAGAGAGAGAGAAGAAGGAAAACAAACAACGTAAAACGTGAGCTTAGATTAAGCATTATGATGTTAGCCAATGAGATTAGCTTAGATTAAGCATTATGAGATTAGCAATGAGTAAAAGAAAGGTTCCATCCATGCCTTGAACCAAAGGAGATTAGCAAATGAGTAAAAGAAAGTTTCCATCCATACCTTGAACCAAAGGAGAGAGATCTTGAGCTTCAACAAGAGTGAAGAAATCTTACAAAAACAAGCTTATTGCTAAAAAAACATTACATGAACTTGAGAGAGAGCTCTTTTTAATAAGCAAAAATTTAATGCTATAGTTTTCATCTAAGGTTTCCAATGACTATTCATTCACTTCAAGTTCTAAAGGTTCATGGGGGTGATTCTTCTATTTACCTCTAACCTTAATATTCCAAGGAGATTATAATCACACCTTTTCCACACAAGTTTTTTCGCTATTTGAGGGTCTATCACTCTTGAGAATTACTTATGGAGATCTGTTTTGGAGGTTTTATTTGATATTAATAGAGTAAGGAATGATGACAATCCTAAGTGTTCTATATTATTCTTATGGCATTCTTGCTACTCAGAAAATTCTTACGTTACCTCACTTTTATCTGGGCAAGTTGGAGGACTCAATTTGCATTCTGGCTATTTTCATGTTTTTAAAAATTTTAGACTATAAATTTTCAGAGGTTACATAACCATCAGATCGCAAATGATCATTTTCCACCACTAACTTTTTATGGGTTTCGTCTCACAGGATAAATCTCACTTGTTTGAAGTTTGATTTGAGTTCTATTTGCATAGACAAGTTTCTATGCAAATAGAAACTTGTTTGAAGTCTGATTTGAGTTCTATTTGCATAGACAAGTCTGATTTGAGTTCTATTTGCATAGACAAGTTTCTAAAACTAAAAGAAAATTTTGCATTCAAAAACTCACCTTTCTCTTTCTAGATTTTACTTGGTAAATGTCGAGATTTTTACATATCAATTGTGGGCTTAGGGAGGGATCTTACATCCTTCCCCACTTGAAAAGTTGAGATGTACTAATCTCGTAAGTTGGGGATGCAAATCCTCCTTGTTTTCCCAAATGATGACATTCTTTAACGAGGTAAAGCTTCCATTTGATTAGACATTCTCTCAAGGTCCTATTTCTTGAGAGGCTTCTCTCAAACATCCATGATTGTCTCTTTGTAAATACACACACACACATGTCTATATTTATATATTATATTGTATATATTTTAGGCTAAGACTCTCCAGTCCCCCGGCAGTGCGAACCAGGGCCTGCATTACTAGATGCAATAAAGGAGGACTCAGTGGAGGCAAAAGTTGGTCTTTGATGGGACATCTTATTCAACATTTTCTTTGAGGTGATTGGCGATGACTTGAATGATAGAGGACTCAGTGGTGGAAGGTGGAAAATGGTCTTCCATGGGTCATCATAGTCATCATAACACTTTCTTCGATGGCTTTATTTCATCACGTTTGTTCAGAGAGGCATCACCCCCTAGTGAAGGATCATCAATGTGCATCCCTTATACATTTGCAGGTCCAAGCCCACCATAATGAGTTAAAAAAACCAAAAAGTGGATATCATCCACGAGGCATAGGAGGCCTCACAACCTTCTTGTCCTTGGAAGTCTGAGATTCAATAAGTTTTCCTTTGAAGGAAAGTATAAAATTTGGAGAGACTTACCTAACTCGATGAATTAGAACCTAAGAGTCCACATATATGAACTTGAAGAAGAGGAGGATAAGTTGGCCACATTGAGCACTCTCCCTCGATAACCAAAACCAAAAGACAACCACCAAAAATCCCCATGAACAAGCTAGGGTGGCACCACATTGAAAGCTCATCACAAAATGAAAGCCATGTTACCTTTTCTCGTGTACGAAGGGCTAATGGGTGAAATTGGTAAAGGATTAATTGATGTAATTACTTTGAAAGTAATTGATAAAGGAATGATTGATGCAATTGATAAAGGACCACTTTGATGCTTGGGATGCAATTGCTCAGAAAGCATTAAAGTTGATAAAGGATTGATTGATGCAATTGGCAAAGGGCCGATTAATGTTTGGGATGCAATTGATAAATGGCCGATTAATGTTTGGGATGCAATTGATAAAGGACCGATTAATGTTTGGGATGCAATTTCCTAGCAAGCTTTGCGATTTTTGGCCCAAAGTACTGTGGCCTAAATTTTTTACTTATGTTAAGATTTAAGTACATTTCTTGTAAGACAATAAAGGAACTTTGTTGTGATGAGTCATGTGGGTGTCATGTGGTGCCTCATGTAGCTACGACTTCTGATGTGATGACCCTGCTTGGAAGGGTGTAGTGTACACTCCCAGTACATGTGGTGTGAGAAGCACCATCCTCTCAGTAGTAGTGCACAAGTTTGGTGATGATCTACACATTCAATGCAACTCAAAGGTGGAGAGGCTTCCATGTAATCTATGAACCTGGACATGGTTATGATGGGATATATTTTGATGATGATTCCTTGATGATGTACCTATTATAAATCTAAAATTGCATAGGGCCATCTTTGAGAGGCCTAAAGTAACTGGACAAGAAATTTAGGCCTAAAGGAATTGGCCATGTGTATATTATTTTTTACATATAAGTATAATGATGATTTTAGTAATTGTTTTCCTTTTGAAGAGAGTATGTGCATACTCTGATTTTACAAGGAGAGTGTGCATATTCTAATTTAAGTGATGTGTCTTAGTGAAAGCTAAAGTGATAGGTGGGTGGGCTCATCTTTTTAAGTGGTGTGTGTGAGTAAAAGCTAAAGTGATATGTGGGTGGGCAGTGGTGGTTGGGTGGAAAGCCTAGATCCATGGTGACTGGATGGGGCTAGGCTCAACCACCAACAGATTTGGGATAATTAGGGAAGGAATATATGGGTAACTTATCAAGTTTAAATTTATAGGTCCTTAGGGTTGCATTTCTCAACGAGCAGGCTTTTCCAATTGGAGCCACATCTTAGTAGATAGCCAATCATCAAGATAATTTAGGGGAGGCCCCAAGTAAGTACACTTACCCCAAAAGAATAAATGATGAGGCAGGGGATTAACAATTGGTATGAGAATTGACCTAAGAAATGGATTTTCTCATATAAATGGCACATAACACCTTGCCTATCAGGAAATCCTCAATTGTCCCCATAGAGGATGATATGATAGCGTTTGCCTTTAAATATCTCACGTTTCTCTATCACTCACTATCCTTGTGAATCCATGTAACTTGAATATCTCTTTCAAGAAGACCTTAGTTACATTCGTTTCAGTATAGGCCTTCTTGGGTTACTTTGGTCACAAGTGGTGGAGATTCATATTTGTAGTTGCTGAATGGTGGATAGTGGGGAAGAAGGAGAAGGCTCCTCTTATATTTTCTTATTCAAAGCATCTCTTTGTACTTCTTTTCTCATACAGATTTTTCTCCTTGTTGCTGAATGGTGGATAGTGGGGAAGAAGGAGAAGGCTCCTCTTAGATTTTCTTATTCAAAGTATGTCTTTGTACTTCTTTGCTCATAAATAATTTTCTCCTTGTTACTATCTCATCACACATTTGTTTAAAGCAAGTAAATTTTTATGCTAGAGAGAGAGAGAGAGAGAGAGAGAGAGAGAGAGAGAGAGAGAGAGAGAGAGAGAGAGAGAGAGAGAGAGAGAGAGAGGGAGAGGGAGAGTTTTTGTTCATGTTGAGTAACCTTTGGAAGGTTAAGAGTGTGGTTAATATTAGGTGTGTATTGTGAGATCCCTATACAATAAGAGCCTAATTCAATCCTTTGCTCATCAACTAGAGTCTTTACATTCATCTCTCTTCTCTAGATGTCCTTTCCCTTTCCTTGTCTTTTGCACTAGGAAATTATTGGAGTTTGGTATTCCTTTGAGAGTGTGTACACGTGCATCTTATCAAGGTTGCTGCCTTTCAATGAGGGAGTAGAGGGTAATATAGAGGCTTGGTTCCCTTTGCTGCTTTCATTTTTGTGCCCCCACTAAGGAGTTCTTCATCTCAGCGATCTTTAGTTTAGTATGCAACAAACCATGAGATGGCTACTTTCCATGTTTACCCCTTATTTTATGGTGGAAAAAATGAAGATGCGGAAGATTTCTTGGAGAATATGGAGATATCTTATGCCATGCTTGGGAAAGATACACCGACCAAAAAACTAAATGCTTTCATGATGGTGTTGCGAATGCTCATACATGGTTCTTATCTCTCAACCCGGAAGTTTGTGAAAATTTTACAGAATAAAAGGTGACTTTTTGGGAAAATATATATCAATGCTCAAACCATTGAACTTATTTTGGCAAAAAATTGAGTCCCTACATCAAGAGAAGCTGGAAGAATATGAAGAAACGTTCAGCATGGCTTGGTGGATGAATTAGCTTCACTCTGTCACTAATACGGGTGAGATTGTTGAGTTCCTTAAATAGGATTATTTTATTGGTGGTTTACATCCTATTCTTAGGGCTAAAGTGGAATTAATAAGCCCAAGAACTTATCCCAAAGGCACCAACATTTGTGGCCCATACAAAGCAAAGAAAATCAAGTATAAGAAGATACATCGACAAAAAAATCTAAATGCTTTCATGATGTTGAGAAAGAATGCTCATATATGGCTCTTATCTCTCCACCCAAAAGATTGTAAAAATTTTACATAATACGAAGTGACTTTTTGGGTAGAATATATCAAGGCTCAAAAAATTGAAGTGCTTTGGCACCAAATCCAATCCCTACAATAGAGTTTACTCTTGGCCATGGGGTGAAACCATATAATTTACAAGAGGATATAAGGAAACAGGGACGTAACATCAATTGTCCTCAATTTTTTGCTGTGTCCATTGGTAAGGAGGAAAGTAAACGGAAGTATGAGCATTAAAATTACCAAAAGGAGGGGTGAAATAGAAGTAGCTTACTCCTATTGTTCTCATAGCAGCATTGGAGGTCCAAGACGATGTTGTTCCCACTTTGGATTGTGTGATTAAAAGCCAAACAATTTCTAAGGTCTTAGTAGATATGGTGGAGCCCAAATTTGCTTAATGATGGAACATTTAATGCACTGGTTGGGACTGAAGATACATGAGGCTTCTCCAATTAAGGTGACGATGGCAAATAATTTAGTAAAGTCAATTGCATAGGAGTCCTCAAGAATCTTAAAGTAAGTATTTTAGGGTTTCTATTAATGTTGATTTCTACGTTATTACAACCAAGGGAGATGGCTACCCCTTGGTTTTGGGTCGTCCATGGTTGATTTCCATCAAAAGATATTAAAAGATGGAAGAAAGGATAGCTAGTGATACAAACTAATAGAAAGTAAGTAGTGGTTTATTACATGAAAGAGAAGAAGAAAAATGATATATAATATAAAGATTTAGATGAAGTAGAAAAACTAATGGAGTATTTGTATTCAGAACAGGAATTCGAGACCACTAGTGACATTGAAGATTCATCTTTGGAGGTGATGGGTGTGACACTTAATTCTCATAGGTAAGCAAGGAAGCTGCAACAACTAAAGTTCAAGAAGAGTTAAAGGCAGATGAAAGTAGGTTGAAAGTTATGTTGGCAGATGACTTGGAGAATGTAGAATGGAAGGAGTTCTTGGACATGCTATATAAGTATCCTTTTTCTTTTTGTTTCTGATTACACTAGAGGAGTAGATGCCATACATCATCACATTGACTTGAAGGAGAATGCCAAGTGGTTGGGAGTGGTACAGGATGATGCTTTTCCTAAAGAGGTGACCAAGTTACTAAAAGCGATATTTATATATTTTGTTAAAAAATTTGAGTGGGTTTCTCTTATGGTGGCTACTCCTAAAAAGAATGGTAAATGGCAGGTATGTGTGGATGATAAACCACTCAATATGGCAACAAAGAGAGATCATTTTCCTCTACCCTTTCAAGATGAAATTCTCAATGAGGTGGCTGGTCATGAGCATTATAGACTGTTTGATGGTTGTTCAAGTTACTTTTGGATATGGATTACAGGATAAGCTTAGAAGAAGACTACATTCATCACTCCATGGGGATGTTTTACCTATCGTGTGATGCCATTCGGATTGACAAACGATCCTTCAACCTTTCAAAGGTATATGAATTATGTCTTTAGCCATTCTTTGGGAAATCTATCAGGGTGTACATTGATGATTTTTGTATTTATAGTGCTCACATTTCACATTATTTGAGGGTGGAAGAAGGTTTGCAACAGTTGGATAGCTTGGGAGGTCAAGGGAACTATGATAAATGTAAGATTGAGAAGAAAGAAGTAGTCCTACTTGCTTGAGCCTACTTGGATGAAATAAATGAATTCCCTGAGACTAGAAGGGGCAGGTAAATCTAAAAGCAAAAGGAATTTCAATGGACCCATCTAGGATTAACTTACTTTTAGATTTATCTGCCTAGAACTCATTTATTTCATCCAACAAGTCAGATATATTTCTAGGTTTATTCATTTTCTTTCCCAAATGTTGCATCCTTTATAGTTCTTAGCCAACCAGATAACTTTTGTTTGGGATGAGGAGTATGATGCATATTTTGGAGTAAAGAAGGTTTTAAGAACTCTTCCTATTTTGATGCCACTTGATTGGGACCAGCAATTTTGATGCCACTTGATTGGGACCAGCAATTTTATGTGAATCCAAGCATTGGAAAAGATGCTATTGGTACCATTCTATTTACAAAAGGATTCCAAGAATTCCCTTTTGCAGCCTATTTACTTTGTAAGCAGGGTTATGACTACTGGAGAGAAGAGTTATTTTGATATAGAGTAGCTTATTTTAGCCTTAATTTTTGTGTAAGGAAATTTTGTGCATATTTTGCTTAAAAGACCTTTGATTATGATCACGGTGGAGAAACGTTTTCTAGTGGTTGTTCAGCATATAACAACATCACATAGACTCGCTAAATGGATATTGGAATTGCAAGAGTTTAACTATACTTTTAAAGTGGAAGATAGTAATAGGGCCACACTTGCAACGATATTGACTCATAGAGTGCATGAGAAGCAACTAAAGATTAAAGAATCACTTAAAGAAGTACAACCTTTGAAACCTTTGGAGAATGCTTATTTACTGTTCTTTGATGCTACATATAGAAGACAAACGGGGAAGCTAGTGGTGGGATAATCTTGTATGATCCACATGGTCAAATTGTGTTCAAAGAGATTTTTTTTAAAGAAGATGTACAAACAAACAATAGGGCTGACTATACAATTTTTGAGGAAGGATTAATGAGATGCAAACAAGCAGGACTTGACAGGTTAATCATTAAAGGAATTCATCGTTGTTGTGTGTGTGAAGATGAAATTCCTACTATTTTGAAAGCTTTACATGATGAAATTCCTACTATTTTGAAAGCCTTACATGATAAATGGTGTGGTGGACATTTTGTTAGAGAGCTAACGCGACTGGCAAGATGAAGATGAGGAATATCCTTAGTTGTGCATTCAATACTAGTTAAGAGCACAAGGAGTTGATCCAATACAATCACTTTTGTTATGTAGCTACAAGAGCAACATATATTTAAATATTTGGAAAGTGAGTTTAGTCTTAAATATTTCAATTTTGGCTAGAATATGATCTCTCTTTCACGTCAAGTTCAACAATCTCCTGCATTATCTTCACAATGACCCTGAGATGCCAATGCCTTGGAGTAGCTTACTCAAAAAATTTGAGAATTAACAATTCATTTAGCCCAAGGAGTTGGATCCAGACCTCATGCACCACAGCAAGGTGGAGGTAGGCCACCTAGGAGACAACAACAAGAGTTGGTGTGTTGGAATTGCAATGGACATGGCCATAGTATGTACAACTATCCACTTCCTAGAAGAAACATAGGTGACCCTTATCATGTCTACCCTGTTTTGATGCCTCAAGGAGATAATATGCTGAGAAACCCACATGCACAAGGAGGGAATCAAATGAAAAATAGGGGGAATAATCCTCCACCTAGAGAATCAACGAAGATGGTATCCCACCTTTACTAGATAGGGGGTTCCTATAGTAGAATTAGAAGAAAGGGATAAGAAGTAAGAAGAAATAGAACAAGAAGAGGAGTGGAATGTTTTACAAGTAAGAGAACATGAGTTCATAAACAATCTAAAAATAAGGAAGCAAAAGTAGAAAGAAGATGTTAGAGAAGGAAGTAAGAAGAGGAGGAGGAGAAGGAGAATTGGGTAACTAGTAGATTTTACTCTTGGCCATGGGGTGAGACCATACAATTTACAAGAGGATATGAGGAAGCAGGGACCTAACATCAATTCGCCCCATTTTTTTACTGTGTCCATAGGTAAGGAGTAAAGTAGAAGTATGAGCATCAAAATTACAAAGAAGCCGGGTGAAATAGAAGTAGCTTACTCCTATTGCTCTCATAGCACCATTGGAGGTCCAAGAGGATGTTGTTCCCACTTTGGATTGTGTAATTGAAGGCCAAAAAGTTTGAGACAATTCCTAATGTATTAGTAGATGGAGGAGCCCAAATCCGCTTAATGATGGAACCTTTAATGCACCAGTTGGGACTGAAGATACATGATGCTTCAAAGTCAATTACATAGGAGTCCTCATGAATCTTAAAGTAAGTGTTTTTGGGGTTTCTATTAATGTTGATTTTTACGTTCTGACAACCAAGGGAGATGACTACCCCTTGGTTTTGGGTTCCCATTGTTGATTTCTGTCAAAGCTATTCAAAAATGGAATAAAGGATAGCTAGTGATACAACCTGATAGAAAGCAACTAGTGGTTTATGACATGAAAGAGAAGAAGCAAAAGGATATATAATATAAAGATTTAGATGATGTAGAAAAACTAATGGAGTATTTGTATTCAAAAGATGAATTCAAGACCACTAGTGACATCGAAGATTTATCTTTGGAGGTGATGGGTGTGACACTTAATTCTCATAGGCAAACAAGGAAGCTGCAACTAAAGTTCAAGAAGAGTTAAAGGCAGATGAAAGTGTTGAAATATACAAGTGAATAGGGTGTGTCCGGGAACAAGCCCTTGGTAAGAGGCTGTAAAAGAGAATCTGTAAATGTGAGAAAACCTATGAAAAGGTGAGAAGTATCTACTAGGAGAGAATAAAGGGTAGCATGAGGAGATTTAGGAGGTGTGGAGATATTCTAGGAGAGGTGGAGAGAATCAAGCAAAAGAGGTGGAGTGAATCAAGCAAAAGAGGTGAAATGAATCAAGGAGAAATCAGTGGGATTGGATGCTTGGATGTAAACTCTATAAATTGAGGCATTGGCCTAATGAGAATTTGCTAGTTTTTGATTATCCATGCCTACAGTAAGCTATCAGTTAATTGCTCACTAATCACATGTTAATTATCATCTAATCTCTTTGTTAATGATGTTGATTCTAGCATTTGATCCACCATAGCTCATCACATTGCTGCAAATTTAATATGGTATCAGAGCCAAGTTAGAATCCATCAATTTGTGAGCCCATTATCTTGCTAATCACTTGGCTAATTAGGATTAGTAGATAATTAATACTTTTACCTCTTTTTCAACAAACCCTGTGTACCCTCAACTGGTGGAGGAGCTCTATCTCCCTACATACATAAAATTAGCCCAAACCACTTTAGCCACACATAGTTATCACCCTTGTGCTTTAGCTCATCAAGACAAACCTGCAAACCGCCAATGCAAGCTGTCGAAAATCGTGAATCTATAGGCACCTTTTTTTCTGAGGAAAAATGAGATCTTGTCTACTCAAGATCAAATTTCTCTTATTCCCCTTAGCCCTAGGGGTTTTCAAGGGTGCTCTATAAGTTGGAAAAGAGAGAATTTGATTTGATCAAGTCTACAGTGAGATCTAAGCTCTTCAAATCTGCAGGTGACTTTGGTAAAAGAGAGACTAAGCATTCAATGTTTGGTCAAATCTTGTGTTTCTTGGCTTAATCCTCTACTAGACTGATTGTTGCTATTGATGGCCTTGAAAGGATTTGAGCTCATTTGAACTCTAAGGCCTCAGATCTGGGCTCCCCGCATACTCTGTTTTTTGCACACAAAATAGAGGATTAATTTGCTCTACTAATGATCAGTGCTAATCACTATTTTTTATTGCAATTGAGGGTTCAAACTAACCATTAGGTTCAAACTAATCACTATTTTTTATAACTTTAGATTGCAATTTGGAGATGGTTTAAAACTCCAACCATTCTGTACAAATTGGTTACCCTTGATTTAATGTAATTTCTGGTAAAATTATGCTGATAAATTTGTGGTAATCATCATTTTGCATACTCCTTGGTTAATGCCTGCAAATCACACTCAAATTTAAGTTATTCACAACTAGAGTTGCATTTGGAAATGTGCATAAGAACTATTGGGCACATTACATCATTATAAAAATGGGATCAGACACTACCCTTGTCAAGGCAAGAGGCAAGACCTCCCGCATAGATTTGGGTTTGCATTGCATAATGACACAAGATAAACATCAAAAGCCCAAAAGAACTGTCAACAAAACATTAAAACATGTTGCTCACATGGAGCAAGAACTGACGGACAAGTTCATGGCCCCAGCCACATGAAAGAAGAAGAACATCTCTCAAGGATGAGGACGAGGAGGATTCTCTCAAGGATGAGGACGAGGAAGAGGAAGAGTAGGAGGAAGGACCTTCACTTGCCACAACTGTGGAAAGCCAGGACACATGGCAAGAGACTGCTACAGCAAACCCAATGGAGAAGGAACGACATCAGCAAACTTCATAGAGGCTCCTAAGGAAGTGGAGTCAGATCATCTTTTCTGTGAGAGAGAGAGAGAGAGAGAGAGAGAGAGAGAGAGAGAGAGAGAGAGAAAGAGAGAGAAACCCCAAAACCCAATGTAACCTACCCCAATAGAGTAAAACCACCTCTGAGCCACCGCCGATGATGTAGGCCATGTGGTAGATGTATGTGTGAGCACTTTAATCAAGGTCATGGGCACTTGAAATAGCCTTGGACACATAGAGAGAGAGAGAGAGTGTCAAAAGGACTATGAGTTTAGGGACTTGAGGCATTGGTCTCGCGGACTATCAAGTATAAGAGAAAAACTTGGTATAAGGTCCAGGTGTGCTAGGAGTATTCATTTGAGGGGAGGTGTTGAAATATACAAGTGAATAGGGTGTGTGCGAGAACAAGCCCTTGGCAAGAGGCTATAAAAGAGAATCTATAAATGTGAGAGAACCTGTGAAAAGGTGGAGAAGTATCTACTGGGAGAGAATAAAGGGTAGCATGAGGAGATTTAGGAGGTGTGGATATATTCTGGGAGAGGTGGAGAAAATCAAGCAGTAAAAGAGGTGGAGTGAATTAAGGAGAATCAGTGGGATAGGATGCTTGGATGTAAACTCTATAAATTGAAGCATTGGCCTAATGAGAATTTGCTAGTTTTTGATTATCCATGCCTACATTAAGCTATTAGTTAATTGCTCACTAATCACATGTTAATTATCCATCTCTTTGTTAATGATGTTGATTCTAGCATTTGATCCACCATAGCTCATCACATTGCTGTAAATTTAACAGAAAGTAGGTTGAAAGTTATGTTGGCAAATGACTTGGAGCATGGAGAATGGAAGGAGTTCTTGGACATGCTATACAAGTATCATATATTTTTTTGTTTCTGATTACACAACACAGATTAGAGGAGTAGATTCCATAGAACATCACATTGACTTGAAGGAGAATGCCTTGCGATGGTTTGTAGTGGTACAACATGATGCTTTGCTTAAAGAGACGACCAAGTTACTAAAAGAGAGATTTATATGCGTGGATTATAAACCACTCAATATATCAACAAAGAGGGATCATTTTCCTCTACCCTTTTAAGATGAAATTCTTAATGAGGTGAGCGTTATACAGTGTGTGATGGTTGTTCAGGTTTCTTTTAGATATGGATTACAAGAGAAGGTTGGAAGAAGACTGCATTCATCACCCCATGGGGATGTTTTACCTATCATGTGATGCCGTTCGGATTGACAAATGAGCCTTCAACCTTTCAAAGGTATATGAATTATGTCTTTAGTCATTCTTTGGGAAATCTATCAGGGTGTACATAAATGATTTTTGTATTTATAGCCCTCATATTTCACATTATTTGATGGACGTGGAAGAAGTTTTGCAACGGCGGTTGGATAGCTTGGGAGGTCAAGGGAACTATGATAAATGTAAGATTGCTAAGAAAGAAGAAGTCCTACTTGGCCGTCTAGTTTCAGTAAAAGGTATATTGCTAGGTTTATTCATTTTCTTTCCCAATTTTTGCATCGTTTATAGTTCTTAGCCAACCAAATAACGTTTGTTGGGATGAGGAGTATGATGCATATTTTGGTGGAGTAAAGAAGGTTTTAAGCATTCTTCCTATTTTGATGCCACTTGGTTGGGACCAGCAATTTTATGTGAATCCAAGCATTGGAAAAGATGCTATTGGTACCATTCTATTTACACAAGGATTCCCTTTTGCAACCTATTTACTTTGTAAGTAGGGTTATGACTACTGGAGATCAAAAGAGTTATTCTGAGATAGAGTAGCTTGTTTTAGCCTTAATGTCTGCATAAGGAAATTTTGTGCATATTTTGCTTAAAAGACCTTTTATTGTGATCACCGGCGGAGAAACTTTTTCTAGTGGTTGTTTACCATATGACAACATCACATACAATTGCTAAATGGATATTGGAGTTGCGGGAGTTTAACTATACTTTTAAAGTGGAAGATAGGAACAAGGCCACACTTGCAACCATATTGACTCATAGAGTATATGAGAAGCAACTAAAGATTGAAGAATCGTTTAAAGAAGTACAACCTTTGAAACCTTTGGAGAATGCTTATTTAATGCTCTTTGGTGTTGCATATAGAAGACAAATGGGGAAGCTAGTGGTGGGCTAATCTTGTATGATCCACATGGTCAAATTGTGTTCAAAGGGAAAGTTGTTTTAGAAGATGTAGAAACAAACAATGAGGCTGAGTATACAGTTCTTGAGGAAGGATTAATGAGATGCAAACAAGCGGGAGTTGATAGGTTAATCATTAAAGGAATTTATCACCGTTGTGTGCGTGAGGATGAAATTCCTACTATTTTCAAAGCTTTACATGATGAACTGTGTGGTGGACATTTTGTTGGAGAGCTAACGGTTGGCAAGATGAAGATGAGGAATATCCTTCAATACTAGTTAAGAGCACGAGGAGTTGATCCAATCCAATCACTTTTGCTATGCAGTTACAAGAGCAACATATATTTAAAATGTGGAATGTCATTCTCTTTTATTTGGAAAGAGAATTTAGTCTTAAATATTCCAATTTTGGCTAGAATATGACTCTCTCACTCTGTCTCTCTCTAATTGCCCTTGGGATGACATGTACCCACCTGGGTTCAAGTCTCTCCGTTGATTGGTCTCTCTAGATCAATAAGTCGACGTTAAGCAACTCTCATCTCATCTCGTCTCTCTCTCTCTCTCTCTCTCTCTCTCTCTCTCGGAGAGGTGGAGAAAATCAAGCAGAGGTGGAGTGAATCAAGGAGAAATCAGTGGGATTGGATGCTTGGATGTAAACTCTATAAATTGAAGCATTGGCCTAATGAGAATCTGCTGGTTTTTGATTATCCATGCCTACATGAAGCTATCAGTTAATTGCTAATCACATGTTAATTATCATCTAATCTCTTTGTTAATGATGTTGATTCTAGCATTTGATCCACCATAGCTCATCACATTGCTGCAAATTTAATAGAGAGTAGGTTGAAAGTTATGTTGGCAAATTTAATAAGGAGTAGGTTGAAAGTTATGTTGGCAAATGACTTGGAGCACCGAGAATTATAGGAGTTCTTGGACATGCTATACAAGTATCATTTTTTTTTTGTTTCTGATTACACACAGATTAGAGGAGTAGATTCCATAGAACATCACATTGACTTGAAGGAGAATGCCAAATGAGCAGCTCAAAAATTGCAACGGTTCGGAGTGGTACAACATGATGCTTTGCTTAAAGAGGCGACCAAGTTACTAAAAGCGAGATTTATATGCTCTGTTAAAAATTTTGAGTGGGTTTCTCCTATGGTGGTTACTCCTAAAAAGAATGGCAAATGGCGGGTATGCGTGGATTATAAACCACTCAATATATCAACAAAGAGGGATCATTTTCCTCTACCCTTTTAAGATGAAATTCTTAATGAGGTGAGCGTTATACAGTGTGTGATGGTTGTTCAGGTTACTTTTAGATATGGATTACAAGAGAAGGTTGGAAGAAGACTGCATTCATCACCCCATGGGGATGTTTTACCTATCGTGTGGTGATGCCATTCGGATTGACAAATGAGCCTTCAACCTTTCAAAGGTATATGAATTATGTCTTTAGTCATTCTTTGGGAAATCTATCAGGGTGTACATAAATGATTTTTGTATTTATAGCCCTCATATTTCACGTTATTTGATGGACGTGGAAGAAGGTTTGCAACGGTTGGATAGCTTGGGAGGTCAAGGGAACTATGATAAATGTAAGATTGCTAAGAAAGAAGCAGTCCTACTTGGCCGTCTAGTTTCAGGAAAAGGTATATTGCTAGGTTTATTCATTTTCTTTCCCAATTTCTGCATCCTTTATAGTTCTTAGCCAACCAAATAACTTTTGTTTGGGATGAGGAGTATGATGCATATTTTGGTGGAGTAAAGAAGGTTTTAAGCATTCTTCTTATTTTGATGCCACTTGATTGGGACCAGCAATTTTATGTGAATCCAAGCATTGGAAAAGATGCTATTGGTACCATTCTATTTACACAAGGATTCCCTTTTGCAACCTAGGGTTATGACTACTGGAGATCAAAAGAGTTATTTTGATGCCACTTGATTGGGACCAGCAATTTTATGTGAATCCAAGCATTGGAAAAGATGCTATTGGTACCATTCTATTTACACAAGGATTCCCTTTTGCAACCTAGGGTTATGACTACTGGAGATCAAAAGAGTTATTTTGAGATAGAGTAGTTTGTTTTAGCCTTAATGTTTGCGTAAGGAAATTTTGTGCATATTTTGCTTAAAAGACCTTTTATTGTTGTGATCACCGACGAAGAAACTTTTTCTAGTGGTTGTTTACCATATGACAACATTGCATAGAATTGCTAAATGGATATTGGAGTTGTAGGAGTTTAACTATACTTTTAAAGTGGAAGATAGCAACAAGGCCACACTTGCAACCATATTGACTCATAGAGTATATGAGAAGCAACTAAAGATTGAAGCATCGCTTAAAGAAGTATAGCCTTTGAAACCTTTGGAGAATGCTTATTTACTGCAGCTCTTTGATGTTGTATATAGAAGACAAATGGGGAAGCTAGTGGTGGGCTAATCTTGTATGATCCACATGGTCAAATTGTGTTCAAAGGGAAAGTTGTTTTAGAAGATGTAGAAACAAACAATGAGGCTGAGTATACAGTTCTTGAGAAAGGATTAATGAGATGCAAACAAGCGGGAGTTGATAGGTTAATCATTAAAGGAATTTATCACCGTTGTGTGTGTGAGGATGAAATTCCTACTATTTTCAAAGCTTTACATGATGAACTGTGTGGTGGACATTTTGTTGGAGAGCTAACGGCTAGCAAGATGAAGATGCAGAATATCCTTAGTTGTGCGTGAGCACGAGGAGTTGATCCAATCCAATCACTTTTGTTATGCAGTTACAAGAACAACATATATTTAAAACGTGGAATGTCAATCTCTTTTATTTGGAAAGAGAATTTAGTCTTAAATATTTCAATTTTGGCTAGAATATGACTCTCTCTCTCTCTCTCTCTCTCTCTAAGTGCCCTTGGGATGACATGTACCCACCTGGCTTCAGGTCTCTCCGTTGATTGGTCTCTCCATTGATTGGTCTCTCCGTTGATTGGTCTCTCTACATCAATAAGTCGACGTTAAGCAACTCTCGTCTCGTCTCGTCTCGTCTCGTCTCATCTCGTCTCTCTCTCTCTCTCTCTCTCTCTCTCTCTCTCTCTCTCTCTCTCTCATTTTTAAATTCTTAGAGGCATGGCCACCCATGGCTTCGCCATCGGATTTTCCCACCACTATGGTGCTACTACTACTCAAAACGGACAAATACATGGAAAATATGAAAGCATTAATCGTTTCACATTCGAACACCTCTAGTAAAAAGAAATTTTGTCTTATAATACCTAATGAAGGGGGTAAATTTGCCATACCATAGATTGAAGTTTTTTTTTGAAAAAACGATCCTTCTATTAGTTAATGAGAAGACGCCATAAGGCTACAAAGCTCACCTCACAAGGAGGGCTAATATATACAGTGAACACTGGAGCTCCACCCCCGTGGTGGCTGGCCGCTCTCTGGGGGGGGCTACCTAGTAGTACTTGCGGGAGGTGAGAAGAGCCAAATTGGAGGCCTGTAGCGCCAAGTGACATCCTTGCCCCTCGCGGGGTGAGGAAAGGGCCAGGCTGCCAAGTGCGGAGGAACGCCTTGCGGCGATCTCTCATGCGATCCAAGTCACCCTAAAGTTTCCCCCCCAAGGTGTGAATGATGTCCACCCAGAGAGCCTGTATGACCTCCGCCGGTTGAATCGCCTGGCGGTCTATGGCCTCCCTACATCGGGCTCTCCATATGTGCCAAGTCGTCATGCTGCTGATCATCTCCCATCTGTGCCCGTCCCCCTCCTCGGAGACTGCCGAAGAGAAGTCTGGCGTCGGAACCACCGCCATCGCCATTTCAAAGACCTGGATGGTCACACTGCCAGGGACGTCCTCGTATCCAAAGGACGGGCCGCTATCCGTGGCCCAAGCAACCGCACCCCACGTCACCATCATCTCTCCTGGCCAGCCTGCAAAAACCATCCTCAGAGCATGCTGCCAGACCTGCTGTGCCTGTGGGGCAATCCCATAAACAGTGCCGCTGTGACTCCTGTGCATGGCCGCACCGAGGGCAGGACGCTAGGTGTCTGCCAAAAGCTAGCCAAGCCCCCACAGCCAGTCCTCTATGCGCTGTAAGCTAGAGAAAAAGCGTCACCTTTCGAGGCCGAAAGCTGTCCCAAAGGTGCTGCCAGAAGTCCCTAAGGAAGGCAGGGGAGAGCCCCTGTCGCCGCCAATGCTCGGCCGCCCCGCCGCCGGGGTGCCCTCTATCATCCTGTGCCTCTGGATCCGCCGCCCCAGCCTCGCTATGTACTGAAAAAAGGGGGTGCCTGGGCTGGTAGGGGCCGAATAGGGATCTCGCCAAAGCCACTCGCCTGGATCCCACTGAAGGCGAATAAGACGCCTGCTGTCCTAAGCCCATAATCTCCAAGAATATTCCTCCCCTATCGAGGCCGGTGAGGGGTCTACATGCCACTGTCTCTGATGAAAGCCGACCACCCGCACCCTCTGAAAGATACAACCCTAGAACTCATCCAAATCTAGTCGGGTCCTCTGAAGCTGGCCTCCCTCTCCCACCTTGAAGGTGAGTGGGGCGACTCTCTCTGCTGAGCCGCAGACCGCTAGAAGGATCTCATGCCAAGTAAAGACACCCATCCAGTGTGGAGGTGGAGGGTCCTGTACTGGAGTCCGCCACTCCCGGGGGATGGCCGCCTCAATGTCCTGCCTCATCAACTCTCTGCCCCTCATCCCGCTGAGTCTCCTCTCTTGAACCTCTAGAGGCACCTGCTAAAAACATATCCAGTCATCTAAGGACTGGGGGCTGGTGGGCCGGAGCTCAATGGACCCCACGACACATGAGATCGCGATCCAACCATATGACCACTGGGAAGTTGGATCAAGGGGTTCCAGATCAATGGCTGCCTTAGGCGCTCCTCATCGATGCCCGGGGGAGTCTGGAAGAGTGACGGCCTCAGATGCTCCCAGGACCTCAGAAGGCTAGCTTGCAAAACGCTCCTCGAAACCAAGACCCACTCCTCTGGATCGCTGCTCTATAAAAATCCACCTGATGCTAGGGGTCCAGGGGCCGGTAAGAGAAGGAGTGCGGCTGAGAATCCTGGAAACAAGAAACTCCTTCCATGGCTCAGCGCGCCTGGTAGGAGGCCACGAACCACCAACTTGCCAAGCAAAGCTCGGCTCTGACAAATAGGATCAACTATGCCTAGGCCGCCTCTCTCCCTCGGCTGAGTGATCATAGCCCATGCCACCTTGGCCCTGGCGGGCCGCCCGTGCACACCT
The DNA here is from genome assembly GCF_041138505.1 of Cibotium barometz. Classification (NCBI taxonomy): domain Eukaryota; kingdom Viridiplantae; phylum Streptophyta; class Polypodiopsida; order Cyatheales; family Cibotiaceae; genus Cibotium; species Cibotium barometz. The sequence continues at coordinate 27,999,826 of NC_141066.1, forward strand.
GGCCAATGCACACCTGACCAATGCACCCGAGAGAAGGCCCAGCAAGAAGTGATGTACCACATGGTAGCAAGCAGAACCTGGTTGGCCACAACCACTCGGCCAGCCAGAGATAAACGAGCGGTACTCCAATACAGAAGCTTCTTTCGAATGCTCAGAAGAAGGGGGGCTATCTACTGCTCCGGAGATACGTCAATGCCCACATAGCATCCCAAATAGCGCACTGTAGTGCCGGGGGCCAGCCCCACTGAAACCCATCAACTGGCCTCCAAGTCGGGGGGGCACAGAACTGACCCACAACCCACACGACTGTTGATCAAAGCGCCCGAAGCTCTGCAAAACCTGTCCATGGCTGAGGCGAAGCGGTGGAGGTTCTCCTCCCCTCCCTGAAGATAGACAGCAGTGTCATCCGCAAACTCCGAGTCTAGGAGCTCCTCCGAGGTGCGGATGGGGAGCTAGAGGCCCCGCAAACCTGTATCCTGTTCATGGCGTCCGCCACAAAAAGAAAAAGAAAGGGCGCCAATGGGCACCCCTGTCGCACCGAGCGCGAGAGCTGGAACCTCTCTCCGCGCACGCCCTATATCAGCACGTGGCTATGAGCCGATGTGTAGAGTGCAGAGACCCCACGGCGGATCCACTGAGGAGGGAAGCCCATCCTCTCCGTAGTGCCTTCCAAGAAGGCCCAGTCCACCCAATCGTATGGCTTCTCGAAGTCGAGAAGGAGCACTGCCTGATCCTCCTGCCGAAATCTAGCCAAAGCCGTAGCCTCCCAGAAAGAGAAGATGTTATCCAGGATGCTCCTATCCTGGATGAAGCCTGTCTGCGTGGAGTGGATGATGTCCGGAAGGTGAGGCTGAAGCCGCCGCTGCTGCTGCTGATTGCCTTAGCTAGGACCTTGTAGGCCGTGCCTAGCAAGGTAATCGGTCTCCACTATCTAATCTCCAGTCTATCTCCTCCCTCTTTGGGGATCAAGTAAATCCACCCCTCTGCCATGCTGTCCGGCATGTCTCCCGACTCCATGATCTCCTGGAATGCCAATCTGAAACCCCTATGCAAGAGACCCCAGTACCTCTGGAAGAAAGCCACTGAGAGACCGGCCTCTCCTGGGCATTTGCCCCGAGGAAGTCCCTGAAGAGCCGCCTCCAGTTCCGCATCCGAGAAGGGGGAGAGAAGGGAGTGCTGCAAATGGGCCGGCACAACCGGTCTCGTGAAGCTCCAGACTGCCTCCCGAGCCTCTCTCACCCTGTCATCTGCTGGCTCAGCAGAGAGCAGATCCCTATAAAAATCTGTGGCGATCGCTCGAATCCTGGGGGGATCCACCACTACCTGGCCATCAGCCTGCCGAAGACGCCTGAGACCCTCTCGTCTGAAGCGAGGCCCTGTCACCTCAAAGAAATCCCGAGTCACTCTGTCTCCAGCCTGTGTCCAAAAAGATGCCCGAGCATGGAATCGGAACTCCACCCTCCTCTCCTCGATGGATCTGATCTCTGTGCGAGCTAACTCCATCTGCTCTAAGATCCAAGGGCTCGTAGGATCCCTCTCCTGACGTCTCTGAAGGGAAGCTAGACTCCTCCGCAGGCTCCTCTCCTACTCTCTGAAAGCCGCCAGACGGTCCAGGGCTGTCTGAGCATCCTACTGATCTCCTGCAAACCCCTGTCAAGATCGCCTGGCTGCCGATCGTCTCCTAAACTGAAGCTCCCGCCAAACCTGCTCAACTCTGGTCGCAATCTTGGGCTCCTCTATGAGACAATTTGGAATCCGGACGCTCTGGCCTCGCTCTCCTCTCATAGGGTCCTCGATCTGGGAGAAGCACTGGAAAGTGGTCTAAAAAAGAAGAGCTTGCAAGTATACCCACAATGCCACCTCTATCGCAAGCCCACTCATCAATGTAAAACCTGTCGATCGTCGATACGGGAAAGGTTAACTCATGTGGCCCGTCTATCCGAGTGCGAGAAAGATAAACTCCCCTGCATCCTGCCAAACTCTGGGAGAGTCCACGGATCCTGGTCTCTCACCTGCAGCACTAGCTCCTCCCAGGCAGCGAGCTCCGGCCCATGAATGGTCTCCTGGCTGCCCCCCATCCTATCCTCTGCATCCTCCAGCATGTTGCAATCCCCCCTAGGCACCAATGGTCTGCCATGGGGAGGGACTGCCTAATGGTGCTCTAGAACTCAGCTCTCCCGATCGCCCCATTAGGGGCGTAGAAGTTGAGGAAGCCAATGCGGTCTTCCCCAACCCGAAGGATGATCCACTGCGCTCGACCCTGAACCAGAGTGCCAGAATCCACAACCTCGGATAGAAGCTGCTTGCTGACTGAGATGCATACTCCACCCTGGTTCCCCTGGGAGCCATATGCCGGTGACCAAAAAGTGTGGCTCCTGCATGGCAAAATCTTCCCGCAGGTGCGGGTGCGCCCGACACAAAGGTGGTGCTCCTGGATGAAAAGAATATCTGTGGGCCCTCCAACGAGAGCCCTCTGGATCTCCTGGCGAAGTCTGCCCCGACCAATGTAGCAGCGAGGTCCACCAAGACCCTGGATGTTCCATGAGAGGATCCTCATGGATGAGCTATGGCAAGTGAAGCAGCCGCCACTGGCTCACCCCTCTCAGCCGGCCCAGATGAGCTGCCCGCCACTCTGTGAGTCTTGGGCGCCGGCTTGGAGGGAGAATAGTCACTGTCTGTCCGGGTGCGGAGTCTCTCCAAAAAGAGGGTGACCTGTTTTGTGTCCAGTCCCACCACCTTCGCCCTGGGCATAGGCGTGAGACCAATCCTCTGCATATATGTATCTAAAGGTAGGCTGCATCCTCGGGGCGGCGTGGAGGAGAATCAACAGCACCGCCTCAACTGAGGTGTGGACCGGATCCACCCGCCAATCTCCTATACCAAACAAGCTCATGCGGGCTGAGTGTAATCGGGTCTGCAAGCCCCAAGTCACTGAAGTGGTGAGAAACCTCCAGTATCTGATCACGCAAAACTTCCTCTACAAAGTTGCAATCCCATGCTGTGTCTGGGGCAACATTGAGAGGAAAGGAGAAGGCCACCATGCTGCTCACAGAACGAGATGGATGGCACACCACGCATACTTGCAAGGGCGCGACCAGTGTCTCGAACGGGCCAGCTTCCAACTGGAGACACCTGAAGAAACCGTAATCCACTAGGAGCCCCATCACTTGCGGGGCGCGAAGTTATGATTGCCATCTCCACCGGCCCGGAGTGGCGGTGGAATAGCCGTTGAACTGAACTCTGGCCTACCCAACTGCGCTGCCCTGGGGAATTGGGTGGTCTGGAGGAGTATCCTGGAGAGGCCGAACTGTATTTGTAAACTGTTTGTGAATGCTGTTTGTAAATGGCTGTTTTATGTCAAGAATGCTAGGGAAGCATGGGGGAGAGCGAGGAGAGGATGGAGAGGCATCTGCCAGAGGAGAGGTGTCAGGGGGGGCCGCCCGGGGAGGCGGGAGGAGGGGGCTGTGGGGGGGAGAGGGGGGGTGGAAGGAGTGCTCTCCGAGTGAGGGGAAGAGGGGCCGGGGGTCGCGGAGTGCGGCCCGGGATCCTCACGAATCTGCTCCATGGAGAGGGCGGGGCCCCCTGCGGGGGGAGGCGGGAGCGGGGTCTGCTCCACCGGTGGCCTCAACAGGCACTGAGACTGAATCCTCGTCCATCGGGGTGGGACCTGTTGGCCGCCTATCCCTGACTGGAGCATAAGTGCGGGTAGGTGCCTGGACGCCAGCCGGAGTCGCCTATCTGCTAGCCTGTGTGCCATCCTGTGCTGTCTGTTGGCGTCTGCAACGATCCCTGTGGGCCGGGCGTTTCCGCCGGCGAACCTCCTGCCATCCGCTAGCCTCCTGGGTCTGCGCCGCATCCTCCGTCGGGGGGCCTTCTCGTTAGATGATGACGCATGCTGAGACGAGCCAGGGATGTCCGGTCTCTGAGGTGGGTGGCCACCCCTCGGGCCTCCTGAGGCGGCAGAACGTGAAGGATGAACCCCATTGCGGGGACAGGCGCGTGCGAGGTGGCCCATCTCCCGATAGATGTAGCACTGGCCGGGGAGGCCCGAATACTCCACGCGCTGTATCAGATGTCCTCCAGAAAGACAAGGGAGGAGGATCATCTTCGGGAGGGACTCCAGTGAGACGGAACCACAACACAAATGGCCGGGAGTCCTGCTGCCCGAGCTATCACTGAGAGGCCGCTGTCTGAGGCGTCTCCACCACCTGCCCGAACGCCTTGCCAATGATGACAAGAGGGGCAAGTACTCCCTGCGGAGTCCAGGAAAGCAGATAGTGATGGGGAAACCTGTTGCGCCTGCTAGTGGGTCAGAAGCGGGGTCGAAACCGTGAGTCGATCGCGCCAGGAACGCTCGGGATGAGCGGAGAGCAATGGGGCTTCGAGCCATCACCGTCTGGGCTGCCTGGGGGGACTCGAAATCCACCTGGTAGTAGCCACGTCCCAAAAAATCGACGCTGACGATCTTGGCAGGCACGCCAACGAGGCTGCCTTGCAGAAGGTCGCGAAGCTCTCTCCGCATCGGATGGCTACCCCCACTATCTTGCAGACCAAGGAGGAGGCCTCAAGAGCGGATACTGTGGAAACAAACAAACTGATGTTCTGCATCTGTGAACTCCAGACGGAGACCGAAATCGGCAGGGGTAGTCGGAGCGGCTTCCATGGAGTCCTCCATAGGGAAAAGGCCAGAGACCGAGGTCACCAACGGGAGGGACACAGCCCTACGAGGAAACGGTGAGGCAGAAGGAGAGAGGATAGCGGGGGGGAGCGTGGGGGGGAGGGGGGAGCTGAGGCAGGGGAGGAGAAGGGCTTGCACACACACCAAAATAGCATGTGGAGAGAGGGGGAGGGAAGGGCTGGGGGGAGAGGGAGGGGCAGGCGACAGGCAGCGAGGGGGTGGGGGGGCATGCGTAGGCTGAGAGAAGGTGGAGGGGATGGCGCAGTGAGGAGGAGGGAGGGGCTAGCGCAGCTGCACAAGAAGGAGAGGGAGCGAAGGAAAGGCGGGAGCTGGGGGCGCAAGGAGGCGAGGTTCGTAGGCAGGCCACCGAGTTGACATTAAACATGTATGCCTCCCATAGATTGAAGTTATATAGCTGTATCTGAGAATTCAGAGTGCAGAAAACACTTCTTCTTGCTTCCAAATCCTCTCTCAATAGAATCCACTTCTTCTTGCTTCCAAATCCACTCTCAATAGAAATTTTTGAAACCTTAATTTTGTATTTGCTCTTTGAAAGATTGTGCAGCAGTCATGCTCGTGGCTTGGTGGCCACGAGAAGCCATTAGGTTCTAATTATGGACTCGTCTATAAATTAGTGAGTCTAGAGAAAATAGAGGGAGTGGTGGTAGACGTACAAGGTGCCTGTGGCACTGACGAGGGTGACAACGCCATAGCCTCGCACGCCCCGAAAGGCGCCTGTGCCTCCCAGCACGACGATCTCGTTGGTAGCAACGTTGATGAGGCCCTGTAGGCTGATGGTGCCGTTGACGGAGCCATCGTCGTAGGAGAGCACCTCCACCTCCACTTCATGGCTGGTGGAGGTGTAGCTGGCCTGGACTGTGTAGCCCCGGATGACACCCAGCTGAGTGCTGGAAGCGTCAGCACCCTCTGTGACGTTGAGGGCGAACACCTCCATCGCACCGAAGCTGTTGGTGGTGTTGGTGTCAAGGGCGGGGAGAAGCTCGCCTGTGTCGTCACCGCCCACCTCCACCTGCACGTAGTACTCCAATGAGGCCTCATCGGACGAGTTCGAGTTGGCCATGATGCTCCAGCGCGGGTTGCCACTTGCGGCGTCAACGGCAGCAGGCGAAATGAGAGCGCCGATAAGGAGGAGGAGGAAGAAGGCGGTGCATGAGCTGGGGTTCTTCAGCAAGCGGCCGGAGTGATGCGTCTGCGCAGCTGGACGTAATATGGGCGCCATCGCTTGTGGGAAAGGCTGCTTCGCTTGGATGAGATCTGGATAAACGCCTTGCTGCTGCAAATATTGCGAGTGGAAGCAGCTGGGGGACAAGAAAAGCCTAAGCCTGTATATTGTGTCGATCTGTGTGCAAAATATAGCTGATGTACTGGCGAGTCCTCGTTTTTATAAGGACGTGGAAGTACAAGAGAGACCCGCCGCCACGGTTCCCCGCGAAGACCCGGCTCTTCGCGGGGCGGGACGCCGGCGGCTCCCCACAAAGTCCAGATGCGCGCCGCCATATTCAACGCTGATGCCTCCATAGACTCTTCCAAAACGCCTGCTGCCTCGCTGACCATTGCGGTCGGAGCAAGCAACCGTGCTAAAATGGACATCTTTTACTATATTTTAGACGTTGCTTTTCGGGCCCAGGACAAAACCTATGCTTTCCCTAGAATTATTGAGGCCAACATACCACCCCTTGGAAATCAAAATGTTGGTGTTGGAAATCCTCCTTGTAAGGTTCAAGGATGTCAAAAAAATGGATACATTCTGTATCTATGCAACAAGTCTTCCTTAGAAAAGGAGAGCATGAGATTTCTTGAAAGCCTATACATACATATACATTGATGTAAACCCTTTCCACAATTTTTTCTTTCATTGTTCTTCTCTCACGTTTGTCTCAAAATAGCTTTAGAAAGTGCCCGCACCCAACATCCATCTCCCTCCGCACCTTCATGACTTAAATAAATTGATGTAAGCCCTCTGCATTTAACAATGGAACGTACAATTTTGTCTTTCATTGTTCTTCTCTCACATTTGACGCAATATAGCTTTAGAAAGTGCCCCCCTCCCTCTTCCCCTTTCCATTGGGCACCTTTATGACTTGAATATCTTCTTGCACATCACACATCAACACTGTGCAACTACAAAGCAGAAGCTTGCACCACATCCCCTTTCCATTGGGCGCCTTTATGACTTGAATATCTTCTTGCACATCACACATCAACACTGCGCAACTACAAAGCAGCAGCTTGCACCACATCCCCCTCCCCCACTTTTCTCTTTCCATTGGGCACCTTCATTACTTGAATATCTTCTTGCAAATCACACAGCGACGCTATGCATCTATAAGCGACAACTTCCACCACTGTTAAGTAGACCTCATAAGCAAAAATTTATTAGCAAAGGACATCTTTCTCTTGAAAATAAGCTTGAGCACTATGATGGTTACTTGGCATCAATAGAAATCCTCTCCAGGACTTGTAGCAACATCGATAATACGCAAAGCTCAAAGAATTATAGCAATTTCTCTTCTATCTTCACGTATTGGGGCGCCACCCTTTTCTTACTATGGTGATTGCTTGGCAACACCCTTTCCACTCTCTCTTTGTAGCTCAAGCTCCTTGATCTATGGGGGCTAGACAAGGGTGGAGCACCTTAAGTAGCACACTATAAGAAGAGAGAGAGAGAGAGAAAACGAGGCAACACAAATATTATAAGGCTTGCATAGAGTCTCATGCATAATCTCTAAGACTTATGTGTAAGCCTTATGCAAGCTTGTGTATAATAAGGCTTGCATAGAGTCTTATACTTACAGCTTGCATAAGGCTATGCATAAGCTTTATGCAATATTTATGCATAAGCTCCTTATGAATAAAGCTTGCATAAAGGCTTTATGCATAGCTTATACATAAGCTCTATGCAAGCTTTATACATAAGGCTTATGCAAGATTATGCATAATAAGGGCTGCATAGAGTCGTATGCATAAAGGCTATGCATAAACCTTGTGCATAGATTTATGCATAAACCTTATGCAAGCTTTATGCATAGATCTTATACATAGGCCTCTTGCAAGCTTTATGCCTAGAACTTATGTATAAGCTCTATGCATGAGCTTTATGTATAAGCCTTATACATAAGCTCCATACATAAGCTTCACAAGAAGGCTATGTAGTATAGAGCTTGCAAAACTGAAGCCTATGCAAGCTCTATGCATAAGCTTCATGCAAGCTTGTAAGAAGCCTATTCATAGAGCTTGCAAAGGCTTGCAAGCTCTATGCATAAAGCCTATGAATAGAGCTTGCGAAGGCTATGCAAGCTCTATTCAAGAAACCTATCACTAGAACATAGCCCCCTCTAGCAAGACGAGGCTAGAATGATGGGTTTATTCAAACATGTGAACATAGCCCCCTCTAGCGAGACGAGGCTAGAATGATGGGTTTATTCAAACATGTCGTGACATGATTGAAAAAATAATGTTCTGCTGTAAATATCCGCGTTGCATTGAACGTCACATAAGCAGTGGTTCATTTAACGTCATTTGTACGACGGTTGCATACTGCAAAGCATTGCTTACATAAGGTCACTTATATAGACATCATGTAAGCGAGCTCTGGGAAATAAAAAAAAACCAAATGAGATGGCTCCCACGAATTTGCAGAAGCCACCTGTGTTCTCATCTCAGCTGAAGCAAAGGATCAATTAGCGCTCACGTTGCCCACTGCCCACCGCCTCTCCCCTTGTTTGCAAGTTCCCTCCATCTAGGTAATGCTCCATGAAGTTTAGTTTGTTCTAATTTTTCCAAATTTAAAATATCCTTGCAACCTTCTCTGTGCTTGGCCACCTAAGCGCAAGCTCTGTGCTTGACTTCCTTGTGGGTAAGTTCTGTGCTTAGCCACCTAGCTGGTCGACTGCTCACACACATGCATGCATGACCATGTAAAAATCACACTAGATCAGCACCAAACTTTGCATACACATGCCCTATAATTCTGCACTCCTCTACTTGCTCCGCCAATTTTCTCTTTTGTGCCTTGTGTCCCCTATGCCGTTTGCATGTGTGATGGGTCAATTTCTATGACACACACCACATTATGAGTAGATGAACACTCATGATCGTCGGCATGCTACCACTACCAACCTTACTAGTGCAAGAGATACTTCTTTGAACCTCTTGAGTCGTTGTTCAAGCCACAGCTTGCGAAAGATGTAATCTCTAGTGAATTTATTTTTCTTGATGTTTAACAGTGCATTCTTAACTAAGTGCTTGACATCGTGAGGTATGTTTGACACAAATCCTAATACTTTTCTATCGACCAAGAGAGCTTCCAACTTAGCCCTCTAAGAGCCACTTGTTCAGAAATGACATCGTTGGTACTACCCCAATCCAAAAGAAGTGTGACTAGGTAATCATTTAGATACCCCTAGCCTTAAACAAGTCAGAATTACTAGCCTCCTCGTCTAAAGCCGAAGAACTACTAGCCACATAGTATTCTCCATTCAAAGGACTAGTGGTGAACTTCAAAGCACACCAATATGGATAGCGGGTGAGAACCCCTCATGCTTAGTTTTTCGGCCTTGCCAAAGGTTGATACCCTATTCTATTGCGCTTCAAATCTAGACTTGACTATGGAAGCTAGAACTGGTATGCTACTACTAGCTAGAGTGTGCCCTACGTGTCAAAGTCATGCTGTAGCAGCATGCACAACACCACCCTAGGACACTGAGCAACGTTGGTGGTTGGGCTCCATATCCAAGCCATTTCTCCCCCCAAAAACCCGTAAGACGTAATTAGTGCTTAATGTAGGCATGGATAATCAAAAACCAGCAAATTCTCATTAGGCCAATGCTTCAATTTATAGAGTTTACATCCAAGCATCAAATCCCACTGATTTCTCCTTGATTCACTCCACCTCTTTTGCTTGATTCTCTCCACCTCTCCACTTTTCCCAGAATATCTCCACACTTCCTAAATCTTCTCATGCTACCCTTTATTCTCTCCCAGTAGATTCTTCTCACCTTTTCACAGGTTCTTTCACATTTACACATTCTCTTTTACAGCCTCTAACCAAGGGCTTGTTCCCGCACACACCCTATTCACTTGTATATTTCAACATAGAGCTTATACATAAGCTCTATGCATAAGGCTTATGCAAGATTATGCATAATAAGGGTTGCATAGAGTCGTATGCATAAAGGCTATGCATAAACCTTGTGCATAGATTTATGCATAAACCTTATGTAAGCTTTATGCATAGATCTTATGCCTAGAGCTTATGGATAAGTGCCCCCCCCCCTCTTCCCCTTTCCATTGGGCACCTTTATGACTTGAATATCTTCTTGCACATCACACATCAACACTGTGCAACTACAAAGTAGCAGCTTGCACCACGTCCCCTTTCCATTGGGCACCTTTATGACTTGAATATCTTCTTGCACATCACACATCAACACTGTGCAACTTTAGCTGTTCAAGGATGTCAAAAAAATGGATACATTCTGTATGATGAAAATCACGCTTCTAATATAAAAAAATATCTTTTATGCATAAAAATCAGTTATGATGAAAATCACACTTTTATTATAAAAAAATATCTTTTATGCATAAAAATCATTTATGATGAAAATCACTCTTTTAATATAAAAAAATATCTTTTATGCACATGTTTATGCATAAAAATCATTTATGATAAAAATCACTCTTTTAATATAAAAGAATTTCTTTTATGCATCCATTTATGCATAAAAATCATTTATGATGAAAGTAACACTTTTATAATTAAAAAATTTCTTTTATGCATACTTTTATGCATAGAAATCAATAATGATAAAAGTAACACTTTTATAATAAAAAAATATTCTTTTATGTATAAAAATCACTATGATGAAAGTAACTCTTTTGTAATAAAAAAATATACTTTTATACATTATTTTATGCATAAAAATCCATAATGAAGAAAGTAACACTTTCATAATAAAAAAATTATCAATAAGTATCTTTCATAGAATTTAATTCTATTGAAAATCATTCTTTTTTTTTAAAATTAATCAATATGCATCTTTCTATGCATGAATGAAAATGACACTTTTAGAATACTCTAACGATGGGGATTACTATTTTTGATTAATAAAAGATAAAATTTATTTCACAAATTTTTAAAAAATTTCACCATAACCTCCTTTGTATGGCTGACCATTTTTTAATTTTTAACTTACTAAAATTAATTAGAAGTTCACCAAGAGTATTTAAATCATTCTAGTGTAAACATTTTCTACTTATTTAAGAGAACATTATGAAAAACTTGATTTTATCCAATAATCAATTATCTAGGATAAAGAATGGTTGGATTTACTAAAGAAGAGAGGGGAATGCCTTTTTTTAATGAGGCATAACATCATTTTCATTATAGAGAAGACAAAAATCATAAAAAACCATAAAGAAATAGAAAAGAGAAGAATCTCTAACTTTCGAAGGAATTTGAGAGCTTTCCTTTGTCTTGATGGTTTGAGGGTTCTACTTTTGTTTGGAAACAAGAGTGGCCACCAATCTTTTAGAAGAGGGAAGGTCAAAAACTAATGAATTATGAGTAAAATTCACAGTTTTTGGCACTTGGGAGAGGTAGGGTAACAGTGCAAAACACTATTGAGTTTTAACAAAAATAGTAAGGTATCTATTTATAAGAAAAAGTGAGCTTCTAACCAAGCCAATTGATTCTAGAATTTCCCAGATCAGTTTGGTCAATTTTTGACCATTTTTGGGTCAGTTTAGTCCACTTTTTGGATCTAGTTGAGATAGGAGAGAGGAGAGATAAAAATATCTCATTATTTGGGATTTAAAACTCATTGAAGCATGTGAAATAGGCGCCTCCTTCATGAGGGGAATTCCCCCATACTGAGGTGTCAAAAATGCATCATTTCACCTGAATATCTCTCTTTTTTAACTATTAACCTTGTCCTTAGTCAACTCTTCATCTTATGTGAGTATTTACTCATTTTTGGGAGATTTTTCTTTTATTCTTCTATTTATCTCCTCCCTACATTTGGATGAATCTTATTGGTCCATAGGAACCTTAATTTAAAATTTTGGAAAAAATCTTGACCCCCAGATGCCTCTTGAACTGATTTTTTTAATTTCTAATGCACCTTCTGGAAATCTTTTTGAACTTTTGTTTCAGGGAAACTTATTTTAATTAGATGAGGTATTTTTCTATCGAAAAATATTTAAAAACTGAATATTCTCTCTCTAGAATATTTTCTCTCTCTAGGCCAAAACTTGTAGAAACAAGATCTTTTATATTTCTAAAGAGGGATTTGATTATAGGGGAAGATGCTGGATATCTTGAGAGGCTGGGGAGGAGTCTTACACACACTTCTTCTTGCAAATCATCATGCAATGCGGCATTTGCATATAGTCATAATGTTATATGATAAGTTTCTCTAAAAATACATGATAAAATAGTAACAAATCTCTACAACAACATGATTTGGGCATATTAGATACAATCACAACACAATCCTTGTGTTGTAGTGATTTATCACACTTAGCGCTTCAAAACACAAAATAATATGAAAACTACTGAAAAAGTTAACTTGGATAACAAAATAGCTTCAAATCTCTACAACGCAATATGGATACATTAGACAAAATCTACATCAACTTCTTGCGTTGTAGTGATTTCTCAAACAGACTCTTTCATTTGATAAAACAACACATGAACAATAAACCTCACAATACCTACGACGATAAAATAGGTTCAAATCACTACAACGCGATATAGGCACATCAGACCTAATCGTCATACCCTCCTCGCGCACTGTAGTGATTTCTTGCACAAAGTGTTTCATTTCACAAAGTAAGTCATGAAAATAAGTCATAGATAACATACACAACACATAACAATGTATAGGACAAGAAAGTATGTCCTAAACACTATAACGCGATATGGCAACGTCGAAAAAATCGTAATTCATTCTTCGCATCATAGTGATTTGTTAGACATTGCCTTTCGTTTAACCCAATATCTAATGAACGTAGGTAAAACATGATATATATGATTGAATATAACATTTAAGACCAGCAGAAGTGAGATTGCTTTTGAGAACTCAACAAAGAATCATGTAGGGAAAATGTTGAACAAATGTACTCTTGCTTGATAAATCGTAGAGATGGTGTAGATGAAGCATGGTGAATACATGCAACTGAAGGAGGCAAAATGAAACGAGGGCAAAAGACAAGGACACTTGACATTTACCGAGGACAAGTACCACACATACACCGAGGAGTATGACACACGTGCGAAAGAGCATGTCAACACGTGCGAAGGACGATGTGGGCTGTACTCAAAGATGATTACGATCAATCCATTTTTTACACGTGTCATCATACACGTGCGCAGAGCACGTGGTCTGCCATCATGCATATCTGCTACATGTGTACAGATCGTTAGTTTCCGTGGACCCACATTCATTATTCGTTGTTTCTTGCTCTCGTGCAATTTTTCTCGCAATTGTGACCTTCACGTGGCTTCTTGCTCTCCTACAGTCAACTTCGTTGGTTGCTTCTTGCTCTCCCAGTGAATTTTGATGTATGTTTTCAAATATTTTCATGTTTCAATTTGGCCAAAATTGTATAATAATTTTATTAATATTCCATCAAAGATTTTTGCTTTTAGATTTTTAAGAATTTAATTTATTTCTTAGGAATATTTCATCAAATCATTGTAACGCAAAGAGGGATCTCGGTGAGAACTACCGTACACCCATATCGCGTTGTAGTGATTTTTAAGAATTTAATTTATTTGTCAGGAATATTTCATCAAATCACTACAACACAAAGAGGGATCTTGGTGAGAACTACCATACACCCATATCACGTTGTATTGATTTTGCCTATAATGGTATAGAAAATATTATTGTATCTATTGTAGACCACATCTCCTGCTAGTGTAGCATAGGTGTCTTCAATATGAAATGGGATTCCCAGTGCTTGTAGTACCTCGTCGTTTACTTGTTTACGCATTTTTTTACCAAATAAGGATTTGACAATAATGATCCTTTCATACTAGAATCCTTCATCTTTTCCTACAAAGTCTTATAAATGGTTGAGTACCCTCTGTGTGATATACAAGCCTCATCAAGTATTGCCTGGATGTCCTATGGATTGAGTTGATTCTCTTTGAAAAAGTCATCTATTTGCTTTTCTGAGATCTTCTTATATTTCTTCTCATTCATCAGTGCTTCTGCATACTGGCGATCTAAAAGGAGACTTAAATGTGTGCCAGAAGGTTTTATCGATGATTGTTTATCAGGGTGCAATAATGATCTGATATCAGATTGAAATACAAAAATTGATATACATGAACATATGCAATAATGATTGCTATTCATAAAATATCACAATAGAAACAATAAACCAGTTAATAGAAAGGAGCTCACTTGATTGCATGTATTCTCTTCTTGATGCCACCACCTCCTAGCTTCATTTGCAAATACAAAAAAGTGATATATTTTGAAGGTAGTTCTTTGATTTACTTTAAGTTATTTAAAATTTAAGAAAATTTTTTTCTTTTGTGAGAATAAATTTGTAAATCTTTGTCCGCTGCCAATACTAAAAAAAGATACATATTTTCAATATTTGGAAGTGAATCTTTTCAGCAGGCAGACAGGTAGTCTAGGTAAACTACCTATTTTACTCCCAAACGTGTTTAATGAAGAAAATCCCACCCCATATGTGATGCAAACGAGCCAGAGATTGTTAAAGAAAATCCAACCCTCCATGAGGTGCAAGCATAGAAAGTATGGCATGAAAGAGCTTAAAGGTTTTCTACACACTGGTTGTCTATTAGTGTGAAAGACTATATGAATTATGCATATATAGAGGATACACAAACACCTAAGGAGGCTTGGGAAAAAAATATAGAGGGCATTCTTAAAGGGTTCTATTTTGAAGGGGTTTCTCTCTCATGTCTAAGATAGCTAAGGGTTCGATCGAAGAACCACTTGTTCATCATCTAACACATATTTAGATCTAGGTACATATTTATGAAGTAAGTTGACATGGAATACATTGTGAATACAAAAATATCTTGGTAATAATTTCTTATACTGTGAGATCCTACAGTCCCCTCCTCTGCGCACCGGATTCTCGGTTGGTAGGGGGATGATTCCACCTTTTTGAATTTCTTAACGAATTTTCTAATGGGGTCATGAGACTAAAATAACCTTTATCTAATTAAACCAGATAGAAGGAAAACTATTAGAGACTTAACTTGAAGAATTCAATGCTTTTTTCCTAATTGAATCTGGCACAGCCGTTGATCTATTCATTTGAGAAGTCTTCAGGCTTTTATTTAACTACTCGAGTTCTAAGCGTATTCCTATTAATCAATTTTATTATTAAAACTCTACTGATTCCAGCCTAACCCCATCCGGGCGGCCCATGGGTTAGCCATCGCCCAACCACTGGAATTGGTAGAACCAGACAAGTACTCACCCACCCATAATTGAATGCCTTTCTTAACTTTTGCTTTAGAATATAGATACGCACACACTCCTCTTTATACTTTAACTTATAAACAATCCATTGAATGACAAACAATTATTGGTTACAGATGTCATAACTCAAAATTTCCATCCAATCCTTGTTTCTAAACAAAAATAGTATCACTCTGGACTCTCTGTTGAGACCAGCTAGTCAGCCAACGAGATTCAGTAATAGATTACAATAAACATTGGTCCATCATACAATATCTTCCTTGACATATGCATGGGTGTCCTCGGCAACGCGAGCCCGTGCATTGCCTGGTCACAGAACCCTCCAGGATCCTCCTTAGGTGTCCTGGCACTTCACTCAGGGACCGCTTCATCGGCCCTCGGCCATCATACCGGAAGCGCACCATTTTAACCATACCGAGGATGGTTAAGACCTGGGCAGGCTTTGCCACATAAGCTGTTCTTTGAACACTCCTTGCCCCGTAAGCTGTTCTTTGAACACTCCCCGCCGCCAGCTGTGTTGCAACAGAACTTCCCTTAGAAAAACACATATACCAAATGCTCCCTCCAGCATTCTGGCCTAAGACAGTCCTTGAAGAAAACAGGGTTTCTATGCAAGTTTTCAATTTTGATTTTCTTTTGAATATAATGAGTATATCTTAATTCCACGTCTCCAAAACTTCTTGATCGTAGGTCTGAATTCCAAAACAGAATTCCTTGAATTCTGTAACCTTGATCCTGAGATCAATTCAAAGGGTCTCAATTCCATGTTTTTAGCTTTGGGGAGGAGTAGAGTAACAATGCATAAACACTATTAAGCTTTTACAAAGGGGGAGGCTTCTATTTATAGGAAAAAGTGAGCCTCTAACCAAGCAAACTGATTCTAGAATTTTCCAGATCAGTTTGGTCAAATTTTGACCATTTTTGGGTCAGTTCAGTTTACTTTTTGGAACTAGACTTGAATTAGGAGAGAGGAGAGATGAAATATCTCATTATTTGAGAGTTTAAAACTCCTCCACACATGTGAAAAAGGCACCTCATTCATGAGGGGGAATCCCTACATTTGGATCAATTTATTTTGGGGGGTTTTTTCTTTATTTCTTCAATTTATCTCCTCCCTACATTTGGATTAATCTGATTGGCCCCTCAGAACCTTAATCTAAACTTTTTAGAAAATCTGGACCCTTAGGCTAAGATCTTTTTAGCAGATTATAATTTATTTCTAATGCACCTTAGGAAATTCTTTTTAAACTTATGTTTCGGGGAAATTTATTTTAATAAGAAAGGATATTTTTCCATCCAAAGATATCTAAAAACTGAGTTACCTCTCTCTAGAATATTTTCTCTATCTAGGCCAAAACAGGTAGAAACAAGATCTTTTTTATTCTGAAAAGGGGATTGATTACAGGGAAAGATATTGGACATCTTGACGGGATGGGGGGAATCTTACATTCTCTCGCACTTAAAAAATGCGAGATATCCTCATCTCGTAAACTGGGGGTAATCTCGCATCAGTTAAGCTTCTTTCTCCCAGATGGCATCTTCAAAAGGATAGAACTTCCATTTGACTAAGAATTCTCTCAGAATTTTGTTCCTGAGAACCTTCTCTCAAACATCAAGGATTTTTTCAGGTTGGAGTTCCATCAGTCCTTGGGTTGAAGAAGTTAAGAGTTCATCATTAAGCACATGATTCAGGCTCAGTACATACTTTTTAAGTAGGCTGACATGAAATACATTATGTACTTTGAGATGAGGAGGCAGAAGAAGTTCATAGAATAAGTCATCTACTTTCTTTGTAATCACATATGGCCCATAGAATCTGGGTTTGTACTTCCCAAGAGATAGAGAACTTCTTTTGAGGCGTACACGAATGAAGACCATATCTGTTTCTTCAAACTTTCGTCTGACCTCTTCTTATCTGCATACTGCTTCTATCTATCCTGGGTAGCTCTTAAATCTTTGCAGATTGACTACATCTGCATACTGCTTCTGTCTATCCTGGGTAGCTCTTAAATCTTTGCAGATTGACTACATCTGCTGCTCCATGTCATCAAGCATCTATCTGGACATCTCGACCCTAATCAATGGGTTGGACCAAGTTAATGGTGTTAGGCAGTCTTGTTCATACAGAGCTTTGAAAGGGCTCATCTTGATGCTTCGGTGATAAGAGGCATTGTAGGCGAACTCGACTAGGTGCAGATAGCTTAGCCACTTTTTGGGTTCCCTGCCCCATAGCATGCTCTAAGTATATCTTCGATTACTTGGTTCACTCTTTCTGTTTG
The DNA here is from genome assembly GCF_041138505.1 of Cibotium barometz. Lineage (NCBI taxonomy): Eukaryota > Viridiplantae > Streptophyta > Polypodiopsida > Cyatheales > Cibotiaceae > Cibotium > Cibotium barometz. The sequence goes on from NC_141066.1 coordinate 28,017,276, forward strand.
ACCATTGGTCTCGGGGTGGTAAGCTGTGATGAGATCTAAGAAAGTTCCTACTACTTGGAAAAATGTAGTCCAGAATCTTGACGTGAACTTTGGATCTCAGTCACTTACTATTCTCCTGGGTAGGCCATGCAATCTGAAGATTTCCTTGAGGAACAATCTGGCCACATCCACTGTAGTGTAGGTTTCTTTTACTAAAATCAGATGGGCAACTTTGGTTAATCTATCAACTACCACAAAGATGGAGTTGTAACCTGATTGCACTGAAGGTAGTCCAGTAATAAAATCCATACTGATACATTCCCACTTCATCTAAGGGATGTCTAATGGATGTAACTTCCCAGGCATTTTTACTCTCTCGGTTTTGACTTTTTGACAATTCAGGCATTGACGTACATGATTACGTACATTCCTTTTTAGTCCAGGCCAAAAGAAGCTTTTCTTCACAAACATGTAGGTCTTGATGAAACCTGGATGTCTTGCAATAAGGCTATCATGGGCTTCATTCAGAATTTGACCTTTAGTTCCCTCATCATTAGGAATGCATAGCCTGCTATTATAATACATAATTCTATCATCTAGGCTGTACCCTTGAATGGTACATAATTCCATCATCTAGGCTGTACCCTTGAACTCAGTTCAAGGGTACATAATTCCATCATCTAGGTTGTACCCTTGAACTCGATTCAACTCTTGAGGAGTTTTGCTTTCCTGCATAAGAAGGGTAGCAATAGGGCCAAAGAATCTATCCTCCATGATCTTCTCTCTTGCTTCATTGATCAATGGATTTGACACCACTATCATTGCAAGAGCAAGGAGGCTTTTCTGTTTGAGGGCATCTGCTACCACATTTTCTTTGCCTGGGCGGAACTTGATTTTCTTTGCCTAGGTGGTACTTGATTTCAAAATCAAATTCCTGCAGGGTCTGCATCCACCTTCTTTGGCGCATGTTGAGATCCTTCTGAGTGAAGATCCACTTTAAGCTCTGATGATCTGTCACATCAAAGTGAATCTTTAAGCCAGTATGTAATGTCTCCACAACTTTAGGGCATATACTACTAAAAGTAGGTCCAGGTCATGGGGACAGCATAATTTCTCTTATGTGTTCTGAGTTTTCAAGATTTATAGGCCACCTGCTGCATGACCTTCTTGCATGAGTGCACCTCCCAGGGCAAAACCACTGGCATCAGTTTACTACCTCAAAGGGTAGAGAGAAATCTGGCAATTTCAGAACGGGATTGGTTACCAAGGCAATCTTCAGCTTATCAAAATCCAAGTACTCTCTTGAGAATGTCTTGCATTAGGCGATTGAATGTCTTACATTAGGCGATTGAATGTAGATGGGGCATTTGTCAATCCAAATAGCATGACTGTAAATTCATAATGCCCATAACGAGTATTGATGGCTATCTTCAGGATATCTTGCTTATTAATCCGGATCTGATAATACCCTGATTTGAGATCTATCTTTGTGAGGATCTGGGCTCCACTTAGCCTGTCTAGAAGCTCATCAATTCTGGGGATAGGATACTTATTCTTAATTGTCAATTGATTGAGACCTCTGTAATCCACACAGAGTCTTAGCGTCTTTTTCTGAAAGAGAATTGGCGCTCCCCAAGGTGAAACACTGGGTCTTACAAATCCTTATTCTAACAGCTACCTAAGATGCTCAAGCAACAATTTAGACAGCTGTTTAGAACAAGGGTTTGTAAGACCCACAGTTTCACCTTGGGGTGCGCCAGTTCTCTTTCAGAAAAAGAAAGATGGAACACTAAGACTCTGTGTGGACTATAGAGGTCTCAATCAGCTGATAGTTAAAATAAGTATCCTATCCCCAGAACTTATGAGCTTCTGGACAGGCTAAGTGCAGCCCAGATCTTCACAAAGATAGATCTCAAATCAGGGTATTGATAGATCAGGATTAATGAGCAACATATCCCAAAGATAGCCAATACTCGGTATGGGCATTATGAATTCACTGTCATGCCATTTGGATTGACAAATGTCCTAGCTACATTCAATCGCTGAGTTCAATGGCTTCAAGGACTGGCATCCTGTATGTGTGCTGAGCTACTGGCTGAGCTCCAGGGGCTAATTCTATCACATGATCTACTTCTCGAATTGGAGGCATCTCTGTTAACTCTGCTGGGAATAAATCATCATATTCACTTAACCATTCTAGTTTTTTAGCTTTTAACTTTGTGTCTACTCGATTCATTTTGACAACGTAAATGAGCTGCTTCTTTCTAAGTCCTTTCAGTAACATAGAAGCTTTTACTTTGTAGACTTGGGGATCCTGAAATTTTGATTCCTTGAACTTTGTTTCCGTGTGTGAAGGTCACGGAAGGAAATGGTTCCATTATGACAGTGAATGTCAGCTTGATTTTCTTGGAGCCAATCCATTCTAAGGATCCCGTCGAAAACTCCCAAAGGTAGGACTTTGAACTGACAGGTCAGATATATTCCTCTAGATTGAACTGAATACGATTTGCCTCATGGTGAGTGAAAAGGATCTTCCCATTGGCCAATTCAACTTGCATAGGTTTCCTTGATTTCTGATCTAAGACTAGCTTACACAAGCATCCAGGGGAAATAAATAAATGAGTACTGCCTGAATCAATCAAAAGTTTGAATGACTTACCCTTATACTCAGCTAGAGTATGGATGAGTGAGAATTGACGGTTTGGCCCTTGGTTTTCCATTGTAGTATAAATCTGACCTCTTTCCTCTTCCACTACTTATGTTATTGTAACCGCTCTGGCTGCTGCTGTGTAGACTGGGGCGGAACTGTTTCTCTTTGGTTACCCCAGTTCTCAGAGAATACTTGGATGATTTCTTTCTTGTTTTCTTTGATGATATTTTGATTTACTCAAAGAATGCAGCTGACCATGAAGCTCATGTCAGAAAAGATATTGAGATTCTAAGAAGCACCAACTCTTTGCAAAAAAGAGCAAATGCAATTTCTCTACTGACCATGTTTAATAATTGGGCTTTTGGCATCCAAAGATGGAATTTCTCCAGACTCCGTGAAAGTCTAAGCAGTCACATAAATTGGCCTGAACCAAAGACAGTGAAAGAAGTCAGAGGATTCTTGGGATTGACTCATTGGTATAGAATTTTTATACCAAAGTATGCTCTCATAGCTTCCCCCTTGACTAATCTTCTCAAGAAGAATATCCTATTTCAATGGTCTGCCAGGTGTGAGAGTGCTTTTGATAAGCTGAAGACCGCCTTGGTAACCAATCCTGTTATGAAGCTACCAGATTTCTCTCTACCCTTTGAGGTAGTAATTGATGCCAATGGTTTTTCCGTGGGAGGTGCACTCATGTAGGAAGGTCATGCAGTGGCCTATGAATCCTGAAGAGGAATTATGCTATCCATGACCTAGAACTACTTTCAATAGTATATGCCCTAAAGTTGTGGAGACATTACCTACTAGGTCAAAGATTCACTTTGATGAACAGACCATCAGAGCTTAAAGTGGATCTTCACTATCGGCACTTAGTATGTTCTATCGAGTAAATTGCCATGTCCCTATTATTGATCGTGAGGCTAGGCAAAATGTTTCAAAGAAGTTATTCAACGCTCAACAAAATTTCATTTTTGAGAAGAATAAGAAGCATTCATTCCAACGCACGATGGTCTTGGAGCGCTACATTCGAGGTGGTTTAGAAGGTCTCCTATGTTCTTTAGATGAGATAATTTTCATTTTGTTCATTTTCATAGCTACTTTTTCAAAATACTTAGATGCATGTTGATTGTATTTCATTGTAGGTGGCTAGTGGAGACCTTCTCAAGTGAAGGAGATGGTGTCCTGGACGTTTTTGCGGGATGTGGAGGCTTGGGACGTGCATGCCAAGAGTTAAAAAGGCACTATATGGGGATAGAGAATGACATGGAGGTAGCCAAAGCATGTATGGGAGATTTCTCATTAGGTCACGATGGCACGTACAAGAATGCTATAATTTGTGGATCAAAAGACTCTGTAATCGATATTTTCATGATTTGGAAGTTTAAAGATCGATATATACAATTTTGATCTTTAAAGGATTGTTTTTTATATTTAAGTAAGTAAGAAAGTATGTATGTATGTATGTATGTATATATGTTAGTATGTAGGTAGCTCTTACATGTATGTATATGTATATGTATATTTATATGTGTATATGTTTGAGGTGCATGAATTTAGATAGGTATATGACTATATGTAATTATATCAATAAGTATGATGTGGATCTAAAGACTTTGTTATCGAGATTTTCATGGTTTGGAACTTTTAAGATCGATATATACATTTTTTTATCTTTAAAGGATTGTTTATTATATTTAAGTAAGTAAGAAAGTATGTATGTATGTATGTATGTATATATGTTAGTATGTAGGTAGCTCTTGCATGTATGTATGTATATGTATATTTTGTATGTGTATATGTACGAGGTGCATGAATTTAGATAGGTATATGAATATATATAATTATATCAATAAGTATGATGTGGATCAAAAGACTTTGTAATTGAAATTTTCATGGTTTGGAACTTTTATGCATGAGTCTCATAAGGCTTATACATAAGCCTTATGTAAGCTTATGCATAAGGGTGGCATTAGAGTCTTATGCATAAGTCTCATAAGGCTTATACATAAGCCTTATGCAAGCTTATGCATAAGGGTGGCATTAGAGTCTTATGCATAAGGCTTATGCATAATCTCTAAGACTTATGCATAACCCTTTAAAGGTCTCCCTTTTCCTTACACATGTGTCAAAAATGCATGATTACTCCAAAATATCTCATTTTTTTATTAATACACCATAATTTTTAACTAATAGACCTAGTACTTGGTCAACTCTTCATCTTATGTGGGCATTTACTCATTTTTGGGTATTTTCTTTTGTTCTTTGGATTTATCTTGTCCCAACACTTGGATTAATCTTATTGGTCCATAGGAACCTTAATTGGACCATAATAATAAAAAATTTCAAAAATCTGGACCCTTAGGCTAAGGTCTTCTGAATCAATTTTAATTAATTAATTCCAATTGCACCTTGGAAAATCTATTTTGATTTTTTGTTTCAAGGAAATATTTTTTTGATATTTGAAGAATTTATTTATCTAAACATATCCCAATTTTGATTTACCACTCTCTAGAATTTTTTTATCTTACTAGGCAAAACAAGGAAAAATGATATTTTCTTGTATTCAAAATCATAGAATGATTACAATGGATTGAAGTAGAGGCTTATTTGATATTCAGGTTGAGGAGAAATCTTATATCCTCTCCCACTCGAAAAACGCGAGATGTCCTCATCTCGCAAAGTGAGGGTAATCCTTCACCAACTCTTCTTCTTTCTCCCAGGTGGCGTCTTCTAGAGGGAAGAACTTCCACTTTACTAAAAATTCTCTGAGGACTTTGCTTCTGAGAATCTTCTCCCGGACGTCAAGGATTTCCTCAAGTTGGAGTACCGTCTAGCCTTGAGTCGGAGAGATCAATTGCTTATCATCAAGCACGTGATTCGGGCTAGATACATACTTCTTAAGCAAACTGACATGGAATACATCATGTACCTTGAGATGGGGAGGCAGAAGAAGTTTGTAGGCTAGATCGCCCACTTTCTTTATGACAGCATACGGCCCACAGTATCTAGGAGAGAGCTTTTTGTACTTCCCTAAGGATAAGGAACTTCTTTTTTGTCGTACTCGAATGAAGACCATATCTGATTCTTTAAACTCTCTCTTCGATCTCTTTTTATCTACATACTGCTTTTGCCTGTCTTGGGCTGCCTTTATATCTTTACGGATTGATTGAATCTGCTGGTCCATGTCATCAAGCATTTGTTTGGACATTTTGACTCTGATCAATGGGTCAGACCAAGTCAACGGTGTAAGGCAATCTTGTCCATACAAAGATTTGAAAGGACTCATCCCAATGCTCTGATGATAAGAAGCATTGTAAGCAAATTCAACTAGATGCAAATGACAACCACTTCTTGGGTTCCCTGCTGTAGCATGACCAAAGGATATCTTTAATTACTTGATTCACCCTTTCCGTCTGGCCATCTGTTTCGGGGTGGTAGGCTGTGCTGAGATCCAAGAAAGTTCTTACTACTTCAGAGAATGCAGTCGAGAATTTTGATGTGGATTTGGGATCTCGGTCACTTACTATCCTCCTAGGTAAACCATGCAATCTGAAGACCTCCTTAAGGAAAACTCTCGTAACATCCATTGCAGAGCATGTTTCTTTCACTGGAATCAGATGGGCAACTTTGGTTAGCCTGTCAACTACCACAAAAATGGAGCTGTAACCTGATTGCACTGAAGGTAATCCAATGACAAAGTCCATACTGATGCATTCCCACTTCATCTGTGGAATGTCTAGAGGCTGCAATTTCCCTGGCATCTTGACTCTCTCTGTTGCCTTGACTCTTTGGCACATTAAGCATTTCCTTACATGATCAAGTACATCCTTTTTGAGTCCTGGTCAGAAGAAGCTTTTCTTCATAGACATATAGGTTTTTATAAACCCTGGATGTCCTATCAGGCTATCACAGCTTGCCTTTTTCAGAGCCCTTTTAATAATTTAGAATCCTTGACTAATTGCAGCATTGAGGATCCAAAAATTCCATTCCTTGAACTTTATTTCCGTGAAGGTCTAGGAAAGAGATGGTTCCTTTGTGAAAATGAATGTCAGCCTGATTCTTTTGGAGAGCCAATCCATTCCAGGGATTCCATCATATATTCCCAGGGGTAGGACTCTGAACTGGCACTCTGTTATGTTCCCATCTAAGCTAAACTGAATAAGGCCAGTCTCAAGGTGAGTGAAAAGAATCTTCCCACCACTGGCTAATTACACTTGCATGGATTTCCATGATTTTTTATTTAGGACTAATTTATGTAGACATCCTGGGAAAATAAAAGAATGATTACGGCCTGAATCAATAAAAAGCTTGAATTTCTTACCCTGGTACTCTGCTGGAGTCTAGAGGACTGAGAATTGACAGTTATTCCCCTAATGCTCAATTGTTGCATAGATCTGTTCTTTCTCTTCCTCCACTTCCTCAGCTATGGTGACTGCTCTTGTTGCTCCAGTCTGAGATGGAACTCTCTCTCTTTGGTTATTCCAATTCTAGGAGGGAGTTTGGAGATTGCTTTGCATGGAGGCTGCAGGCTGAGCTGGCACTCTTCGGGCTACCCTGATTTTGGCGTTGGGGACTCTAATTGGACTGATATGAAGGAGTCTGTCTTGGAACTCTGGGACCCTGGCTTCCTTGGCCCACAGAAGGAGATGGGCAATCCTTGAGCTGGTCCCAAGTCCCTGACATTCAAAGCATCTGTTCTCGCTTTGAAGGTCTTCCCTTTGCATTCTGGAGAGAACCGGAGTTCCTGATAATTTACTTCGGGGGAAAGGTCTTCCTTCATTTCTGAAGCTTCCTGTCTCCACATTCTGGTTAGGACCTTGGTGTCTCTTTGGAGGCGAAAAGTTGGAAGAACTTCCTGGTGTCTGAAATCTCTTGAAGGATGAGGGAGCTGGGACTTTTACGATGAAGGCTTTGGCAAAGTCCTTTACGATGAAGGCTTTGGCAAAGTCCTTTGCCATTCTGACAGCTTCTGCCATGGACACTGGCTTGGCATTTTTGACCAGTGTATCCAAGGGTTCGTTCATTCCCCAAATGAACCTGGCCATGAGTTGCTCTTCATCTAGAGGTGGTGAATATTTGAGTAGAAGAGCAAAGGCATGGTAATATTCCTTGATGGTTTTGCTCCCTTGCTTTAGCTTTAAGAATTCGTTCATTTTGGTTTCCAAAAATCTAGGGGGACAAAATCTCTTTCTCAAATAGGTTTTAAGGTCTGAGTATTTTTGTCCAAACGGTTGGTGTCACAGTGGTTCCTCCATGCCACCCTGGCTGTTTCCACTATTTTCAGCCTGGACAGAGCCATTTTGCTCCGCTCATTGTAGCCTGTGACGTCAAAATATTCTTCCATGGCTTCCACCCATTTCTCCACAGCCTCGCCCCAGGTTCTCCACAGCCTCGCCCAGGTTCTCCCCTTCTCCTTTGAAGGGTCCTGGCTGAGTCCTATGAAGAGGCTTGCGAACATCAGGGTCAAGCTCATAATCTTCAGAGAGAGGGTTTGGCTGACGGCCACGGCTTTCCCGTCTCATGATTCTGCCAAAAATTAAATATTATTAATTTTTTATTTTGATATTGTCCACGAGATCCTAAGACTTAAGAGGTTCGAAAAACAATTTCTTAAACAAGATAATGATCTTATTGGAGATCTATGACATATGTCTGATAACATATTTTTCTTTAACAGTTCGTCCATAAACAATCACTTATACAACAGGGAATTTTTCTCCAGAAAACATTTCTTTATTTATACAAAAGTTGCAATATGCACATAGAGCAGCTTGGCTCCAAAATTTAAAATCGCCTCAGGAGACGCATAAGACAACGGTACTGGGCCATAACCATGCCCTGATACAAACATTCACTTACTAACAAGGGAGCTATTATCTTCTCCTTAGGAATTAAGCAACTAAGGAGTCTATAGACTTGGCATGAAAGTAACGTCTGAAATTCTGAGGCGTTGAATGATATAGAATGACACCACACACCATTTTCAGCTTTAACAGAGTCATTGCCACAATGAGAGGTTCTGCCTCAGCATTGAACGTCGGTCGCAAGAGGCGTGGACATACTGCCTTGCAAACCACTTATGTTGTCGTCTCTTCGTTGGGTTAGGAAAATATAAATCCTCGAAATGGCATGCGAGTCTTGCTCGCCTTGTTCAAGTTGAAGGGGAAGAGATGAGATGCTCGAAGGCGAACGCAGTCATATCTTGAGACTGGGTGAGGTCGGGAATACTAGATAAATAGGGAACTTCCATCTATAAAAACAATTTCTTTGGTTAAAAATTCTTCATTAAAGAAGCTTACGGAATGAAAATACATTATGAAAAATGCTTTTTCTGAGTTTTTATCAAATTTTGATAAGAATTTGTTTATCCTTATTAGCTTTTCAACAAGGCTCTTATACCAGCTCTGCTATGTGAGGTCCCTGCCTGCCTGCCTGCCCGCTTCGGGGCTCATGTCGGTGTGGCAAAAGCGGTGTTGGCCTCCCGTGTGTGGGACGGGGGTCCTTCATACTCGGGGCCTCGCCCGCGGATGTCCAGGGGACGATGGTCCCTTTGAGACCAGGCTCGCAAGACTCCCCTCACCCGGAAGACACGGGCGATTCGGCCAGGAAGGTGAAAGATTTTTTAATTAGGAGATTACTCTAACGAGTCAAGTCTTGACTAAATTAAACTGATCTGACCAAGCCTGAAGTCACATGGTCAGATTAAGAAGCGACTTAAACTTGGTCCATGGAATCATCACTTTTTTCCTCAGACACAACCGATGATCCCTTCCCACAGAACAAGGTCTTCTCAGGATTTAAACTGATTAACATAACTAATTGTATCTAGTTGTTTCTCAGGAATCCTCTGACCCAGCCTAACCCCATCCGGCCCATGGGTTAGCCAACCACCCGACCACTGAATTGGTGGGATTCTTTTATAAAGATTTGATTAGGTTTTTGCTCGGGTACTGAGGAAAAGAGTTCCTAGGCCCCTAGCCAGCGATTCATACAAAAATCAAATAGGCACACCACATACACACCCAATATTCGATTGCCATTATAACAGATTCAATTGGCTTTAAGACAATCCTTGAATAAAATCATAATATTTCTGATCATCATTTTTCAAAATTCCAAGTCCATTGTATTACAAAAATGCATCATCTAAACTCTCCGTTGAAGACCAGCTGGCCAACCAATGAGATCCAGTATCAAATTTTTGTTCCCAAAAACCTTTCCTTTTTGTCCACCATCAGATATCTTTCTCGATGTACGCCTGGGTGTCCTAGCAACCGCGAGCCCGTGCATCGCCTGCTGGTTAGAACCCTCTAAGATCCTCCTTAGGTGTCCTAGCACTTCACGTAGGGACCGCTTCGTCGGCCCTCGCCCATCGTACCGAAAGCGCACCTTTTGAACCGTTACCGAGGCTGGTCGACACGCTTTACCGCGGGCAACATCCCTTGATGACTCTCCGTCAGCTGTCCTTTAGAAAAACATAAGCCAAATGCTTCCTCTAGCATTCTGGCGTAAAACAGTCCTTTGAATGAAAAACAAAGTTTCCAATGCAACTGAGATTCGAATGCAAGTGAGATTCTAGTTTCCAATGCAACTGAGATTCGAATGCAAGTGAGATTCTAGTTTGAGATTGGTTCCAAAGACTCTTTTTCCAATAATTCCTAATTTCAATAATGAGGTTCCTTGATCTCTCATGAGGGTAATCTACCCGTCATTTTATCCATTTATCCAACTAGATTCTTGGTGGGATTGATTAGGGAAAAACTACATTAGTTCCGGTAGTCTATTCTTTGGATTTAGTAACTGGAATTGGTTATGAAGTTTTTGTCTGATTTAGTTCGAGAGAGGGACAATTAGGTTTACTGTCTGACCTCACGTAGACTAACTAAATTCATTCAGTTTAGTTCTACCAAGATTTCTTTCAACTAAACATCTAGTTTTTGGGCAAATATCTATTTAGTGATTTTTCCAATTCAATTATTCAAGATTTTCTTTTTCCCACATAAATTCTCAACCTTAATTAATTAGGTAGAATTATGATTGGAAATTCATCTTTTGACATTAGAATTGAATTCAAATCTATCTTTTCTCACAATTATCATGGAAATTCATCTTTTAACTAAAACATGAATACCTTTTTTTTTGGAATAAACTTGAAATCTTTCTTTTTCTCATTTCAATGAGTGCAATCGAATTATCATGGGAATTCCTCTTTTTCCTAAATTAAATCTATTAAAATTCTTTTTAAAAATTACATAAAATAACCATTAATTTCTTTAAGCTAAAAATTTCACTTTTCTCATCTAAACATTTGAATTCCAATATAGTAGGAATTCCTCTTTTATCATTTAAACTTATCTATGCAAAAAGATAAATGTAATTAAATTTTTCTCTTAAAATTTAAATAAAAATCTCCATTAACTACTTTGCACTAGGAATTAAACTTTCTTCATTTAATTAATTGGATTTCAATATGGTGGGAATTCCTCTTTCATCATAAAAATTTATCTTTTCAAAAAGATAAATTTAACTATATTTTCTCTTAAAAATTAAATATAAATATTCATTAATTACTTTGCACTAGGAATTATACTTTCCTTGTTTAAATATTTGAATTTTAATATGGTGGAAATTCCTCTTTCATCATAAAAAATTATCTATATAAAAAGATAAATTTAACTAAAATCTTTCATAAATTATACATTATTTTAGCATTCTAATTTTATTCTCTAGATCATTGGAATACAAGGATTTCCAATTTCTTGGGAATTACTCTTTTAACATAAAATAAATTACCAAAAATTCCTCTTTTTTCTAATTTACTAATTATGCATAATCATAAAAATAAATTTCTTCATGATTACAATGAGATTCATTCAATTAATCTAGGATGATAATTCCTAGAATATGGTAGGAAGTCCTCTGTTCATATTATGAATGAAAATGTATTATGTGTTTATTTTACAGAAATTTTGCCATAGCTCCGCTGCTATTACTGATAATTCTCAATTTAATTGAGAGAATGAAGTTTAATATTGTTAATATGATTAGAATGACCACTAATAAGATTATTATCCAATTATGGATTGATTCATAATTTCTCTATGAAATAAATATCATAAAAGCATTAAAAAACCATTATTTGGCCTCCAATTAGACAACCATAAAAATTACTTTTGGATTAGAGAAATGCTTCATGAGAAGCTTCATTTGGATTGAGAATAGGTCATAGGAATGACCTTTCTTTGGGGGAGAGAAGAGAGAAATGCGTAAAAACCATTAAATTAAACATAAATGGAAATTTATGTGTTTCTTTATTACAATACATTAAAGCATTTGAATAATGTTTAAAAGCCATTCAAATTAAAGCTTCTCAAGCTTGAGAGGGGTTGAGAAGAAGGAGACATTTAGAAATTATAGAAAAAAGACCATAATCCACTCTTTACCTCCTAAAATACTTGATTCTTTAGTCACTGTAGAGGCCCCCAACTAATCAATTGGTTTGGTATGTTGTAGGAGTCACCAAGGAAGATTGAAGAGAGAGAGAAGCTCCAATCTCTTAAATTTTGTAGAGGTTTTTAGAGGATAATATAAATTAAGCTTAGTTTAGAGTAATACTGGCATAGTTTAGTTCACAGATAATAATACAAAGGAATGAGGGTTTATTTATAGGAGAGGGAGGCCACTAACTCAGTCCAACTAAGTTCTAGAATTTTTCACCTTTAGTTTGGCTAAATTTGGACAAGTTTTGGACCAGCTTGGCTCCCTTTTTGATTTGGTTTGATTTAGGAGAGAGGAGAGACAAAAATATCCAATTATTTTTGAGTTTTAAACTTATCCAAGCATGTGAAATAGGAACCTCCTTAAAGGTCTCCCTTTTCCTTGCATGTGTCAAAAATGCATTACTCCAAAATATCTCATTTTTTTATTAATACACCATAATTTTTAACTAATAGACCTAGTACTTGGTCAACTCTTCATCTTATGTGGGCATTTACTCATTTTTGGGTATTTTCTTCTGTTTTTTGGATATATCTTGTCCCAACACTTGGATTAATCTTATTGGTCCCCATAAGAACCTTAATTGGACCATAATAATTTTTTTTGAAAATCTAGACCCTTAGGCTAAGGTCTTCTGAATCAATTTTAATTAATTCCAGTTGCACCTTGAAAAATATATTTTGATTTTCTGTTTCAAGGAAATATTTTTTTGATATTTGAAGAATTTATTTATCTAAAAATATCCCAATTTTGATTTATCACTCTCTAGATTTTTTTTATCTCACTAGGCAAAACAAGGAAAAATGATATTTTCTTGTATTTAGAATCATAGAATGATTACAAGGGATTGAAGTAAGGGCTTATTTGATATTCAGGCTGAGGAGAAATCTTACAAGTTTGGTGCTGATCTGGTGTGATTTTTACATGGTCATGCATGCATGTGTGTGAGCAGCTAGGGGCTTGCCCAGCTAGGTGGCTAAGCAGAGAGCTTACCCACCACAAGGCAGTCAAGCACAGAGCTTGTGCTTAGGCTACTAAGCACAGAGAAGGTTGCAAGGATATTTTAAATTTGGAAAAATTAGAACAAATCAAACTTCATGGAGCATTACCTGGATGGAGGGAACTTGCAGACGGGAGGAGAGGCGGCGGCGGGCAGCACGAGCAGTGATCGATCCTTTGCTTGAGTTGAGATGAGAACACAAATGTAGCAAGTTGTCACTTGAAAATTGTTGTCTTTATGTCATTGCATGTTTTTGTTGACTTTTTTTTTAATGACGAGGAGGTCAAAAAACATCGTCAATGTTTATCTATAAATCACAGAAATGTTTGGATTTCTTAGGTCAAAATTGGGATGTGAAAGAATTAAATGGGGTTACCTACAAAATCCATAGGAAATATATTGTCTGTAAATATATGATTGGCTCCCAGAATTTTATTTTTGGCCTTTCATTATGTGAGATGGCATTATGTCAATGGAAAACTTGTAGCAAATGATTAGGACTTGGAGGATGACATTGAAAATCCATTGATGTTATTAGAGGTATGGTTTGAACATGAGCTCTTGATAGTACTCAATATATTGTCAAACATCTCAGTGCCTGAAGTGAGAACAGACTTGGCAAATGAGGATGACCTATAAGTGCCTGATGATTATGTGTTCAAGTGCAACGACCATAATCTAACCTCGAAAAAGTATTCATTTCAAAACTATGCCATAATCATTATTACTTATATACATTACTTTGATTTTTGGAAATAGGTACCAAGGAGAAAAGAAAGGACCATTCAATGTAAAGACATTACAAGGAAGCAAGTTTCCGTGGTGCAAACGACCATCTTATAGAGATAAATGGAGATAAATGTATTTTTGACCGTATATAGGTACATCAATCATGAAAACATTTTGTATTTCTCAGAGCAATAGAAACTTAGACAAATATTCTACATTTTCTTATTGGATGTTTAAAACATTGATAGCATGTTCTTATTTTTCCCTACGAAGTGTGCTATTGGGTGTGAGAAGATTCTTGTTGTTGGGGCAGTGAAGCTTGTCATTGAGGGGGTACTTGTTCTTTTGGACGCTCTTGGGGTGGTTGCTCTTCCGAATGCTCTTGGGGTGGTTTCTCTTGGAGATAGGAAGCTTGCTCTTCTCGAACAGAAGCTTACTGTTGTTGCGGGGTTGAAGCTTGACTTTGCATGGTTTGCTGTTGTTGGGAACTCAAAGCTCCCAATTGATGTCTTCAGATCCATCAAATTTTGGAAGCTCGACATCCAACCTATCGACTTGTGTTTCGGGGTACTGTTGTGGTGGGCGGTGGTCCTGGTCACGGCCGTGGTGGAGGGACACAAATGCAATAGGGATATTAGGTGGCCTGCTAATGAATGTTGATAATAATATGCTCAATGGTCTCTTCCTTGAACAACCCTAAATCCACATCGGAGTATTCTGATAATCGTGGATTCTACAAAAAGCCAAAAAAAATAGACATGTGCCGTCAAAGAATGAGGAAGGAAAGTAAGATATCATTAAAAAAAAGGAGTATGCCCACATTTTCTGCGGGCAATAAGAGAACTAAGTGTAGCAACAACTTTGCATTGTAGCACATCCTCCAACCGTAACTATGGCCATCCCGTTGTGCTGTGGGACTCTGCATCTCACAGTCCTTGTGTGTTCTAGCAGTGTGTCCTAGATTATGGCCTCGAGAGTAGTTATGACCTTTCTAATTGATTTGCACATGAAACAATACTATTATCAATACTGAAAGTTCTCTAAGTACTTCTCCTTCTCTCTCTCTCTCTCTCTCTCTCTCTCTCTCTCTCTCTCTCTCTCTCTCTCTCTCTCTCTCTCTCTCTCTCTCCCACTCGTTTTATGATATATAAATAATGATTGTGTGGACTTGTTGTCTCACGGTGCCATGGAATTCTTCACCTAAATTAGTAACAAGTCTTGGATTCCATACTATAAAGGATCAAACTCTAGTGTGAACTACAACATGCAATTAGGAGTATCAGAAATAACGTAAAAAAATATATAGTAAATTTAGGTCACAATACCAAGACTATAAATGAGATTGCACGTCACTTTCTTCATTGTATGCCATTAGATTTATCTGAGCTACATCGAAATTTATCCAGACTAAACCATGGACAATCAACCAATGAAGTATGTTGTGCAACAAGAACCAAGGAAAGGAGGGAATCTACAATATATACATGATTTTGAATATGGAATAATGGGAGATTTGATAAAATCAAGCTGCACAAGGAAATTACATTATATTAGTTACTTTGGACAAGCAAAACACTTTACAATCAAGATGATGACAAGGACGTAGCAAACCTTAGAACTGCTATTATAATTCTATCATTGACCTCCCTTGAAACATTGGATAAAACATCAATCTCCTCCGCATATCGAAAGGGAAAAATTGCGCGGTGCCTCACACTGGAAGTCTAACGTGAAACAAGGGTACAAAATAACTCAAAACGCTAATATTCGACTTATGCATTTCCCAAATAGCTGCTTTCTTCAACCCCAATTCTTGGAGCTCCTGCAATACCTATGACGATAAAATGGTTCAAATCACTACAACGCAATATAGGCACATCAAACCTAATCATCATACCCTCCTCGCGCACTGTAGTGGATTGCTTGCAGAGAGTGTTTCATTTCACAAAGTAAGTCATTAAAATAAGTCTTAGATAACATACACGACACACATAACAATGTATAGGACAAGAAAGTATGTCCAAAACACTATAACACGATATGGCAACATCAGAAAAAATGGTAATTCATTCTTTGCATCGTAGTGATTTGTTAGACATTGCCTTTGATTTGACCCAATATCTAATGTGAACATAGATAAAACATGATATATATGATTGACAAGTAGTGATTGCTTTTGAGAGCTCAACAAAGAATCACGTAGGGAAAATGTTGAAAAGATGTACGCTTGCTTGATAAATCATAGAGATGGTGTAGATGAAGCATGGTAGAGGAATACACGCAACTGAAGGAGGCAAAACGAAACAGGGCAAAAGGCAAGGACACTTGACATTTACCAAGGACAAGTACCACATTTACCGAGGAGTATGACACACGTGCGAAAGAGCATGTCAACAAGTGCGAAGGACGACGTGGGGCCGTCCTCAACTATAGGATGATTACAATCAATCCACATGAGGATGACGTGGGGCCGTCCTCAACTATAGGATGATTACAATCAATCCATTTTTGACATGTGTCATCATACGTGCATAGCGCACGTGGTCTGCCATCATGCATATCTACCATGTGTACAGACCGTTAGTTTCTGTGGATAAAGGTGACCCATATTCATTATTCGTTGCTTCTTGCTCTCATGCAATTTTTCTTGCAGTCACTCGTGACCTTCGCATGGCTCAGTCAACTTCGTTGGTTGCTTCTTGCTCTCCCAGTGAATTTCGCAGCATGTTTTCAAATATTTTCGTGTTTCAATTCGGCCAAAATTGTATAAATATTTTATTAATATTCCATCAAAGATTTTTGCTTTTGGATTTTTTAGAATTTAATTTATTTCTCAGGAATATTTAATCAAATCACTGCAACGCAAAGAGGGATCTCCGTGAGAACTACCGTACACCCATAACGCGTTGTAGTGATTTTGCCTATAATGGTAATTTGCTTGCATAAATTTCTTGAAATCACTACAACGTGAGAAGAGGTCTCGGTGTGAACTCTCTCAAGGATATCGCGTTATATTGATTTGTCCTATTGCCTTTCTTTTATTGCTTTTTCAAAGATTTTTACGTTTAGATTTTTAAGAAATTTATTTATTTCTTACAAATATTTGATCAAATTACTATAGCATGAAGCGAGAACTCGGTGAGAACTCTCCCACCCATATCGTGTTATAGTGATTTGTCCTACTGTCGCTCTTGTAGTCATTTTTCTTTCAATCATCATTGCCTTTGAAATATTGTATCAAATCGCTAAAACGTGAAGAAAGGGCTCGGTGGGAATTCTCCCACACACATCACATTGTAGTGATTTTGGCACATTTTTCTTTGCAATTTCATTTTCTCACTAATATTTCATCAAATCTTTACAACGTGACTAGAGATCTCGGTGAGAGTTCTCCAACGCTTATCGCGTTATACTGATCTTGCCTAATCCTTTATTATCTTAAACATAACTTTCGTGACATATTTATTGGCTTGTAGATGGAACCTTTCGGGATTGAGGTTGAGTTTGATGTTGGCCTTCAAGAAATCCAAGATGAAAAGTTGTTCAGAGTCCTTTATAAAGTTTGAAAGCATCATTGCCATCCTGAAATTGCATGCATATTTAATTTCAATTTCTCCATCAAAGACATGATCATTTTTGCTTATTCATATCTTAAGGAGAAAGAGCAACAATTTTAGCAAATGACTTGGTATAGTCATGTTTGATGGCATCCAGTATGTGCACGTGAATGATATTGAGCCTTCAACAACGCTAAGACAAAAGTTAAACAAGGATGTTTTAAAGGTGCAAGATGATAAGAAGAAGACACACAATAAGTGCCCCATTCACAATCGCAAGTGTCATCTCGTTGCGTACCACTATGGATTTATCTACTACCTACATGTGCTGTAGAGGATGAAAAAGTTACAAATGAAGAAATTGAGGAGAAGGCAGAGAAACCTCCAACAGTAGAAGATGAAGTTCAAGATATTGCGGAGGAATTAAACTTGGCTACCGGGCGAGGGACGTGCGCAATTGGATATTGACGCGACACCTTAGTGGTTACAGGTAACAAGCAGCCCTCTATGATAGAGAAAGCAGGGGACATTCCAACCCCACTACTCCCCACATGTCCTATTGGTGACAAAGAATATTTGTTAACTATAGATATTCAAGTTGTGTTTGACATAAGGGAAGACTACTATCTGGCCATCATTGCACAGAATCTTGAGGAAGATGAACATTTTATCGATCCAGATTTGGCTAAGTATCTCTTATTGGATTCAAATGTCAAGGACAGTGAGTTCCATTATGCTATCGACACATTATCTATGATGTACAAGGATGCAAAAAGCTATGAATCCAACCTTCCCACCACTGAAGAGGAATTTCAGACTATTCAACAAAGACTTAATATTTCACACATGGGAAGGGAAGAGGCATCCTTATTGGTGGTCCAGGACACCAACTCAATAATTAATATGTGGACAAATCATTTACTTGTTAATGACAAAAATCAGAAGGTGTACGCTTAATGTGTTTACTTGTTAATGACTTTTTATCGTTCTTGCTGAGTAGCTTATTCTATTTGTTGTGTTGGCTCATCGACAATATTGTTTTACAGCTGGTTGTGTTTGAGGATGAGTTTCTTGGGCGAGAAGTAGGCAAACACGTGGGAGGACTCAGAATGGAATCAACACTCGGAGAGTACATAAACCGATTGAAGTTTCCATAATTCATTATATTCCACAAAAAATTCTTGAAAGATAATGCAGAATTTCCTTTGTTTGCAATCAAGACATTATCCAAATACCTTGGGGCATATCCCGCCAGGTGGAATGTAGACAAAGTCATGCTTTTGGAGAAGTAGTTAGCTTTTGGCGTTGCAAATCTTTTGGCAGGGCCCTAGAGTCTATGCACTAAGGAGTAAATATTACTTAGCCTATACTGCTTATGGATTGGCATGTGGGATTAAGGATCCCAATATGCTAAGCGATTATGGAAAAAGGGAGCTTCTCAGATTCACAAAACGGAGGGTTCCTCCAGTTTTACAGTTTACAGGATGTTGCAAAGCCATCTTCAAAAAGGGCAAGGCTTCATGCAACCGAGGATGTTAGTGAGCAGGGTAAGGAGTAGTAGTATATTCCTATCTCTTGTAATAATATTCTCTCTTGTAATGTCATGACACTTTTGCATATGATCATTTATGAATTTGAAATGTTAATTATGGATCTATGGGTATCCACATCTTTCCATTTCTTTGTTTTGTTCCTCGCCATTTTACATGCTTAATACTTGCATTAGATCTCCTCCATATATCTTGTTTTCTTTCTTTATTCACAAGTTTTACTGTTGATTAATTTCGAATGCTTTGGACTGTTGCTTCTTTTTGGCTTTGTGTACAAGCTTTCTATATGTCCACTAATGTAATTCCTCTAAACTGTTAGCTTTTTTTGCTCCTTCACCATGTCTTGTATGATTGAAATACCCGGAGCATACTTGATAATATGTTTTCTCTATTCCCTGGGTTTACCATATTGATAAACTACCATACTTCTTTGCAAACCAAGGGGTATGATGGTATATAATATGCTTCAAGAGAATAAAAGAACATATTAATTAGTATATTTTTTAATATACTAAAAACTAGTTCAATGCATAATCCATCTAATACCATATAGTGGGTGATGTGTTGATCCATCCATGCATCAATCATTGATCTCTTGAACTCATCTAGCACGGTTTGAAATATCTCATGGTCCTCCTTTGTCCACACTTTCTTGTCACAGAACTTAAACATAGTGTCTAGAGATTTTCACACCTTGTCTTTCCGTGTTCTTGCATAACCATTGTCTGCATGGTCTACTACTGCATTGTGAACACACTTCCATCTGTTGTATTTTATGATCTGCACTGATCGTCTTCTTCTACAACCTTCTCGTGTTGGTTCAAATAGAAACCTTCTTGCTTTAACACCCCCAATGGAAGGTTTCTTAGCATTCCTCCCATCCTTAGACCTTTTTTCACCTTGTTTAATTTTTGCATGTCCACCATGCAAACCAATGTCTGATAGAACTTTCTCTAGTGCTTTGATGGATGTAAACTTTGCTGTATTAAGCTATAGAGTCCATGCAAAACAGATGTATAAAAACAAGAGTTTTTCAATGATTCTGCCAAAGAGCACGCATTGTACAAATGTGGACACTTGTTGAAGATGGAATATCAAGAATTGGCTTGAAGTTTTGGTCTTGCAACCAAGTGCCTATCCCCGATGCCTTCTTCCGATACCTCTTATCAAACACCTTTGCACTGCACATGCAATATAAGCAGGGACTTTTTGAATTGGCACCCTTTGACACATTGTGCATACCTTTCAAAGTTTTAGGATCACCTGCCATATTTCCTGGCTTGTAGATGGAACCTTTGGGGATTGAGGTTGAGTCTTATGCTGGCCTTCAAGAAATCCAAGATGAAAAGTTGTTCAGAGTCCTTTATAAAGTTTGAAGCATCATTGCCATCCTGAAATCTCACACATATTTAATTTCAATTTCTCCATCAAAGACATGGTCATTTCTGCTCTTTCATATCTTGAGGAGAAAGAGCAACAATTTCAGCAGATGACTTCAAGTGGTACGCTCATGTGTTTGGGCGTCCAGTATGTGCACATGAATGATATTGAGCCTCCTTCAACGTTCAGTATGTGTTTGGGCATCCAGTATGTGCACATGAATGATATTGAGCCTTCAACAATGCTAAGACAAAAGTTAAACAGGGATGTTTTAAAGGTGCAAGATGATAAGAAGAAGACATACAGTAAGTGCCCCATTCACAATCGCAAGTGTCGTCTCGTTGTGTACCACTATGGATTTACCTACTACCTATATGTGCTGCTATAATAAGGATGAAAAAGTTACAAATGAAGAAATTGAGGAGAAGGCTTCTTGAATAGAGCATGCATAGCCTTCTTGCAAGCTCTATGCATAGAGCTTGCAAACGTATACAAGCTCTTTGAATAGGCTGCTTGCAAGGTTGCATGAAGCTTATGCATAGAGCTTGCATAGGCTTCTTGCAAGCTCTATGCATAGAGCTTGCAAGCGTATACAAGCTCTTTGAATAGGCTTCTTGCAAGGTTGCATGAAGCTTATGCATAGAGCTTGCATAGGCTTCTTGCAAGCTCTATGCATAGCCTTCTTGTGTGAAGCCTATGCATAGAGCTTATGTATAAGGCTTATGCATAAAGCTCATGCGTAGAGCTTATGCATAAGCTCTAGGCATAAGATCTATGCATAAAGCTTACATAAGGTTTATGCATAAATCTATGCACAAGGTTTATGCATAGCCTTTATGCATACGACTCTATGCAACCCTAATTATGCATAATCTTGCATAAGCCTTATGCATAAAGCTTGCATAGAGCTTATGTATAAGCTCTATGTTGAAATATACAAGTGAATAGGGTGTGTGCGGGAACAAGCCCTTGGTTAGAGGCTGTAAAAGAGAATGTATAAATATGAAAGAACGTGTGAAAAGGTGAGAAGAATCTACTGGGAGAGAATAAAGGGTAGCATGAGAAGATTTAGGAAGTGTGGAGATATTCTAGGAAAAGTGGAGAGGTGGAGAGAATCAAGCAAAAGAGGTGGAGTGAATCAAGGAGAAATCAGTGGGATTTGATGCTTGGATGTAAACTCTATAAATTGAAGCATTGGCCTAATGAGAATTTGCTGGTTTTTGATTATCCATGCCTACATTAAGCTATTTGCTAATTACTCACTAATTACATCTTATAGGTTTCTGGGGGGAGAAATGGCTTGGATATGGGAGCCCAACCACCAATGTTGCTCAGTGTCCTAGGGTGGTGTTGTGCATGCTGCTACAGCGTGACTTTGACACATAGGGCACACTGTAGCTACACCAGTTCTAGCTTCCATAGTCAAGTCTAGGTTTGAAGCTCAATAGAATAGGGTATCAACCTTGGGCAAGGCCGAAAAACTAAGCATGAGGGGTTCTCACCCGCTATCCATATTGGTGTGCTTCGAAGGTCACCACTAGTCCTTTGAATGGAGAATACTATGTGGCTAGTAGTTCTTCGGCTTTAGACGAGGAGGCTAGTAATTCTGAGTTTTTTAAGGCTAGGGGTATCTAAATGATTACCTAGTCACACTTCTTTTGGATTGGGGTAGTACCAACGATGTCATTTTTGAACAAGGGCTCTTAGAGGGCTAAGTTGGAAGCTCTCTTGGTCGATAGAAAAGTATTAGGATTTGTGTCAAACATACCTCACGATGTCAAGCACTTAGTTAAGAATGCACTGTTAAACATCAAGAAAAATAAATTCACTAGAGATTACATCTTTCATAAGCCGTGGCTTGAACATCGACTCAGGAGGTTCAAAGAAGTATCTCTTGCACTAGTAAGGTTGGTAGTGGCAGCATGCCGAGGATCGTGAGTGTTCATCTACTCATAATGTGGTGTGTGTCATAGAAATTGACCCATCACACATGCAAACGGCATAGGGGACACAAGGCACAAAAGAGAAAATTGGCAGGGCAAGTAGAGGAGTGCAAAATTATAGGGCATGTGTATGCAAAGTTTGGTGCTGATCTAGTGTGATTTTTACATGGTCATGCATGCATGTGTGTGAGCAGTCGAGGACTTGCCCAGCTAGGTGGCTAAGCACAGAACTTGCCCACAAGGAAGTCAAGCACAGAGCTTGCGCTTAGGTGGCCAAGCATAGAGAAGGTTGCGAGGATATTTTAAATTTGGAAAAATTAGAATGAACTAAACTTCATGGAGCATTACCTAGATGGAGGGAACTTGCAAACAAGAGGAGAGGCAGTGGGCAGCGGGCAACGTGAGCGCTAATTGATCCTTTGCTTCAGCTGAGATGAGAACACAGGTGGCTCCTGCAAATTTGTGGGAGCCATCTCATTTGGTTTTTTTTAATTTCCCACAGCTCGCTTACATGACGTCTATATAAGTGACCTTGTGTAAGCAACGCTTTGCAGCATGCAATCGTCGTACAAATGACGTTAAATGAACCACTGCTTATGCGACGTTCAGTGCAACAGATATTTACAGTAGAACATTATTTTTTTCAATCATGTCACTTACGTCACATTCGTCATCGTTTAAGCGACGTGTTTGAATAAACCCATCATTCTAGCCTCGTCTCGCTAGAGAGGGCTATGTTCACATGTTTGAATAAACCCATCATTCTAGCCTCGTCTTGCTAGAGGGGGCTATGTTATAGTGATAGGTTTCTTGAATAGAGCTTGCAAAGCCTTCGCAAGCTCTATGCATAGGCTTTATGTATAGAGCTTGCAAGCCTATGCAAGCTCTATGAATAGGCTTCTTACATGAAGCTTATGCATAGAGCTTGCATAGGCTTTGGTTGCAAGCTCTATACTACATAGCCTTCTTGTGAAGCTTATTTATAGAGCTTATGTATAAGGCTTATGCATAAAGCTCATGCATAGAGCTTATACATAAGTTCTAGGCATAAAGCTTGCAAGAGGCCTATGTATAAGATCTATGCATAAAGCTTACATAAGGTTTATGCATAAATCTATGCACAAGGTTTATGCATAGCCTTTATGCATACGACTCTATGCAACCCTTATTATGCATAATCTTGCATAAGCCTTATGCATAAATCTTGCATAGAGCTTATGTATAAGCTCTATGCATAAAGCCTTTATGCAAGCTTTATGTATAAGGAGCTTATGCATAAATATTGCATAAAGCTTATGCATAGCCTTATGCAAGCTGTATGTATAAGACTCTATGCAAGCCTTATTATACACAAGCTTGCATAGGGCTTACACATAAGTCTAGAGATTATGCATAAGCCTTATGCATGAGACTCTATGCAAGCCTTATTATGCATAAGCTTGCATAAGGCTTATGTATAAGCCTTATGCATAGAGCTTATGCATAAGTCTTATGCAAGATTTATGCATATTAAGCCTAATGCATAAAGCTTCATGCTTTTTTGATGTGGAGTGCTATGCATGGATGGGGAGTATTAGCTTTTTGAATGTTTATACTCTCTTATGTATATAACATATATTTCTTATGCTCTCTTTTTCTATGCATAAGGTATTCTCTCTATTCATAGAGTTTCATCACAATGCTTGCTAGACCTCCTTATGTTAGAGTTCAGTTTTAGAAGTGACTATGCATGCTAATGTAAGGAGGTCAAGAAAGTATTGTGAAGTGGGATGCTCTCACATATTAGAGCATACATAGGCTCTATGCATGCATGCATATAGATCATTCATAGAGCTCTCTTTTTCTATGCATAAGGTATTCTCTCTATTCATAGAGTTTCATCACAATGCTTGCTAGACCTCCTTATGTTAGAGTTCAGTTAGGAGTGACTATGCATGCTAATGTAAGGAGGTCAAGAAAGTATTGTGAAGTGGGATGCTCTCACATATTAGAGCATACATAGGCTCTATGCATGCATGCATATAGATCATTCATAGAGCTTTTCTCATAAATGTGTTACTAATAATGTTTTTTCATGTTATGTTTTGTAGGTCTTGCATTGTTGTCCCCTTCGGCTTGACATTTTTGAGGTAAGATCTCTTATTCATGTAATCGGTAATGCAAGCTCATGTTTATTGCATACGCCTTGTGCAAGCTTTATGCATAAGGATGAATGTAAGGTGTACAATGCAGATTAGAAAGGCATTATGACAAGCGGTAAGCAACACTAACCATAGAGGTTGCCATTGAACATCACTTTGTGTTATCTCATACTCTTGTGCAGACACATACCCTCATCTCACTGCTACCTTCATGAGCATAGTTGGAATAAACCATACAAAGCCTTTCTCGACTGATTATATCATTGATTCTTGTAATATGAAGCACTGGTAAAGATGCCCACATGGGACAGCATGGTGAGGTATGGTGGAAACATATAAGTGCTCCATGTTAAGGGCTTTATAATTTTTTTGTGGAATTAAGAGAAATGTTTTCTTTATTACGGGTGGATTTTAGCGTGGATATAACTTTTGGAGTAGCATGTTGAAGCATCATGCAAAAGAAGGGCTAGTGACAGTAGAGCTTTATGCAGCATGTGAAGATTATGCTATGGTAGCGCACAAATCAGGCATGAACATTGTTTGTATTGATCCCAAAGAGGACGTTGTTGAGGGTGTCTTGAAGAATATTTCAATGTAGTGCAATGAACATATTTGTTTGTGAATATTCAAGTGATTGGGTTTAACAATTGTTAATGGTTATATCATGTTCTTATTTTTCATATGAAAAATGAAAGAAATAGGGCACGACAAATGCATGTTGGGGATTTGCAAACAATAAGATATCATTGATAGTTTCAACAATGTTTATGTTGAACATGCTATACAAAGCAATAAAGAATTGACATTTTCTGTATTGTGTGGATGAATAAGGTTGTATTTCTCTACTATACTTTATGTGTGGTAACAAGGCTCTTACATGATGTCCTTTCAAGCCTATAAGGTAAACTCTTGTCATTGAACTCATCTCACGGTCAAAACAATGAACACACTCTACCCAACTATAGTGGTGTCTCATATCAATCCTCTTACATATGCCTCAACTTGAGAAGAACACAATACACACATATATGCGACCCATTCAATTACATGCCTTAACAATTCTGACGCATATTCTCATCTATTTGACTTACTAAGGTGCAACCAAGTACATTTCTATGCATTACACGTGAAAAAAGTCTCAACTTGGGTCCATTTACACCACAAATTCCTTTAATAATGGAAAAATCCTTAGAGTTTCTTCACAAACCTTATCACTTTTCTTGGTTATCTTACAAGTATATAATATTTGTGTTGCCTCGTTTTCTCTCTCTCTCTCTTTTCTTATAGTGTGGTGCTTAAGGTGCTCCACCCATAGATCAAGGAGCTTGAGCTACAAAGAGAGAGTGGAAAGGGTGTTGCCAAGCAATCACCATAGTGAGAAAAGGGTGGCGCCCCAATACTTGAAGATAGAAGAGAAATTGCTATAATTCTTTGAGCTTTGCGTATTATCGATGTTGCTACAAGTCCTGGAGAGGATTTCTATTGATGCCAAGTCACCATCATAGTGCTCAAGCTTATTTTCAAGAGAAAGATGTCCTTTGCTAATAAATTTTTGCTTATAAGGTCTACTTAGTACAGTGGTGGAAGTTGTCGCTTATAGATGCATAGCATCGCTGTGTGATTTGCAAGAAGATATTCAAGTAATGAAGGTGCCCAATGGAAAGAGAAAAGTGGGGGAGGGGGATATGGTGCAAGCTGCTGCTTTGTAGTTGCACAGTGTTGATGTGTGATGTGCAAGAAGATATTCAAGTCATAAAGGCGCCCAATGGAAAGGGGATGTGGTGCAAGCTGCTGCTTTGTAGTTGCACATTGTTGATGTGTGATGTGCAAGAAGATATTCAAGTCATAAAGGTGCCCAATGGAAAGGGGAAGAGGGAGGGGGGCACTTTCTAAAGCTATATTGCGTCAAATGTGAGAGAAGAACAATGAAAGACAAAATTGTACGTTCCATTGTTAAATGCAGAGGGCTTACATCAATTTATTTAAGTCATGAAGGTGCGGAGGGAGATGGATGTTGGGTGCGGGCACTTTCTAAAGCTATTTTGAGACAAACGTGAGAGAAGAACAATGAAAGAAAAAATTGTGGAAAGGGTTTACATCAATGTATATGTATGTATAGGCTTTCAAGAAATCTCATGCTCTCCTTTTCTAAGGAAGACTTGTTGCATAGATACAGAATGTATCCATTTTTTTGACATCCTTGAACCTTACAAGGAGGATTTCCAACACCAACATTTTGATTTCCAAGGGGTGGTATGTTGGCCTCAATAATTCTAGGGAAAGCATAGGTTTTGTCCTGGGCCCGAAAAGCAACGTCTAAAATATAGTAAAAGATGTCCATTTTAGCACGGTTGCTTGCTCCGACCGCAATGGTCAGCGAGGCAGCAGGCGTTTTGGAAGAGTCTATGGAGGCATCAGCGTTGAATATGGCGGCGCGCATCTGGACTTTGTGGGGAGCCGCCGGCGTCCCGCCCCGCGAAGAGCCGGGTCTTCGCGGGGAACCGTGGCGGCGGGTCTCTCTTGTACTTCCACGTCCTTATAAAAACGAGGACTCGCCAGTACATCAGCTATATTTTGCACACAGATCGACACAATATACAGGCTTAGGCTTTTCTTGTCCCCCAGCTGCTTCCACTCGCAATATTTGCAGCAGCAAGGCGTTTATCCAGATCTCATCCAAGCGAAGCAGCCTTTCCCACAAGCGATGGCGCCCATATTACGTCCAGCTGCGCAGACGCATCACTCCGGCCGCTTGCTGAAGAACCCCAGCTCATGCACCGCCTTCTTCCTCCTCCTCCTTATCGGCGCTCTCATTTCGCCTGCTGCCGTTGACGCCGCAAGTGGCAACCCGCGCTGGAGCATCATGGCCAACTCGAACTCGTCCGATGAGGCCTCATTGGAGTACTACGTGCAGGTGGAGGTGGGCGGTGACGACACAGGCGAGCTTCTCCCCGCCCTTGACACCAACACCACCAACAGCTTCGGTGCGATGGAGGTGTTCGCCCTCAACGTCACAGAGGGTGCTGACGCTTCCAGCACTCAGCTGGGTGTCATCCGGGGCTACACAGTCCAGGCCAGCTACACCTCCACCAGCCATGAAGTGGAGGTGGAGGTGCTCTCCTACGACGATGGCTCCGTCAACGGCACCATCAGCCTACAGGGCCTCATCAACGTTGCTACCAACGAGATCGTCGTGCTGGGAGGCACAGGCGCCTTTCGGGGCGTGCGGGGCTATGGCGTTGTCACCCTCGTCAGTGCCACAGGCACCTTGTACGTCTACCACCACTCCCTCTATTTTCTCTAGACTCACTAATTTATAGACGAGTCCATAATTAGAACCTAATGGCTTCTCGTGGCCACCAAGCCACGAGCATGACTGCTGCACAATCTTTCAAAGAGCAAATACAAAATTAAGGTTTCAAAAATTTCTATTGAGAGTGGATTTGGAAGCAAGAAGAAGTGGATTCTATTGAGAGAGGATTTGGAAGCAAGAAGAAGTGTTTTCTGTACTCTGAATTCTCAGATACAGCTATATAACTTCAATCTATGGTATGGCACTTTTACCCCCTTCATTAGGTATTACAAGACAAAATTTCTTTTTACTGGAGGTGTTCGAATGTGAAACGATTAATGCTTTCATATTTTCCATGTATTTGTCCGTTTTGAGTAGTAGTAGCACCATAGTGGTGGGAAAATCCGATGGCGAAGCCATGGGTGGCCATGCCTCTAAGAATTTAAAAATGAGAGAGAGAGAGAGAGAGAGAGAGAGAGAGAGACGAGACGAGACGAGACGAGACGAGACGAGAGTTGCTTAACGTCGACTTATTGATGTAGAGAGACCAATCAACGGAGAGACTTGAAGCCAGGTGGGTACATGTCATCCCAAGGGCAATTAGAGAGAGAGAGAGAGAGAGAGAGAGAGAGAGAGAGAGAGAGAGAGAGAGAGTGTCATATTCTAGCCAAAATTGAAATATTTAAGACTAAATTCTCTTTCCAATTAAAAGAGATTGACATTCCACATTTTAAATATATGTTGCTCTTGTAATTGCATAACAAAAGTGATTGGATTGGATCAACTCCTTGTGCTCTTGTATATGTTGCTCTTGTAACTGCATAACAAAAGTGATTGGATTGGATCAACTCCTTGTGCTTAGGCACAACTAAGGATATTCCTCATCTTCATCTTGCTAGCCGTTAGCTCTCCAACAAAATGTCACACCACACAGTTCATCATGTAAAGCTTTGAAAATAGTAGGAATTTCATCCTCACACACACAACGGTGATAAATTCCTTTAATGATTAACCTATCAACTCCCGCTTGTTTGCATCTCATTAATCCTTCCTCAACTGTATACTCAGCCTCATTGTTTGTTTCTACATCTTCTAAAACAACTTTCCCTTTGAACACAATTTGACCATGTGGATCATACAAGATTAGCCCACCACTAGCTTCCCCATTTGTCTTCTATATGCAGCATCAAACAGCTGCAGTAAATAAGCATTCTCCAAAGGTTTCAAAGGTTGTACTTCTTTAAGCGATTCTTCAATCTTTAGTTGCTTCTCATATACTCTATGAGTCAATATGGTTGCAAGTGTGGCCTTGTTGCTATCTTCCACTTTAAAAGTATAGTTAAACTCCTACAACTCCAATATCCATTTAGCAATTCTATGCGATGTTGTCATATGGTAAACAACCACTAGAAAAAGTTTCTCCGTCGTCGGTGATCACAATAAAAGGTCTTTTAAGCAAAATATGCACAAAATTTCCTTACGCAAACATTAAGGCTAAAACAAACTACTCTATCTCAAAATAACTCTTTTGATCTCCATTAGTCATAACCCTAGGTTGCAAAAGGGAATCCTTCTGTAAATAGAATGGTACCAATAGCATCTTTTCCAATGCTTGGATTCACATAAAATTGCTGGTCCCAATCAAGTGGCATCAAAATAGGAAGAATGCTTAAAACCTTCTTTACTCCACCAAAATATGCATCATACTCCTCATCCCAAACAAAAGTTATTTGGTTGGCTAAGAACTGTAAAGGATGCAGAAATTGGGAAAGAAAATGAATAAACCTAGCAATATACCTTTTCTTGAAACTAGACGGCCAAGCAGGACTACTTCTTTCTTAGCAATCTTACATTTATCATAGTTCCCTTGACCTCCCAAGCTATCCAACCGTTGCAAACCTTCTTCCACGTCCATCAAATAACGTGAAATATGAGGGCTATAAATACAAAAATCATTTATGTACACCCTGATAGATTTCCCAAAGAATGACTAAAGACATAATTCATATACCTTTGAAAGGTTGAAGGATCATTTGTCAATCCGAATGGCATCACACGATAGGTAAAACATCTCCATGGGGTGATGAATGTAGTCTTCTTCTAACCTTCTCTTGTAATCCATATCTAAAAGTAACCTGAACAACCATCACACACTGTATAACGCTCATGACCAGCCACCTCATTAAGAATTTCATCTTAAAAGGGTAGAGGAAAATGATCCCTCTTTGTTGATATATTGAGTGGTTTATAATCCACGCATACCCGCCATTTGCCATTCTTTTTAGGAGTAACCACCATAGGAGAAACCCACTCAAAATTTTTAACAGAGCATATAAATCTCACTTTTAGTAACTTGGTCACCTCTTTAAGCAAAGCATCATGTTGTACCACTCCGAACCATCGCAATTTTTGAGCTGCTCATTTGGCATTCTCCTTCAAGTCAATGTGATGTTCTATGGAATCTACTCCTCTAATCTGTGTGTAATCAGAAACAAAAAAAAAATGATACTTGTATAGCATATCCAAGAACTCCTTCCATTCTCGGTGCTCCAAGTCATTTGCCAACATAACTTTCAACCTACTTTCTGTTAAATTTGCAGCAATGTGATGAGCTATGGTGGATCAAATGCTAGAATCAACATCATTAACAAAGAGATTAGATGATAATTAACATGTGATTAGTGAGCAATTAACTGATAGCTTAATGTAGGCATGGATAATAAAAAACCAGCAAATTAATTGATAGCTTAATGTAGGCATGGATAATAAAAAACCAGCAAATTCTCATTAGGCCAATGCTTCAATTTATAGAGTTTACATCCAAGCATCCAATCCCACTGATTTCTCCTTGATTCACTCCACCTCTTTTGTTGCTTGATTTTCTCCACCTCTCTGACAATATCTCCACACCTCCTAAATCTCCTCATGCTACCCTTTATTCTCTCCCAGTAGATACTTCTCCACCTTTTCACAGGTTCTCTCACATTTAGAGATTCTCTTTTATAGCCTCTTGCCAAGGGCTTGTTCCTGCACACACCCTATTCACTTGTATATTTCAACACCTCCCCTCAAGTGAATAATCCTAGCACACTTGGACCTTATACCAAGTTTCCCTCTTATACTTCAGAGTCCGCTGCGGGCAACCAGTGCCTCAAGTCCCTAAACTCATAGTCCTTTTGACACTCTCTCTCTCTCTCTATGTGTCCAAGGCTACTACAAGTGATCGTGACCTTGACTTAAGTGCTCACACATACATCTACCACATGGCCTACATCATCGGTGGCTCAGAGGTGGTTTTACTCTGTTGGGGTAGGTTACATTGGGTTGTGGGGTTTCTCTCTCTCTCTCTCTCTCTCTCTCAGAAAAGATGATCTGACTCCACTTCCATAGGAGCCTCCATGAAGTTTGCTAATGTCGTTCCTTCTCCACCACTGGGTTTGCTGTAGTAGCAGTCTCTTGCCATGTGTCGTGGCTTTCCACAGTTGTGGCAAGTGAAGGTCCTTCTTCCTACTCTGTCTCTTCCTCGTCGTCATCCTTGAGAGAATCCTCCTCGGGAAAGAGATGTTCTTCTTCTTTCATGGGACTGGGGCCATGAGCTTGTCCGTCAGTTCTTGCTCCATGTGAGCAACATGTTTTAATGTTTTATTGATAGTTCTTTTGGACTTTTGATGTTTATCTTGTGTCATTATGCAATGCAAACCCAAATCTATGCGGGAGGTCTTGCCTCTTGCCTTATTCAGGACAAGGGTAATGTCTGGTCCCATTTTTACAATGATGTAATGTGCCCAATACAGCATTCGTTCTTATGCACATTCCCAAATGCAACTCTAGTTGTGGATAACTTGAATTTGAGTGTGATACCACAAATTTATCAGCATAATTTTACCAAAAATTACATTAAATCAAGGGTAACCAATTTGTACGGAATGGTTGGAGTATCAAACCATCTCTGAATTGCAATCTAATGTTATAAGGATCTATATCAGATACCTAATGGTTAGTTTGAACCCTCAATCGCAACAAAAAATAGTGATTAGCACTGATTAATCATCACTGATTAGCAAATTAATCCTCTATTTTGTGTGCAAAAAATAGAGTGTGAGGAGCCCAGATCTGAGGCCTTAGAGTTTAAATGAGCTCAAATCCTTTCAAGACCATTAATAGCAATCAGTCTAGTAGAGGATTAAGCCAAGAAACACAAGATTTGACCAAACATTAAATGTGTAATCTCTCTTTTACCAAAGTCACCTGTAGATTTGAAGAGCTTAGATCTCACTGTAGACTTGATCAAATCAAATTGTATCTTCTCCAACTTGTAGAGCACCCTTGAAAACCCCTAGGGCTAAGAGCAATTAGAGCAATTTGCTCTAGAGTAGACAAGATCTCATTTTTTCTCAGAAAAAAAGGTGCCTGCAGATTCGCGATTTTCAGCAGCTTGCGTTGGCGGTTTGCAGGTTTGTCTTGATGGGATGAAGCACAAGGGTGATAACTATGTGTGGCGAAAGTGATTTGGGCTAATTTTATGTATGTAGGGAGAAAGAGCTCCTCCAACCAACTGGGGGTACAAAGAGTTTGTTGAAAAAGAGATAAAAATATTAATTATCTACTAATCCTAATTAGCCAAGTTATTAGCAAGATAATGGGCTCACAAATTGATGGATTCTAACTTGGCTCTGATACTATATTAAATTTGCAGCAATGTGATGAGCTATAGTGGATCAAATGCTAGAATCAACATCATTAACAAAGAGATTAGACGATAATTAATATGTGATTAGTGAGCAATTAACTGATAGCTTAATGTAGGCATGGATGATCAAAAACCAACAAATTCTCATTAGGCCAATGCCTCAATTTATAGAGTTTACATCTAAGCATCCAATCCCACTGATTTCTCCTTGATTCACTCCACCTCTTTTGCTTGATTCTCTCCACCTCTCCTAGAATATCTCCACACCTCCTAAATCTCCTCATGTTACCCTTTATTCTCTCCCAGTAGATACTTCTCCACCTTTTCACAGGTTCTCTCACATTTAGAGATTCTCTGTTATAGCCTCTTGCCAAGGGCTTGTTCCCGCACACACCCTATTCACTTGTATATTTTAACACTTTCATCTGCCTTTAACTCTTCTTGAACTTTAGTTGTTGCAGCTTCTTTGTTTGCCTGTGAGAATTAAGTGTCACACCCATCACCTCCAAAGATAGATCTTCAATGTCATTAGTGGTCTCGAATTCATCTTTTGAATACAAATACTCCATTAGTTTTTCTACATCATCTAAATCTTTATATTATATATCCTTTTGCTTCTTCTCTTTCATGTCATAAACCACTACTTGCTTTCTATCAGGTTGTATCACTAGCTATCCTTTATTCCATTTTTGAATAGATGTGACAGAAATCAACAATGGGGACCCAAAACCAAGGGGTAGTCATCTCCCTTGGTTGTCAGAACGTAAAAATCAACATTAATAGAAACCCCAAAAACACCTACTTTAAGATTCCTGAGGACTCCTATGCCATCGTCACCTTAACTCTTCTACTTTCCTCCTTACCTATGGACACAGTAAAAAACTAGGGCGAATTGATGTTAGGTCCTTGCTTCCTCATATCCTCTTGTAAATTGTATGGTCTCACCCCATGGCCAAGAGTAAAATCTACCAGTTACCCAATTCTCCTTCTCCTCCTCCTCTTCTTACTTCCTTCTCTAACATCTTCTTTTTACTTTTGCTTCCTTATTTTTAGATTGTTTATGAACTCATGTTCTCTTACTTGTAAAATCCCTTTCTTCTAATTCTACTATAGGAACCCCCTATCTAGTAAAGGTGGGATACCATCTTCGTTGATTCTCTAGGTGGAGGATTATTCCCCCTATTTTTCATTTGATTCCCTCCTTGTGCATGTGGATTTCTCAGCATATTATCTCTTTGAGGCATCAAAACAGGGTAGACATGATAAGGGTCACCTATGTTTCTTCTAGGAAGTGGATAGTTGTTTATACTATGGCCATGTCCATTGCAATTCCAACACACCAACTCTTGTTGTTGTCTAGGTGGCCTACCTCCACCTTGCTGTGGTCAGGGATTTCACTGACGTAAACGAGAACATGTGAACATGTTAAAAACATATGTTAATAACACAAAAAATCTTGTGTTCACATGTTTTATTCACAAAGCTTTCACAAGGGCCTAAAAAAATTATCTTTGTCGGGCATAAAAAATCTTCTTAGGTGGCCACTGACTTGCTATTATGTGAAGA
Organism: Cibotium barometz; assembly: GCF_041138505.1. NCBI lineage: Eukaryota > Viridiplantae > Streptophyta > Polypodiopsida > Cyatheales > Cibotiaceae > Cibotium > Cibotium barometz. The sequence continues at coordinate 28,051,251 of NC_141066.1, forward strand.
TGGTAACATGAGAACATGTGAATAGCTTATTCCCATGTGTAGCAAAGCTTTTAAGGGGTTCTCAAACGGCAAGTGACCTGTTATTTTGTGAACGGTAACATGAGAACATGTGAATAACTTGTTCACATTTGTTATTATCACAAAAAATCTTGTGATCACGTGAATATTAAATCCCTGGCTGTGGTGCATGAGGTCTGGACCCAACTCCTTGGGCGAAATGAATTGTTAATTCTCAAATTTTTTGAGTAAGCTACTCCAAGGCATTGGCATCTCAGGGTCATTGTCAAGATAATGCAGGAGATTGTTGAACTTGACGTGAAAGAGAGATCATATTCTAGCCAAAATTGAAATATTTAAGACTAAACTCACTCTGCAAATATTTAAATATATGTTGCTCTTGTAACTACATAACAAAAGTGATTGTATTGGATCAACTCCTTGTTCTCTTAACTAGTATTGAATGCACAACTAAGGATATTCCTCATCTTCATCTTGCCAGTCGTTAGCTCTCTAACAAAATGTCCACCACGCCGTTTATCATGTAAGGCTTTAAAAATAGTAGGAATTTCATCATGTAAAGCTTTCAAAATAGTAGGAATTTCATCTTCACACACACAACGATGATAAATTTCTTTAATGATTAACCTCTCAAGTCCCGCTTGTTTGCATCTCATTAATCCTTCCTCAAAAATTGTATAATCAGCCTTATTGTTTGTTTGTACATCTTCTAAAAAAAATTCTCTTTGAACACAATTTGACCATGTGGATCATACAAGATTAGCCCACCACTAGCTTCCCCGTTTGTCTTCTATATGCAGCATCAAAGAACAGTAAATAAGCATTCTCCAAAGGTTTCAAAGGTTGTAGTTATTTAAGTGATTCTTTAATCTTTAGTTGCTTCTCATGTACTCTATGAGTCAATATGAGTGCAAGTGTGGCCCTATTACTATCATCCACTTTAAAAGTGTAGTTAAACTCTTGCAACTCCAATATCCATTTAGCAATTTGATGTGATGTTATCATATACTGAACAACCACTAGAAAATGTTTCGCCACCGTGATCACAATAAAAGGTCTTTTAAGCAAAATATGCACAAAATTTCCTTACACAAAAATTAAAGCTAAAATAAGCTACTCTATCTCAGAATAACTCTTTTCTCCAGTAGTCATAACCCTACTTACAATGTAAATAGGTTGCAAAAGGGAATTCTTGGAATCCTTTTAAATAGAATGGTACCAATAGCATCTTTTTCAATGCTTGGGTTCACATAAAATTGCTGGTCCCAATCAAGTGGCATTAAAATAGGAAGAGTTCTTAAAACCTTCTTTACTCCAAAATATGCATCATACTCCTCATCCCAAACAAAAGTTATCTAGTTGGCTAAGAACTATAAAGGATGCAACATTTGGGAAAGAAAATTAAACCTAGCAATATACCTGGCTTTTTGGATGATACCTCATTAAGAAATGTCAAAGGGCCAAGTGTGCCATTGTACGCATTGGGTACTCTTGAAAATGATGAGACCCAAACAGAGGATGAAAGTGAATGGAAATATGAAACAGACACAAGATTTGAAGCTAAAACAATAACCGAAACACCCATGGTTCCTCTGGAAGACTCTATCATGGTATGGTTGGATTTCCCTACAGGTAATGATGTTCAGCGTAAGCGTGCATTGATTAGCCCTTGAGCAAGTCATAACATCATAACAATAGATGCTTGGTTGTCATTGGGACAACCTAACCTCACCCCAACAAGCAATAGTCTTGCAAAAGGAACCAATGGACAAAACATTGAAGTTCCAGGTTACTCTAGATACACTACTCGAACAATCGATCGCGATATGGAATTTACATTTCATGTCACCCTAGATTCCCTTGAGTATGATGTCATCCTTAGCAAACCTTGGATAAGTGAATCATTGTATTCACTAGATGAATCCATGCAAACAATCACCTTGAACACTCATGCATGCAATGTACAATTGCTATTTTACGGGAGGAAGAAGCCTTGCAGAAGCTGGAACTTTCAACATATCTTATTGAAAAAATCCTTAGGATTTTGGTTGGATTGGAAATTTCAAAGAAAATCACCACAGCTCAAGCACAGCTTTATCCAACATGAGAACACAATCTCATGACCCTCGAGCTATGGGATTTGTTAGGTCAACCAACACTCACGGCCCATCCTAAAAGGATTACCTTTACGCAAGACTTGAATATGTCATGTCTGGGGTACTTTGAACAGACAATGTATATCGAAACTAACCCCCTCACTTGCTACTTTTTTGTGGTTGAGTATGTATTGGAAGCAGATTTAATCATGGGGCATAAATGGACTATTGTTGCTGCCCAAGCACCACTATGCTTTGCTAGCGATAGATTCATCATGATGGTCAATGACAACAAAAAGTTGACAATACTATACTGCCAGGAAGAGGATCCAACTTTAATGGATATCTATGATGCTGAACAAAAAATGATACAAGACTCTTCCACAAAAACCCCTCTAAAGCTTCTACTCCCAATGCCAATGAGTATCAAACCTGCAGCCTCAGCGCCAACCAAAGTCAAGGAGGACCCCAAATCTTCCACATCAACCCTAAAGAAAACTCCACTAAGACTACCACAATCACAATATCTTAATAGTATCAAAATGTGGGTGGAGAAGTAGCTACTTGTAGCTCAAGGCTACTATGAAGGTGCCAATCAAATTTGGGTGCCTCAACAGTCAAAAACTCTTCCTACAAAAAGCACTCAAAAGCCAAGGAAGAAGAAGAGTACTCCACAACACCGTCCACAAGAGCCTATGCGAGTTCCTCAAAGAACTCCACTAATGCAACAAGTGTGGGTACCAAAAACATTGCTGCAAGCACAAGGGTACTACCAAAGAAATACCAAATCTTGGGTCCCCAAGTGCATCACAAAGTCCCCTAAACTTGCACAAAAAAGGAAGCCTCAACACCAAGCACATCGGCCACCAAATTACAGTGTTCATCAAAGATGGGTGCCTGTGCATGTGCTTCAACAACAAAAATACTATGATGGTAATTCCATCATATAGTTGCCAAAATCGAAAACCTCACCACCCACCGAATTCAACCCCAACAACTTCACCTAAAGTTCGATAAGAATGGAGGCCCAAGCAACAGCAAGCAAACAAAACCACTCTCGTGCATTTAGCACCAACACAAGAGCTTGTCTGTTCAAGCAAATAATCAGCAGTCTTCCCTACTGCCTTGACATCATTTCAGCAACAAATTCAAGATCAAATACGGAGACTTAAGAGCACATTAAGAACAAAACAACAATGCTCTTGTCACCCCTCTGGAAATGATAAATGATCCATCCTAAGCATGTGCAAACACAGTTGTAAAGTCACGGCCCATGTCAGACCCTCTGCAGCTTCACGTCTGCAGATTCACGTCTTGGACTTTCACGTCTACACTTTCACGTCTGCAGATTCACGTCTTGGACTTTCACGTCTACACTTTCACGTCTGTAGATTCACATCTTAGTCCTTCACGTCTTGGACTTTCATGTCTGCTCTTTCACATCATGCTCTTTCACGTCTGATAATTCACGTCTGCAGATTCACGTCTTGGACTTTCACGTGTGCTCTTTCACATCTGATAAATCATGTCTGCAGATTCATGTCTTGGAATTTCACGTCTGCTCTTTCACATCATGCTCTTTCACGTCTGCTCTTTCACGTCATGCTCTTTCACGTCTGATAATTCACATCTAGTCTTTCACATCATGGTCTTTCACGTCTTAGTCCTACATGTGCTGTAGAGGATGAAAAAGTTGCAAATGAAGAAATTGAGGAGAACGCAGAGAAACCTCCATCAGTAGAAGATGAAGTTCAAGATATTGCGGAGGAATTAAACTTGGCTACCAGGAGAGGGACTTACGTGCGCAGTTCGATATTGACACGACACCTTAGTGGTTACAGGTAACAAGCAGCCCTCTATGATAGAGAAAGCAGGGGACATTCCAACCCCACTACTCCCCACATGTCCTATTGGTGACAAAGAATATTTGTTAACTATAGATATTCAAGTTGTGTTTGACATAAGGGAAGACTACTATCTGGCCATCATTGCACAGAATCTTGAGGAAGATGAACATTTTGTCAATCCAGATTTGGCTAAGTATCTCTTATTGGATTCAAATGTCAAGGACAGTGAGTTCCATTATGCTATCGACACATTATCTATGATGTACAAGGATGCAAAAAGCTATGAATCCAACCTTCCCACCACTGAAGAGGAATTTCAGGCTATTCAACAAAGACTTTGGGAAGGGAAGAGGCATCCTCATTGGTGGTCCAGGACACCAACTCAATAATTAATATATGGACAGATCATTTACTTGTTAATGACAAAAATCAGAAGGTGTACGCTTAATGTGTTTACTTGTTAATGACTTTTTATCGTTCTTGCTGAGTAGCTTATTCTATTTGTTGTGTTGGCTCATCGACAATATTGTTTTACAGCTGGTTGTGTTTGAGGATGAGTTTCTTGGGCGAGAAGTAAGCAAACACGTGGGAGGACTCAGAATGGAATCAACACTCGGAGAGTACATAAACCGATTGAAGTTTCCATAATTCATTATATTCCACAAAAAATTCTTGAAAGATAATGCAGAATTTCCTTTGTTTGCAATCAAGACATTATCCAAATACCTTGGGGCATATCCCGCCAGGTGGAATGTAGACAAAGTCATGCTTTTGGAGAAGTAGTTAGCTTTTGGCGTTGCAAATCTTTTGGCAGGGCCCTAGAGTCTATGCACTAAGGAGTAAATATTACTTAGCCTATACTGCTTATGGATTGGCATGTGGGATTAAGGATCCCAATATGCTAAGTGATTATGGAAAAAGGGAGCTTCTCAGATTCACAAAACGGAGGGTTCCTCCAGTTTTACAGTTTACAGGATGTTGCAAAGCCATCTTCAAAAAGGGCAAGGCTTCATGCACCCGAGGATGTTAGTGAGCAGGGTAAGGAGTGGTAGTATATTCCTATCTCTTGTAATAATATTCTCTCTTATGTAATGTCATGACACTTTTGCATATGATCATTTATGAATTTGAAATGTTAATTATGGATCTATGGGTATCCAAATCTTTCCATTTCTTTGTTTTGTTCCTCGCCATTTTACATGCTTAATACTTGCATTAGATCTCCTCCATATATCTTGTTTTCTTTCTTTATTCACAAGTTTTACTGTTGATTAATTTCGAATGCTTTGGAGTGTTGCTTCTTTTTGGCTTTGTGTACAAGCTTTCTATATGTCCACTGATGTAATTCCTCTAAACTGTTAGCTTTTTTTGCTCCTTCACCATGTCTTGTATGATTGAAATACCCGGAGCATACTTGATAATGTGTTTTCTCTATTCCCTGGGTTTACCATATTGATAAACTACCATACTTCTTTGCAAACCAAGGGGTATGATGGTATATAATATGCTTCAAGAGAATAAAAGAACATATTAATTAGTATATTTTTTAATATACAGTCTAAAAACTAGTTCAATGCATAATCCATCTAATACCATATAGTGGGTGATGTGTTGATCCGTCCATGCATCAATCATTGATCTCTTGAACTCATCTAGCACGGTTTGAAATACCTCATGGTCCTCCTTCGTCCACACTTTCTTGTCACAGAACTTAAACATCGTGTCTAGAGATTTTCACACCTTGGCTTTCCGTGTTCTTGCATGACCATTGTCTGCATGGTCTACTACTGCATTGTGACCACACTTCCATCTGTTGTATTTTATGATCTGCACTGATCGTCTTCTTCTACAACCTTCTCGTGTTGGTTCAAATAGAAACCTTCTTGCTTTAACACCCCCAATGGAAGGTTTCTTAGGTTTATTCCTCCCATCCTTAGACCTTTTTTCACCTTGTTCAATTTTTGCATGTCCACCATGCAAACCAATGTCTGATAGAACTTTCTCTAGTGCTTTGATGGATGTAAACTTTGCTGTATTAGGCTATAGAGTCCATGCAAAACATATGTATAAAAACAAGAGTTTCTCAATGATTCTGCCAAAGAGCACGCATTGTACAAATGTGGACACTTGTTGAAGATGGAATATCAAGAATTGGCTTGAAGTTTTGGTCTTGCAACCAAGTGCCTATCCGATGCCTTCTTCCGATACCTCTTATCAAACACCTTTGCACTGCACATGCAATATAAGCAGGGACTTTTTGAATTGGCACCCTTTGACACATTGTGCATACCTTTCAAAGTTTTAAGATCACCTGCCATATGCCACTCCACCTTTTTTTTCCAATGCCTTCCACATCCAAGATTTTGCCATTTCTTTGCTCGGTCGTTGATGATCTTCGTTGTCTTATGAAAGACCCAATTAGAACATCAAAATTCTCTAATTCTACCTGCAATACATAAGAAGCATAGGAATGCAACACCCATTAGTGTTTTTTATATGTAATTATTTTTCACAAACATATCCGAGTCTAATAAATTTTACCTCAAACGATCCCAAAGACAATATATTGTTTTCATATTGAACACTAAACTCTCTAGGATCATCTTTTAGAATAGATTTTTCAAGTGCCCTCTTCATCAATGTGATGGTAACCCTTTCTAACTTTCTCTCCACAATTTGACACTCATCAAGCTTTAGCACAAATTTGAGAACACCATCACATTTTTTAGGAGTAACTTCAAGCAATTGAACAACATAGGATTGTAAGGCCTCCAAGTCGTAGAAAATATTATTGTATCTATTGTAGACCACATCTCTTGTTGGTGCAGCATAGGTGTCTTCAATATGAAATGGTATTCCCAATGCTTGTAGTACCTCGTTGTTTACTTGTTTACACATTTTTTTACCAAAGAAGGATTTGGCAATAATGATCCTTTCATACTAGAATCCTTCATCTTTTCCTATAGTCTTATAATAAATGGTTGAGTTTCCTCTGTGTGATATACCAGCGTCATCAAGTATTTCTTGGATGTCATGTGGATTGAGTTGAGTCTCTTTGAAAAAGAAATCTATTTGCTTTTCTGAGACCTTCTTATATTTCTTCTCGTTCATTAGTACTTCAGAATACTGGCGATCTAAAAGAAGACTTAAATGTGCGCGAGAAGGTTTCGATCGTTGATTTTTTATCAGGGTGCAATAATGATCTGATATCACATTCAAATGCAAAAAATGATATACATGAACATATGCAATAATGATTGCTATTCATAAAATATCATAATAGAAACAATAAACCAGTTAATAGAAAGGAGCTTACTTGATTGCATGTATTCTCTTCTTGATGCCACCACCTCCTAGCTTCATTTGCTCAATATCCCTTAGTTTTTTTTGTTGTCTATAGAGACCTAATGAGGTCTACTTATGTCTTAATTGAGACATTTGTTTTTCAAGAACATTATAAATTTTGCACACAATGCTTCATGGTTTTCTTCAAATGAATGTTCTCCTTCTCAAACAAATCTCTTTGTAATTTAAGAACATTGCTTGTTGCTTCCAAATGATGTGTATATCCTAGGAGCCCATTATAGCCATCTCCAACAAAGTTAAGCAGAGATGTCATATTCCTAAATGGGGGTGTGGAGTTTGTAAAAGAGTCTTTTGGATATAACCTCCCATCAATCCATAAATCTATGTTTTTCTTCCCTTGCATCCTGAACATTTCTTTAGAAGCAGTACACAAAATATTAGGTTTATTTCTCCTACTTAGAGGTTCACATTCATGTTCAAGCTCAATGGTGCAGGTTGTAGATGTCTCTTTTCTCTATATTGCTCCTTACTCTTGATCCCTCTTCCATCCTCTAGAGAAGAGTACTTTAGCGTTTTACACAACTGGTTACAGTTTGGGACAAAAGCCCTCTCTGCCACATAGATCACATCAATGTTACATATCTGTTTTATAGTTATAGGATGTTGCAAAGCCATCTTCAAAAAGGGCAAGGCTTCAAGCACCGAGGATGTTAGTGAGCAGGGTAAGGAGTAGTAGTATATTCCTATCTCTTGTAATAATATTCTCTCGTATAATGTCATGACACTTTTACATATGATCATTTCTGAATTTGAAATGTTAATTATGGATCTATGGGTATCCAAATCTTTCCATTTCTTTGTTTTGTTTCTCACAATTCTGCATGCTTAATACTTGCATTACATCTCCTCCATATATCTTGTTTTCTTTCTTTACTCACAAGTTTTACTATTGATTAATTTTGGACGCTTTGAACAGTTGCTTCTTTTTGGCTTTGTGTACAAGCTTTCTATATGTCCACTGATGTAATTCCTCTAAACTATTAGGTTTTTTTTCTCCTCCACCATGTCTTGTATGATTGAAATACCCGGAGTGTGCTTGATAATGTGTTTTCTCTATTCCCTGGGTTGACCATATTGATAAACTATGATACTTCTTTGCAAACCAAGGGGGTATGATGGTATATAACATGCTTCAAGAGAATAAAAGAACACATTAATTAGAATATTTTTTAATACACAGTATAAAAACTAGTTCAATGCATAATCAATCTAATACCATATAGTGAGTGATGTGTTCATCCGTCCATGCATCAATCATTAATCTCTTGAACTCATCTAGCACTGTTTGAAATATATCACGGTCCTCCTTCGTCCACACTTTCTTGTCACAGAAATTAAACATAGTGTCTAGAGATTTTCACACCTTGGATTTCCCTGTTCTTGCTTGACCATTGTCTGCATGGTCTACTACTGCATTGTGAATGCACTTTCATCTGTTGTATTTTACGATATGCACTGATCGTCTTCTTCTACGATCTTCTAGTGTTGGTTCAAATAGAAACCTTCTTGCTTTAACACCCCCAATGGAAGGTTTCTTAGTGTTGGTTCAAATAGAAACCTTCTTGATTTAACACCCCCAATGGAAGGTTTCTTAGGTACATTCCTCCCATCCTTAGACCTTTTTTCACCTTGTTCAATTTTTGCATGTCCACCATGCAAACCAATGTCTAATAGAACTTTCTCTAGTGCTTTGACGGATGTAAACTTTGTTGTATTGGGCTGTAGAGTCCATGCAAAACATATGTATAAAAACAAGAGTTTTTCAATGATTCTACGAAGAGCACGCATTGTACAAATGTGGACACTTGACAATGGAATATCAAGAATTGGCTTGAAGTTTGGGTCTTGCAAGTGTCTATACGATCCCTTCTTCCGATACCTCTTATCAAACACCTTTGCACTGCACATGCAATATAAGCAGGGACTTTTTGAATTGGCACCCTTTGACACATTGTGCATACATTTCAGAGTTTTAAGATCACCCGCCATATGCCACTCCACCTTTTATTGTCCAATGCCTTCCACATCCAAGATTTTGCCATTTCTCTGCTTCGCTGATGATCTCGGGTATCGATGTCTTATGAAAGACCCAATGCAGAACATCAAAATTCTCTTATTCTACCTGCAAAACACTAAACTATCTAGGATCATCTTTTAGAATAGATGTTTCAAGTGCTTCTCATCAGTGTGATGGTAACCCTTTCTAACTCTCTCTTCTTTTCACAATTTGACACTCATCAAGCTTTAGCACAAATTTAAGGACACCATCACATTCTTCAGGAAGAGTAACTTCAATCAATTGAACACCAAGTCGTAGAAAATATTATGGTATCTATTGTAGACCACATCTCCTATTGGTGTAGCATCGGGGTCTTCAATATAAAATGGGATTCCCAGTGCTTGCAGTACCTCGTCATTTACTTGTTTACGCATTTTTTTACCAAAGAAGGATTTGGCAATAATGATCCTTTCATACTAGAATCCTTTCATACTAGAATCCTTCATCTTTTCCTGCAAAGTCTTATAAATGGTTGAGTATCCTCTGTGTGATATACCAGCCACATCAAGTATTGCCTGGATAGAGTTGATTCTCTTTGAAAAAGTCATCTATTTGCTTTTCTGAGAGTTGATTCTCTGTGGATAGAGTTGATTCTCTTTGAAAAAGTCATCTATTTGCTTTTCTGAGACCTTATATTTCTTCTCGTTCATAAGTGCTTTTGCATACTGGAGATCTAAAAGAAGACCTAAACGTGGGCCAAAAGTTTCTGTCGTTGATTGTTTATCAGGGTGCAATAATGATCTGATATCAGATTAAAATGAAAAAATTGATATACATGAACATATGCAATAATGATTGCTATTCATAAAATATCACAATAGAAACAATAAACCAGTTAATAGAAAGGAGCTTACTTGATTTGCATGTATTCTCTTCTTGATGCCACCACCTCCTAGCTTTAGAAAGGAGCTTACTTGATTTGCATGTATTCTCTTCTTGATGCCACCACCTCCTAGCTTCATTTGCTCAATATCTCTTAGTTTTTTTTGTTGTCTTTAGTGACCTAATGAGGTCTGCTTATGTCCTAGTTTAGACATTTGTTTTTCAAGCCCATTATAACTTCTGCACACAATGCTTCATGGTTTTCTTCAAATGAATGTTCTCCTTCTCAAACAAATCTCTTTCCAATTTAAGAACATTGCTTGTTGCTTCCAAATGATGTGTATATCCTAGGAGCCCATTATAGCCATCTCCAACAAAGTTAAGCAGAGATGTCATATTCCTAAATGGGGGTGTGGAGTTTGTAAAAGGGTCTTTTTGATATAACCTCCCATCAATCCATAAATCTATGTTTTTCTTCCCTTGCATTCCTGAACGTTTATTTCTCTTACTTAGAGGTTCACATTCATGTTTAAGCTCGATGTGCAGGTTGTAGATGTCTATTTTCTCTATATTCCTCCTTGCTCTTGATCCCTCTTCCATCCTCTTGATCCTCTCTGTGTTCCTCCTTGCTCTTGATCAATAGAAAAATCTGAATGGAAAGAGAAAGGTGCCAAAATAGTAAAAAGAAGTAAAGAGTCAAACTAATTTGCGAGAAAAACCTTGATTTTGAAGGTACCAGTACTTGCAAACTTTGATATGTAAAACCTTCAAAATTTGAGGTGAAGTTTCTTACAGGGAGGGAACTCGAACTATTTTTGGATGATCCTTGGTTCAAATTTTAAGAAATATTCTATTTCGTTATACGTAGAGATTTTGAGATATAAGCCATTAAACTTGGAGAATTGACCAATTCATTGTTCACGTAGTACATATAGTACATGAACGGATTGAAGACTTTGAGAATTAGCAATATTCTATCATTTGTATGTACATTTAAGAATAGAAATATATCTTTTATATCTCATGAAAATGCCAAGAGAAAATACGCCAAAATCAATTTCACCTTATTTTTTTATGCTTTTTGGATTATCTCTCTCTAAGCTTAGTTGGCACTTCTTAGAGGGCCCAAAGTTGAGTCTAAAATTTTCCTAATCTCTTGTACATTTGGTCCTTTTGTCCTTTTCACCTCACATGGTATGAGAGCTATCACACAGCATGAATCATTAACGCGCACTCATGGAGGACCAATTCTTCTCACCAGAAGTTGATTCTCCAAACTCTGATCTAGACCACATAGGGAGTGTTCAAGATGTTACTTTGGGAGACAATCAACCCCTCTATATCACCTCACCTTCACCACGTTTTCCATCATAATTGCTCTCTCTGAATTTACACTAGCCTTTATTCCTACTAGCCACACCTTGGGATAGCAACCCACTCTGCTAGTAGAGAAGAGTACTTTAGCATTTTACAAACAACTGGCTACATTTTGGGAACGAAAGCCCTCTCTGCCACATAGATCACATCAGCATTACATATCTGTTCATGGGAAAACAGCCCTCTCTGCCACATAGATCACATTAGTGTTACATATCTGGTCATGGGACAACAAAACCCTCTCGACTATAGTAGAGCATGTCAACATTTTATCTTCAGCTCATGCGATAGCAGTCTTCCCTTCTACATAGAGCACCTTAACATTTTCTCTCAGCTCACACCATCGAGACACTAGCCCACTCTGTCTACAACGCATGACAATATAGTTTTATCATCTGTACTCTTTGGGACAATAGCCCACTCTTTTGTGCTGCAGGACTCTGCATCTCCTCACAGTCCTTGTGTGTTCTATAGCAGTGTGTCCTGGATTATGGCCTCGAGAGCAGTTATGAGCTTTCTAACCGATCTGCACACGAAACAATATTGTTGTCAATAATACTGAAAGTTCTCTAAGTACTTCTCCTTCTCTCTCTCTCTCTCTCTCTCTCTCTCTCTCTCTCTCTCTCTCTCTCTCTCTCTCTCTCTCTCTCTCTCTCTCTCTCCAACTCATTATACGATATATAAATAATGATTGTATGGACTTACTATCTCACGGTGCCATGGAATTCTTCACCTGAATTGGCCAAGTAACAAGTCTTGAATTCCATATCATAAAGGATCAGACTCGAGTGTGAACTACAACATGCAATTAGGAGTATCAGAAGTAACGTCAAAAATATATAGTAAACTTAGGTCACAATACTAAGACTATAAATGAGATTGCATGTAACTTACTCTTCATTGTAGCCATTAGAATTATTTGAGCTACATCAAAATTTATCTGGACTAAACCATAAACATAGATCAACCAATGAATTATGTTGTGCAGTAAGAACCAAGGAAAGGAATCTACAATATATACACGATTGTGAACATCGAAAGGGAGATTTGATATAATCAAGCTGCACAAGAAAATTACATTATATTAGTTACTTTGGACAAGCAAACCACTTTACAATCATCAAGATGATGTTAAGGATGTAGCAAACCTTAGAACTGCTATTATAATTCTCTCATTGACCTCCCTTGAAACATTGGATAAAACATCAATCTCCTCTACATATATCGAAAGGGAAAAATCGCGCGGTGCCTCACACTGGAAGTCTAACGTGAAACAAGGGTACAAAATAACTCAAAACTCTAACATTTGACTTATGTATTTTCCAAATAGCCATTTTCTTTAACCGCAATTCTTGGAGCTCCTGCATCTTGGCTTGGTCTCCAATCCATTGTGCGTTGAGCCTTGCGTTGAGCCTTATGTCACAAGAATGACTAGCCTCTGTCACTTCCATGATCTTTATTACTATAGCATGAAGTGGGAACTCGGTGAGAACTCTCCCACCCATATCGTGTTATAGTAGTGATTTGTCCTACTGTTGCTCTTGTCATTTTTCTTACAATTGTCATTGCCTTTGAAATATTGCATCAAATCGCTATAACGTGAAGAGAGGGCTCGGTGTGGGAATTCTCCCACACACATCACATTGTAGTGATTTTGCCACATTTTTCTTTGCAATTTCATTTTCTTACTAATATTTCATCAAATCACTACAACACGACTAGAGATCTTGGGGAGAGTTCTCCAACGCTTATCACGTTATCCTGATCTTGCCTAATCCTTTATTATCTTAAACATAACTTTCGTCATCGTGACATATTTCCTGGCTTGTAGATGGAACCTTTGGGGATTGAAGTTGAGTCTAATGCTGGCCTTCAAGAAATCCAAGATGAAAAGTTGTTCAGAGTCCTTTATAAAGTTTGAAAGCATCATTGCCATCCTGAAATCTCACACATATTTAATTTCAATTTCTCCATCAAAGACATGGTCATTTCTGCCCTTTTCTTATCTTGAGGAGAAAGAGCAACAATTTCAGCAGATGACTTCAAGTGGTACGCTCATGTGTTTGGGCGTCCAGTATGTGCAAATGAATGATATTGAGCCTCCTTCAACGTTCAGTATGTGTTTGGGCATCCAGTATGTGCACATGAATGATATTGAGCCTTCAACAATGCTAAGACAAAAGTTAAACAGGGATGTTTTAAAGGTGCAAGATGATAAGAAGAAGACATACAGTAAGTGCCCCATTCACAATCGCAAGTGTCGTCTCGTTGTGTACCACTATGGATTTACCTACTACCTATATGTGCTGCTACAATAAGGATGAAAAAGTTACAAATGAAGAAATTGAGGAGAAGGCTTCTTGAATAGAGCATGCATAGCCTTCTTGCAAGCTCTATGCATAGAGCTTGCAAACGTATACAAGCTCTTTGAATAGGCTGCTTGCAAGGTTGCATGAAGCTTATGCATAGAGCTTGCATAGGCTTCTTGCAAGCTCTATGCATAGAGCTTGCAAGCGTATACAAGCTCTTTGAATAGGCTTCTTGCAAGGTTGCATGAAGCTTATGCATAGAGCTTGCATAGGCTTCTTGCAAGCTCTATGCATAGCCTTCTTGTGTGAAGCCTATGCATAGAGCTTATGTATAAGGCTTATGCATAAAGCTCATGCGTAGAGCTTATGCATAAGCTCTAGGCATAAGATCTATGCATAAAGCGTACATAAGGTTTATGCATAAATCTATGCACAAGGTTTATGCATAGCCTTTATGCATACGACTCTATGTAACCCTAATTATGCATAATCTTGCATAAGCCTTATGCATAAAGCTTGCATAGAGCTTATGTATAATCTTGCATAAGCCTTATGCATAAAGCTTGCATAGAGCTTATGTATAAGCTCTATGTTGAAATATACAAGTGAATAGGGTGTGTGCGGGAACAAGCCCTTGGTTAGAGGCTGTAAAAAAGAATGTGTAAATATGAAAGAACCTGTGAAAAGGTGAGAAGAATCTACTGGGAGAGAATAAAGGGTAGCATGAGAAGATTTAGGAAGTGTGGAGATATTCTAGGAAAAGTGGAGAGGTGGAGAGAATCAAGCAAAAGAGGTGGAGTGAATCAAGGAGAAATCAGTGGGATTTGATGCTTGGATGTAAACTCTATAAATTGAAGCATTGGCCTAATGAGAATTTGCTGGTTTTTGATTATCCATGCCTACATTAAGCTATTTGCTAATTACTCACTAATTACATCTTACAGGTTTTTGGGGGGAGAAATGGCTTGGATATGGGAGCCCAACCACCAATGTTGCTCAGTGTCCTAGGGTGGTGTTGTGCATGCTGCTACAGCGTGACTTTGACACATAGGGCACACTGTAGCTACACCAGTTCTAGCTTCCATAGTCAAGTCTAGGTTTGAAGCTCAATAGAATAGGGTATCAACCTTGGGCAAGGCCGAAAAACTAAGCATGAGGGGTTCTCACCCGCTATCCATATTAGTGTGCTTCGAAGGTCACCACTAGTCCTTTGAATGGAGAATACTATGTGGCTAGTAGTTCTTCGGCTTTAGACGAGGAGGCTAGTAATTCTAAGTTGTTTAAGGCTAGGGGTATCTAAATGATTACCTAGTCACACTTCTTTTGGATTGGGGTAGTACCAACGATGTCATTTTTGAACAAGGGCTCTTAGAGGGCTAAGTTGGAAGCTCTCTTGGTCGATAGAAAAGTATTAGGATTTGTGTCAAACATACCTCACGATGTCAAGCACTTAGTTAAGAATGCACTGTTAAACATCAAGAAAAATAAATTCACTAGAGATTACATCTTTCATAAGCCGTGGCTTGAACATCGACTCAGGAGGTTGAAAGAAGTATCTCTTGCACTAGTAAGGTTGGTAGTGGCAGCATGCCGAGGATCGTGAGTGTTCATCTACTCATAATGTGGTGTGTGTCATAGAAATTGACCCATCACACATGCAAACGGCATAAAGGACACAAGGCACAAAAGAGAAAATTGGCAGGGCAAGTAGAGGAGTGCAAAATTATAGGGCATGTGTATGCAAAGTTTGGTGCTGATCTAGTGTGATTTTTACATGGTCATGCATGCATGTGTGTGAGCAGTCGAGGACTTGCCCAGCTAGGTGGCTAAGCACAGAACTTGCCCACAAGGAAGTCAAGCACAGAGCTTGCGCTTAGGTGGCCAAGCATAGAGAAGGTTGCGAGGATATTTTAAATTTGGAAAAATTAGAATGAACTAAACTTCATGGAGCATTACCTAGATGGAGGGAACTTGCAAACAAGAGGAGAGGCAGTGGGCAGCGGGCAACGTGAGCGCTAATTGATCCTTTGCTTCAGCTGAGATGAGAACATAGGTGGCTCCTGCGAATTTGTGGGAGCCATCTCATTTGGTTTTTTTTAATTTTCCACAGCTCGCTTACATGACGTCTATATAAGTGACCTTGTGTAAGCAACGCTTTGTAGCATGCAATCGTCGTACAAATGACGTTAAATGAACCACTGCTTATGCGACGTTCAGTGCAACAGATATTTACAGCAGAACATTATTTTTTTCAATCATGTCACTTACGTCACATTCGTCATCGTTTAAGCGACGTGTTTGAATAAACCCATCATTCTAGCCTCGTCTCGCTAGAGAGGGCTATGTTCACATGTTTGAATAAACCCATCATTCTAGCCTGGTCTTGCTAGAGGGGGCTATGTTCTAGTGATAGGTTTCTTGAATAGAGCTTGCAAAGCCTTCGCAAGCTCTATGCATAGGCTTTATGCATAGAGCTTGCAAGCCTATGCAAGCTCTATGAATAGGCTTCTTACATGAAGCTTATGCATAGAGCTTGCATAGGCTTTGGTTGCAAGCTCTATACTACATAGCCTTCTTGTGAAGCTTATTTATAGAGCTTATGTATAAGGCTTATGCATAAAGCTCATGCATAGAGCTTATACATAAGTTCTAGGCATAAAGCTTGCAAGAGGCCTATGTATAAGATCTATGCATAAAGCTTACATAAGGTTTATGCATAAATCTATGCACAAGGTTTATGCATAGCCTTTATGCATACGACTCTATGCAACCCTTATTATGCATAATCTTGCATAAGCCTTATGCATAAATCTTGCATAGAGCTTATGTATAAGCTCTATGCATAAAGCCTTTATGCAAGCTTTATGTATAAGGAGCTTATGCATAAATATTGCATAAAGCTTATGCATAGCCTTATGCAAGCTGTATGTATAAGACTCTATGCAAGCCTTATTATACACAAGCTTGCATAGGGCTTACACATAAGTCTAGAGATTATGCATAAGCCTTATGCATGAGACTCTATGCAAGCCTTATTATGCATAAGCTTGCATAAGGCTTATGTATAAGCCTTATGCATAGAGCTTATGCATAAGTCTTATGCAAGATTTATGCATATTAAGCCTAATGCATAAAGCTTCATGCTTTTTTGATGTGGAGTGCTATGCATGGATGGGGAGTATTAGCTTTTTGAATGTTTATACTCTCTTATGTATATAACATATATTTCTTATGCTCTCTTTTTCTATGCATAAGGTATTCTCTCTATTCATAGAGTTTCATCACAATGCTTGCTAGACCTCCTTATGTTAGAGTTCAGTTAGAAGTGACTATGCATGCTAATGTAAGGAGGTCAAGAAAGTATTGTGAAGTGGGATGCTCTCACATATTAGAGCATACATAGGCTCTATGCATGCATGCATATAGATCATTCATAGAGCTCTCTTTTTCTATGCATAAGGTATTCTCTCTATTCATAGAGTTTCATCACAATGCTTGCTAGACCTCCTTATGTTAGAGTTCAGTTAGGAGTGACTATGCATGCTAATGTAAGGAGGTCAAGAAAGTATTGTGAAGTGGGATGCTCTCACATATTAGAGCATACATAGGCTCTATGCATGCATGCATATAGATCATTCATAGAGCTTTTCTCATAAATGTGTTACTAATAATGTTTTTTCATGTTATGTTTTGTAGGTCTTGCATTGTTGTCCCCTTCGGCTTGACATTTTTGAGGTAAGATCTCTTATTCATGTAATCGGTAATGCAAGCTCATGTTTATTGCATACGCCTTGTGCAAGCTTTATGCATAAGGATGAATGTAAGGTGTACAATGCAGATTAGAAAGGCATTATGACAAGCGGTAAGCAACACTAACCATAGAGGTTGCCATTGAACATCACTTTGTGTTATCTCATACTCTTGTGCAGACACATACCCTCATCTCACTGCTACCTTCATGAGCATAGTTGGAATAAACCATACAAAGCCTTTCTCGACTGATTATATCATTGATTCTTGTAATATGAAGCACTGGTAAAGATGCCCACATGGGACAGCATGGTGAGGTATGGTGGAAACATATAAGTGCTCCATGTTAAGGGCTTTATAATTTTTTTGTGGAATTAAGAGAAATGTTTTCTTTATTACGGGTGGATTTTAGCGTGGATATAACTTTTGGAGTAGCATGTTGAAGCATCATGCAAAAGAAGGGCTAGTGACAGTAGAGCTTTATGCAGCATGTGAAGATTATGCTATGGTAGCGCACAAATCAGGCATGAACATTGTTTGTATTGATCCCAAAGAGGACGTTGTTGAGGGTGTCTTGAAGAATATTTCAATGTAGTGCAATGAACATATTTGTTTGTGAATATTCAAGTGATTGGGTTTAACAATTGTTAATGGTTATATCATGTTCTTATTTTTCATATGAAAAATGAAAGAAATAGGGCACGACAAATGCATGTTGGGGATTTGCAAACAATAAGATATCATTGATAGTTTCAACAATGTTTATGTTGAACATGCTATACAAAGCAATAAAGAATTGACATTTTCTGTATTGTGTGGATGAATAAGGTTGTATTTCTCTACTATACTTTATGTGTGGTAACAAGGCTCTTACATGATGTCCTTTCAAGCCTATAAGGTAAACTCTTGTCATTGAACTCATCTCACGGTCAAAACAATGAACACACTCTACCCAACTATAGTGGTGTCTCATATCAATCCTCTTACATATGCCTCAACTTGAGAAGAACACAATACACACATATATGCGACCCATTCAATTACATGCCTTAACAATTCTGACGCATATTCTCATCTATTTGACTTACTAAGGTGCAACCAAGTACATTTCTATGCATTACACGTGAAAAAAGTCTCAACTTGGGTCCATTTACACCACAAATTCCTTTAATAATGGAAAAATCCTTAGAGTTTCTTCACAAACCTTATCACTTTTCTTGGTTATCTTACAAGTATATAATATTTGTGTTGCCTCGTTTTCTCTCTCTCTCTCTTTTCTTATAGTGTGGTGCTTAAGGTGCTCCACCCATAGATCAAGGAGCTTGAGCTACAAAGAGAGAGTGGAAAGGGTGTTGCCAAGCAATCACCATAGTGAGAAAAGGGTGGCGCCCCAATACTTGAAGATAGAAGAGAAATTGCTATAATTCTTTGAGCTTTGCGTATTATCGATGTTGCTACAAGTCCTGGAGAGGATTTCTATTGATGCCAAGTCACCATCATAGTGCTCAAGCTTATTTTCAAGAGAAAGATGTCCTTTGCTAATAAATTTTTGCTTATAAGGTCTACTTAGTACAGTGGTGGAAGTTGTCGCTTATAGATGCATAGCATCGCTGTGTGATTTGCAAGAAGATATTCAAGTAATGAAGGTGCCCAATGGAAAGAGAAAAGTGGGGGAGGGGGATATGGTGCAAGCTGCTGCTTTGTAGTTGCACAGTGTTGATGTGTGATGTGCAAGAAGATATTCAAGTCATAAAGGCGCCCAATGGAAAGGGGATGTGGTGCAAGCTGCTGCTTTGTAGTTGCACAGTGTTGATGTGTGATGTGCAAGAAGATATTCAAGTCATAAAGGTGCCCAATGGAAAGGGGAAGAGGGAGGGGGGGCACTTTCTAAAGCTATATTGCGTCAAATGTGAGAGAAGAACAATGAAAGACAAAATTGTACGTTCCATTGTTAAATGCAGAGGGCTTACATCAATTTATTTAAGTCATGAAGGTGCGGAGGGAGATGGATGTTGGGTGCGGGCACTTTCTAAAGCTATTTTGAGACAAACGTGAGAGAAGAACAATGAAAGAAAAAATTGTGGAAAGGGTTTACATCAATGTATATGTATGTATAGGCTTTCAAGAAATCTCATGCTCTCCTTTTCTAAGGAAGACTTGTTGCATAGATACAGAATGTATCCATTTTTTTGACATCCTTGAACCTTACAAGGAGGATTTCCAACACCAACATTTTGATTTCCAAGGGGTGGTATGTTGGCCTCAATAATTCTAGGGAAAGCATAGGTTTTGTCCTGGGCCCGAAAAGCAACGTCTAAAATATAGTAAAAGATGTCCATTTTAGCACGGTTGCTTGCTCCGACCGCAATGGTCAGCGAGGCAGCAGGCGTTTTGGAAGAGTCTATGGAGGCATCAGCGTTGAATATGGCGGCGCGCATCTGGACTTTGTGGGGAGCCGCCGGCGTCCCGCCCCGCGAAGAGCCGGGTCTTCGCGGGGAACCGTGGCGGCGGGTCTCTCTTGTACTTCCACGTCCTTATAAAAACGAGGACTCGCCAGTACATCAGCTATATTTTGCACACAGATCGACACAATATACAGGCTTAGGCTTTTCTTGTCCCCCAGCTGCTTCCACTCGCAATATTTGCAGCAGCAAGGCGTTTATCCAGATCTCATCCAAGCGAAGCAGCCTTTCCCACAAGCGATGGCGCCCATATTACGTCCAGCTGCGCAGACGCATCACTCCGGCCGCTTGCTGAAGAACCCCAGCTCATGCACCGCCTTCTTCCTCCTCCTCCTTATCGGCGCTCTCATTTCGCCTGCTGCCGTTGACGCCGCAAGTGGCAACCCGCGCTGGAGCATCATGGCCAACTCGAACTCGTCCGATGAGGCCTCATTGGAGTACTACGTGCAGGTGGAGGTGGGCGGTGACGACACAGGCGAGCTTCTCCCCGCCCTTGACACCAACACCACCAACAGCTTCGGTGCGATGGAGGTGTTCGCCCTCAACGTCACAGAGGGTGCTGACGCTTCCAGCACTCAGCTGGGTGTCATCCGGGGCTACACAGTCCAGGCCAGCTACACCTCCACCAGCCATGAAGTGGAGGTGGAGGTGCTCTCCTACGACGATGGCTCCGTCAACGGCACCATCAGCCTACAGGGCCTCATCAACGTTGCTACCAACGAGATCGTCGTGCTGGGAGGCACAGGCGCCTTTCGGGGCGTGCGGGGCTATGGCGTTGTCACCCTCGTCAGTGCCACAGGCACCTTGTACGTCTACCACCACTCCCTCTATTTTCTCTAGACTCACTAATTTATAGACGAGTCCATAATTAGAACCTAATGGCTTCTCGTGGCCACCAAGCCACGAGCATGACTGCTGCACAATCTTTCAAAGAGCAAATACAAAATTAAGGTTTCAAAAATTTCTATTGAGAGTGGATTTGGAAGCAAGAAGAAGTGGATTCTATTGAGAGAGGATTTGGAAGCAAGAAGAAGTGTTTTCTGTACTCTGAATTCTCAGATACAGCTATATAACTTCAATCTATGGTATGGCACTTTTACCCCCTTCATTAGGTATTACAAGACAAAATTTCTTTTTACTGGAGGTGTTCGAATGTGAAACGATTAATGCTTTCATATTTTCCATGTATTTGTCCGTTTTGAGTAGTAGTAGCACCATAGTGGTGGGAAAATCCGATGGCGAAGCCATGGGTGGCCATGCCTCTAAGAATTTAAAAATGAGAGAGAGAGAGAGAGAGAGAGAGACGAGACGAGACGAGACGAGACGAGACGAGAGTTGCTTAACGTCGACTTATTGATGTAGAGAGACCAATCAACGGAGAGACTTGAAGCCAGGTGGGTACATGTCATCCCAAGGGCAATTAGAGAGAGAGAGAGAGAGAGAGAGAGTCATATTCTAGCCAAAATTGAAATATTTAAGACTAAATTCTCTTTCCAAATAAAAGAGATTGACATTCCACATTTTAAATATATGTTGCTCTTGTAACTGCATAACAAAAGTGATTGGATTGGATCAACTCCTCGTGCTCTTGTATATGTTGCTCTTGTAACTACATAACAAAAGTGATTGGATTGGATCAACTCCTCGTGCTCAGGCACAACTAAGGATATTCCTCATCTTCATCTTGCTAGCCGTTAGCTCTCCAACAAAATGTCACACCACATAGTTCATCATGTAAAGCTTTGAAAATAGTAGGAATTTCATTCTCACACACACAACGGTGATAAATTCCTTTCATGATTAACCTATCAACTCCCGCTTGTTTGCATCTCATTAATCCTTCCTCAAGAACTGTATACTCAGCCTCATTGTTTGTTTCTACATCTTCTAAAACAACTTTCCCTTTGAACACAATTTGACCATGTGGATCATACAAGATTAGCCCACAACTAGCTTCCCCATTTGTCTTCTATATGCAGCATCAAAGAGCTGCAGTAAATAAGCATTCTCCAAAGGTTTCAAAGGTTGTACTTCTTTAAGCGATTCTTCAATCTTTAGTTGCTTCTCATATACTCTATGAGTCAATATGGTTGCAAGTGTGGCCTTGTTGCTATCTTCCACTTTAAAAGTATAGTTAAACTCCTACAACTCCAATATCCATTTAGCAATTCTATGCGATGTTGTCATATGGTAAACAACCACTAGAAAAAGTTTCTCCGTCGGTGATCACAATAAAAGGTCTTTTAAGCAAAATATGCACAAAATTTCCTTATGCAAACATTAAGGCTAAAACAAACTACTCTATCTCAAAATAACTCTTTTGATCTCCAATGGTCATAACCCTAGGTTGCAAAAGGGAATCCTTCTGTAAATAGAATGGTACCAATAGCATCTTTTCCAATGCTTGGATTCACATAAAATTGCTGGTCCCAATCAAGTGGCATCAAAATAGGAAGAATGCTTAAAACCTTCTTTACTCCACCAAAATATGCATCATACTCCTCATCCCAAACAAAAGTTATTTGGTTGGCTAAGAACTATAAAGGATGCAGAAATTGGGAAAGAAAATGAATAAACCTAGCAATATACCTTTTCTTGAAACTAGACGGCCAAGTAGGACTACTTCTTTCTTAGCAATCTTACATTTATCATAGTTCCCTTGACCTCCCAAGCTATCCAACCGTTGCAAACCTTTTTCCACGTCCATCAAATAACGTGAAATATGACGGCTATAAATACAAAAATCATTTATGTACACCCTGATAGATTTCCCAAAGAATGACTAAAGACATAATTCATATACCTTTGAAAGGTTGAAGGATCATTTGTCAATCCAAATGGCATCACATGATAGGTAAAACATCTCCATGGGGTGATGAATGTAGTCTTCTTCTAACCTTCTCTTGTAATCCATATCTAAAAGTAACCTGAACAACCATCACACACTGTATAACACTCATGACCAGCCACCTCAATAAGAATTTCATCTTAAAAGGGTAGAGGAAAATGATCCCTCTTTGTTGATATATTGAGTGGTTTATAATCCACGCATACCCGCCATTTGCCATTCTTTTTAGGAGTAACCACCATAGGAGAAACCCACTCAAAATTTTTAACAGAGCATATAAATCTCACTTTTAGTAACTTGGTCGCCTCTTTAAGCAAAGCATCATGTTGTACCACTCCGAACCATCGCAATTTTTGAGCTGCTCATTTGGCATTCTCCTTCAAGTCAATGTGATGTTCTATGGAATCTACTCCTCTAATCTGTGTGTAATCAGAAACAAAAAAAAATGATACTTGTATAGCATATCCAAGAACTCCTTCCATTCTCGGTGCTCCAAGTCATTTGCCAACATAACTTTCAACCTACTTTCTGTTAAATTTGCAGCAATGTGATGAGCTATGGTGGATCAAATGCTAGAATCAACATCATTAACAAAGAGATTAGATGATAATTAACATGTGATTAGTGAGCAATTAACTGATAGCTTAATGTAGGCATGGATAATAAAAAACCAGCAAATTAATTGATAGCTTAATGTAGGCATGGATAATAAAAAACCAGCAAATTCTCATTAGGCCAATGCTTCAATTTATAGAGTTTACATCCAAGCATCCAATCCCACTGATTTCTCCTTGATTCACTCCACCTCTTTTGTTGCTTGATTTTCTCCACCTCTCTGACAATATCTCCACACCTCCTAAATCTCCTCATGCTACCCTTTATTCTCTCCCAGTAGATACTTCTCCACCTTTTCACAGGTTCTCTCACATTTAGAGATTCTCTTTTATAGCCTCTTGCCAAGGGCTTGTTCCTGCACACACCCTATTCACTTGTATATTTCAACACCTCCCCTCAAGTGAATAATCCTAGCACACTTGGACCTTATACCAAGTTTCCCTCTTATACTTCAGAGTCCGCTGCGGCGACCAGTGCCTCAAGTCCCTAAACTCATAGTCCTTTTGACACTCTCTCTCTCTCTCTATGTGTCCAAGGCTACTACAAGTGATCGTGACCTTGACTAAAGTGCTCACACATACATCTACCACATGGCCTACATCATCAGTGGCTCAGAGGTGGTTTTACTCTGTTGGGGTAGGTTACATTGGGTTGTGGGGTTTCTCTCTCTCTCTCTCTCTCTCTCTCTCTCTCTCAGAAAAGATGATCTAACTCCACTTCCATAGGAGCCTCCATGAAGTTTGCTAATGTCGTTCCTTCTCCACTGGGTTTGCTGTAGTAGCAGTCTCTTGCCATGTGTCGTGGCTTTCCACAGTTGTGGCAAGTGAAGGTCCTTCTTCCTACTCTGTCTCTTCCTCGTCGTCATCCTTGAGAGAATCCTCCTCTGGAAAGAGATGTTCTTCTTCTTTCATGGGACTGGGGCCATGAGCTTGTCCGTCAGTTCTTGCTCCATGTGAGCAACATGTTTTAATGTTTTATTGATAGTTCTCTTGCACTTTTGATGTTTATCTTGTGTCATTATGCAATGCAAACCCAAATCTATGCGGGAGGTCTTGCCTCTTGCCTTATTCAGGACAAGGGTAATGTCTGGTCCCATTTTTACAATGATGTAATGTGCCCAATACAGCATTCGTTCTTATGCACATTCCCAAATGCAACTCTAGTTGTGAATAACTTGAATTTAAGTGTGATTTGCAGGCATTAACCAAGGGGTAAATGCAAAATTATGATTACCACAAATTTATCAGCATAATTTTACCAAAAATTACATTAAATCAAGGGTAACCAATTTGTACGGAATGGTTGGAGTATCAAACCATCTCTGAATTGCAATCTAAAGTTATAAGGATCTATATCAAATACCTAATGGTTATTTTGAACCCTCAATTGCAACAAAAAATAGTGATTAGCACTGATTAATCATCACTGATTAGCAAATTAATCCTCTATTTTTTGTGCAAAAAATAGAGTATGCGAGGAGCCCAGATCTGAGGCCTTAGAGTTTAAATGAGCTCAAATCCTTTCAAGACCATTAATAGCAATCAGTCTAGTAGAGGATTAAGCCAAGAAACACAAGATTTGACCAAACATTAAATGTGTAATCTCTCTTTTACCAAAGTCACCTGTAGATTTGAAGAGCTTAGATCTCACTGTAGACTTGATCAAATCAAATTCTATCTTCTCCAACTTGTAGAGCACCCTTGAAAACCCCTAGGGCTAAGAGCAATTAGAGCAATTTGCTCTAGAGTAGACAAGATCTCATTTTTTCTCAGAAAAAAAGGTGCCTGCAGATTCGCGATTTTCAGCAGCTTGCGTTGGCGGTTTGCAGGTTTGTCTTGATGGGATGAAGCACAAGGGTGATAACTATGTGTGGCTAAAGTGGTTTGGGCTAATTTTATGTATGTAGGGAGATAGAGCTCCTCCAACCAACTGGGGGTACAGAGAGTTTGTTGAAAAAGAGATAAAAATATTAATTATCTACTAATCCTAATTAGCCAAGTTATTAGTAAGATAATGGGCTCACAAATTGATGGATTCTAACTTGGCTCTGATACTATATTAAATTTGCAGCAATGTGATGAGCTATAGTGGATCAAATGCTAGAATCAACATCATTAACAAAGAGATTAGATGATAATTAATATGTGATTAGTGAGCAATTAACTGATAGCTTAATGTAGGCATGGATGATCAAAAACCAACAAATTCTCATTAGGCCAATGCCTTAATTTATAGAGTTTACATCCAAGCATCCAATCCCACTGATTTCTCCTTGATTCACTCCACCTCTTTTGCTTGATTCTCTCCACCTCTCCTAGAATATCTCCACACCTCCTAAATCTCCTCATGTTACCCTTTATTCTCTCCCAGTAGATACTTCTCCACCTTTTCACAGGTTCTCTCACATTTAGAGATTCTCTGTTATAGCCTCTTGCCAAGGGCTTGTTCCCGCACACACCCTATTCACTTGTATATTTTAACACTTTCATCTGCCTTTAACTCTTCTTGAACTTTAGTTGTTGCAGCTTCTTTGTTTGCCTGTGAGAATTAAGTGTCACACCCATCACCTCCAAAGATAGATCTTCAATGTCACTAGTGGTCTCGAATTCATCTTTTGAATACAAATACTCCATTAGATTTTCTACATCATCTAAATCTTTATATTATATATCCTTTTGCTTCTTCTCTTTCATGTCATAAACCACTACTTGCTTTCTATCAAGTTGTATCACTAGCTATCCTTTATTCCATTTTTGAATAGCTGTGACAGAAATCAACAATGGGGACCCAAAACCAAGGGGTAGTCATCTCCCTTGGTTGTCAGAACGTAAAAATCAACATTAATAGAAACCCCAAAAACACTTACTTTAAGATTCCTGAGGACTCCTATGCAATTGACTTTACTATTATTTGCCATCGTCACCTTAATTCTTCTACTTTCCTCCTTACCTATGGACACAGTAAAAAACTAGGGCGAATTGATGTTAGGTCCCTGCTTCCTCATATCCTCTTGTAAATTGTATGGTCTCACCCCATGGCCAAGAGTAAAATCTACAAGTTACCCAATTCTCCTTCTCCTCCTCCTCTTCTTACTTCCTTCTCTAACATCTTCTTTTTACTTTTGCTTCCTTATTTTTAGATTGTTTATGAACTCATGTTCTCTTACTTGTAAAACATTCCACTCCTCTTCTTGTTCTATTTCTTCTTACTTCTTATTCCTTTCTTCTAATTCTACTATAGGAACCCCCTATCTAGTAAAGGTGGGATACCATCTTCATTGATTCTCTAGGTGGAGGATTATTCCCCCTATTTTTCATTTGATTCCCTCCTTGTGCATGTGGATTTCTCAGCATATTATCTCTTTGAGGTATCAAAACAGGGTAGACATGATAAGGGTCACCTATGTTTCTTCTAGGAAGTGGATAGTTGTTTATACTATGGCCATGTCCATTGCAATTCCAACACACCAACTCTTGTTGTTGTCTAGGTGGCCTACCTCCACCTTGCTGTGGTGCATGAGGTTTGGATCCAACTCCTTGGGCGAAATGAATTGTTAATTCTCAAATTCTTTGAGTAAGCTACTCCAAGGCATTGGCATCTCAGGGTCATTGTCAAGATAATGCAGGAGATTGTTGAACTTGACGTGAAAGAGAGATCATATTCTAGCCAAAATTGAAATATTTAAGACTAAACTCACTCTGCAAATATTTAAATATATGTTGCTCTTGTAACTACATAACAAAAGTGATTGTATTGGATCAACTCCTTGTGCTCTTAACTAGTATTGAATGCACAACTAAGGATATTCCTCATCTTCATCTTGCCAGTCGTTAGCTCTCTAACAACATGTCCACCACGCCGTTTATCATGTAAGGCTTTAAAAATAGTAGGAATTTCATCATGAAAAGCTTTCAAAATAGTAGGAATTTCATCTTCACACACACAACGATGATAAATTTCTTTAATGATTAACCTCTCAAGTCCCGCTTGTTTGCATCTCATTAATCCTTCCTCAAAAATTGTATAATCAGCCTTATTGTTTGTTTGTACATCTTCTAAAAAAAATTCTCTTTGAACACAATTTGACCATGTGGATCATACAAGATTAGCCCACCACTAGCTTCCTCGTTTGTCTTCTATATGCAGCATCAAAGAACAGTAAATAAGCATTCTCCAAAGGTTTCAAAGGTTGTAGTTATTTAAGTGATTCTTTAATCTTTAGTTGCTTCTCATGTACTCTATGAGTCAATATGGTTGCAAGTGTGGCCCTATTACTATCATCCACTTTAAAAGTGTAGTTAAACTCTTGCAACTCCAATATCCATTTAGCAATTTGATGTGATGTTATCATATACTGAACAACCACTAGAAAATGTTTCGCCACCGTGATCACAATAAAAGGTCTTTTAAGCAAAATATGCACAAAATTTCCTTACACAAAAATTAAACCTAAAAAAAGCTACTCTATCTCAGAATAACTCTTTTCTCCAGTAGTCATAACCCTACTTACAATGTAAATAGGTTGCAAAAGGGAATTCTTGGAATCCTTTTAAATAGAATGGTACCAATAGCATCTTTTTCAATGCTTGGATTCACATAAAATTGCTGGTCCCAATCAAGTGGCATTAAAATAGGAAGAGTTCTTAAAACCTTCTTCACTCCAAAATATGCATCATACTCCTCATCCCAAACAAAAGTTATCTAGTTGGCTAAGAACTATAAAGGATGCAACTTTTGGGAAAGAAAATTAAACCTAGCAATATACCTGGCTTTTTGGATGATACCTCATTAAGAATTGTCAAAGGGCCAAGTGTGCCATTGTACGCATTGGGTACTCTTGAAAATGATGAGACCCAAACAGAGGATGAAAGTGAATGGAAATATGAAACAGACACAAGATTTGAAGCTAAAACAATAACCGAAACACCCATGGTTCCTCTGGAAGACTCTATCATGGTATGGTTGGATTTCCCTACAGGTAATGATGTTCAGCGTAAGCGTGCATTGATTAGCCCTTGAGCAAGTCATAACATCATAACAATAGAAGCTTGGTTGTCATTGGGAAAACCTAACCTCACCCCAACAAGCAATAGTCTTGCAAAAGGACCAATGGACAAAACATTGAAGTTCCAGGTTACTCTAGATACACTACTCGAACAATCGATCGCGATATGGAATTTACATTTCATGTCACCCTAGATTCCCTTGAGTATGATGTCATCCTTAGCAAACCTTGGATAAGTGAATCATTGTATTCACTAGATGAATCCATGCAAACAATCACCTTGAACACTCATGCATGCAATGTATAATTGCTATTTTACGGGAGGAAGAAGCCTTGCAGAAGCTGGAACTTCCAACATATCTTATTGAAAAAATCCTTAGGATTTTGGTTGCATTGGAAATTTCAAAGAAAATCACCACAGCTCAAGCACAGCTTTATCCAACACGAGAACACAATCTCATGACCCTCGAGCTATGGGATTTGTTAGGTCAACCAACACTCACGGCCCATCCTAAAAGGATTACCTTTACATAAGACTTGAATATGTCATGTCTGGGGTACTTTGAGCAGACAATGTATATCGAAACTAACCCCCTCACTTGCTATTTTTTTGTGGTTGAGTATGTGTTGGAAGCAGATTTAATCATGGGGCA
Source organism: Cibotium barometz (assembly GCF_041138505.1). Taxonomy (NCBI): domain Eukaryota; kingdom Viridiplantae; phylum Streptophyta; class Polypodiopsida; order Cyatheales; family Cibotiaceae; genus Cibotium; species Cibotium barometz. The sequence goes on from NC_141066.1 coordinate 28,080,478, forward strand.
TAAATGGACTATTGTTGCTGCCCAAGCACCACTATGCTTTGCTAGCGATAGATTCATCATGATGGTCAATGACAACAAAAAGTTGACAATACTATACTGCCAGGAAGAGGATCCAACTTTAATGGATATCTATGATGCAGAACAAAAAATGATACAAGACTCTTCCACAAAAGCCCCTCTAAAGCTTCTACTCCCAATGCCAATGAGTATCAAACCTGCCGCCTCAGCGCCAACCAAAGTCAAGGAGGACCCCAAATCTTCCACATCAACCCTAAAGAAAACTCCACTAAGACTACCACAATCACAATATCTTAATAGTATCAAAATGTGGGTGGAGAAGTAGCTACTTGTAGCTCAAGGCTACTATGAAGGTGCCAATCAAATTTGGGTGCCTCAACAGTCAAAAACTCTTCCTACGAAAAGCACTCAAAAGCCAAGGAAGAAGAAGAGTACTCCACAACACCGTCCACCACAAGAGCCTATGCGAGTTCCTCAAAGAACTCCACCAATGCAACAAGTGTGGGTACCAAAAACATTGCTACAAGCACAAGGGTACTACCAAAGAAATACCAAATCTTGGGTCCCCAAGTGCATCACAAAGTCCCCTAAACTTGCACAAAAAAGGAAGCCTCAACACCAAGCACATCGGCCACCAAATTACAGTGTTCATCAAAGATGGGTGCCTGTGCATGTGCTTCAACAACAAAAATACTATGATGGTAATTCCATCATATGGTTGCCAAAATCGAAAACCTCACCACCCACCGAATTCAACCCCAACAACTTCACCTGAAGTTCGATAAGAATGGAGGCCCAAGCAACAGCAAGCAAACAAAACCACTCTCGTGCATTCAGCACCAACACAAGAGCTTGTCTGTTCAAGCAAATAATCAGCAGTCTTCCCTACTGCCTTGACATCATTTCAGCAACAAATTCAAGATCAAATACGGAGACTTAAGAGCACATCAAGAACAAAACAACAATGCTCTTGTCACCCCTCTGGAAATGATAAATGATCCATCCTAAGCATGTGCAAACACAGTTGTAAAGTCACGGCCCATGTCAGTCCCTCTACAGCTTCACGTCTGCAGATTCACGTCTTGGACTTTCATGTCTACACTTTCACGTCTACACTTTCACGTCTGCAAATTCACGTCTTGGACTTTCACGTCTACACTTTCACGTCTATAGATTCACATCTTAGTCCTTCACGTCTTGGACTTTCATGTCTGCTCTTTCACATCATGCTCTTTCACGTCTGATAATTCACGTCTGCAAATTCACGTCTTGGACTTTCACGTGTGCTCTTTCACATCTGATAAATCACGTCTACAGATTCATGTCTTGGAATTTCACGTCTGCTCTTTCACATCATGCTCTTTCACGTCTGCTCTTTCACGTCATGCTCTTTCACGTCTGATAATTCACATCTAGTCTTTCACATCATGGTCTTTCACGTCTTAGTCCTACATGTGCTGTAGAGGATGAAAAAGTTGCAAATGAAGAACTTGAGGAGAAGGCAGAGAAACCTCCATCAGTAGAAGATGAAGTTCAAGATATTGCGGAGGAATTAAACTTGGCTACCGGGAGAGGGACTTACGTACGCAGTTGGATATTGACGCGACACCTTAGTGGTTACAGGTAACAAGCAGCCCTCTACGATAGAGAAAGCAGGGGACATTCCAACCCCACTACTCCCCACATGTCCTATTGGTGACAAAGAATATTTGTTAACTATAGATATTCAAGTTGTGTTTGACATAAGGAAAGACTACTATCTGGCCATCATTGCACAGAATCTTGAGGAAGATGAACATTTTGTCGATCCAGATTTGGCTAAGTATCTCTTATTGGATTCAAATGTCAAGGACAGTGAGTTCCATTATGCTATCGACACATTATCTATGATGTACAAGGATGCAAAAAGCTATGAATCCAACCTTCCCACCACTGAAGAGGAATTTCAGGCTATTCAACAAAGACTTAATATTTCACACATGGGAAGGGAAGAGGCATCCTCATTGGTGGTCCAGGACACCAACTCAATAATTAATATATGGACAGATCATTTACTTGTTAATGACAAAAATCAGAAGGTGTACGCTTAATGTGTTTACTTGTTAATGACTTTTTATCGTTCTTGCTGAGTAGCTTATTCTATTTGTTGTGTTGGCTCATTGACAATATTGTTTTACAGCTGGTTGTGCTTGAGGATGAGTTTCTTAGGCGAGAATTAGGCAAACACGTGGGAGGACTATGAATGGAATCAACACTCGGAGAGTACATAAACCGATTGAAGTTTCCATAATTCATTATATTCCACAAAAAATTCTTGAAAGATAATGCAGAATTTCCTTTGTTTGCAATCAAGACATTATCCAAATACCTTGGGGCATATCCCGCCAGGTGGAATGTAGACAAAGTCATGCTTTTGGAGAAGTAGTTAGCTTTTGGCGTTGCAAATCTTTTGGCAGGGCCCTAGAGTCTATGCACTAAGGAGTAAATATTACTTAGCCTATACTGCTTATGGATTGGCATGTGGGATTAAGGATCCCAATATGCTAAGTGATTATGGAAAAAGGGAGCTTCTCAGATTCACAAAACCGAGGGTTCCTCCAGTTTTATAGTTACAGGATGTTGCAAAGCCATCTTCAAAAAGGGCAAGGCTTCATGCACCCGAGGATGTTAGTGAGCAGGGTAAGGAGTAGTAGTATATTCCTATCTCTTGTAATAATATTCTCTCTTGTGTAATGTCATGACACTTTTGCATATGATCATTTATGAATTTGAAATGTTAATTATGGATCTATGGGTATCCAAATCTTTCCATTTCTTTGTTTTGTTCCTCGCCATTTTACATGCTTAATACTTGCATTAGATCTCCTCCATATATCTTGTTTTCTTTCTTTATTCACAAGTTTTACTGTTGATTAATTTCGAATGCTTTGGACTGTTGCTTCTTTTTGGCTTTGTGTACAAGCTTTCTATATGTCCACTGATGTAATTCCTCTAAACTGTTAGCTTTTTTTGCTCCTTCACCATGTCTTGTATGATTGAAATACCCGGAGCATACTTGATAATTTGTTTTCTCTATTCCCTGGGTTTACCATATTGATAAACTACCATACTTCTTTGAAAACCAAAGGGTATGATGGTATATAATATGCTTCAAGAGAATAAAAGAACATATTAATCAGTATATTTTTTAATATACAGTCTAAAAACTAGTTGAATGCATAATCCATCTAATACCATATAGTGGGTGATGTGTTGATCCATCCATGCATCAATCATTGATCTCTTGAACTCATCTAGCACGGTTTGAAATACCTCATGGTCCTCCTTCGTCCACACTTTCTTGTCACAGAACTTAAACATAATGTCTAGAGATTTTCACACCTTGGCTTTCCGTGTTCTTGCATGACCATTGTCTGCATGGTCTACTACTGCATTGTGAACACACTTCCATCTGTTGTATTTTATGATCTGCACTGATCGTCTTCTTCTACAACCTTCTCGTGTTGGTTCAAATAGAAACCTTCTTGCTTTAACACCCCCAATGGAAGGTTTCTTAGGTTTATTCCTCCCATCCTTAGACCTTTTTTCACCTTGTTTAATTTTTGCATGTCCACCATGCAAACCAATGTCTGATAGAACTTTCTCTAGTGCTTTGATGGATGTAAACTTTGCTGTATTAGGCTATAGAGTCCATGCAAAACATATGTATAAAAACAAGAGTTTCTCAATGATTCTACCAAAGAGCACGCATTGTACAAATGTGGACACTTGTTGAAGATGGAATATCAAGAATTGGCTTGAAGTTTTGGTCTTGCAGATGCCTTCTTCCGATACCTCTTATCAAACACCTTTGCACTGCACATGCAATATAAGCAGGGACTTTTTGAATTGGCACCCTTTGACACATTGTGCATACCTTTCAAAGTTTTAAGATCACCTGCCATATGCCACTCCACCTTTTTTTTTCCAATGCCTTCCACATCCAAGATTTTGCCATTTCTTTGCTCGGTCGTTGATGATCTTCGTTGTCTTATGAAAGACCCAATTAGAACATCAAAATTCTCTAATTCTACCTGCAATACATAAGAAGCATAGGAATGCAACACCCATTAGTGTTTTTTATATGTAATTATTTTTCACAAACATATCCGAGTCTAATAAATTTTACCTCAAATGATCCCAAAGACAATATATTGTTTTCATATTGAACACTAAACTCTCTAGGATCATCTTTTAGAATAGATGTTTCAAGTGCCCTCTTCATCAGTGTGATGGTAACCCTTTCTAACTTTCTCTCCACAATTTGACACTCATCAAGCTTTTGCACAAATTTGAGGACACCGTCACATTTTTTAGGAGTAACTTCAAGCAATTGAACAACATATGATTGTAAGGCCTCCAAGTCGTAGAAAATATTATTGTATCTATTATAGACCACATCTCTTATTGGTGCAGCATAGGTGTCTTCAATATGAAATGGGATTCCCAGTGCTTGAAGTACCTCGTTGTTTACTTGTTTACACATTTTTTTACCAAAGAAGGATTTGGCAATAATGATCCTTTTATACTAGAATCCTTCATCTTTTCCTATAGTCTTATAATAAATGGTTGAGTTTCCTCTGTGTGATATACCAGCCTCATCAAGTATTTCTTGGATGTCATGTGGATTGAGTTGAGTCTCTTTGAAAAAGAAATCTATTTGCTTTTCTGAGACCTTCTTATATTTCTTCTCGTTCATTAGTACTTCAGAATACTGGCGATCTAAAAGAAGACTTAAATGTGCGCGAGAAGGTTTCGATCGTTGATTTTTTATCAGGGTGCAATAATGATCTGATATCACATTGAAATGCAAAAAATGATATACATGAACATATGCAATAATGATTGCTATTCATAAAATATCATAATAGAAACAATAAATAGAAAGGAGCTTACTTGATTGCATGTATTCTCGCCACCACCTCCTAGCTTCATTTGCTCAATATCCCTTAGTTTTTTTTGTTGTCTATAGAGATCTAATGAGGTCTACTTATGTCTTAATTGAGACATTTGTTTTTCAAGAACATTATAACTTCTGCACACAATGCTTCATGGTTTTCTTCAAATGAATGTTCTCCTTCTCAAACAAATCTCTTTGTAATTTAAGAACATTGCTTGTTGCTTCCAAATGATGTGTATATCCTAGGAGCCCATTATAGCCATCTCCAACAAAGTTAAGCAGAGATGTCATATTCCTAAATGGGGGTGTGGAGTTTGTAAAAGGGTCTTTTGGATATAACCTCCCATCAATCCATAAATCTATGTTTTTCTTCCCTTGCATCCTGAACATTTCTTTAGAAGCAGTACACAAAATATTAGGTTTATTTCTCCTACTTAGAGGTTCACATTCATGTTCAAGCTCAATGGTGCAGGTTGTAGATGTCTCTTTTCTCTATATTCCTCCTTACTCTTGATCCCTCTTCCATCCTCTAGAGAAGAGTACTTTAGCGTTTTACACAACTCGTTACAGTTTGGGACAAAAGCCCTCTCTGCCACATAGATCACATCAATGTTACATATCTGTTTTATAGTTATAGGATGTTGCAAAGCCATCTTCAAAAAGGGCAAGGCTTCAAGCACCGAGGATGTTAGTGAGCAGGGTAAGGAGTAGTAGTATATTCCTATCTCTTGTAATAATATTCTCTCTCGTATAATGTCATGACACTTTTACATATGATCATTTCTGAATTTGAAATGTTAATCATGGATCTATGGGTATCCAAATCTTTCCATTTCTTTGTTTTGTTTCTCACAATTCTGCATGCTTAATACTTGCATTACATCTCCTCCATATATCTTGTTTTCTTTCTTTACTCACAAGTTTTACTATTGATTAATTTTGGACGCTTTGAACTGTTGCTTCTTTTTGGCTTTATGTACAAGCTTTCTATATGTCCACTGATGTAATTCCTCTAAACTATTAGGTTTTTTTTCTCCTCCACCATGTCTTGTATGATTGAAATACCCGAAGGGTGCTTGATAATGTGTTTTCTCTATTCCCTGGGTTGACCATATTGATAAACTATGATACTTCTTTGCAAACCAAGGGGGTATGATGGTATATAACATGCTTCAAGAGAATAAAAGAACACATTAATTAGAATATTTTTTAATACACAGTATAAAAACTAGTTCAATGCATAATCAATCTAATACCATATAGTGGGTGATGTGTTCATCCGTCCATGCATCAATCATTGATCTCTTGAACTCATCTAGCACTGTTTGAAATATATCACGGTCCTCCTTCGTCCACACTTTCTTGTCACAGAAATTAAACATAGTGTCTAGAGATTTTCACACCTTGGCTTTCCCTGTTCTTGCTTGACCATTGTCTGCATGGTCTACTACTGCATTGTGAATGCACTTTCATCTGTTGTATTTTACGATATGCACTGATCGTCTTCTTCTACGATCTTCTAGTGTTGGTTCAAATAGAAACCTTCTTGCTTTAACACCCCCAATGGAAGGTTTCTTAGTGTTGGTTCAAATAGAAACCTTCTTGCTTTAACACCCCCAATGGAAGGTTTCTTAGGTACATTCCTCCCATCCTTAGACCTTTTTTCACCTTGTTCAATTTTTGCATGTCCACCATGCAAACCAATGTCTAATAGAACTTTCTCTAGTGCTTTGACGGATGTAAACTTTGCTGTATTGGGCTGTAGAGTCCATGCAAAACATATGAATAAAAACAAGAGTTTTTCAATGATTCTACGAAGAGCACGCATTGTACAAATGTGGACACTTGACAATGGAATATCAAGAATTGGCTTGAAGTTTGGGTCTTGCAAGTGTCTATACGATCCCTTCTTCCGATACCTCTTATCAAACACCTTTGCACTGCACATGCAATATAAGCAGGGACTTTTTGAATTGGCACCAGGGATTTTATATTCACGTGATCATAAGATTTTTTTTGTTAATAACACTTGTGAACATGTTATTCACATGTTCACATGTTTTCATGTTCTCAAAATAGCAGGTTACCAGTGACCTGGTAACCTGCCGAAGCCCGCCGGGCTTTTTGTTTTCCCGGCGGGCCCGTCGGGAAAATCCATTTTCCCGGCGGGAAAAAAAGTTTTAAAAAAATGGTCAAAATATTTTCATGTTCACAGTCATTCCTACCATTTTTGGGCCTTCTGGACTCATTTATAATGTCAAAAGTTCAAAATTCTTTGTACAAAAAAAGTTATCTCTAAATTTATCACCTTAAGCTCGATTACCATCAATTAGATCTTATTATACTTCCAATTGAGTCTAATTGACATTAATTAATATCCAATTAAGTCCAATTGGTATCAATTAAGTCTAATTGGGTGTCAATTGATCGAATGGGCTCAATTGACATCAATTGACACTCCATTGGACTCAATTGGGCTTAATTGGACTTAATTGGATTCAATCAATTGACACCCAATTGGACACAACTGGGCTTAATTGGACTCAATTGACATCGATTAACACCCAATTGATGTCAATTGAGCTCAATTGACATCAATCCTAGTCAATTGATATCCAATTGATGCTAATTCAGCCGAATTGACACCAATTGCACTCAATTGGTACCCAATTGATGTCAATTGAGTCTTCAATTAACATTAATTAACACCCAATTGAGTCCAATTGACATCAACTAATACCCAATTGAGTCAAATTGATATCAATTAAGTATAATTGGGTATCAATTAATCAATTCGACTCAATTGATATCAATTGACATCCAATTGGACTCAATTGACATCAATTGGGTGCCAATTGAGTCCAAGTGACACCCAATTGATATCAATTGCATCCAATTGGGCTTAATTGACATCAATTCACACCTAATTGATGTCAATTGAGTCTAATCTGATTCAATTCACACCCAATTGATGTCAATTGGGCTCAATTGACATCCAATTGATGTTAATTGGACTCAATTGACATCAATTAACACCCAATTGATGTCAATTGAGCTCAATTGACATCAATCGTAGTCAATCGACACCCAATTGAGCCGAATTGAGCTTAATTGATAATAATTGCACTCAATTGGCACCCAATTGATATCAATTGAGTTTGATTAGACTCAATTAACATCAATTAATATCTAATTAAGTCTAATTGATATCAATTAATACTTAATTGAGTCAAATTGATATCAATTAAGTCTAATTGGACTCAATTGAGTCTAATTGATATCAATTAAGTCTAATTGGACTCAATTGACATCAATTGGGTGCCAATTGAGTCCAAGTGACACCCAATTGATATCCATTGCATCCAATTGGGCTCAATTGACATCAATTCACACCTAATTAATGTTAATTGAGTCCAATCACGTTCAATTCACACCCAATTGATGTCAATTGGGCTCAATTGACACCCAATTAACTCAGCCCAATTGATATCAATTGAGTCTAATTCAAACCCAATTGAGTCTAATTACATCTAATTGGACTCAAGTGACATCAATTAACACCAATTGATGTCAATTAAACTCAATTAACATCAATTAACACCCAATTGATGTCAATTCAGCTCAATTGACATCAATCGTAGTTAATTGACACCCAATTGATGTTAATTGAGCTAAATTAGGCTTAATTAACATCAATTGTACTCAATTGGCACCCAATTGATGTCAATTGAGACTCAATTAACATCAATTAACATCTAATTGAGTTCAATTGATATCAATTAACATCAATTGACATCAATTAATACCCAATTGAGTCAAATTGATATCAATTAAGTCTAATTGGGTGTCAATTGATCAATTGGGCTCAATTAATATCAATTGACATCCAAGGGGACTCAATTGACATCAATTGGGTGCCAATTGAGTCCAATTGACACCCAATTGATATCCATTGCATCCAATTGGGCTCAATTGACATCAATTCACACCTAATTAATGTCAATTGAGTCCAATCACGTTCAATTCACACCCAATTGATGTCAATTGGGCTCAATTGACACCCAATTAACTCAGCCCAATTGATATCAATTGAGTCTAATTCAAATCCAATTGAGTCTAATTACATCTAATTGGACTCAAGTGACATCAATTAACACCCAATTGATGTCAATTAAACTCAATTAACATCAATTAACACCCAATTGATGTCAATTCAGCTCAATTGACATCAATCGTAGTTAATTGGCACCCAATTGATGTTAATTGAGCCAAATTAGACTTAATTAACATCAACTGTACTCAATTGGCATCCAATTGATGTCAATTGAGACTCAATTAACATCAATTAACATCTAATTGAGTTTAATTGACATCAATTAATACTTAATTGAGTCAAATTGATATCAATTAAGTTTAATTGGGTGTCAATTGATCAATTGGGCTCAATTGATATCAATTGACATCCAAGTGGACTCAATTGACATCAATTGGGTGCCAATTGAGTCCAATTGACACCCAATTGATATCCATTGCATCCAATTGGGCTCAATTGACACCCAATTGATATCCATTGCATCCAATTGGGCTCAATTGACATCAATTCACACCTAATTAATGTCAATTGAGTCCAATCACGTTCAATTCACACCCAATTGATGTCAATTGGGCTCAATTGATACCCAATTGATATCAATTTGACTTAATTGATACCTAATTGATATTAATTGGACTCGATTGACATTAATTAACACCCAATTGATATCAATTGAGCTCAATTGACATCAATTGTAGTCAATTGATACCCAATTGATGTCAATTAAGCCAAATTGGGCTTAATGGACATCAATTACACTCAATTAGCACCTAATTGATGTCAATTGAGTCTAATTGAGCTCAATTAATATCAATTAGCATCCAATTGAGTCTAATTGATATCAATTAACACCTAATTGAGTCAAATTGATATCAATTAAGTCTAATTGGGTGTCAATTGATCAATTGGGCTCAATTTGATATCAATTAACACCTAATTGAGTCAAATTGATATCAATTAAGTCTAATTGGGTGTCAATTGATATCAATTGACATCCACTTGGACTCAATTGACATCAATTGGGCTCAATTGATATCAATTGACATCCACTTGGACTCAATTGACATCAATTGGGTACCAATTGAGTCTAATTGACACCCAAGTGATATCAATTGCATCGAATTGGGCTCAATTGACATCAATTCACACCTAATTGATATCAATTGAGCCCAATTGATATTAATTGAGTCTAATTCACACCCAATTGAGTCCAATTGCATCTAATTGGATTCAATTGACATCAATAAACACCCAATTGATATCAATTAAACTCAATTAATATCAATAAACACCCAATTGATATCAATTGACTCGAATTGGGCTCCATTGACACCCAATTGATGTCAATTAAGTCCAAATAGATACAATTAGGCTCAATTGACACCTAACTGATGTCAATTGATATCAATTGACTCGAATTGGGCTTCATTGATACCCAATTGATGTCAATTAAGTCCAAATAGATACAATTAGGCTCAATTGACACCTAACTGATGTTAATTGAGTCCAATTGGATTCAATTGGATGTAATTAGGCTTAATTGATGTCAATTGAATTAAATTGGATGCAATTTGCCCAATTGATGTTAATTGAGTTCAATTGGATGCAATTAGGCTCAATTGACACCTAATTGATGTCAATTGAGTTCAATTCATACCCAATTATTGTTAATTGTGTCCAATTGAGCTCAATTAACACCCAATTGATGTCAATTGGGCTCAATTAACATCAGTTAACACCCTATTGAGTCCAATTGATGTCAATTGAGTCCAATTGGGTGTCAATTTGATATCAATTGAGCCCAATTGATCAATTAATATCCAATTAGACTTAATTGATGTCAATTGGACTCAATTCATTCAATTTAGCATCAATTATAATCAATTGACACCCAATTGATATTAATTGACATCAATTAGGTGTTAATTGATGTCAATTGAGCCCTGTGACATCAATTGTGTGTCAATTGAATCCAATTGATGTCAATTGAGCCCAATTGACATCAATTGTGTGTCAATTGATACACAATTAGCTTTAATTGGACTCAATTGACATCAATTGACACCCAATTGATGTCAATTAGGCTCCATTAACACCCAATTAGACTCAATTTGGCTCAATTGACATCAATTAGACTCAATTTGGCTCAATTGACACCCAATTAGACTCAATTTGGCTTAATTAAGTCTAACTGGGCTCAATTAGACTCAATTTGGCTCAATTGATATCAATTGACACCCAATTAGACTCAATTTGACTCAATTGACACCCAATTAGATTCAATTTTACTCAATTGACATCAATTGACACCCAATTGATGTGAACTGATGTGAATTGAGCTCAATTGCATCGAATTAGGCTCAATTGACATCAATTGACACCCAATTAATATCAATTGAGAGCAATTGATGTGAATTGATGTCAATTGAGCTCAATTGCATGGAATTAGGTTTAATTGACACCCAATTAATATCAATTGAGTGCAATTGAGCCCAATTCAGCTCAGTTGTAATCAATTGACACCCAATTGATGTCAGTTGCATCCAATTTAGCTCAATTGAAACCCAACTGATGTCAATTGGGTCCAATTGATGTTAATTGGCACCCAATTGATGTCAATAAGGTTCAATTGATGTTAATTGACACCCAATTGATGTCATTTACGTCCAATTGAGCTCAATTGACACCCAAATTATCCAATTGAAGTCAATTAGACTTAATTAACTTCAATTGTGTTAATTGGATATTAATTGATATCAATTAACATCCAATTGCTATCAATTGAGTCTAATTCGGCTTAATTGACACTCAATTTACATCCAATTGGGTGTGAATTGAGCTCAATTGTATCATATTAGGCTCAATTGACATCAATTGACACACAATCGATCACACAATTGAGTGCAATTGAGCCCAATTGATATCAATTGTGATCAATTGACACCCGATTGATGTTAATTGCATCCTATTGGGCTCAATTGAGCACAATAAGATGCAATTAACACCCAATTGAGTGTCAATTGAGTGCAATTGAGCCCAATTGAGCTCAATTGATATCAATTGACACCCAATTGATGTCAACTGAGCTCAATTGAGCTTAATTGACATTAATTATAATAAATTAACACCCAATTGAAGTCAATTGGGCTTAATTGACATTAATTATAATAAATTAACACCCAATTGAAGTCAATTGGGCTTAATTAATATCAATTAACATCCAATTATTATCAATTGAGTCCAATTCGACTCAATTGATACTTAGTTTACACCCAATTTATGCAAATTGGGTGTAAATCAGGCTCAATTGCGTCGAATTAGGCACAATTGACATCAATTGACACCCAATTAATATCAATTGAGTGTAAATCAAGTGTAATTGAGTCCAATTGGGCTCAATTGAGTGCAATGATGTCATGGATAATTGAGTCAATTGATGTAAGTATAGTTAGATTTAATTGGTGTGTCAATTGAACTTAAGGCCAGCAAATTATACAAAACTTTTTTTGTGCCAAGAATTTTAAACTTTTGACATCATAAATGAGTCCAGAAGGCCCAAAAATGATAAGAATGACTGTGAACATGATTTTTTATTTTTTTAATTTTTAATTTTTAATTTTTTTATTTTTAATTTGTCCGCCGGGAAAATGGGTTTTCCCGGCGGGCCCGCCGGGAAATGACATTTTCCCGGTGGGATTACTGGCAGAGAAGGTTTTTGCAGGTTATAAAAAATGCCCGTGAATATACATTGTGATCACAAGAATTTTTATGTTAACAACAGGTTTTGTTAACGTGATCACGAAATTGTGAAGACGTTAATGAAATCCCTGATTGGCACCCTTTGACACATTGTGCATACATTTCAGAGTTTTAAGATCACCCGCCATATGCCACTCCACCTTTTATTGTCCAATGCCTTCCACATCCAAGATTTTGCCATTTCTCTGCTTCGCTGATGATCTCGGGTATCGATGTCTTATGAAAGACCCAATGCAGAACATCAAAATTTTCTTATTCTACCTGCAAAACACTAAACTATCTAGGATCATCTTTTAGAATAGATGTTTCAAGTGCCATGTTCTCATCAGTGTGATGGTAACCCTTTCTAACTCTCTCTTCTTTTCACAATTTGACACGCTTTAGCACAAATTTAAGGACACCATCACATTCTTCAGGAAGAGTAACTTCAATCAATTGAACACCAAGTCATAGAAAATATTATGGTATCTATTGTAGACCACATCTCCTATTGGTGTAGCATAGGTGTCTTCAATATAAAATGGGATTCCCAGTGCTTGCAGTACCTCGTCATTTACTTGTTTACGCATTTTTTACCAAAGAAGGATTTGGCAATAATGATCCTTTCATACTAGATTCCTTCATCTTTTCCTGCAAAGTCTTATAAATGGTTGAGTATCCTCTGTGTGATATACCAGCCACATCAAGTATTGCCTGGATGTACTGTGGATAGAGTTGATTCTCTTTGAAAAAGTCATCTATTTGCTTTTTTGAGACCTTATATTTCTTCTCGTTCATCAGTGCTTTTGCATACTGGAGATCTAAAAGAAGACCTAAATGTTGGCCAAAAGTTTCTGTCGTTGATTGTTTATCAGGGTGCAATAATGATCTGATATCAGATTAAAATGAAAAAATTGATATACATGAACATATGCAATAATGATTGCTATTCATAAAATATCACAATAGAAACAATAAACCAGTTAATAGAAAGGAGCTTACTTGATTTGCATGTATTCTCTTCTTGATGCCACCACCTCCTAGCTTCATTTGCTCAATATCCCTTAGTTTTTTTTGTTGTCTATAGATTGTTTATCAGGGTGCAATAATGATCTGATATCAGATTAAAATGAAAAAATTGATATACATGAACATATGCAATAATGATTGCTATTCATAAAATATCACAATAGAAACAATAAACCAGTTAATAGAAAGGAGCTTACTTGATTTGCATGTATTCTCTTCTTGATGCCACCACCTCCTAGCTTCATTTGCTCAATATCCCTTAGTTTTTTTTGTTGTCTATAGAGACCTAATGAGGTCTGCTTATGTCCTAGTTTAGACATTTGTTTTTCAAGCCCATTATAACTTCTGCACACAATGCTTCATGGTTTCCTTCAAATGAATGTTCTCCTTCTCAAACAAATCTCTTTCCAATTTAAGAACATTGCTTGTTGCTTCCAAATGATGTGTATATCCTAGGAGCCCATTATAGCCATCTCCAACAGAGTTAAGCAGAGATGTCATATTCCTAAATGGGGGTGTGGAGTTTGTAAAAGGGTCTTTTTGATATAACCTCCCATCAATCCATAAATCTATGTTTTTCTTCCCTTGCATCCTGAACATTTCTTTAGAAGCAGTTCACAAAATATTAGGTTTATTTCTCTTACTTAGAGGTTCACATTCATGTTTAAGCTCGATGTGCAGGTTGTAGATGTCTATTTTCTCTATATTTCTCCTTTCTCTTCCATCCTCTTGATCCTCTCTGTGTTCCTCCTTGCTCTTGATCAATAGAAAAATCTGAATGGAAAGAGAAAGGTGCCAAAATAGTAAAAAGAAGTAAAGAGTCAAACTAATTTGTGAGAAAAACCTTGATTTTGAAGGTACCAGTACTTGCAAACTTTGATATGTAAAACGTTCAAAATTTGAGGTGAAGTTTTTACAGGGAGGGAACTCGAACTATTTTTGGATGATCCTTGGTTCAAATTTTAAGAAATATTCTATTTAGTTATACGTAGAGATATAAGCCATTAAACTTGGAGAATTGACCAATTCATTGTTCACGTAGTACATATAGTACATGAACGGATTGAAGACTTCGAGAATTAGCAATATTCTATCATTTGTATGTACATTTAAGAATAGAAATATATCTTTTATATCTCATGAAAATCCCAAGAGAAAATACGCCAAAATCAATTTCACCTTATTTTTTTATGCTTTTTGGATTATCTCTCTCTAAGCTTAGTTGGCACTTCTTAGAGGGCCCAAAGTTGAGTCTAAAATTTTCCTAATCTCTTGTACATTTGGTCCTTTTGTCCTTTTCACCTCACATGGTATGAGAGCTATCGAAAGCACACAGCATGAATCATTAATGCGCACTCATGGTGGAGGACCAATTCTTCTCACCAAAAGTTGATTCTCCAAACTCTGATCTAGACCACATAGGGAGTGTTCAAGATGTTACTTTGGGAGACAATCAACCCCTCTATATCACCTCACCTTCACCACGTTTTCCATCATAATTGCTCTCTCTGAATTTACACTAGCCTTTATTCCTACTAGCCACACCTTGGGATAGCAACCCACTCTGCTAGAAGAGAAGAGTACTTTAGCATTTTACAAACAACTGGCTACATTTTGGGAACAAAAGCCCTCTCTACCACATAGATCACATCAGCATTACATATCTCTTCATGGGAAAACAGCCCTCTCTGCCACATAGATCACATCAGTGTTACATATCTGGTCATGGGACAACAAAACCCTCTCGACTATAGTAGAGCATGTCAACATTTTATCTTCAGCTCATGCAATAGCAGTAGCACCTTAACATTTTCTCTCAGCTCACACCATCGAGACACTAGCCCACTCTGTCTACAACGCAGGACAATATAGTTTTATCATCTGTACTCTTTGGGACAATAGCCCACTCTTTTGTGCTGCAGGACTCTGCATCTCCTCACAGTCCTTGTGTGTTCTATAGCAGTGTGTCCTAGATTATGGCCTCGAGAGCAGTTATGAGCTTTCTAACCGATCTGCACACGAAACAATATTGTTGTCAATAATACTGAAAGTTCTCTAAGTACTTCTCCTTCTCTCTCTCTCTCTCTCTCTCTCTCTCTCTCTCTCTCTCCCTCCTTCTCTCTCTCTCTCTCTCTCTCTCTCTCTCTCTCTCTCTCTCTCTCTCTCTCCAACTCATTATACGATATATAAATAATGATTGTATGGACTTACTATCTCACGGTGCCATGGAATTCTTCACATGAATTGGCCAAGTAACAAGTCTTGGATTCCATATCATAAAGGATCAGACTCGAGTGTGAACTACAACATGCAATTAGGAGTATCAGAAGTAACGTCAAAAATATATAGTAAACTTAGGTCACAATACTAAGACTATAAATGAGATTGCATGTCACTTACTCTTCATTGTAGCCATTAGAATTATTTGAGCTACATCGAAATTTATTTGGACTAAACCATAAACATAGATCAACCAATGAATTATGTTGTGCAGTAAGAACCAAGGAAAGGAATCTACAATATATACACGATTGTGAACATCGAAAGGGAGATTTGATATAATCAAGCTGCACAAGAAAATTACATTATATTAGTTACTTTGGACAAGCAAACCACTTTACAATCATCAAGATGATGACAAGGATGTAGCAAACCTTAGAACTGCTATTATAATTCTCTCATTGACCTCCCTTGAAACATTGGATAAAACATCAATCTCCTCTACATATATCGAAAGGGAAAAATCGCGCAGTGCCTCACACTGGAAGTCTAACGTGAAACAAGGGTACAAAATAACTCAAAACTCTAACATTTGACTTATGTATTTTCCAAATAGCCATTTTCTTTAACCGCAATTCTTGGAGCTCCTGCATCTTGGCTTGGTCTCCAATCCATTGTGCGTTGAGCCTTGCGTTGAGCCTTATGTCACGAGAATGACTAGCCTCTGTCACTTCCATGATCTTAACTTTCTTCGTCAAAGGAGGGATTTCCAAAATTCCTTTCATTCTCTTGTCACTAAGTAGGACAAGCTCCAGTGTACTGTCATACCTAAACCTGAGCAAACAAAGCGAGTTCATGTCTTTCGGCATCACAATGATTCTGTGTGCATGCGCGGCAAGGATGTAGCTATCCTGAAAAAACTTGACAAGCCATTCTTCCACAACCTCTTACAAACATCCTAGTGCAGAGGCCTACCAACGTGCATATTAATGCCAAAATCTTCGCATGTCGATCGGACTACGTGCTGGAATTGCAACTTTGGAACTGCGCAATGCATATGTTTCTCCACCTTCCTTAGTTCAAGAAGGATGGATCTATGTTGGTCATATCTACATCTCCTCATCGCGAGCACGCACGCAGTGCAAATATTTTCTTTCTTGAACTAGCTTCTTTACCTAATTTAGAATCATTTGTAGATGAGAGCCTTGCGGCATCTGAAAATAATCATAATGTTATATGATAAGTTTCTCAATAAATACATAGGACAATAAAATAGCAACAAATCTCTATAACGTGATTTGGGCATATCAGATATAATCACAACACAATCCTTGTGTTGTACTAATTTATCACGCTTAGCGCTTCAAAACACAAAATAATATAAAAACTACTAAAAAAGTTAACTTGGATAACAAAATAGCTTCAAATCACTACAACGCAATATGGATACATCACACAAAATCTACATCAACTCCTCGCATTGTAGTGATTTCTCAAACACACCCTTTCATTTGATAAAATAACACATGAACAATACACCTAACAATACCTACGACGATAAAATATGTTCAAATCACTACAACGTGATATAGGCACATCAGACCTAATTGTCATACACTCCTCGCGCATTGTAGTGATTTCTTGCATAGAGTGTTTCATTTCACAAAGTAAAAATAAGTCATAGATAACATAGATGACACCTAACAATGTATAGGACAAGAAAGTATGTCCAAAACACTATAATGCGATATGGCAACATCAGAAAAAAATCATAATTCATTCTTCGCATTGTAGTGATTTGTTAGACATTGCCTTTCGCTTGACCCAATATCTAATGAACGTAGGTAAAAAATGATATATATGATTGAATATAACATTTAACACCAGTAGTGATTGCTTTTGAGAACTCAACAAAGAATCACGTAAGGAAAATGTTGAACAGATGTACGCTTGCTTGATAAATCACAGAGATGGTGTAGATGAAGCATGGTAGAGGAATACACGCAGCTAAAGGAGGCAAAATGAAATGCGGGCAAAAGACAAGGACACTTGACATTTATCGAGGACAAGTACCACATTTACTGAGGAGTACGACACACGTGCGAAGAGCATATCAACATGTGGGAAGGATGACGTGGGGCCGTACTCATTAAATACAGGATGATTATGATCAATCCATTTTTGACACATGTCATCATACGTGCACAGAGCATGTGGTGGTCTGCCATTATGCATATCTGCCACGTGTACAGACTGTTAGTTTTCATGGATAAAGGTGACCCACATTCATTATTTGTTGCTTCCTGCTTTCGTGCAATTTTTCTCCTAGTCATGACCTTCACGTGGCTTCTTGCTCTCCTACAATCAACTTCGTTGGTTGCTTCTTGCTCTCCCAAATGAATTTCGCGGTATGTTTTTAAATATTTTCATGTTTCAATTCGGCCAAAATTGTATAATTATTTTATTAATATTCCATCAAAGATTTTTGCTTTTATATTTTTAAGAATTTAATTTATTTCTCAGGAATGTTTCATCAAATCACTGCAACGTGAAGAGGGATCTTGGTGAGAACTATCGTACACCCATATCGCGTTGTAGTGATTTTGCCTATAATGGTAATTTGCTTGCATAAATTTCTTGAAATCACTACAATGCGAGAAGAGGTCTCGGTGGGTGTGAACTCTCTCAAGGATATCGCGTTATAGTGATTTGTCCTACTACCATTCTTTTGTAACTTTTTCAAAGATTTTTGCGTTTAGATTTTTACGAAATTGATTTGTTTCTTACAAATATTTGATCAAATTACTATAGCATGAAGCGGGAACTCGGTGAGAACTCTCCCACCCATATCGTGTTATAGTAGTGATTTATCCTACTGTTGCTCTTGTCATTTTTCTTACAATTGTCATTGCCTTTGAAATATTGAATCAAATCGCTATAACGTGAAGAGAGGGCTCCGTGGGAATTCTCCCACACACATCGCATTGTAGTGATTTTGCCACATTTTTCTTTGCAATTTCATTTTCTTACTAATATTTCATCAAATCACTACAACACGACTAGAGATCTCGGGGAGAGTTCTCCAACGCTTATCACGTTATACTGATCTTGCCTAATCCTTTATTATCTTAAACATAACTTTCGTCATCGTGACATATTTCCTGGCTTGTAGATGGAACCTTTGGGGATTGAGGTTGAGTCTAATGCTGGCCTTCAAGAAATCCAAGATGAAAAGTTGTTCAGAGTCCTTTATAAAGTTTGAAAGCATCATTGCCATCCTGAAATCTCACACATATTTAATTTCAATTTCTCCATCAAAGACATGATCATTTCTGCTCTTTCATATCTTGAGGAGAAAGAGCAACAATTTCAGCAGATGACTTCAAGTGGTACGCTCATGTGTTTGGGCATCCAGTATGTGCACATGAATATTGAGCCTTCAACAATCAGTATGTGTTTGGGCATCCAGTATGTGTACATGAATGATATTGAGCCTTCAACAATGCTAAGACAAAAGTTAAACAGGGATGTTTTAAAGGTGCAAGATGATAAGAAGAAGAGATACAGTAAGTGCCCCATTCACAATCGCAAGTGTCGTCTCGTTGTGTACCACTATGGATTTACCTACTACCTATATGTGCTGCTATAATAAGGATGAAAAAGTTACAAATGAAGAAATTGAGGAGAAGGCTTCTTGAATAGAGCATGCATAGCCTTCTTGCAAGCTCTATGCATAGAGCTTGCAAACGTATACAAGCTCTTTCAATAGGCTGCTTGCAAGGTTGCATGAAGCTTATGCATAGAGCTTGCATAGGCTTCTTGCAAGCTCTATGCATAGAGCTTGCAAGCGTATACAAGCTCTTTGAATAGGCTTCTTGCAAGGTTGCATGAAGCTTATGCATAGAGCTTGCATAGGCTTCTTGCAAGCTGTATGCATAGTCTTCTTGTGTGAAGCCTATGCATGAGCTTATGTATAAGGCTTATGCATAAAGCTCATGGGTAGAGCTTATGCATAAGCTCTAGGCATAAGATCTATGCATAAAGCTTACATAAGGTTTATGCATAAATCTATGCACAAGGTTTATGCATAGCCTTTATGCATACGACTCTATGCAACCCTAATTATGCATAATCTTGCATAAGCCTTATGCATAAAGCTTGCATAGAGCTTATGTATAAGCTCTATGTTGAAATATACAAGTGAATAGGGTGTGTGCGGGAACAAGCCCTTGGTTAGAGGCTGTAAAAAAGAATGTGTAAATATGAAAGAACCTGTGAAAAGGTGAGAAGAATCTACTGGGAGAGAATAAAGGGTAGCATGAGAAGATTTAGGAAGTGTGGAGATATTCTGGGAAAAGTGGAGAGGTGGAGAGAATCAAGCAAAAGAGGTGGAGTGAATCAAGGAGAAATCAGTGGGATTTGATGCTTGGATGTAAACTCTATAAATTGAAGCATTGGCCTAATGAGAATTTGCTGGTTTTTGATTATCTATGCCTACATTAAGCTATTTGACATCTTACAGGTTTTTGGGGGGAGAAATGGCTTGGATATGGGAGCCCAACCACCAATGTTGCTCAGTGTCCTAGGGTGGTGGTGTGCATGCTGCTACAGCGTGACTTTGACACATAGGGCACACTCTAGCTAGTAGTAGCACACCAGTTCTAGCTTCCATAGTCAAGTCTAGGTTTAAAGCTCAATAGAATAGGGTATCAACCTTAGGCAAGGCCGAAAAACTAAGCATGAGGGGTTCTCACCCGCTATCCATATTGGTGTGCTTCGAAGGTCGCCACTAGTCCTTTGAATGGAGAATACTATGTGGCTAGTAGTTCTTCGGCTTTAGACGAGGAGGCTAGTAATTCTGAGTTGTTTAAGGCTAGGGGTATCTAAATGATTACCTAGTCACACTTCTTTTGGATTGGGGTAGTACCAACGATGTCATTTTTGAACAAGGGCTCTTAGAGGGCTAAGTTGGAAGCTCTCTTGGTCGATAGAAAAGTATTAGGATTTGTGTCAAACATACCTCACGATGTCAAGCACTTAGTTAAGAATGCACTATTAAACATCAAGAAAAATAAATTCACTAGAGATTACATCTTTCATAAGCCGTGGCTTGAACATCGACTCAGGAGGTTCAAAGAAGTATCTCTTGCACTTGTAAGGTTGGTAGTGGCAGCATGCCGAGGATCGTGAGTGTTCATCTACTCATAATGTGGTGTGTGTCATAGAAATTGACCCATCACACATGCAAACGGCATAGGGGACACAAGGCACAAAAGAGAAAATTGGCAGGGCAAGTAGAGGAGTGCAAAATTATAGGGCATGTGTATGCAAAGTTTGGTGCTGATCTAGTGTGATTTTTACATGGTCATGCATGCATGTGTGTGAGCAGTCGAGGACTTGCCCAGCTAGGTGGCTAAGCACAGAACTTGCCCACAAGGAAGTCAAGCAGCACCACAGAGCTTGCGCTTAGGTGGACAAGCATAGAGAAGGTTGCGAGGATATTTTAAATTTGGAAAAATTAGAACGAACTAAACTTCATGGAGCATTACCTAGAT
Organism: Cibotium barometz; assembly: GCF_041138505.1. Classification (NCBI taxonomy): domain Eukaryota; kingdom Viridiplantae; phylum Streptophyta; class Polypodiopsida; order Cyatheales; family Cibotiaceae; genus Cibotium; species Cibotium barometz. The sequence goes on from NC_141066.1 coordinate 28,102,070, forward strand.
GGAGGGAACTTGCAAACAAGAGGAGAGGCAGTGGTGGGCAGCGGGCAACGTGAGCGCTAATTGATCCTTTGCTTCAACTGAGATGAGAACACAGGTGGCTCCTGCGAATTTGTGGGAGCCATCTCATTTGGTTTTTTTTAATTTCCCACAGCTCGCTTACATGACATCTATATAAGTGACCTTGTGTAAGCAACGCTTTGCAGCATGCAATCGTCGTACAAATGACGTTAAATGAACCACTGCTTATGCGACGTTCAGTGCAACAGATATTTACAGCAGAACATTATTTTTTTCAATCATGTCACTTACGTCACATTCGTCATCGTTTAAGCGACGTGTTTGAATAAACCCATCATTCTAGCCTCGTCTCGCTAGAGAGGGCTATGTTCACATGTTTGAATAAACCCATCATTCTAGCCTCGTCTTGCTAGAGGGGGCTATGTTCTAGTGATAGGTTTCTTGAATAGAGCTTGCATAGCCTTCGCAAGCTCTATGCATAGGCTTTATGCATAGAGCTTGCAAGCCTATGCAAGCTCTATGAATAGGCTTCTTACATGAAGCTTATGCATAGAGCTTGCATAGGCTTTGGTTGCAAGCTCTATACTACATAGCCTTCTTGTGAAGCTTATTCATAGAGCTTATGTATAAGGCTTATGCATAAAGCTCATGCATAGAGCTTATACATAAGTTCTAGGCATAAAGCTTGCAAGAGGCCTATGTATAAGATCTATGCATAAAGCTTACATAAGGTTTATGCATAAATCTATGCACAAGGTTTATGCATAGCCTTTATGCATACGACTCTATGTAACCCTTATTATGCATAATCTTGCATAAGCCTTATGCATAAATCTTGCATAGAGCTTATGTATAAGCTCTATGCATAAAATCTTTATGCAAGCTTTATGTATAAGGAGCTTATGCATAATATTGCATAAAGCTTATGCATAGCCTTATGCAAGCTGTATGTATAAGACTCTATGCAAGCCTTATTATACACAAGCTTGCATAGGGCTTACACATAAGTCTTAGAGATTATGCATAAGCCTTATGCATGAGACTCTATGCAAGCCTTATTATGCATAAGCTTGCATAAGGCTTATGTATAAGCCTTATGCATAGAGCTTATGCATAAGTCTTATGTAAGATTTATGCATATTAAGCCTAATGCATACAGCTTCATGCTTTTTTGATGTGGAGTGCTATGCATGGATGGGGAGTATTAGCTTTTTGAATGTTTATACTCTCTTATGTATATAACATATATTTCTTATGCTCTCTTTTTCTATGCATAAGGTATTCTCTCTATTCATAGAGTTTCATCACAATGCTTGCTAGACCTCCTTATGTTAGAGTTCAGTTTTAGAAGTGACTATGCATGCTAATGTAAGGAGGTCAAGAAAGTATTGTGAAGTGGGATGCTCTCACATATTAGAGCATACATAGGCTCTATGCATGCATGCATATAGATCATTCATAGAGCTTTTCTCATAAATGTGTTACTAATAATGTTTTTTCATGTTATGTTTTGTAGGTCTTGCATTGTTGTCCCCTTCGGCTTGACATTTTTGAGGTAAGATCTCTTATTCATGTAATCGGTAATGCAAGCTCATGTTTATTGCATATGCCTTGTGCAAGCTTTATGCATAAGGATGAATGTAAGGTGTACAATGCAGATTAGAAAGGCATTATGACAAGAGGTAAGCAACACTAACCATAGAGGTTGCCATTGAACATCACTTTGTGTTATCTCATACTCTTGTGCAGACACATACCCTCATCTCACTGCTACCTTCATGAGCATAGTTGGAATAAACCATACAAAGCCTTTCTCGACTGATTATATCATTGATTCTTGTAATATGAAGCACTGGTAAAGATGCCCACATGGGACAGCATGGTGAGGTATGGTGGAAACATATAAGTGCTCCATGTTAAGGGCTTTACAATTTTTTTGTGGAATTAAGAGAAATGTTTTCTTTATTACGGGTGGATTTTAGCGTGGATATAACTTTTGGAATAGCATGTTGAAGCATCATGCAAAAGAAGGGCTAGTGACAGTAGAGCTTTACGCAGGATGTGAAGATTATGCTATGGTAGCGCACAAATCAGGCATGAACATTGTTTGTATTGATCCCAAAGAGGACGTTGTTGAGGGTGTCTTGAAGAATATTTCAATGTAGTGCAATGAACATATTTGTTTGTGAATATTCAAGTGATTGGGTTTAACAATTGTTAATGGTTATATCATGTTCTTATTTTTCATATGAAAAATGAAAGAAATAGGGCACGACAAATGCATGTTGGGGATTTGCAATAAGATATCATTGATAGTTTCAACAATGTTTATGTTGAACATGCTATACAAAGCAATAAAGAATTGACATTTTCTGTATTGTGTGGATGAATAAGGTTGTATTTCTCTACTATACTTTATGTGTGGTAACAAGGCTCTTACATGATGTCCTTTCAAGCCTATAAGGTAAACTCTTGTCATTGAACTCATCTCACGGTCAAAACAATGAACACACTCTACCCAACTATAGTGGTGTCTCATATCAATCCTCTTACATATGCCTCAACTTGAGAAGAACACAATACACACATATATGCGACCCATTCAATTACATGCCTTAACAATTCTGACGCATATTCTCATCTATTTGACTTACTAAGGTGCAACCAAGTACATTTCTATGCATTACACGTGAAAAAAGTCTCAACTTGGGTCCATTTACACCACAAATTCCTTTAATAATGGAAAAATCCTTAGAGTTTCTTCACAAACCTTATCACAAAAAAGTCTCAACTTGGGTCCATTTACACCACAAATTCCTTTAATAATGGAAAAATCCTTAGAGTTTCTTCACAAACCTTATCACTTTTCTTGGTTATCTTACAAGTATATAATATTTGTGTTGCCTCGTTTTCTCTCTCTCTCTCTTTTCTTATAGTGTGGTGCTTAAGGTGCTCCACCCATAGATCAAGGAGCTTGAGCTACAAAGAGAGAGTGGAAAGGGTGTTGCCAAGCAATCACCATAGTGAGAAAAGGGTGGCGCCCCAATACTTGAAGATAGAAGAGAAATTGCTATAATTCTTTGAGCTTTGCGTATTATCGATGTTGCTACAAGTCCTGGAGAGGATTTCTATTGATGCCAAGTCACCATCATAGTGCTCAAGCTTATTTTCAAGAGAAAGATGTCCTTTGCTAATAAATTTTTGCTTATAAGGTCTACTTAGTACAGTGGTGGAAGTTGTCGCTTATAGATGCATAGCATCGCTGTGTGATTTGCAAGAAGATATTCAAGTAATGAAGGTGCCCAATGGAAAGAGAAAAGTGGGGGAGGGGGATATGGTGCAAGCTGCTGCTTTGTAGTTGCACAGTGTTGATGTGTGATGTGCAAGAAGATATTCAAGTCATAAAGGCGCCCAATGGAAAGGGGATGTGGTGCAAGCTGCTGCTTTGTAGTTGCACAGTGTTGATGTGTGATGTGCAAGAAGATATTCAAGTCATAAAGGTGCCCAATGGAAAGGGGAAGAGGGAGGGGGGGCACTTTCTAAAGCTATATTGCGTCAAATGTGAGAGAAGAACAATGAAAGACAAAATTGTACGTTCCATTGTTAAATGCAGAGGGCTTACATCAATTTATTTAAGTCATGAAGGTGCGGAGGGAGATGGATGTTGGGTGCGGGCACTTTCTAAAGCTATTTTGAGACAAACGTGAGAGAAGAACAATGAAAGAAAAAATTGTGGAAAGGGTTTACATCAATGTATATGTATGTATAGGCTTTCAAGAAATCTCATGCTCTCCTTTTCTAAGGAAGACTTGTTGCATAGATACAGAATGTATCCATTTTTTTGACATCCTTGAACCTTACAAGGAGGATTTCCAACACCAACATTTTGATTTCCAAGGGGTGGTATGTTGGCCTCAATAATTCTAGGGAAAGCATAGGTTTTGTCCTGGGCCCGAAAAGCAACGTCTAAAATATAGTAAAAGATGTCCATTTTAGCACGGTTGCTTGCTCCGACCGCAATGGTCAGCGAGGCAGCAGGCGTTTTGGAAGAGTCTATGGAGGCATCAGCGTTGAATATGGCGGCGCGCATCTGGACTTTGTGGGGAGCCGCCGGCGTCCCGCCCCGCGAAGAGCCGGGTCTTCGCGGGGAACCGTGGCGGCGGGTCTCTCTTGTACTTCCACGTCCTTATAAAAACGAGGACTCGCCAGTACATCAGCTATATTTTGCACACAGATCGACACAATATACAGGCTTAGGCTTTTCTTGTCCCCCAGCTGCTTCCACTCGCAATATTTGCAGCAGCAAGGCGTTTATCCAGATCTCATCCAAGCGAAGCAGCCTTTCCCACAAGCGATGGCGCCCATATTACGTCCAGCTGCGCAGACGCATCACTCCGGCCGCTTGCTGAAGAACCCCAGCTCATGCACCGCCTTCTTCCTCCTCCTCCTTATCGGCGCTCTCATTTCGCCTGCTGCCGTTGACGCCGCAAGTGGCAACCCGCGCTGGAGCATCATGGCCAACTCGAACTCGTCCGATGAGGCCTCATTGGAGTACTACGTGCAGGTGGAGGTGGGCGGTGACGACACAGGCGAGCTTCTCCCCGCCCTTGACACCAACACCACCAACAGCTTCGGTGCGATGGAGGTGTTCGCCCTCAACGTCACAGAGGGTGCTGACGCTTCCAGCACTCAGCTGGGTGTCATCCGGGGCTACACAGTCCAGGCCAGCTACACCTCCACCAGCCATGAAGTGGAGGTGGAGGTGCTCTCCTACGACGATGGCTCCGTCAACGGCACCATCAGCCTACAGGGCCTCATCAACGTTGCTACCAACGAGATCGTCGTGCTGGGAGGCACAGGCGCCTTTCGGGGCGTGCGGGGCTATGGCGTTGTCACCCTCGTCAGTGCCACAGGCACCTTGTACGTCTACCACCACTCCCTCTATTTTCTCTAGACTCACTAATTTATAGACGAGTCCATAATTAGAACCTAATGGCTTCTCGTGGCCACCAAGCCACGAGCATGACTGCTGCACAATCTTTCAAAGAGCAAATACAAAATTAAGGTTTCAAAAATTTCTATTGAGAGTGGATTTGGAAGCAAGAAGAAGTGGATTCTATTGAGAGAGGATTTGGAAGCAAGAAGAAGTGTTTTCTGTACTCTGAATTCTCAGATACAGCTATATAACTTCAATCTATGGTATGGCACTTTTATCCCCTTCATTAGGTATTACAAGACAAAATTTCTTTTTACTGGAGGTGTTCGAATGTGAAACGATTAATGCTTTCATATTTTCCATGTATTTGTCCGTTTTGAGTAGTAGTAGCACCATAGTGGTGGGAAAATCCGATGGCGAAGCCATGGGTGGCCATGCCTCTAAGAATTTAAAAATGAGAGAGAGAGAGAGAGAGAGAGAGAGAGAGAGAGAGAGAGAGACGAGACGAGACGAGACGAGAGTTGCTTAACGTCGACTTATTGATGTAGAGAGACCAATCAACGGAGAGACTTGAAGCCAGGTGGGTACATGTCATCCCAAGGGCAATTAGAGAGAGAGAGAGAGAGAGAGAGAGAGAGAGAGAGAGAGAGAGAGAGTGTCATATTCTAGCCAAAATTGAAATATTTAAGACTAAATTCTCTTTCCAATTAAAAGAGATTGACATTCCACATTTTAAATATATGTTGCTCTTGTAATTGCATAACAAAAGTGATTGGATTGGATCAACTCCTTGTGCTCTTGTATATGTTGCTCTTGTAACTGCATAACAAAAGTGATTGGATTGGATAAACTCCTCGTGCTTAGGCACAACTAAGGATATTCCTCATCTTCATCTTGCTAGCCGTTAGCTCTCCAACAAAATGTCACACCACACAGTTCATCATGTAAAGCTTTGAAAATAGTAGGAATTTCATCCTCACACACACAACGGTGATAAATTCCTTTAATGATTAACCTATCAACTCCCGCTTGTTTGCATCTCATTAATCCTTCCTCAACTGTATACTCAGCCTCATTGTTTGTTTCTACATCTTCTAAAACAACTTTCCCTTTGAACACAATTTGACCATGTGGATCATACAAGATTAGCCCACCACTAGCTTCCCCATTTGTCTTCTATATGCAGCATCAAACAGCTGCAGTAAATAAGCATTCTCCAAAGGTTTCAAAGGTTGTACTTCTTTAAGCGATTCTTCAATCTTTAGTTGCTTCTCATATACTCTATGAGTCAATATGGTTGCAAGTGTGGCCTTGTTGCTATCTTCCACTTTAAAAGTATAGTTAAACTCCTACAACTCCAATATCCATTTAGCAATTCTATGCGATGTTGTCATATGGTAAACAACCACTAGAAAAAGTTTCTCCGTCGTCGGTGATCACAATAAAAGGTCTTTTAAGCAAAATATGCACAAAATTTCCTTACGCAAACATTAAGGCTAAAACAAACTACTCTATCTCAAAATAACTCTTTTGATCTCCATTAGTCATAACCCTAGGTTGCAAAAGGGAATCCTTCTGTAAATAGAATGGTACCAATAGCATCTTTTCCAATGCTTGGATTCACATAAAATTGCTGGTCCCAATCAAGTGGCATCAAAATAGGAAGAATGCTTAAAACCTTCTTTACTCCACCAAAATATGCATCATACTCCTCATCCCAAACAAAAGTTATTTGGTTGGCTAAGAACTGTAAAGGATGCAGAAATTGGGAAAGAAAATGAATAAACCTAGCAATATACCTTTTCTTGAAACTAGACGGCCAAGCAGGACTACTTCTTTCTTAGCAATCTTACATTTATCATAGTTCCCTTGACCTCCCAAGCTATCCAACCGTTGCAAACCTTCTTCCACGTCCATCAAATAACGTGAAATATGAGGGCTATAAATACAAAAATCATTTATGTACACCCTGATAGATTTCCCAAAGAATGACTAAAGACATAATTCATATACCTTTGAAAGGTTGAAGGATCATTTGTCAATCCGAATGGCATCACACGATAGGTAAAACATCTCCATGGGGTGATGAATGTAGTCTTCTTCTAACCTTCTCTTGTAATCCATATCTAAAAGTAACCTGAACAACCATCACACACTGTATAACGCTCATGACCAGCCACCTCATTAAGAATTTCATCTTAAAAGGGTAGAGGAAAATGATCCCTCTTTGTTGATATATTGAGTGGTTTATAATCCACGCATACCCGCCATTTGCCATTCTTTTTAGGAGTAACCACCATAGGAGAAACCCACTCAAAATTTTTAACAGAGCATATAAATCTCACTTTTAGTAACTTGGTCACCTCTTTAAGCAAAGCATCATGTTGTACCACTCCGAACCATCGCAATTTTTGAGCTGCTCATTTGGCATTCTCCTTCAAGTCAATGTGATGTTCTATGGAATCTACTCCTCTAATCTGTGTGTAATCAGAAACAAAAAAAAAATGATACTTGTATAGCATATCCAAGAACTCCTTCCATTCTCGGTGCTCCAAGTCATTTGCCAACATAACTTTCAACCTACTTTCTGTTAAATTTGCAGCAATGTGATGAGCTATGGTGGATCAAATGCTAGAATCAACATCATTAACAAAGAGATTAGATGATAATTAACATGTGATTAGTGAGCAATTAACTGATAGCTTAATGTAGGCATGGATAATAAAAAACCAGCAAATTAATTGATAGCTTAATGTAGGCATGGATAATAAAAAACCAGCAAATTCTCATTAGGCCAATGCTTCAATTTATAGAGTTTACATCCAAGCATCCAATCCCACTGATTTCTCCTTGATTCACTCCACCTCTTTTGTTGCTTGATTTTCTCCACCTCTCTGACAATATCTCCACACCTCCTAAATCTCCTCATGCTACCCTTTATTCTCTCCCAGTAGATACTTCTCCACCTTTTCATAGGTTCTCTCACATTTAGAGATTCTCTTTTATAGCCTCTTGCCAAGGGCTTGTTCCTGCACACACCCTATTCACTTGTATATTTCAACACCTCCCCTCAAGTGAATAATCCTAGCACACTTGGACCTTATACCAAGTTTCCCTCTTATACTTCAGAGTCCGCTGCGGGCGACCAGTGCCTCAAGTCCCTAAACTCATAGTCCTTTTGACACTCTCTCTCTCTCTCTATGTGTCCAAGGCTACTACAAGTGATCGTGACCTTGACTTAAGTGCTCACACATACATCTACCACATGGCCTACATCATCGGGGTGGCTCAGAGGTGGTTTTACTCTGTTGGGGTAGGTTACATTGGGTTGTGGGGTTTCTCTCTCTCTCTCTCTCTCTCTCTCTCTCTCTCAGAAAAGATGATCTAACTCCACTTCCATAGGAGCCTCCATGAAGTTTGCTAATGTCGTTCCTTCTCCACTGGGTTTGCTGTAGTAGCAGTCTCTTGCCATGTGTCGTGGCTTTCCACAGTTGTGGCAAGTGAAGGTCCTTCTTCCTACTCTGTCTCTTCCTCGTCGTCATCCTTGAGAGAATCCTCCTCGGGAAAGAGATGTTCTTCTTCTTTCATGGGACTGGGGCCATGAGCTTGTCCGTCAGTTCTTGCTCCATGTGAGCAACATGTTTTAATGTTTTATTGATAGTTCTTTTGGACTTTTGATGTTTATCTTGTGTCATTATGCAATGCAAACCCAAATCTATGCGGGAGGTCTTGCCTCTTGCCTTATTCAGGACAAGGGTAATGTCTGGTCCCATTTTTACAATGATGTAATGTGCCCAATACAGCATTCGTTCTTATGCACATTCCCAAATGCAACTCTAGTTGTGGATAACTTGAATTTGAGTGTGATTTGCAGGCATTAACCAAGGGGTAAATGCAAAATTATGATTACCACAAATTTATCAGCATAATTTTACCAAAAATTACATTAAATCAAGGGTAACCAATTTGTACGGAATGGTTGGAGTATCAAACCATCTCTGAATTGCAATCTAATGTTATAAGGATCTATATCAGATACCTAATGGTTAGTTTGAACCCTCAATTGCAACAAAAAATAGTGATTAGCACTGATTAATCATCACTGATTAATCATCACTGATTAGCAAATTAATCCTCTATTTTGTGTGCAAAAAATAGAGTGTGAGGAGCCCAGATCTGAGGCCTTAGAGTTTAAATGAGCTCAAATCCTTTCAAGACCATTAATAGCAATCAGTCTAGTAGAGGATTAAGCCAAGAAATACAAGATTTGACCAAACATTAAATGTGTAATCTCTCTTTTACCAAAGTCACCTGTAGATTTGAAGAGCTTAGATCTCACTGTAGACTTGATCAAATCAAATTGTATCTTCTCCAACTTGTAGAGCACCCTTGAAAACCCCTAGGGCTAAGAGCAATTAGAGCAATTTGCTCTAGAGTAGACAAGATCTCATTTTTTCTCAGAAAAAAAGGTGCCTGCAGATTCGCGATTTTCAGCAGCTTGCGTTGGCGGTTTGCAGGTTTGTCTTGATGGGATGAAGCACAAGGGTGATAACTATGTGTGGCGAAAGTGGTTTGGGCTAATTTTATGTATGTAGGGAGAAAGAGCTCCTCCAACCAACTGGGGGTACAGAGAGTTTGTTGAAAAAGAGATAAAAATATTAATTATCTACTAATCCTAATTAGCCAAGTTATTAGCAAGATAATGGGCTCACAAATTGATGGATTCTAACTTGGCTCTGATACTATATTAAATTTGCAGCAATGTGATGAGCTATAGTGGATCAAATGCTAGAATCAACATCATTAACAAAGAGATTAGACGATAATTAATATGTGATTAGTGAGCAATTAACTGATAGCTTAATGTAGGCATGGATGATCAAAAACCAACAAATTCTCATTAGGCCAATGCCTCAATTTATAGAGTTTACATCCAAGCATCCAATCCCACTGATTTCTCCTTGATTCACTCCACCTCTTTTGCTTGATTCTCTCCACCTCTCCTAGAATATCTCCACACCTCCTAAATCTCCTCATGTTACCCTTTATTCTCTCCCAGTAGATACTTCTCCACCTTTTCACAGGTTCTCTCACATTTAGAGATTCTCTGTTATAGCCTCTTGCCAAGGGCTTGTTCCCGCACACACCCTATTCACTTGTATATTTTAACACTTTCATCTGCCTTTAACTCTTCTTGAACTTTAGTTGTTGCAGCTTCTTTGTTTGCCTGTGAGAATTAAGTGTCACACCCATCACCTCCAAAGATAGATCTTCAATGTCATTAGTGGTCTCGAATTCATCTTTTGAATACAAATACTCCATTAGTTTTTCTACATCATCTAAATCTTTATATTATATATCCTTTTGCTTCTTCTCTTTCATGTCATAAACCACTACTTGCTTTCTATCAGGTTGTATCACTAGCTATCCTTTATTCCATTTTTGAATAGATGTGACAGAAATCAACAATGGGGACCCAAAACCAAGGGGTAGTCATCTCCCTTGGTTGTCAGAACGTAAAAATCAACATTAATAGAAACCCCAAAAACACTTACTTTAAGATTCCTGAGGACTCCTATGCCATCGTCACCTTAACTCTTCTACTTTCCTCCTTACCTATGGACACAGTAAAAAACTAGGGCGAATTGATGTTAGGTCCCTGCTTCCTCATATCCTCTTGTAAATTGTATGGTCTCACCCCATGGCCAAGAGTAAAATCTACCAGTTACCCAATTCTCCTTCTCCTCCTCCTCTTCTTACTTCCTTCTCTAACATCTTCTTTTTACTTTTGCTTCCTTATTTTTAGATTGTTTATGAACTCATGTTCTCTTACTTGTAAAATCCCTTTCTTCTAATTCTACTATAGGAACCCCCTATCTAGTAAAGGTGGGATACCATCTTCGTTGATTCTCTAGGTGGAGGATTATTCCCCCTATTTTTCATTTGATTCCCTCCTTGTGCATGTGGATTTCTCAGCATATTATCTCTTTGAGGCATCAAAACAGGGTAGACATGATAAGGGTCACCTATGTTTCTTCTAGGAAGTGGATAGTTGTTTATACTATGGCCATGTCCATTGCAATTCCAACACACCAACTCTTGTTGTTGTCTAGGTGGCCTACCTCCACCTTGCTGTGGTCAGGGATTTCACTGACGTAAACGAGAACATGTGAATATGTTAAAAACATATGTTAATAACACAAAAAATCTTGTGTTCACATGTTTTATTCACAAAGCTTTCACAAGGGCCTAAAAAAATTATCTTTGTCGGGCATAAAAAATCTTCTTAGGTGGCCACTGACTTGCTATTATGTGAAGATGGTAACATGAGAACATGTGAATAGCTTATTCCCATGTGTAGCCAAGCTTTTAAGGGGTTCTCAAACGGCAAGTGACCTGTTATTTTGTGAACGGTAACATGAGAACATGTGAATAACTTGTTCACATTTGTTATTATCACAAAAAATCTTGTGATCACGTGAATATTAAATCCCTGGCTGTGGTGCATGAGGTCTGGACCCAACTCCTTGGGCGAAATGAATTGTTAATTCTCAAATTTTTTGAGTAAGCTACTCCAAGGCATTGGCATCTCAGGGTCATTGTCAAGATAATGCAGGAGATTGTTGAACTTGACGTGAAAGAGAGATCATATTCTAGCCAAAATTGAAATATTTAAGACTAAACTCACTCTGCAAATATTTAAATATATGTTGCTCTTGTAACTACATAACAAAAGTGATTGTATTGGATCAACTCCTTGTTCTCTTAACTAGTATTGAATGCACAACTAAGGATATTCCTCATCTTCATCTTGCCAGTCGTTAGCTCTCTAACAAAATGTCCACCACGCCGTTTATCATGTAAGGCTTTAAAAATAGTAGGAATTTCATCATGTAAAGCTTTCAAAATAGTAGGAATTTCATCTTCACACACACAACGATGATAAATTTCTTTAATGATTAACCTCTCAAGTCCCGCTTGTTTGCATCTCATTAATCCTTCCTCAAAAATTGTATAATCAGCCTTATTGTTTGTTTGTACATCTTCTAAAAAAAATTCTCTTTGAACACAATTTGACCATGTGGATCATACAAGATTAGCCCACCACTAGCTTCCCCGTTTGTCTTCTATATGCAGCATCAAAGAACAGTAAATAAGCATTCTCCAAAGGTTTCAAAGGTTGTAGTTATTTAAGTGATTCTTTAATCTTTAGTTGCTTCTCATGTACTCTATGAGTCAATATGAGTGCAAGTGTGGCCCTATTACTATCATCCACTTTAAAAGTGTAGTTAAACTCTTGCAACTCCAATATCCATTTAGCAATTTGATGTGATGTTATCATATACTGAACAACCACTAGAAAATGTTTCGCCACCGTGATCACAATAAAAGGTCTTTTAAGCAAAATATGCACAAAATTTCCTTACACAAAAATTAAAGCTAAAATAAGCTACTCTATCTCAGAATAACTCTTTTCTCCAGTAGTCATAACCCTACTTACAATGTAAATAGGTTGCAAAAGGGAATTCTTGGAATCCTTTTAAATAGAATGGTACCAATAGCATCTTTTTCAATGCTTGGGTTCACATAAAATTGCTGGTCCCAATCAAGTGGCATTAAAATAGGAAGAGTTCTTAAAACCTTCTTTACTCCAAAATATGCATCATACTCCTCATCCCAAACAAAAGTTATCTAGTTGGCTAAGAACTATAAAGGATGCAACATTTGGGAAAGAAAATTAAACCTAGCAATATACCTGGCTTTTTGGATGATACCTCATTAAGAATTGTCAAAGGGCCAAGTGTGCCATTGTACGCATTGGGTACTCTTGAAAATGATGAGACCCAAACAGAGGATGAAAGTGAATGGAAATATGAAACAGACACAAGATTTGAAGCTAAAACAATAACCGAAACACCCATGGTTCCTCTGGAAGACTCTATCATGGTATGGTTGGATTTCCCTACAGGTAATGATGTTCAGCGTAAGCGTGCATTGATTAGCCCTTGAGCAAGTCATAACATCATAACAATAGATGCTTGGTTGTCATTGGGACAACCTAACCTCACCCCAACAAGCAATAGTCTTGCAAAAGGAACCAATGGACAAAACATTGAAGTTCCAGGTTACTCTAGATACACTACTCGAACAATCGATCGCGATATGGAATTTACATTTCATGTCACCCTAGATTCCCTTGAGTATGATGTCATCCTTAACCTTGGATAAGTGAATCATTGTATTCACTAGATGAATCCATGCAAACAATCACCTTGAACACTCATGCATGCAATGTACAATTGCTATTTTACGGGAGGAAGAAGCCTTGCAGAAGCTGGAACTTTCAACATATCTTATTGAAAAAATCCTTAGGATTTTGGTTGGATTGGAAATTTCAAAGAAAATCACCACAGCTCAAGCACAGCTTTATCCAACATGAGAACACAATCTCATGACCCTCGAGCTATGGGATTTGTTAGGTCAACCAACACTCACGGCCCATCCTAAAAGGATTACCTTTACGCAAGACTTGAATATGTCATGTCTGGGGTACTTTGAACAGACAATGTATATCGAAACTAACCCCCTCACTTGCTACTTTTTTGTGGTTGAGTATGTATTGGAAGCAGATTTAATCATGGGGCATAAATGGACTATTGTTGCTGCCCAAGCACCACTATGCTTTGCTAGCGATAGATTCATCATGATGGTCAATGACAACAAAAAGTTGACAATACTATACTGCCAGGAAGAGGATCCAACTTTAATGGATATCTATGATGCTGAACAAAAAATGATACAAGACTCTTCCACAAAAACCCCTCTAAAGCTTCTACTCCCAATGCCAATGAGTATCAAACCTGCAGCCTCAGCTCCAACCAAAGTCAAGGAGGACCCCAAATCTTCCACATCAACCCTAAAGAAAACTCCACTAAGACTACCACAATCACAATATCTTAATAGTATCAAAATGTGGGTGGAGAAGTAGCTACTTGTAGCTCAAGGCTACTATGAAGGTGCCAATCAAATTTGGGTGCCTCAACAGTCAAAAACTCTTCCTACGAAAAGCACTCAAAAGCCAAGGAAGAAGAAGAGTACTCCACAACACCGTCCACAAGAGCCTATGCGAGTTCCTCAAAGAACTCCACTAATGCAACAAGTGTGGGTACCAAAAACATTGCTGCAAGCACAAGGGTACTACCAAAGAAATACCAAATCTTGGGTCCCCAAGTGCATCACAAAGTCCCCTAAACTTGCACAAAAAAGGAAGCCTCAACACCAAGCACATCGGCCACCAAATTACAGTGTTCATCAAAGATGGGTGCCTGTGCATGTGCTTCAACAACAAAAATACTATGATGGTAATTCCATCATATAGTTGCCAAAATCGAAAACCTCACCACCCACCGAATTCAACCCCAACAACTTCACCTAAAGTTCGATAAGAATGGAGGCCCAAGCAACAGCAAGCAAACAAAACCACTCTCGTGCATTTAGCACCAACACAAGAGCTTGTCTGTTCAAGCAAATAATCAGCAGTCTTCCCTACTGCCTTGACATCATTTCAGCAACAAATTCAAGATCAAATACGGAGACTTAAGAGCACATTAAGAACAAAACAACAATGCTCTTGTCACCCCTCTGGAAATGATAAATGATCCATCCTAAGCATGTGCAAACACAGTTGTAAAGTCACGGCCCATGTCAGACCCTCTGCAGCTTCACGTCTGCAGATTCACGTCTTGGACTTTCACGTCTACACTTTCACGTCTACACTTTCACGTCTGCAGATTCACGTCTTGGACTTTCACGTCTACACTTTCACGTCTGTAGATTCACATCTTAGTCCTTCACGTCTTGGACTTTCATGTCTGCTCTTTCACATCATGCTCTTTCACGTCTGATAATTCACGTCTGCAGATTCACATCTTGGACTTTCACGTGTGCTCTTTCACATCTGATAAATCATGTCTGCAGATTCATGTCTTGGAATTTCACGTCTGCTCTTTCACATCATGCTCTTTCACGTCTGCTCTTTCACGTCATGCTCTTTCACGTCTGATAATTCACATCTAGTCTTTCACATCATGGTCTTTCACGTCTTAGTCCTACATGTGCTATAGAGGATGAAAAAGTTGCAAATGAAGAAATTGAGGAGAAGGCAGAGAAACCTCCATCAGTAGAAGATGAAGTTCAAGATATTGCGGAGGAATTAAACTTGGCTACCAGGAGAGGGACTTACGTGCGCAGTTGGATATTGACGTGACACCTTAGTGGTTACAGGTAACAAGCAGCCCTCTATGATAGAGAAAGCAGGGGACATTCCAACCCCACTACTCCCCACATGTCCTATTGGTGACAAAGAATATTTGTTAACTATAGATATTCAAGTTGTGTTTGACATAAGGGAAGACTACTATCTGGCCATCATTGCACAGAATCTTGAGGAAGATGAACATTTTGTCGATCCAGATTTGGCTAAGTATCTCTTATTGGATTCAAATGTCAAGGACAGTGAGTTCCATTATGCTATCGACACATTATCTATGATGTACAAGGATGCAAAAAGCTATGAATCCAACCTTCCCACCACTGAAGAGGAATTTCAGGCTATTCAACAAAGACTTTGGGAAGGGAAGAGGCATCCTCATTGGTGGTCCAGGACACCAACTCAATAATTAATATATGGACAGATCATTTACTTGTTAATGACAAAAATCAGAAGGTGTACGCTTAATGTGTTTACTTGTTAATGACTTTTTATCGTTCTTGCTGAGTAGCTTATTCTATTTGTTGTGTTGGCTCATCGACAATATTGTTTTACAGCTGGTTGTGTTTGAGGATGAGTTTCTTGGGCGAGAAGTAAGCAAACACGTGGGAGGACTCAGAATGGAATCAACACTCGGAGAGTACATAAACCGATTGAAGTTTCCATAATTCATTATATTCCACAAAAAATTCTTGAAAGATAATGCAGAATTTCCTTTGTTTGCAATCAAGACATTATCCAAATACCTTGGGGCATATCCCGCCAGGTGGAATGTAGACAAAGTCATGCTTTTGGAGAAGTAGTTAGCTTTTGGCGTTGCAAATCTTTTGGCAGGGCCCTAGAGTCTATGCACTAAGGAGTAAATATTACTTAGCCTATACTGCTTATGGATTGGCATGTGGGATTAAGGATCCCAATATGCTAAGTGATTATGGAAAAAGGGAGCTTCTCAGATTCACAAAACGGAGGGTTCCTCCAGTTTTACAGTTTACACGATGTTGCAAAGCCATCTTCAAAAAGGGCAAGGCTTCATGCACCCGAGGATGTTAGTGAGCAGGGTAAGGAGTGGTAGTATATTCCTATCTCTTGTAATAATATTCTCTCTTGTGTAATGTCATGACACTTTTGCATATGATCATTTATGAATTTGAAATGTTAATTATGGATCTATGGGTATCCAAATCTTTCCATTTCTTTGTTTTGTTCCTCGCCATTTTACATGCTTAATACTTGCATTAGATCTCCTCCATATATCTTGTTTTCTTTCTTTATTCACAAGTTTTACTGTTGATTAATTTCGAATGCTTTGGAGTGTTGCTTCTTTTTGGCTTTGTGTACAAGCTTTCTATATGTCCACTGATGTAATTCCTCTAAACTGTTAGCTTTTTTTGCTCCTTCACCATGTCTTGTATGATTGAAATACCCGGAGCATACTTGATAATGTGTTTTCTCTATTCCCTGGGTTTACCATATTGATAAACTACCATACTTCTTTGCAAACCAAGGGGTATGATGGTATATAATATGCTTCAAGAGAATAAAAGAACATATTAATTAGTATATTTTTTAATATACAGTCTAAAAACTAGTTCAATGCATAATCCATCTAATACCATATAGTGGGTGATGTGTTGATCCGTCCATGCATCAATCATTGATCTCTTGAACTCATCTAGCACGGTTTGAAATACCTCATGGTCCTCCTTCGTCCACACTTTCTTGTCACAGAACTTAAACATCGTGTCTAGAGATTTTCACACCTTGGCTTTCCGTGTTCTTGCATGACCATTGTCTGCATGGTCTACTACTGCATTGTGACCACACTTCCATCTGTTGTATTTTATGATCTGCACTGATCGTCTTCTTCTACAACCTTCTCGTGTTGGTTCAAATAGAAACCTTCTTGCTTTAACACCCCCAATGGAAGGTTTCTTAGGTTTATTCCTCCCATCCTTAGACCTTTTTTCACCTTGTTCAATTTTTGCATGTCCACCATGCAAACCAATGTCTGATAGAACTTTCTCTAGTGCTTTGATGGATGTAAACTTTGCTGTATTAGGCTATAGAGTCCATGCAAAACATATGTATAAAAACAAGAGTTTCTCAATGATTCTGCCAAAGAGCACGCATTGTACAAATGTGGACACTTGTTGAAGATGGAATATCAAGAATTGGCTTGAAGTTTTGGTCTTGCAACCAAGTGCCTATCCGATGCCTTCTTCCGATACCTCTTATCAAACACCTTTGCACTGCACATGCAATATAAGCAGGGACTTTTTGAATTGGCACCCTTTGACACATTGTGCATACCTTTCAAAGTTTTAAGATCACCTGCCATATGCCACTCCACCTTTTTTTTCCAATGCCTTCCACATCCAAGATTTTGCCATTTCTTTGCTCGGTCGTTGATGATCTTCGTTGTCTTATGAAAGACCCAATTAGAACATCAAAATTCTCTAATTCTACCTGCAATACATAAGAAGCATAGGAATGCAACACCCATTAGTGTTTTTTATATGTAATTATTTTTCACAAACATATCCGAGTCTAATAAATTTTACCTCAAACGATCCCAAAGACAATATATTGTTTTCATATTGAACACTAAACTCTCTAGGATCATCTTTTAGAATAGATTTTTCAAGTGCCCTCTTCATCAGTGTGATGGTAACCCTTTCTAACTTTCTCTCCACAATTTGACACTCATCAAGCTTTAGCACAAATTTGAGAACACCATCACATTTTTTAGGAGTAACTTCAAGCAATTGAACAACATAGGATTGTAAGGCCTCCAAGTCGTAGAAAATATTATTGTATCTATTGTAGACCACATCTCTTGTTGGTGCAGCATAGGTGTCTTCAATATGAAATGGTATTCCCAGTGCTTGTAGTACCTCGTTGTTTACTTGTTTACACATTTTTTTACCAAAGAAGGATTTGGCAATAATGATCCTTTCATACTAGAATCCTTCATCTTTTCCTATAGTCTTATAATAAATGGTTGAGTTTCCTCTGTGTGATATACCAGCGTCATCAAGTATTTCTTGGATGTCATGTGGATTGAGTTGAGTCTCTTTGAAAAAGAAATCTATTTGCTTTTCTGAGACCTTCTTATATTTCTTCCCGTTCATTAGTACTTCAGAATACTGGCGATCTAAAAGAAGACTTAAATGTGTGCGAGAAGGTTTCGATCGTTGATTTTTTATCAGGGTGCAATAATGATCTGATATCACATTCAAATGCAAAAAATGATATACATGAACATATGCAATAATGATTGCTATTCATAAAATATCATAATAGAAACAATAAACCAGTTAATAGAAAGGAGCTTACTTGATTGCATGTATTCTCTTCTTGATGCCACCACCTCCTAGCTTCATTTGCTCAATATCCCTTAGTTTTTTTTGTTGTCTATAGAGACCTAATGAGGTCTACTTATGTCTTAATTGAGACATTTGTTTTTCAAGAACATTATAACTTTTGCACACAATGCTTCATGGTTTTCTTCAAATGAATGTTCTCCTTCTCAAACAAATCTCTTTGTAATTTAAGAACATTGCTTGTTGCTTCCAAATGATGTGTATATCCTAGGAGCCCATTATAGCCATCTCCAACAAAGTTAAGCAGAGATGTCATATTCCTAAATGGGGGTGTGGAGTTTGTAAAAGAGTCTTTTGGATATAACCTCCCATCAATCCATAAATCTATGTTTTTCTTCCCTTGCATCCTGAACATTTCTTTAGAAGTAGTACACAAAATATTAGGTTTATTTCTCCTACTTAGAGGTTCACATTCATGTTCAAGCTCAATGGTGCAGGTTGTAGATGTCTCTTTTCTCTATATTGCTCCTTACTCTTGATCCCTCTTCCATCCTCTAGAGAAGAGTACTTTAGCGTTTTACACAACTGGTTACAGTTTGGGACAAAAGCCCTCTCTGCCACATAGATCACATCAATGTTACATATCTGTTTTATAGTTATAGGATGTTGCAAAGCCATCTTCAAAAAGGGCAAGGCTTCAAGCACCGAGGATGTTAGTGAGCAGGGTAAGGAGTAGTAGTATATTCCTATCTCTTGTAATAATATTCTCTCTCGTATAATGTCATGACACTTTTACATATGATCATTTCTGAATTTGAAATGTTAATTATGGATCTATGGGTATCCAAATCTTTCCATTTCTTTGTTTTGTTTCTCACAATTCTGCATGCTTAATACTTGCATTACATCTCCTCCATATATCTTGTTTTCTTTCTTTACTCACAAGTTTTACTATTGATTAATTTTGGACGCTTTGAACAGTTGCTTCTTTTTGGCTTTGTGTACAAGCTTTCTATATGTCCACTGATGTAATTCCTCTAAACTATTAGGTTTTTTTTCTCCTCCACCATGTCTTGTATGATTGAAATACCCGGAGTGTGCTTGATAATGTGTTTTCTCTATTCCCTGGGTTGACCATATTGATAAACTATGATACTTCTTTGCAAACCAAGGGGGTATGATGGTATATAACATGCTTCAAGAGAATAAAAGAACACATTAATTAGAATATTTTTTAATACACAGTATAAAAACTAGTTCAATGCATAATCAATCTAATACCATATAGTGGGTGATGTGTTCATCCGTCCATGCATCAATCATTGATCTCTTGAACTCATCTAGCACTGTTTGAAATATATCACGGTCCTCCTTCGTCCACACTTTCTTGTCACAGAAATTAAACATAGTGTCTAGAGATTTTCACACCTTGGATTTCCCTGTTCTTGCTTGACCATTGTCTGCATGGTCTACTACTGCATTGTGAATGCACTTTCATTTGTTGTATTTTACGATATGCACTGATCGTCTTCTTCTACGATCTTCTAGTGTTGGTTCAAATAGAAACCTTCTTGCTTTAACACCCCCAATGGAAGGTTTCTTAGTGTTGGTTCAAATAGAAACCTTCTTGCTTTAACACCCCCAATGGAAGGTTTCTTAGGTACATTCCTCCCATCCTTAGACCTTTTTTCACCTTGTTCAATTTTTGCATGTCCACCATGCAAACCAATGTCTAATAGAACTTTCTCTAGTGCTTTGACGGATGTAAACTTTGTTGTATTGGGCTGTAGAGTCCATGCAAAACATATGTATAAATTAAACAAGAGTTTTTCAATGATTCTACGAAGAGCACGCATTGTACAAATGTGGACACTTGACAATGGAATATCAAGAATTGGCTTGAAGTTTGGGTCTTGCAAGTGTCTATACGATCCCTTCTTCCGATACCTCTTATCAAACACCTTTGCACTGCACATGCAATATAAGCAGGGACTTTTTGAATTGGCACCCTTTGACACATTGTGCATACATTTCAGAGTTTTAAGATCACCCGCCATATGCCACTCCACCTTTTATTGTCCAATGCCTTCCACATCCAAGATTTTGCCATTTCTCTGCTTCGCTGATGATCTCGGGTATCGATGTCTTATGAAAGACCCAATGCAGAACATCAAAATTCTCTTATTCTACCTGCAAAACACTAAACTATCTAGGATCATCTTTTAGAATAGATGTTTCAAGTGCTTCTCATCAGTGTGATGGTAACCCTTTCTAACTCTCTCTTCTTTTCACAATTTGACACTCATCAAGCTTTAGCACAAATTTAAGGACACCATCACATTCTTCAGGAAGAGTAACTTCAATCAATTGAACACCAAGTCGTAGAAAATATTATGGTATCTATTGTAGACCACATCTCCTATTAGTGTAGCATCGGGGTCTTCAATATAAAATGGGATTCCCAGTGCTTGCAGTACCTCGTCATTTACTTGTTTACGCATTTTTTTACCAAAGAAGGATTTGGCAATAATGATCCTTTCATACTAGAATCCTTTCATACTAGAATCCTTCATCTTTTCCTGCAAAGTCTTATAAATGGTTGAGTATCCTCTGTGTGATATACCAGCCACATCAAGTATTGCCTGGATAGAGTTGATTCTCTTTGAAAAAGTCATCTATTTGCTTTTCTGAGAGTTGATTCTCTGTGGATAGAGTTGATTCTCTTTGAAAAAGTCATCTATTTGCTTTTCTGAGACCTTATATTTCTTCTCGTTCATCAGTGCTTTTGCATACTGGAGATCTAAAAGAAGACCTAAACGTGGGCCAAAAGTTTCTGTCGTTGATTGTTTATCAGGGTGCAATAATGATCTGATATCAGATTAAAATGAAAAAATTGATATACATGAACATATGCAATAATGATTGCTATTCATAAAATATCACAATAGAAACAATAAACCAGTTAATAGAAAGGAGCTTACTTGATTTGCATGTATTCTCTTCTTGATGCCACCACCTCCTAGCTTTAGAAAGGAGCTTACTTGATTTGCATGTATTCTCTTCTTGATGCCACCACCTCCTAGCTTCATTTGCTCAATATCTCTTAGTTTTTTTTGTTGTCTTTAGTGACCTAATGAGGTCTGCTTATGTCCTAGTTTAGACATTTGTTTTTCAAGCCCATTATAACTTCTGCACACAATGCTTCATGGTTTTCTTCAAATGAATGTTCTCCTTCTCAAACAAATCTCTTTCCAATTTAAGAACATTGCTTGTTGCTTCCAAATGATGTGTATATCCTAGGAGCCCATTATAGCCATCTCCAACAAAGTTAAGCAGAGATGTCATATTCCTAAATGGGGGTGTGGAGTTTGTAAAAGGGTCTTTTTGATATAACCTCCCATCAATCCATAAATCTATGTTTTTCTTCCCTTGCATTCCTGAACGTTTATTTCTCTTACTTAGAGGTTCACATTCATGTTTAAGCTCGATGTGCAGGTTGTAGATGTCTATTTTCTCTATATTCCTCCTTGCTCTTGATCCCTCTTCCATCCTCTTGATCCTCTCTGTGTTCCTCCTTGCTCTTGATCAATAGAAAAATCTGAATGGAAAGAGAAAGGTGCCAAAATAGTAAAAAGAAGTAAAGAGTCAAACTAATTTGCGAGAAAAACCTTGATTTTGAAGGTACCAGTACTTGCAAACTTTGATATGTAAAACCTTCAAAATTTGAGGTGAAGTTTCTTACAGGGAGGGAACTCGAACTATTTTTGGATGATCCTTGGTTCAAATTTTAAGAAATATTCTATTTCGTTATACGTAGAGATTTTGAGATATAAGCCATTAAACTTGGAGAATTGACCAATTCATTGTTCACGTAGTACATATAGTACATGAACGGATTGAAGACTTTGAGAATTAGCAATATTCTATCATTTGTATGTACATTTAAGAATAGAAATATATCTTTTATATCTCATGAAAATGCCAAGAGAAAATACGCCAAAATCAATTTCACCTTATTTTTTTATGCTTTTTGGATTATCTCTCTCTAAGCTTAGTTGGCACTTCTTAGAGGGCCCAAAGTTGAGTCTAAAATTTTCCTAATCTCTTGTACATTTGGTCCTTTTGTCCTTTTCACCTCACATGGTATGAGAGCTATCACACAGCATGAATCATTAACGCGCACTCATGGAGGACCAATTCTTCTCACCAGAAGTTGATTCTCCAAACTCTGATCTAGACCACATAGGGAGTGTTCAAGATGTTACTTTGGGAGACAATCAACCCCTCTATATCACCTCACCTTCACCACGTTTTCCATCATAATTGCTCTCTCTGAATTTACACTAGCCTTTATTCCTACTAGCCACACCTTGGGATAGCAACCCACTCTGCTAGTAGAGAAGAGTACTTTAGCATTTTACAAACAACTGGCTACATTTTGGGAACGAAAGCCCTCTCTGCCACATAGATCACATCAGCATTACATATCTGTTCATGGGAAAACAGCCCTCTCTGCCACATAGATCACATTAGTGTTACATATCTGGTCATGGGACAACAAAACCCTCTCGACTATAGTAGAGCATGTCAACATTTTATCTTCAGCTCATGCGATAGCAGTCTTCCCTTCTACATAGAGCACCTTAACATTTTCTCTCAGCTCACACCATCGAGACACTAGCCCACTCTGTCTACAACGCATGACAATATAGTTTTATCATCTGTACTCTTTGGGACAATAGCCCACTCTTTTGTGCTGCAGGACTCTACATCTCCTCACAGTCCTTGTGTGTTCTATAGCAGTGTGTCCTGGATTATGGCCTCGAGAGCAGTTATGAGCTTTCTAACCGATCTGCACACGAAACAATATTGTTGTCAATAATACTGAAGTTCTCTAAGTACTTCTCCTTCTCTCTCTCTCTCTCTCTCTCTCTCTCTCTCTCTCTCTCTCTCTCTCTCTCTCTCTCTCTCTCTCTTCAACTCATTATACGATATATAAATAATGATTGTATGGACTTACTATCTCACGGTGCCATGGAATTCTTCACCTGAATTGGCCAAGTAACAAGTCTTGAATTCCATATCATAAAGGATCAGACTCGAGTGTGAACTACAACATGCAATTAGGAGTATCAGAAGTAACGTCAAAAATATATAGTAAACTTAGGTCACAATACTAAGACTATAAATGAGATTGCATGTAACTTACTCTTCATTGTAGCCATTAGAATTATTTGAGCTACATCAAAATTTATCTGGACTAAACCATAAACATAGATCAACCAATGAATTATGTTGTGCAGTAAGAACCAAGGAAAGGAATCTACAATATATACACGATTGTGAACATCGAAAGGGAGATTTGATATAATCAAGCTGCACAAGAAAATTACATTATATTAGTTACTTTGGACAAGCAAACCACTTTACAATCATCAAGATGATGTTAAGGATGTAGCAAACCTTAGAACTGCTATTATAATTCTCTCATTGACCTCCCTTGAAACATTGGATAAAACATCAATCTCCTCTACATATATCGAAAGGGAAAAATCGCGCGGTGCCTCACACTGGAAGTCTAACGTGAAACAAGGGTACAAAATAACTCAAAACTCTAACATTTGACTTATGTATTTTCCAAATAGCCATTTTCTTTAACCGCAATTCTTGGAGCTCCTACATCTTGGCTTGGTCTCCAATCCATTGTGCGTTGAGCCTTGCGTTGAGCCTTATGTCACAAGAATGACTAGCCTCTGTCACTTCCATGATCTTAACTTTCTTCGTCAAAGGAGGGATTTCCAAAATTCCTTTCATTCTCTTGTCACTAAGTAGGACAAGCTCCAGTGTACTGTCATACCTAAACCTGAGCAAACAAAGCGAGTTCATGTCTTTCGGCATCACAATGATTCTGTGTGCATGCGCAGCAAGGATGTAGCTATCCTGAAAAAACTTGACAAGCCATTCTTCCACAACCTCTTACAAACATCCTAGTGCAGAGGCCTACCAACGCGCATATTAATGCCAAAATCTTCGCATGTCGATCAGACTACGTGCGCTGGAATGGCAACTTTGGAACTGCGCAATGCATATGTTTCTCCACCTTCCTTAGTTCAAGAAGGATGGATCTATGTTGGTCATATCTACATCTCCTCATCGAGCACGCACGCAGTGCCGACATTTTCTTTCTTGAACTAGCTTCTTTACCTAATTTAGAATCATTTGTAGATGAGAGCCTTGCGGCATCTAAAAATAATCATAATGTTATATGATAAGTTTCTCAATAAATACATAGGACAATAAAATAGCAACAAATCTCTATAACGTGATTTGGGCATATCAGATATAATCACAACACAATCCTTGTGTTGTACTAATTTATCACGCTTAGCACTTCAAAACACAAAATAATACAAAAACTACTAAAAAAGTTAACTTGGATAACAAAATAGCTTCAAATCACTACAACGCAATATGGATACATCACACAAAATCTACATCAACTCCTCGCATTGTAGTGATTTCTCAAACACACCCTTTCATTTGATAAAATAACACATGAACAATACACCTAACAATACCTACGACGATAAAATAGGTTCAAATCACTACAACGTGATATAGGCACATCAGACCTAATTGTCATACACTCCTCATGCACTGTAGTGATTTCTTGCACAGAGTGTTTCATTTCACAAAGTAAAAATAAGTCATAGATAACATAGATGACACCTAACAATGTATAGGACAAGAAAGTATGTCCAAAACACTATAATGCGATATGGCAACATCAGAAAAAATCATACTTCATTCTTCGCATTGTAGTGATTTGTTAGACATTGCCTTTTGCTTGACTCAATATCTAATGAACGTAGGTAAAAAATGATATATATGATTGAATATAACATTTAACACAGTAGTGATTGCTTTTGAGAACTCAACAAAGAATCACGTAAGGAAAATGTTGAACAGATGTACGCTTGCTTGATAAATCACAGAGATGGTGTAGATGAAGCATGGTAGAGAAATACACGCAGCTAAAGGAGGCACAACGAAATGCGGGCAAAAGACAAGGACACTTGACATTTATCGAGGACAAGTACCACATTTACTGAGGAGTACGACACACGTGCGAAGAGCATATCAACATGTGGGAAGGATGACGTGGGGCCGTACTCATTAAATACAGGATGATTATGATCAATCCATTTTTGACACGTGTCATCATACGTGCACAGAGCATGTGGTGGTCTGCCATTATGCATATCTGCCACGTGTACAGACTGTTAGTTTTCATGGATAAAGGTGACCCACATTCATTATTTGTTGCTTCCTGCTTTCGTGCAATTTTTCTCCCAGTCATGACCTTCACGTGGCTTCTTGCTCTCCTACAATCAACTTCGTTGGTTGCTTCTTGCTCTCCCAAATGAATTTCGCGGTATGTTTTTAAATATTTTCATGTTTCAATTCGGCCAAAATTGTATAATTATTTTATTAATATTCCATCAAAGATTTTTGCTTTTATATTTTTAAGAATTTAATTTATTTCTCAGGAATATTTCATTAAATCACTGCAACGTGAAGAGGGATCTTGGTGAGAACTATCGTACACCCATATCGCGTTGTAGTGATTTTGCCTATAATGGTAATTTGCTTGCATAAATTTCTTGAAATCACTACAACGCGAGAAGAGGTCTCGGTGGGTGTGAACTCTCTCAAGGATATCGCGTTATAGTGATTTGTCCTACTACCGTTCTTTTATAGCTTTTTCAAAGATTTTTGCATTTAGATTTTTACGAAATTGATTTGTTTCTTACAAATATTTGATCAAATTACTATAGCATGAAGTGGGAACTCGGTGAGAACTCTCCCACCCATATCGTGTAATAGTAGTGATTTGTCCTACTGTTGCTCTTGTCATTTTTCTTACAATTGTCATTGCCTTTGAAATATTGCATCAAATCGCTATAACGTGAAGAGAGGGCTCGGTGTGGGAATTCTCCCACACACATCACATTGTAGTGATTTTGCCACATTTTTCTTTGCAATTTCATTTTCTTACTAATATTTCATCAAATCACTACAACACGACTAGAGATCTCGGGGAGAGTTCTCCAACGCTTATCACGTTATACTGATCTTGCCTAATCCTTTATTATCTTAAACATAACTTTCGTCATCGTGACATATTTCCTGGCTTATAGATGGAACCTTTGGGGATTGAAGTTGAGTCTAATGCTGGCCTTCAAGAAATCCAAGATGAAAAGTTGTTCAGAGTCCTTTATAAAGTTTGAAAGCATCATTGCCATCCTGAAATCTCACACATATTTAATTTCAATTTCTCCATCAAAGACATGGTCATTTCTGCCCTTTTCTTATCTTGAGGAGAAAGAGCAACAATTTCAGCAGATGACTTCAAGTGGTACGCTCATGTGTTTGGGCGTCCAGTATGTGCAAATGAATGATATTGAGCCTCCTTCAACGTTCAGTATGTGTTTGGGCATCCAGTATGTGCACATGAAT
Source organism: Cibotium barometz (assembly GCF_041138505.1). Classification (NCBI taxonomy): domain Eukaryota; kingdom Viridiplantae; phylum Streptophyta; class Polypodiopsida; order Cyatheales; family Cibotiaceae; genus Cibotium; species Cibotium barometz. The sequence continues at coordinate 28,129,137 of NC_141066.1, forward strand.
GATATTGAGCCTTCAACAATGCTAAGACAAAAGTTAAACAGGGATGTTTTAAAGGTGCAAGATGATAAGAAGAAGACATACAGTAAGTGCCCCATTCACAATCGCAAGTGTCGTCTCGTTGTGTACCACTATGGATTTACCTACTACCTATATGTGCTGCTACAATAAGGATGAAAAAGTTACAAATGAAGAAATTGAGGAGAAGGCTTCTTGAATAGAGCATGCATAGCCTTCTTGCAAGCTTTATGCATAGAGCTTGCAAACGTATACAAGCTCTTTCAATAGGCTGCTTGCAAGGTTGCATGAAGCTTATGCATAGAGCTTGCATAGCCTTCTTGCAAGCTCTATGCATAGAGCTTGCAAGCGTATACAAGCTCTTTGAATAGGCTTCTTGCAAGGTTGCATGAAGCTTATGCATAGAGCTTGCATAGGCTTCTTGCAAGCTCTATGCATAGCCTTCTTGTGTGAAGCCTATGCATAGAGCTTATGTATAAGGCTTATGCATAAAGCTCATGCGTAGAGCTTATGCATAAGCTCTAGGCATAAGATCTATGCATAAAGCGTACATAAGGTTTATGCATAAATCTATGCACAAGGTTTATGCATAGCCTTTATGCATACGACTCTATGTAACCCTAATTATGCATAATCTTGCATAAGCCTTATGCATAAAGCTTGCATAGAGCTTATGTATAATCTTGCATAAGCCTTATGCATAAAGCTTGCATAGAGCTTATGTATAAGCTCTATGTTGAAATATACAAGTGAATAGGGTGTGTGCGGGAACAAGCCCTTGGTTAGAGGCTGTAACATTAGGAACTCAATGGAGTCTTCTTGGGCCCTTTTATTTGGCAGTTTAAGGGAGTCAAACCTTTTCTCTTAAGAAGAAACGTTTTCTAATTTGAAGCTTCAAAATGGCTACTTTATTCGAATTTGAATTTTGGGGGAAAAATGGAATTTAAAATCTAGCGGATAAAACCATATCATGTAACATATCTATGAAAAGCTCTTGATGCGTAGATCACGGATCTGTAATATCCGCTCAAATCGGAGCTTGTATGTAGAAGTTATGGAGGTCCGAAAATTGTAAAATTGCCCCCTCCCCTTTTTGGGGGAAAAAGTGCACCCTTTGACCACTCTTACACCTCTCTTACAAACCATTGGTTTTTGCTTACATGGCGGGCTCCTATTTGTCAAAAAGTTAAACGTTTCCATAACCTCATGGCAAATTAAAGGGCCCAAAAAGACTCCATTGAGTTCCTAATGAAAAGAATGTGTAAATATGAAAGAACCTGTGAAAAGGTGAGAAGAATCTACTGGGAGAGAATAAAGGGTAGCATGAGAAGATTTAGGAAGTGTGGAGATATTCTAGGAAAAGTGGAGAGGTGGAGAGAATCAAGCAAAAGAGGTGGAGTGAATCAAGGAGAAATCAGTGGGATTTGATGCTTGGATGTAAACTCTATAAATTGAAGCATTGGCCTAATGAGAATTTGCTGGTTTTTGATTATCCATGCCTACATTAAGCTATTTGCTAATTACTCACTAATTACATCTTACAGGTTTTTGGGGGGAGAAATGGCTTGGATATGGGAGCCCAACCACCAATGTTGCTCAGTGTCCTAGGGTGGTGTTGTGCATGCTGCTACAGCGTGACTTTGACACATAGGGCACACTGTAGCTACACCAGTTCTAGCTTCCATAGTCAAGTCTAGGTTTGAAGCTCAATAGAATAGGGTATCAACCTTGGGCAAGGCCGAAAAACTAAGCATGAGGGGTTCTCACCCGCTATCCATATTAGTGTGCTTCGAAGGTCACCACTAGTCCTTTGAATGGAGAATACTATGTGGCTAGTAGTTCTTCGGCTTTAGACGAGGAGGCTAGTAATTCTAAGTTGTTTAAGGCTAGGGGTATCTAAATGATTACCTAGTCACACTTCTTTTGGATTGGGGTAGTACCAACGATGTCATTTTTGAACAAGGGCTCTTAGAGGGCTAAGTTGGAAGCTCTCTTGGTCGATAGAAAAGTATTAGGATTTGTGTCAAACATAAGCCGTGGCTTGAACATCGACTCAGGAGGTTGAAAGAAGTATCTCTTGCACTAGTAAGGTTGGTAGTGGCAGCATGCCGAGGATCGTGAGTGTTCATCTACTCATAATGTGGTGTGTGTCATAGAAATTGACCCATCACACATGCAAACGGCATAGAGGACACAAGGCACAAAAGAGAAAATTGGCAGGGCAAGTAGAGGAGTGCAAAATTATAGGGCATGTGTATGCAAAGTTTGGTGCTGATCTAGTGTGATTTTTACATGGTCATGCATGCATGTGTGTGAGCAGTCGAGGACTTGCCTAGCTAGGTGGCTAAGCACAGAACTTGCCCACAAGGAAGTCAAGCACAGAGCTTGCGCTTAGGTGGCCAAGCATAGAGAAGGTTGCGAGGATATTTTAAATTTGGAAAAATTAGAATGAACTAAACTTCATGGAGCATTACCTAGATGGAGGGAACTTGCAAACAAGAGGAGAGGCAGTGGGCAGCGGGCAACGTGAGCGCTAATTGATCCTTTGCTTCAGCTGAGATGAGAACATAGGTGGCTCCTGCGAATTTGTGGGAGCCATCTCATTTGGTTTTTTTTAATTTTCCACAGCTCGCTTACATGACGTCTATATAAGTGACCTTGTGTAAGCAACGCTTTGTAGCATGCAATCGTCGTACAAATGACGTTAAATGAACCACTGCTTATGCGACGTTCAGTGCAACAGATATTTACAGCAGAACATTATTTTTTTCAATCATGTCACTTACGTCACATTCGTCATCGTTTAAGCGACGTGTTTGAATAAACCCATCATTCTAGCCTCGTCTCGCTAGAGAGGGCTATGTTCACATGTTTGAATAAACCCATCATTCTAGCCTGGTCTTGCTAGAGGGGGCTATGTTCTAGTGATAGGTTTCTTGAATAGAGCTTGCAAAGCCTTCGCAAGCTCTATGCATAGGCTTTATGCATAGAGCTTGCAAGCCTATGCAAGCTCTATGAATAGGCTTCTTACATGAAGCTTATGCATAAAGCTTGCATAGGCTTTGGTTGCAAGCTCTATACTACATAGCCTTCTTGTGAAGCTTATTTATAGAGCTTATGTATAAGGCTTATGCATAAAGCTCATGCATAGAGCTTATACATAAGTTCTAGGCATAAAGCTTGCAAGAGGCCTATGTATAAGATCTATGCATAAAGCTTACATAAGGTTTATGCATAAATCTATGCACAAGGTTTATGCATAGCCTTTATGCATACGACTCTATGCAACCCTTATTATGCATAATCTTGCATAAGCCTTATGCATAAATCTTGCATAGAGCTTATGTATAAGCTCTATGCATAAAGCCTTTATGCAAGCTTTATGTATAAGGAGCTTATGCATAAAGCTTATGCATAGCCTTATGCAAGCTGTATGTATAAGACTCTATGCAAGCCTTATTATACACAAGCTTGCATAGGGCTTACACATAAGTCTAGAGATTATGCATAAGCCTTATGCATGAGACTCTATGCAAGCCTTATTATGCATAAGCTTGCATAAGGCTTATGTATAAGCCTTATGCATAGAGCTTATGCATAAGTCTTATGCAAGATTTATGCATATTAAGCCTAATGCATAAAGCTTCATGCTTTTTTGATGTGGAGTGCTATGCATGGATGGGGAGTATTAGCTTTTTGAATGTTTATACTCTCTTATGTATATAACATATATTTCTTATGCTCTCTTTTTCTATGCATAAGGTATTCTCTCTATTCATAGAGTTTCATCACAATGCTTGCTAGACCTCCTTATGTTAGAGTTCAGTTAGAAGTGACTATGCATGCTAATGTAAGGAGGTCAAGAAAGTATTGTGAAGTGGGATGCTCTCACATATTAGAGCATACATAGGCTCTATGCATGCATGCATATAGATCATTCATAGAGCTCTCTTTTTCTATGCATAAGGTATTCTCTCTATTCATAGAGTTTCATCACAATGCTTGCTAGACCTCCTTATGTTAGAGTTCAGTTAGGAGTGACTATGCATGCTAATGTAAGGAGGTCAAGAAAGTATTGTGAAGTGGGATGCTCTCACATATTAGAGCATACATAGGCTCTATGCATGCATGCATATAGATCATTCATAGAGCTTTTCTCATAAATGTGTTACTAATAATGTTTTTTCATGTTATGTTTTGTAGGTCTTGCATTGTTGTCCCCTTCGGCTTGACATTTTTGAGGTAAGATCTCTTATTCATGTAATCGGTAATGCAAGCTCATGTTTATTGCATACGCCTTGTGCAAGCTTTATGCATAAGGATGAATGTAAGGTGTACAATGCAGATTAGAAAGGCATTATGACAAGCGGTAAGCAACACTAACCATAGAGGTTGCCATTGAACATCACTTTGTGTTATCTCATACTCTTGTGCAGACACATACCCTCATCTCACTGCTACCTTCATGAGCATAGTTGGAATAAACCATACAAAGCCTTTCTCGACTGATTATATCATTGATTCTTGTAATATGAAGCACTGGTAAAGATGCCCACATGGGACAGCATGGTGAGGTATGGTGGAAACATATAAGTGCTCCATGTTAAGGGCTTTATAATTTTTTTGTGGAATTAAGAGAAATGTTTTCTTTATTACGGGTGGATTTTAGCGTGGATATAACTTTTGGAGTAGCATGTTGAAGCATCATGCAAAAGAAGGGCTAGTGACAGTAGAGCTTTATGCAGGATGTGAAGATTATGCTATGGTAGCGCACAAATCAGGCATGAACATTGTTTGTATTGATCCCAAAGAGGACGTTGTTGAGGGTGTCTTGAAGAATATTTCAATGTAGTGCAATGAACATATTTGTTTGTGAATATTCAAGTGATTGGGTTTAACAATTGTTAATGGTTATATCATGTTCTTATTTTTCATATGAAAAATGAAAGAAATAGGGCACGACAAATGCATGTTGGGGATTTGCAAACAATAAGATATCATTGATAGTTTCAACAATGTTTATGTTGAACATGCTATACAAAGCAATAAAGAATTGACATTTTCTGTATTGTGTGGATGAATAAGGTTGTATTTCTCTACTATACTTTATGTGTGGTAACAAGGCTCTTACATGATGTCCTTTCAAGCCTATAAGGTAAACTCTTGTCATTGAACTCATCTCACGGTCAAAACAATGAACACACTCTACCCAACTATAGTGGTGTCTCATATCAATCCTCTTACATATGCCTCAACTTGAGAAGAACACAATACACACATATATGCGACCCATTCAATTACATGCCTTAACAATTCTGACGCATATTCTCATCTATTTGACTTACTAAGGTGCAACCAAGTACATTTCTATGCATTACACGTGAAAAAAGTCTCAACTTGGGTCCATTTACACCACAAATTCCTTTAATAATGGGAAAATCCTTAGAGTTTCTTCACAAACCTTATCACTTTTCTTGGTTATCTTACAAGTATATAATATTTGTGTTGCCTCGTTTTCTCTCTCTCTCTCTTTTCTTATAGTGTGGTGCTTAAGGTGCTCCACCCATAGATCAAGGAGCTTGAGCTACAAAGAGAGAGTGGAAAGGGTGTTGCCAAGCAATCACCATAGTGAGAAAAGGGTGGCGCCCCAATACTTGAAGATAGAAGAGAAATTGCTATAATTCTTTGAGCTTTGCGTATTATCGATGTTGCTACAAGTCCTGGAGAGGATTTCTATTGATGCCAAGTCACCATCATAGTGCTCAAGCTTATTTTCAAGAGAAAGATGTCCTTTGCTAATAAATTTTTGCTTATAAGGTCTACTTAGTACAGTGGTGGAAGTTGTCGCTTATAGATGCATAGCATCGCTGTGTGATTTGCAAGAAGATATTCAAGTAATGAAGGTGCCCAATGGAAAGAGAAAAGCGGGGGAGGGGGATATGGTGCAAGCTGCTGCTTTGTAGTTGCACAGTGTTGATGTGTGATGTGCAAGAAGATATTCAAGTCATAAAGGCGCCCAATGGAAAGGGGATGTGGTGCAAGCTGCTGCTTTGTAGTTGCACAGTGTTGATGTGTGATGTGCAAGAAGATATTCAAGTCATAAAGGTGCCCAATGGAAAGGGGAAGAGGGAGGGGGGGCACTTTCTAAAGCTATATTGCGTCAAATGTGAGAGAAGAACAATGAAAGACAAAATTGTACGTTCCATTGTTAAATGCAGAGGGCTTACATCAATTTATTTAAGTCATGAAGGTGCGGAGGGAGATGGATGTTGGGTGCGGGCACTTTCTAAAGCTATTTTGAGACAAACGTGAGAGAAGAACAATGAAAGAAAAAATTGTGGAAAGGGTTTACATCAATGTATATGTATGTATAGGCTTTCAAGAAATCTCATGCTCTCCTTTTCTAAGGAAGACTTGTTGCATAGATACAGAATGTATCCATTTTTTTGACATCCTTGAACCTTACAAGGAGGATTTCCAACACCAACATTTTGATTTCCAAGGGGTGGTATGTTGGCCTCAATAATTCTAGGGAAAGCATAGGTTTTGTCCTGGGCCCGAAAAGCAACGTCTAAAATATAGTAAAAGATGTCCATTTTAGCACGGTTGCTTGCTCCGACCGCAATGGTCAGCGAGGCAGCAGGCGTTTTGGAAGAGTCTATGGAGGCATCAGCGTTGAATATGGCGGCGCGCATCTGGACTTTGTGGGGAGCCGCCGGCGTCCCGCCCCGCGAAGAGCCGGGTCTTCGCGGGGAACCGTGGCGGCGGGTCTCTCTTGTACTTCCACGTCCTTATAAAAACGAGGACTCGCCAGTACATCAGCTATATTTTGCACACAGATCGACACAATATACAGGCTTAGGCTTTTCTTGTCCCCCAGCTGCTTCCACTCGCAATATTTGCAGCAGCAAGGCGTTTATCCAGATCTCATCCAAGCGAAGCAGCCTTTCCCACAAGCGATGGCGCCCATATTACGTCCAGCTGCGCAGACGCATCACTCCGGCCGCTTGCTGAAGAACCCCAGCTCATGCACCGCCTTCTTCCTCCTCCTCCTTATCGGCGCTCTCATTTCGCCTGCTGCCGTTGACGCCGCAAGTGGCAACCCGCGCTGGAGCATCATGGCCAACTCGAACTCGTCCGATGAGGCCTCATTGGAGTACTACGTGCAGGTGGAGGTGGGCGGTGACGACACAGGCGAGTTTCTCCCCGCCCTTGACACCAACACCACCAACAGCTTCGGTGCGATGGAGGTGTTCGCCCTCAACGTCACAGAGGGTGCTGACGCTTCCAGCACTCAGCTGGGTGTCATCCGGGGCTACACAGTCCAGGCCAGCTACACCTCCACCAGCCATGAAGTGGAGGTGGAGGTGCTCTCCTACGACGATGGCTCCGTCAACGGCACCATCAGCCTACAGGGCCTCATCAACGTTGCTACCAACGAGATCGTCGTGCTGGGAGGCACAGGCGCCTTTCGGGGCGTGCGGGGCTATGGCGTTGTCACCCTCGTCAGTGCCACAGGCACCTTGTACGTCTACCACCACTCCCTCTATTTTCTCTAGACTCACTAATTTATAGACGAGTCCATAATTAGAACCTAATGGCTTCTCGTGGCCACCAAGCCACGAGCATGACTGCTGCACAATCTTTCAAAGAGCAAATACAAAATTAAGGTTTCAAAAATTTCTATTGAGAGTGGATTTGGAAGCAAGAAGAAGTGGATTCTATTGAGAGAGGATTTGGAAGCAAGAAGAAGTGTTTTCTGTACTCTGAATTCTCAGATACAGCTATATAACTTCAATCTATGGTATGGCACTTTTACCCCCTTCATTAGGTATTACAAGACAAAATTTCTTTTTACTGGAGGTGTTCGAATGTGAAACGATTAATGCTTTCATATTTTCCATGTATTTGTCCGTTTTGAGTAGTAGTAGCACCATAGTGGTGGGAAAATCCGATGGCGAAGCCATGGGTGGCCATGCCTCTAAGAATTTAAAAATGAGAGAGAGAGAGAGAGAGAGAGAGAGAGAGAGAGAGAGACGAGACGAGAGTTGCTTAACGTCGAACTATTGATGTAGAGAGACCAATCAACGGAGAGACTTGAAGCCAGGTGGGTACATGTCATCCCAAGGGCAATTAGAGAGAGAGAGAGAGAGAGAGAGAGAGTCATATTCTAGCCAAAATTGAAATATTTAAGACTAAATTCTCTTTCCAAATAAAAGAGATTGACATTCCACATTTTAAATATATGTTGCTCTTGTAACTGCATAACAAAAGTGATTGGATTGGATCAACTCCTCGTGCTCTTGTATATGTTGCTCTTGTAACTACATAACAAAAGTGATTGGATTGGATCAACTCCTCGTGCTCAGGCACAACTAAGGATATTCCTCATCTTCATCTTGCTAGCCGTTAGCTCTCCAACAAAATGTCACACCACATAGTTCATCATGTAAAGCTTTGAAAATAGTAGGAATTTCATTCTCACACACACAACGGTGATAAATTCCTTTCATGATTAACCTATCAACTCCCGCTTGTTTGCATCTCATTAATCCTTCCTCAAGAACTGTATACTCAGCCTCATTGTTTGTTTCTACATCTTCTAAAACAACTTTCCCTTTGAACACAATTTGACCATGTGGATCATACAAGATTAGCCCACCACTAGCTTCCCCATTTGTCTTCTATATGCAGCATCAAAGAGCTGCAGTAAATAAGCATTCTCCAAAGGTTTCAAAGGTTGTACTTCTTTAAGCGATTCTTCAATCTTTAGTTGCTTCTCATATACTCTATGAGTCAATATGGTTGCAAGTGTGGCCTTGTTGCTATCTTCCACTTTAAAAGTATAGTTAAACTCCTACAACTCCAATATCCATTTAGCAATTCTATGCGATGTTGTCATATGGTAAACAACCACTAGAAAAAGTTTCTCCGTCGGTGATCACAATAAAAGGTCTTTTAAGCAAAATATGCACAAAATTTCCTTATGCAAACATTAAGGCTAAAACAAACTACTCTATCTCAAAATAACTCTTTTGATCTCCAGTGGTCATAACCCTAGGTTGCAAAAGGGAATCCTTCTGTAAATAGAATGGTACCAATAGCATCTTTTCCAATGCTTGGATTCACATAAAATTGCTGGTCCCAATCAAGTGGCATCAAAATAGGAAGAATGCTTAAAACCTTCTTTACTCCACCAAAATATGCATCATACTCCTCATCCCAAACAAAAGTTATTTGGTTGGCTAAGAACTATAAAGGATGCAGAAATTGGGAAAGAAAATGAATAAACCTAGCAATATACCTTTTCTTGAAACTAGACGGCCAAGTAGGACTACTTCTTTCTTAGCAATCTTACATTTATCATAGTTCCCTTGACCTCCCAAGCTATCCAACCGTTGCAAACCTTCTTCCACGTCCATCAAATAACGTGAAATATGACGGCTATAAATACAAAAATCATTTATGTACACCCTGATAGATTTCCCAAAGAATGACTAAAGACATAATTCATATACCTTTGAAAGGTTGAAGGATCATTTGTCAATCCGAATGGCATCACATGATAGGTAAAACATCTCCATGGGGTGATGAATGTAGTCTTCTTCTAACCTTCTCTTGTAATCCATATCTAAAAGTAACCTGAACAACCATCACACACTGTATAACACTCGTGACCAGCCACCTCATTAAGAAATCCCTCTTTGTTGATATATTGAGTGGTTTATAATCCACGCATACCCGCCATTTGCCATTCTTTTTAGGAGTAACCACCATAGGAGAAACCCACTCAAAATTTTTAACAGAGCATATAAATCTCACTTTTAGTAACTTGGTCGCCTCTTTAAGCAAAGCATCATGTTGTACCACTCCGAACCATCGCAATTTTTGAGCTGCTCATTTGGCATTCTCCTTCAAGTCAATGTGATGTTCTATGGAATCTACTCCTCTAATCTGTGTGTAATCAGAAACAAAAAAAAATGATACTTGTATAGCATATCCAAGAACTCCTTCCATTCTCGGTGCTCCAAGTCATTTGCCAACATAACTTTCAACCTACTTTCTGTTAAATTTGCAGCAATGTGATGAGCTATGGTGGATCAAATGCTAGAATCAACATCATTAACAAAGAGATTAGATGATAATTAACATGTGATTAGTGAGCAATTAACTGATAGCTTAATGTAGGCATGGATAATAAAAAACCAGCAAATTAATTGATAGCTTAATGTAGGCATGGATAATAAAAAACCAGCAAATTCTCATTAGGCCAATGCTTCAATTTATAGAGTTTACATCCAAGCATCCAATCCCACTGATTTCTCCTTGATTCACTCCACCTCTTTTGTTGCTTGATTTTCTCCACCTCTCTGACAATATCTCCACACCTCCTAAATCTCCTCATGCTACCCTTTATTCTCTCCCAGTAGATACTTCTCCACCTTTTCACAGGTTCTCTCACATTTAGAGATTCTCTTTTATAGCCTCTTGCCAAGGGCTTGTTCCTGCACACACCCTATTCACTTGTATATTTCAACACCTCCCCTCAAGTGAATAATCCTAGCACACTTGGACCTTATACCAAGTTTCCCTCTTATACTTCAGAGTCCGCTGCGGCGACCAGTGCCTCAAGTCCCTAAACTCATAGTCCTTTTGACACTCTCTCTCTCTCTCTATGTGTCCAAGGCTACTACAAGTGATCGTGACCTTGACTAAAGTGCTCACACATACATCTACCACATGGCCTACATCATCAGTGGCTCAGAGGTGGTTTTACTCTGTTGGGGTAGGTTACATTGGGTTGTGGGGTTTCTCTCTCTCTCTCTCTCTCTCTCTCTCTCTCTCTCTCTCTCAGAAAAGATGATCTAACTCCACTTCCATAGGAGCCTCCATGAAGTTTGCTAATGTTGTTCCTTCTCCACTGGGTTTGCTGTAGTAGCAGTCTCTTGCCATGTGTCGTGGCTTTCCACAGTTGTGGCAAGTGAAGGTCCTTCTTCCTACTCTGTCTCTTCCTCGTCGTCATCCTTGAGAGAATCCTCCTCTGGAAAGAGATGTTCTTCTTCTTTCATGGGACTGGGGCCATGAGCTTGTCCGTCAGTTCTTGCTCCATGTGAGCAACATGTTTTAATGTTTTATTGATAGTTCTTTTGCACTTTTGATGTTTATCTTGTGTCATTATGCAATGCAAACCCAAATCTATGCGGGAGGTCTTGCCTCTTGCCTTATTCAGGACAAGGGTAATGTCTGGTCCCATTTTTACAATGATGTAATGTGCCCAATACAGCATTCGTTCTTATGCACATTCCCAAATGCAACTCTGGTTGTTAATAACTTGAATTTGAGTGTGATTTGCAGGCATTAACCAAGGGGTAAATGCAAAATTATGATTACCACAAATTTATCAGCATAATTTTACCAAAAATTACATTAAATCAAGGGTAACCAATTTGTACGGAATGGTTGGAGTATCAAACCATCTCTGAATTGCAATCTAAAGTTATAAGGATCTATATCAAATACCTAATGGTTAGTTTGAACCCTCAATTGCAACAAAAAATAGTGATTAGCACTGATTAATCATCACTGATTAGCAAATTAATCCTCTATTTTTTGTGCAAAAAATAGAGTATGCGAGGAGCCCAGATCTGAGGCCTTAGAGTTTAAATGAGCTCAAATCCTTTCAAGACCATTAATAGCAATCAGTCTAGTAGAGGATTAAGCCAAGAAACACAAGATTTGACCAAACATTAAATGTGTAATCTCTCTTTTACCAAAGTCACCTGTAGATTTGAAGAGCTTAGATCTCACTGTAGACTTGATCAAATCAAATTCTATCTTCTCCAACTTGTAGAGCACCCTTGAAAACCCCTAGGGCTAAGAGCAATTAGAGCAATTTGCTCTAGAGTAGACAAGATCTCATTTTTTCTCAGAAAAAAAGGTGCCTGCAGATTCGCGATTTTCAGCAGCTTGCGTTGGCGGTTTGCAGGTTTGTCTTGATGGGATGAAGCACAAGGGTGATAACTATGTGTGGCTAAAGTGGTTTGGGCTAATTTTATGTATGTAGGGAGATAGAGCTCCTCCAACCAACTGGGGGTACAGAGAGTTTGTTGAAAAAGAGATAAAAATATTAATTATCTACTAATCCTAATTAGCCAAGTTATTAGTAAGATAATGGGCTCACAAATTGATGGATTCTAACTTGGCTCTGATACTATATTAAATTTGCAGCAATGTGATGAGCTATAGTGGATCAAATGCTAGAATCAACATCATTAACAAAGAGATTAGATGATAATTAATATGTGATTAGTGAGCAATTAACTGATAGCTTAATGTAGGCATGGATGATCAAAAACCAGCAAATTCTCATTAGGCCAATGCCTTAATTTATAGAGTTTACATCCAAGCATCCAATCCCACTGATTTCTCCTTGATTCACTCCACCTCTTTTGCTTGATTCTCTCCACCTCTCCTAGAATATCTCCACACCTCCTAAATCTCCTCATGTTACCCTTTATTCTCTCCCAGTAGATACTTCTCCACCTTTTCACAGGTTCTCTCACATTTAGAGATTCTCTGTTATAGCCTCTTGCCAAGGGCTTGTTCCCGCACACACCCTATTCACTTGTATATTTTAACACTTTCATCTGCCTTTAACTCTTCTTGAACTTTAGTTGTTGCAGCTTCTTTGTTTGCCTGTGAGAATTAAGTGTCACACCCATCACCTCCAAAGATAGATCTTCAATGTCACTAGTGGTCTCGAATTCATCTTTTGAATACAAATACTCCATTAGATTTTCTACAACATCTAAATCTTTATATTATATATCCTTTTGCTTCTTCTCTTTCATGTCATAAACCACTACTTGCTTTCTATCAGGTTGTATCACTAGCTATCCTTTATTCCATTTTTGAATAGCTGTGACAGAAATCAACAATGGGGACCCAAAACCAAGGGGTAGTCATCTCCCTTGGTTGTCAGAACGTAAAAATCAACATTAATAGAAACCCCAAAAACACTTACTTTAAGATTCCTGAGGACTCCTATGCAATTGACTTTACTATTATTTGCCATCGTCACCTTAATTCTTCTACTTTCCTCCTTACCTATGGACACAGTAAAAAACTAGGGCGAATTGATGTTAGGTCCCTGCTTCCTCATATCCTCTTGTAAATTGTATGGTCTCACCCCATGGCCAAGAGTAAAATCTACAAGTTACCCAATTCTCCTTCTCCTCCTCCTCTTCTTACTTCCTTCTCTAACATCTTCTTTTTACTTTTGCTTCCTTATTTTTAGATTGTTTATGAACTCATGTTCTCTTACTTGTAAAACATTCCACTCCTCTTCTTGTTCTATTTCTTCTTACTTCTTATCCCTTTCTTCTAATTCTACTATAGGAACCCCCTATCTAGTAAAGGTGGGATACCATCTTCGTTGATTCTCTAGGTGGAGGATTATTCCCCCTATTTTTCATTTGATTCCCTCCTTGTGCATGTGGACTTCTCAGCATATTATCTCTTTGAGGCATCAAAACAGGGTAGACATGATAAGGGTCACCTATGTTTCTTCTAGGAAGTGGATAGTTGTTTATACTATGGCCATGTCCATTGCAATTCCAACACACCAACTCTTGTTGTTGTCTAGGTGGCCTACCTCCACCTTGCTGTGGTGCATGAGGTTTGGATCCAACTCCTTGGGCGAAATGAATTGTTAATTCTCAAATTCTTTGAGTAAGCTACTCCAAGGCATTGGCATCTCAGGGTCATTGTCAAGATAATGCAGGAGATTGTTGAACTTGACGTGAAAGAGAGATCATATTCTAGCCAAAATTGAAATATTTAAGACTAAACTCACTCTGCAAATATTTAAATATATGTTGCTCTTGTAACTACATAACAAAAGTGATTGTATTGGATCAACTCCTTGTGCTCTTAACTAGTATTGAATGCACAACTAAGGATATTCCTCATCTTCATCTTGCCAGTCGTCGTTAGCTCTCTAACAACATGTCCACCACGCCGTTTATCATGTAAGGCTTTAAAAATAGTAGGAATTTCATCATGAAAAGCTTTCAAAATAGTAGGAATTTCATCTTCACACACACAACGATGATAAATTTCTTTAATGATTAACCTCTCAAGTCTCGCTTGTTTGCATCTCATTAATCCTTCCTCAAAAATTGTATAATCAGCCTTATTGTTTGTTTGTACATCTTCTAAAAAAAATTCTCTTTGAACACAATTTGACCATGTGGATCATACAAGATTAGCCCACCACTAGCTTCCTCGTTTGTCTTCTATATGCAGCATCAAAGAACAGTAAATAAGCATTCTCCAAAGGTTTCAAAGGTTGTAGTTATTTAAGTGATTCTTTAATCTTTAGTTGCTTCTCATGTACTCTATGAGTCAATATGGTTGCAAGTGTGGCCCTATTACTATCATCCACTTTAAAAGTGTAGTTAAACTCTTGCAACTCCAATATCCATTTAGCAATTTGATGTGATGTTATCATATACTGAACAACCACTAGAAAATGTTTCGCCACCGTGATCACAATAAAAGGTCTTTTAAGCAAAATATGCACAAAATTTCCTTACACAAAAATTAAACCTAAAAAAAGCTACTCTATCTCAGAATAACTCTTTTCTCCAGTAGTCATAACCCTACTTACAATGTAAATAGGTTGCAAAAGGGAATTCTTGGAATCCTTTTAAATAGAATGGTACCAATAGCATCTTTTTCAATGCTTGGATTCACATAAAATTGCTGGTCCCAATCAAGTGGCATTAAAATAGGAAGAGTTCTTAAAACCTTCTTTACTCCAAAATATGCATCATACTCCTCATCCCAAACAAAAGTTATCTAGTTGGCTAAGAACTATAAAGGATGCAACTTTTGGGAAAGAAAATTAAACCTAGCAATATACCTGGCTTTTTGGATGATACCTCATTAAGAATTGTCAAAGGGCCAAGTGTGCCATTGTACGCATTGGGTACTCTTGAAAATGATGAGACCCAAACAGAGGATGAAAGTGAATGGAAATATGAAACAGACACAAGATTTGAAGCTAAAACAATAACCGAAACACCCATGGTTCCTCTGGAAGACTCTATCATGGTATGGTTGGATTTCCCTTACAGGTAATGATGTTCAGCGTAAGCGTGCATTGATTAGCCCTTGAGCAAGTCATAACATCATAACAATAGAAGCTTGGTTGTCATTGGGAAAACCTAACCTCACCCCAACAAGCAATAGTCTTGCAAAAGGACCAATGGACAAAACATTGAAGTTCCAGGTTACTCTAGATACACTACTCGAACAATCGATCGCAATATGGAATTTACATTTCATGTCACCCTAGATTCCCTTGAGTATGATGTCATCCTTAGCAAACCTTGGATAAGTGAATCATTGTATTCACTAGATGAATCCATGCAAACAATCACCTTGAACACTCATGCATGCAATGTATAATTGCTATTTTACGGGAGGAAGAAGCCTTGCAGAAGCTGGAACTTCCAACATATCTTATTGAAAAAATCCTTAGGATTTTGGTTGCATTGGAAATTTCAAAGAAAATCACCACAGCTCAAGCACAGCTTTATCCAACACGAGAACACAATCTCATGACCCTCGAGCTATGGGATTTGTTCGGTCAACCAACACTCACGGCCCATCCTAAAAGGATTACCTTTACGTAAGACTTGAATATGTCATGTCTGGGGTACTTTGAGCAGACAATGTATATCGAAATTAACCCCCTCACTTGCTATTTTTTTGTGGTTGAGTATGTGTTGGAAGCAGATTTAATCATGGGGCATAAATGGACTATTGTTGCTGCCCAAGCACCACTATGCTTTGCTAGCGATAGATTCATCATGATGGTCAATGACAACAAAAAGTTGACAATACTATACTGCTAGGAAGAGGATCCAACTTTAATGGATATCTATGATGCAGAACAAAAAATGATACAAGACTCTTCCACAAAAGCCCCTCTAAAGCTTCTACTCCCAATGCCAATGAGTATCAAACCTGCCGCCTCAGTGCCAACCAAAGTCAAGGAGGACCCCAAATCTTCCACATCAACCCTAAAGAAAACTCCACTAAGACTACCACAATCACAATATCTTAATAGTATCAAAATGTGGGTGGAGAAGTAGCTACTTGTAGCTCAAGGCTACTATGAAGGTGCCAATCAAATTTGGGTGCCTCAACAGTCAAAAACTCTTCCTACGAAAAGCACTCAAAAGCCAAGGAAGAAGAAGAGTACTCCATAACACCGTCCACCACAAGAGCCTATGCGAGTTCCTCAAAGAACTCCACCAATGCAACAAGTGTGGGTACCAAAAACATTGCTACAAGCACAAGGGTACTACCAAAGAAATACCAAATCTTGGGTCCCCAAGTGCATCACAAAGTCCCCTAAACTTGCACAAAAAAGGAAGCCTCAACACCAAGCACATCGGCCACCAAATTACAGTGTTCATCAAAGATGGGTGCCTGTGCATGTGCTTCAACAACAAAAATACTATGATGGTAATTCCATCATATGGTTGCCAAAATCGAAAACCTCACCACCCACCGAATTCAACCCCAACAACTTCACCTGAAGTTCGATAAGAATGGAGGCCCAAGCAACAGCAAGCAAACAAAACCACTCTCGTGCATTCAGCACCAACACAAGAGCTTGTCTGTTCAAGCAAATAATCAGCAGTCTTCCCTACTGCCTTGACATCATTTCAGCAACAAATTCAAGATCAAATACGGAGACTTAAGAGCACATCAAGAACAAAACAACAATGCTCTTGTCACCCCTCTGGAAATGATAAATGATCCATCCTAAGCATGTGCAAACACAGTTGTAAAGTCACGGCCCATGTCAGTCCCTCTACAGCTTCACGTCTGCAGATTCACGTCTTGGACTTTCATGTCTACACTTTCACGTCTACACTTTCACGTCTGCAAATTCACGTCTTGGACTTTCACGTCTACACTTTCACGTCTATAGATTCACATCTTAGTCCTTCACGTCTTGGACTTTCATGTCTGCTCTTTCACATCATGCTCTTTCACGTCTCATAATTCACGTCTGCAAATTCACGTCTTGGACTTTCACGTGTGCTCTTTCACATCTGATAAATCACGTCTACAGATTCATGTCTTGGAATTTCACGTCTGCTCTTTCACATCATGCTCTTTCACGTCTGCTCTTTCACGTCATGCTCTTTCACGTCTGATAATTCACATCTAGTCTTTCACATCATGGTCTTTCACGTCTTAGTCCTACATGTGCTGTAGAGGATGAAAAAGTTGCAAATGAAGAACTTGAGGAGAAGGCAGAGAAACCTCCATCAGTAGAAGATGAAGTTCAAGATATTGCGGAGGAATTAAACTTGGCTACCGGGAGAGGGACTTACGTACGCAGTTGGATATTGACGCGACACCTTAGTGGTTACAGGTAACAAGCAGCCCTCTACGATAGAGAAAGCAGGGGACATTCCAACCCCACTACTCCCCACATGTCCTATTGGTGACAAAGAATATTTGTTAACTATAGATATTCAAGTTGTGTTTGACATAAGGAAAGACTACTATCTGGCCATCATTGCACAGAATCTTGAGGAAGATGAACATTTTGTCGATCCAGATTTGGCTAAGTATCTCTTATTGGATTCAAATGTCAAGGACAGTGAGTTCCATTATGCTATCGACACATTATCTATGATGTACAAGGATGCAAAAAGCTATGAATCCAACCTTCCCACCACTGAAGAGGAATTTCAGGCTATTCAACAAAGACTTAATATTTCACACATGGGAAGGGAAGAGGCATCCTCATTGGTGGTCCAGGACACCAACTCAATAATTAATATATGGACAGATCATTTACTTGTTAATGACAAAAATCAGAAGGTGTACGCTTAATGTGTTTACTTGTTAATGACTTTTTATCGTTCTTGCTGAGTAGCTTATTCTATTTGTTGTGTTGGCTCATTGACAATATTGTTTTACAGCTGGTTGTGCTTGAGGATGAGTTTCTTAGGCGAGAAGTAGGCAAACACGTGGGAGGACTATGAATGGAATCAACACTCGGAGAGTACATAAACCGATTGAAGTTTCCATAATTCATTATATTCCACAAAAAATTCTTGAAAGATAATGCAGAATTTCCTTTGTTTGCAATCAAGACATTATCCAAATACCTTGGGGCATATCCCGCCAGGTGGAATGTAGACAAAGTCATGCTTTTGGAGAAGTAGTTAGCTTTTAGCGTTGCAAATCTTTTGGCAGGGCCCTAGAGTCTATGCACTAAGGAGTAAATATTACTTAGCCTATACTGCTTATGGATTGGCATGTGGGATTAAGGATCCCAATATGCTAAGTGATTATGGAAAAAGGGAGCTTCTTAGATTCACAAAACCGAGGGTTCCTCCAGTTTTATAGTTACAGGATGTTGCAAAGCCATCTTCAAAAAGGGCAAGGCTTCATGCACCCGAGGATGTTAGTGAGCAGGGTAAGGAGTAGTAGTATATTCCTATCTCTTGTAATAATATTCTCTCTTGTGTAATGTCATGACACTTTTGCATATGATCATTTATGAATTTGAAATGTTAATTATGGATCTATGGGTATCCAAATCTTTCCATTTCTTTGTTTTGTTCCTCGCCATTTTACATGCTTAATACTTGCATTAGATCTCCTCCATATATCTTGTTTTCTTTCTTTATTCACAAGTTTTACTGTTGATTAATTTCGAATGCTTTGGACTGTTGCTTCTTTTTGGCTTTGTGTACAAGCTTTCTATATGTCCACTGATGTAATTCCTCTAAACTGTTAGCTTTTTTTGCTCCTTCACCATGTCTTGTATGATTGAAATACCCGGAGCATACTTGATAATTTGTTTTCTCTATTCCCTGGGTTTACCATATTGATAAACTACCATACTTCTTTGAAAACCAAAGGGTATGATGGTATATAATATGCTTCAAGAGAATAAAAGAACATATTAATCAGTATATTTTTTAATATACAGTCTAAAAACTAGTTGAATGCATAATCCATCTAATACCATATAGTGGGTGATGTGTTGATCCATCCATGCATCAATCATTGATCTCTTGAAGTCATCTAGCACGGTTTGAAATACCTCATGGTCCTCCTTCGTCCACACTTTCTTGTCACAGAACTTAAACATAATGTCTAGAGATTTTCACACCTTGGCTTTCCGTGTTCTTGCATGACCATTGTCTGCATGGTCTACTACTGCATTGTGAACACACTTCCATCTGTTGTATTTTATGATCTGCACTGATCGTCTTCTTCTACAACCTTCTCGTGTTGGTTCAAATAGAAACCTTCTTGCTTTAACACCCCCAATGGAAGGTTTCTTAGGTTTATTCCTCCCATCCTTAGACCTTTTTTCACCTTGTTTAATTTTTGCATGTCCACCATGCAAACCAATGTCTGATAGAACTTTCTCTAGTGCTTTGATGGATGTAAACTTTGCTGTATTAGGCTATAGAGTCCATGCAAAACATATGTATAAAAACAAGAGTTTCTCAATGATTCTACCAAAGAGCACGCATTGTACAAATGTGGACACTTGTTGAAGATGGAATATCAAGAATTGGACCTCTTATCAAACACCTTTGCACTGCACATGCAATATAAGCAGGGACTTTTTGAATTGGCACCCTTTGACACATTGTGCATACCTTTCAAAGTTTTAAGATCACCTGCCATATGCCACTCCACCTTTTTTTTTCCAATGCCTTCCACATCCAAGATTTTGCCATTTCTTTGCTCGGTCGTTGATGATCTTCGTTGTCTTATGAAAGACCCAATTAGAACATCAAAATTCTCTAATTCTACCTGCAATACATAAGAAGCATAGGAATGCAACACCCATTAGTGTTTTTTATATGTAATTATTTTTCACAAACATATCCGAGTCTAATAAATTTTACCTCAAATGATCCCAAAGACAATATATTGTTTTCATATTGAACACTAAACTCTCTAGGATCATCTTTTAGAATAGATGTTTCAAGTGCCCTCTTCATCAGTGTGATGGTAACCCTTTCTAACTTTCTCTCCACAATTTGACACTCATCAAGCTTTTGCACAAATTTGAGGACACCGTCACATTTTTTAGGAGTAACTTCAAGCAATTGAACAACATATGATTGTAAGGCCTCCAAGTCGTAGAAAATATTATTGTATCTATTGTAGACCACATCTCTTGTTGGTGCAGCATAGGTGTCTTCAATATGAAATGGGATTCCCAGTGCTTGAAGTACCTCGTTGTTTACTTGTTTACACATTTTTTTACCAAAGAAGGATTTGGCAATAATGATCCTTTTATACTAGAATCCTTCATCTTTTCCTATAGTCTTATAATAAATGGTTGAGTTTCCTCTGTGTGATATACCAGCCTCATCAAGTATTTCTTGGATGTCATGTGGATTGAGTTGAGTCTCTTTGAAAAAGAAATCTATTTGCTTTTCTGAGACCTTCTTATATTTCTTCTCGTTCATTAGTACTTCAGAATACTGGCGATCTAAAAGAAGACTTAAATGTGCGCGAGAAGGTTTCGATCGTTGATTTTTTATCAGGGTGCAATAATGATCTGATATCACATTGAAATGCAAAAAATGATATACATGAACATATGCAATAATGATTGCTATTCATAAAATATCATAATAGAAACAATAAATAGAAAGGAGCTTACTTGATTGCATGTATTCTCGCCACCACCTCCTAGCTTCATTTGCTCAATATCCCTTAGTTTTTTTTGTTGTCTATAGAGACCTAATGAGGTCTACTTATGTCTTAATTGAGACATTTGTTTTTCAAGAACATTATAACTTCTGCACACAATGCTTCATGGTTTTCTTCAAATGAATGTTCTCCTTCTCAAACAAATCTCTTTGTAATTTAAGAACATTGCTTGTTGCTTCCAAATGATGTGTATATCCTAGGAGCCCATTATAGCCATCTCCAACAAAGTTAAGCAGAGATGTCATATTCCTAAATGGGGGTGTGGAGTTTGTAAAAGGGTCTTTTGGATATAACCTCCCATCAATCCATAAATCTATGTTTTTCTTCCCTTGCATCCTGAACATTTCTTTAGAAGCAGTACACAAAATATTAGGTTTATTTCTCCTACTTAGAGGTTCACATTCATGTTCAAGCTCAATGGTGCAGGTTGTAGATGTCTCTTTTCTCTATATTCCTCCTTACTCTTGATCCCTCTTCCATCCTCTAGAGAAGAGTACTTTAGCGTTTTACACAACTCGTTACAGTTTGGGACAAAAGCCCTCTCTGCCACATAGATCACATCAATGTTACATATCTGTTTTATAGTTATAGGATGTTGCAAAGCCATCTTCAAAAAGGGCAAGGCTTCAAGCACCGAGGATGTTAGTGAGCAGGGTAAGGAGTAGTAGTATATTCCTATCTCTTGTAATAATATTCTCTCTCGTATAATGTCATGACACTTTTACATATGATCATTTCTGAATTTGAAATGTTAATCATGGATCTATGGGTATCCAAATCTTTCCATTTCTTTGTTTTGTTTCTCACAATTCTGCATGCTTAATACTTGCATTACATCTCCTCCATATATCTTGTTTTCTTTCTTTACTCACAAGTTTTACTATTGATTAATTTTGGACGCTTTGAACTGTTGCTTCTTTTTGGCTTTATGTACAAGCTTTCTATATGTCCACTGATGTAATTCCTCTAAACTATTAGGTTTTTTTTCTCCTCCACCATGTCTTGTATGATTGAAATACCCGAAGGGTGCTTGATAATGTGTTTTCTCTATTCCCTGGGTTGACCATATTGATAAACTATGATACTTCTTTGCAAACCAAGGGGGTATGATGGTATATAACATGCTTCAAGAGAATAAAAGAACACATTAATTAGAATATTTTTTAATACACAGTATAAAAACTAGTTCAATGCATAATCAATCTAATACCATATAGTGGGTGATGTGTTCATCCGTCCATGCATCAATCATTGATCTCTTGAACTCATCTAGCACTGTTTGAAATATATCACGGTCCTCCTTCGTCCACACTTTCTTGTCACAGAAATTAAACATAGTGTCTAGAGATTTTCACACCTTGGCTTTCCCTGTTCTTGCTTGACCATTGTCTGCATGGTCTACTACTGCATTGTGAATGCACTTTCATCTGTTGTATTTTACGATATGCACTGATCGTCTTCTTCTACGATCTTCTAGTGTTGGTTCAAATAGAAACCTTCTTGCTTTAACACCCCCAATGGAAGGTTTCTTAGTGTTGGTTCAAATAGAAACCTTCTTGCTTTAACACCCCCAATGGAAGGTTTCTTAGGTACATTCCTCCCATCCTTAGACCTTTTTTCACCTTGTTCAATTTTTGCATGTCCACCATGCAAACCAATGTCTAATAGAACTTTCTCTAGTGCTTTGACGGATGTAAACTTTGCTGTATTGGGCTGTAGAGTCCATGCAAAACATATGAATAAAAACAAGAGTTTTTCAATGATTCTACGAAGAGCACGCATTGTACAAATGTGGACACTTGACAATGGAATATCAAGAATTGGCTTGAAGTTTGGGTCTTGCAAGTGTCTATACGATCCCTTCTTCCGATACCTCTTATCAAACACCTTTGCACTACACATGCAATATAAGCAGGGACTTTTTGAATTGGCACCAGGGATTTTATATTCACGTGATCATAAGATTTTTTTTGTTAATAACACTTGTGAACATGTTATTCACATGTTCACATGTTTTCATGTTCTCAAAATAGCAAGTTACCAGTGACCTGGTAACCTGCCGAAGCCCGTCGGGCTTTTTGTTTTCCCGGCGGGCCCGTCGGGAAAATCCATTTTCCCGGCGGGAAAAAAAGTTTTAAAAAAATGGTCAAAATATTTTCATGTTCACAGTCATTCCTACCATTTTTGGGCCTTCTGGACTCACTTATAATGTCAAAAGTTCAAAATTCTTTGTACAAAAAAAGTTATCTCTAAATTTATCACCTTAAGCTCGATTACCATCAATTAGATCTTATTATACTTCCAATTGAGTCTAATTGACATTAATTAATATCCAATTGAGTCCAATTGGTATCAATTAAGTCTAATTGGGTGTCAATTGATCGAATGGGCTCAATTGACATCAATTGACACTCCATTGGACTCAATTGGGCTTAATTGGACTTAATTGGATTCAATCAATTGACACCCAATTGGACACAACTGGGCTTAATTGGACTCAATTGACATCGATTAACACCCAATTGATGTCAATTGAGCTCAATTGACATCAATCCTAGTCAATTGATATCCAATTGATGCTAATTCAGCCGAATTGACACCAATTGCACTCAATTGGTACCCAATTGATGTCAATTGAGTCTTCAATTAACATTAATTAACACCCAATTGAGTCCAATTGACATCAACTAATACCCAATTGAGTCAAATTGATATCAATTAAGTATAATTGGGTATCAATTAATCAATTCGACTCAATTGATATCAATTGACATCCAATTGGACTCAATTGACATCAATTGGGTGCCAATTGAGTCCAAGTGACACCCAATTGATATCAATTGCATCCAATTGGGCTTAATTGACATCAATTCACACCTAATTGATGTCAGTTGAGTCTAATCTGATTCAATTCACACCCAATTGATGTCAATTGGGCTCAATTGACATCCAATTGATGTTAATTGGACTCAATTGACATCAATTAACACCCAATTGATGTCAATTGAGCTCAATTGACATCAATCGTAGTCAATCGACACCCAATTGAGCCGAATTGAGCTTAATTGATAATAATTGCACTCAATTGGCACCCAATTGATATCAATTGAGTTCGATTAGACTCAATTAACATCAATTAATATCTAATTAAGTCTAATTGATATCAATTAATACTTAATTGAGTCAAATTGATATCAATTAAGTCTAATTGGACTCAATTGAGTCTAATTGATATCAATTAAGTCTGATTGGACTCAATTGACATCAATTGGGTGCCAATTGAGTCCAAGTGACACCCAATTGATATCCATTGCATCCAATTGGGCTCAATTGACATCAATTCACACCTAATTAATGTTAATTGAGTCCAATCACGTTCAATTCACACCCAATTGATGTCAATTGGGCTCAATTGACACCCAATTAACTCAGCCCAATTGATATCAATTGAGTCTAATTCAAACCCAATTGAGTCTAATTACATCTAATTGGACTCAAGTGACATCAATTAACACCAATTGATGTCAATTAAACTCAATTAACATCAATTAACACCCAATTGATGTCAATTCAGCTCAATTGACATCAATCGTAGTTAATTGACACCCAATTGATGTTAATTGAGCTAAATTGGGCTTAATTAACATCAATTGTACTCAATTGGCACCCAATTGATGTCAATTGAGACTCAATTAATATCAATTAACATCTAATTGAGTTCAATTGATATCAATTAACATCAATTGACATCAATTAATACCCAATTGAGTCAAATTGATATCAATTAAGTCTAATTGGGTGTCAATTGATCAATTGGGCTCAATTAATATCAATTGACATCCAAGGGGACTCAATTGACATCAATTGGGTGCCAATTGAGTCCAATTGACACCCAATTGATATCCATTGCATCCAATTGGGCTCAATTGACATCAATTCACACCTAATTAATGTCAATTGAGTCCAATCACGTTCAATTCACACCCAATTGATGTCAATTGGGCTCAATTGACACCCAATTAACTCAGCCCAATTGATATCAATTGAGTCTAATTCAAACCCAATTGAGTCTAATTATATCTAATTGGACTCAAGTGACATCAATTAACACCCAATTGATGTCAATTAAACTCAATTAACATCAATTAACACCCAATTGATGTCAATTCAGCTCAATTGACATCAATCGTAGTTAATTGGCACCCAATTGATGTTAATTGAGCCAAATTGGACTTAATTAACATCAACTGTACTCAATTGGCATCCAATTGATGTCAATTGAGACTCAATTAACATCAATTAACATCTAATTGAGTTTAATTGACATCAATTAATACTTAATTGAGTCAAATTGATATCAATTAAGTTTAATTGGGTGTCAATTGATCAATTGGGCTCAATTGATATCAATTGACATCCAAGTGGACTCAATTGACATCAATTGGGTGCCAATTGAGTCCAATTGACACCCAATTGATATCCATTGCATCCAATTGGGCTCAATTGACACCCAATTGATATCCATTGCATCCAATTGGGCTCAATTGACATCAATTCACACTTAATTAATGTCAATTGAGTCCAATCACGTTCAATTCACACCCAATTGATGTCAATTGGGCTCAATTGATACCCAATTGATATCAATTTGACTTAATTGATACCTAATTGATATTAATTGGACTCGATTGACATTAATTAACACCCAATTGATGTCAATTGAGCTCAATTGACATCAATTGTAGTCAATTGATACCCAATTGATGTCAATTAAGCCAAATTGGGCTTAATGGACATCAATTACACTCAATTAGCACCTAATTGATGTCAATTGAGTCTAATTGAGCTCAATTAATATCAATTAGCATCCAATTGAGTCTAATTGATATCAATTAATACCTAATTGAGTCAAATTGATATCAATTAAGTCTAATTGGGTGTCAATTGATCAATTGGGCTCAATTTGATATCAATTAACACCTAATTGAGTCAAATTGATATCAATTAAGTCTAATTGGGTGTCAATTGATATCAATTGACATCCACTTGGACTCAATTGACATCAATTGGGCTCAATTGATATCAATTGACATCCACTTGGACTCAATTGACATCAATTGGGTACCAATTGAGTCTAATTGACACCCAAGTGATATCAATTGCATCGAATTGGGCTCAATTGACATCAATTCACACCTAATTGATATCAATTGAGCCCAATTGATATTAATTGAGTCTAATTCACACCCAATTGAGTCCAATTGCATCTAATTGGATTCAATTGACATCAATAAACACCCAATTGATGTCAATTAAACTCAATTAATATCAATAAACACCCAATTGATATCAATTGACTCGAATTGGGCTTCATTGACACCCAATTGATGTCAATTAAGTCCAAATAGATACAATTAGGCTCAATTGACACCTAACTGATGTCAATTGATATCAATTGACTCGAATTGGGCTTCATTGACACCCAATTGATGTCAATTAAGTCCAAATAGATACAATTAGGCTCAATTGACACCTAACTGATGTCAATTGAGTCCAATTGGATTCAATTGGATGTAATTAGGCTTAATTGATGTCAATTGAATTAAATTGGATGCAATTTGCCCAATTGATGTTAATTGAGTTCAATTGGATGCAATTAGGCTCAATTGACACCTAATTGATGTCAATTGAGTTCAATTCATACCCAATTATTGTTAATTGTGTCCAATTGAGCTCAATTAACACCCAATTGATGTCAATTGGGCTCAATTAACATCACCCTATTGAGTCCAATTGATGTCAATTGAGTCCAATTGGGTGTCAATTTGATATCAATTGAGCCCAATTGATCAATTAATATCCAATTAGACTTAATTGATGTCAATTGGACTCAATTCATTCAATTTAGCATCAATTATAATCAATTAACACCCAATTGATATTAATTGACATCAATTAGGTGTTAATTGATGTCAATTGAGCCCTGTGACATCAATTGTGTGTCAATTGAATCCAATTGATGTCAATTGAGCCCAATTGACATCAATTGTGTGTCAATTGATACACAATTAGCTTTAATTGGACTCAATTGACATCAATTGACACCCAATTGATGTCAATTAGGCTCCATTAACACCCAATTAGACTCAATTTGGCTCAATTGACATCAATTAGACTCAATTTGGCTCAATTGACACCCAATTAGACTCAATTTGGCTTAATTAAGTCTAACTGGGCTCAATTAGACTCAATTTGTCTCAATTGATATTAATTGATACCTAATTAGACTCAATTTGACTCAATTGACACCCAATTAGACTCAATTTTACTCAATTGACATCAATTGATACCCAATTGATGTGAACTGATGTGAATTGAGCTCAATTGCATCGAATTAGGCTCAATTGACATCAATTGACACCCAATTAATATCAATTGAGAGCAATTGATGTGAATTGATGTCAATTGAGCTCAATTGCATGGAATTAGGTTTAATTGACACCCAATTAATATCAATTGAGTGCAATTGAGCCCAATTCAGCTCAGTTGTAATCAATTGACACCCAATTGATGTCAGTTGCATCCAATTTAGCTCAATTGAAACCCAACTGATGTCAATTGGGTCCAATTGATGTCAATTGGGTCCAACTGATGTCAATTGGGTCCAATTGATGTTAATTGGCACCCAATTGATGTCAATAAGGTTCAATTGATGTTAATTGACACCCAATTGATGTCATTTACGTCCAATTGAGCTCAATTGACACCCAAATTATCCAATTGAAGTCAATTAGACTTAATTAACTTCAATTGTGTTAATTGGATATTAATTGATATCAATTAACATCCAATTGCTATCAATTGAGTCTAATTCGGCTTAATTGACACTCAATTTACATCCAATTGCTATCAATTGAGTCTAATTCGGCTTAATTGACACTCAATTTACATCCAATTGGGTGTGAATTGAGCTCAATTGTATCATATTAGGCTCAATTGACATCAATTGACACACAATCGATCACACAATTGAGTGCAATTGAGCCCAATTGATATCAATTGTGATCAATTGACACCCGATTGATGTTAATTGCATCCTATTGGGCTCAATTGAGCACAATAAGATGCAATTAACACCCAATTGAGTGTCAATTGAGTGCAATTGAGCCCAATTGAGCTCAATTGATATCAATTGACACCCAATTGATGTCAACTGAGCTCAATTGAGCTTAATTGACATTAATTATAATAAATTAACACCCAATTGAAGTCAATTGGGCTTAATTGACATTAATTATAATAAATTAACACCCAATTGAAGTCAATTGGGCTTAATTAATATCAATTAACATCCAATTATTATCAATTGAGTCCAATTCGACTCAATTGATACTTAGTTTACACCCAATTTATGCAAATTGGGTGTAAATTAGGCTCAATTGCGTCGAATTAGGCACAATTGACATCAATTGACACCCAATTAATATCAATTGAGTGTAAATCAAGTGTAATTGAGTCCAATTGGGCTCAATTGAGTGCAATGATGTCATGGACAATTGAGTCAATTGATGTAAGTATAGTTAGATTTAATTGGTGTGTCAATTGAACTTAAGGCCAGCAAATTATACAAAACTTTTTTTGTGCCAAGAATTTTAAACTTTTGACATCATAAATGAGTCCAGAAGGCCCAAAAATGATAAGAATGACTGTGAACATGATTTTTTATTTTTTTAATTTTTAATTTTTAATTTTTAATTTTTTTATTTTTTAATTTGTCCGCCGGGAAAATGGGTTTTCCCGGCGGGCCCGCCGGGAAATGACATTTTCCCGGTGGGATTACTGGCAGAGAAGGTTTTTGCAGGTTATAAAAAATGCCCGTGAATATACATTGTGATCACAAGAATTTTTATGTTAACAACAGGTTTTGTTAACGTGATCACGAAATTGTGAAGACGTTAATGAAATCCCTGATTGGCACCCTTTGACACATTGTGCATACATTTCAGAGTTTTAAGATCACCCGCCATATGCCACTCCACCTTTTATTGTCCAATGCCTTCCACATCCAAGATTTTGCCATTTCTTTGCTTCGCTGATGATCTCGGGTATCGATGTCTTATGAAAGACCCAATGCAGAACATCAAAATTCTCTTATTCTACCTGCAAAACACTAAACTATCTAGGATCATCTTTTAGAATAGATGTTTCAAGTGCCATGTTCTCATCAGTGTGATGGTAACCCTTTCTAACTCTCTCTTCTTTTCACAATTTGACACGCTTTAGCACAAATTTAAGGACACCATCACATTCTTCAGGAAGAGTAACTTCAATCAATTGAACACCAAGTCATAGAAAATATTATGGTATCTATTGTAGACCACATCTCCTATTGGTGTAGCATAGGTGTCTTCAATATAAAATGGGATTCCCAGTGCTTGCAGTACCTCGTCATTTACTTGTTTACGCATTTTTTTACCAAAGAAGGATTTGGCAATAATGATCCTTTCATACTAGAATCCTTCATCTTTTCCTGCAAAGTCTTATAAATGGTTGAGTATCCTCTGTGTGATATACCAGCCACATCAAGTATTGCCTGGATGTACTGTGGATAGAGTTGATTCTCTTTGAAAAAGTCATCTATTTGCTTTTTTGAGACCTTATATTTCTTCTCGTTCATCAGTGCTTTTGCATACTGGAGATCTAAAAGAAGACCTAAATGTTGGCCAAAAGTTTCTGTCGTTGATTGTTTATCAGGGTGCAATAATGATCTGATATCAGATTAAAATGAAAAAATTGATATACATGAACATATGCAATAATGATTGCTATTCATAAAATATCACAATAGAAACAATAAACCAGTTTCACCGTATGAGCAAAACAATATGGCGCACGAACCCTCGCTTGAGTCAAAAAAACCCTTACTAAAGTCTACGCAAATGGGGGGGGATTGTGAGATGTCCTTAAGGCCAAAGGCAAAAACGTGGAGAGGGATGGGAGGGGTGGCTACAAGCCTCTATGTAAGTCTATTCACACGCGGGGGGGGGGGGGGGGGGGGGGGGGGGGGAGGAGAAGAGTTAAGGACACCGGCCTCTAGCAAGAAGGGGATGGAGGAAAATTGGCTTATCTGAAAAGAGCCAAATGAGGGGGTGTGAGAGGGGTGGCTGCAAGGGCGGCTGTACTTGCAGCAAGTACGCTACACAGGGACAGACAGCGGTACGGACGGCGGCACAACAGGGCAAACGCTACACAGAAATGCGTGCCGAGGAGCACCCCAGGGTTTTATATAGCTGAGGGGTGAGGGTATGGGCGCTGCGCAAAGCAAGGACGAAAGGACGGTGTACCTTCAAAGGCTATGGATCAGTGGCCTGCATGGGTCTAGGGGAAAGGTATGGTGTCGGTTGTCTGGGAAAGGAGTGGTACGCATGTACCTTATCTGGTCTGGGTGTCCGCCTAAGGGTGCGCGTGGACCATACAGTGGGCGGCCGTCCTTTGGTTCTTGGGCGGCCATTGTACGGGCGCCCTAGTAAGTGTGTACGGATCAAATTTTTGGGGCGGGATACCCAAATTTGGAGCGCCCGCCTCGATTTGCGTGCCGACGGACTGCCCCGGGGGGCGAAAATTTTTTTTGTCCGAGAGGTTCTCCTGGTCGCAGGGGTTCAGACCGTTCGTCAATCGGACGTGCGGTCGTGCATTTATTAAGGTTTAAAGGTCGTCGTTTTTCAACTAAAATGATTAAAATTAGCGTATAGGCTTGATCCGGTGTCCGTTTTGGATGCTGTAAAATCCTATATTAGGGTAAAATCGCACGCAGATTCCAAATTTGGGCTCAGAATTTGAAGATTCTAAGTAGAAATGACTCAAATAATAAAATCATTGATATTTATACCATAAAAACTCATAATTACATGGACATTTCTTTATTAGTGAAGATGGGTACGTTACATCCTTCCCCCCTTAAAGAAATCGAGATGTCCTCATCTCGTCATGAATTGGGGATAATCCTTTAAGAGTGTAGCTTCATCTTCCCAAGTTTCATCCTCTTCAGGGTAATCTTTCCACTGAACTAGATGTTCTACAAGAGTTCTATTTCGGAGTTGCCTTTCCCTAGAATCTATGATGCTACTGGTCTGTAATTCAAGGACTCCTTGAGTAGGGATTACAACTTGTTCATCATCAAGAATATGATCGAGACTGGGGACATATGGTTTTAATAAACTTACATGAAATACATTATGGACTTTGATATGGGCTGGGAGTTGGAGTTTATAGGCACTTTTACCTAGACACTTGATAACTGTATAAGGATCACAATACCTAGGGCTGAGCTTCTTATATTTCCCAAGTGATAGAGAACTTCATTTGGGTCGCACCCATAGAAGAACTTTGTCTCCTTCCTTGAAGATCCTTTCAGACCTCTTGTTGTCAGCATAATGCTTTTGTCGATCTTGGGCAGCTTTAATATCCCTTTGGATAGCTTTGGTTTGTTCCTCCATCTCTTCGAGCATTTTCCTGGATGCCTCAACTCTTATGGTCGGATCAGAGAAATTTAGAGGAGACAAGCATTCTTGCCCATAGAGTGCTTTGAATGGTGACATTCCTATGCTTTGATGATAAGACGCATTGTAGGCAAATTCTACCAGAGGAAGGTATTGAATCCACCTTCTGGGTTCCCGTCCACAGTATGCTCTGAGAATGTCTTCAATTACTTGATTGACTCTTTCAATCTGGCCATCGATCTCTGGATGATAAGCTGTGCTAAAGCAAAGTTGAGTCCCCAGAGCTTGAAATAGAGACTGCTAGAATTTTGCGGTGAAGTCAGAATCCCGATCACTTACTATCCTTTTTGGGAGACCATGAAGTTTGAGGACTTCCTTGATGAATACTCGAGCAACATCAGAAGCTTTGAAGGTCTTTTTTGCTGGTATAAGGTGAGCTACTTTGGTAAGTAAGTCCACTACTACTAGAATGGAGTCATATCCTCCTTGAACAGTGGGGAGACTTGTGACAAAATCCATACTAATGCACTCCCACTTCATTTGGGGAATATCTAAGGGTTGAAGCTTTCCAGGCATCTTGACCCTTTCAGCCTTGATCCTTTGGCATGAGAGAGACATTGTTTCAAGTACTGCAGCACATCATTTTTCAAGCGTGCCCAATGAAAGCTGCTTCTTACCGCATTTAATGTTTTTGCATAACCTGGGTGTCCTGCAGCAGGGCTATCATGAGCTTCATGGAGGATTAGTTTCTTTAAAGCAGGATCCTTAGGGATACATAGCCTGTGATTGAAGTAGAGGCTTCCTTCATGAGTGGAGTATCCCTTGATTAGATTTTTTCTCTTTCTCTGAATGTCCCCCTTCTTCCACTAACTTTATCATCCTCTGATAATCTGGGTCATGAGATGAGACTTCTTCCACCTTGACCAGTATGGGATTATTTGGCATTGAAATTGCATTCAAGAAAGATTTGCGGCTAAGTGCATCAGCTACCACATTATCTTTCCCAGGGCGGAATTTGATGTCGAAATCATATTCTTGTAGAATTTCAATCCATCTCCTTTGCCGCATGTTGAGGTTAGGCTGGGTGAAGATCCACTTTAGACTTTTGTGGTCAGTTACAAGCTGGAATTTGCCTCCCAAGAGATAATGTCTCCATAATTTAAGGCAATGAACAACTGCTAAGAGTTCCAAATCATGGGTGGCATAGTTTGCTTCATATTGCTTCAGCTTGTTGCGGGAAGTATAAGCGACTGGTCTTCCTTCTTGGCCTAAGACACCACCAAGTGCTAGACTACTAGCATCGGTAACCACTTCAAATTCCTTGGAGAAATCAGGAAGCTTTAAGACTGGGGCAGAAGTAATAATGACTTTCAGTTGATCAAAGGGGTTGTTGCAAGATCAGGTTGTCCAGTTTTGTCCAGTTTATGCTGGACTGGGACAATGCTTGGAGAGAAAATTTTGGGGGGCAAGGTACTTAAAATGAGATCAAGCAAATAATAGAAAATACGCTTGCCCTTAAATTAACCCAATATAACTTAAATTAATATAAATTAGTCTAATTAATCAAAATTAATCAAAAATATGATGAAATGATAAACAAATGATCTTTCCATACCTAGAGTGATCCAATTTATTTTTCCATAGATGCACCATTACAAGTACATTAGTCCCTATAGGTTTTAGATGATTCACATCAAAAATGTAATTTTTCTAATTAGATTATCAATATTTGCAGGCCTTCTGATAGTCTGGAGGAATTCTGAAAAAGAGATCATTAAAAATCCAACCATTGGATTTGCAATTTTTACTAACCACCACATTCTACTAATGTCTTAGTATCTACCCACTCTTTTGATCTACAAGATTGAGGATTTTAAGTGGTAGCTATTGTGGGTACAAAAGTGCCGTATATTATCACACTTTAAAGACCTTGAAATATTTAAAGAAAATAGAAAAATATCTTAAAATTTTCTCAAAAAATCAAGTTAAGCTCCATATTATGTGAAGATCTAAGGTACAAAGTGGGAATCTCATATGAGTTTATATGTAAAAGATATTAGCATTTTATGGAATCAGTTTAAATTTGGGACAGGGTGTATACATTGACTTTGTACCTAAAAAAATGAGGACTTTTGACTATCTAATGCTTAATCAAATTATGCAACTATATTCTCAACTTTGAATATGATGTTTCAACAAAAGAACTTGAAACAAAATTTCTTCATTTACTAGGAGAGATTAGCCACTAAAGGTAAACAAATGCCTGTTTTTTTACTGTTTACAGGGTGCTTGAGTGGACAAAACTGGGCAACCTGATCTTGCAACCACCCAAAGCTGTTTTGATGGATTGGCAGCCACACTATTTTGCAATCCTTCTTAAGAAGATCTGTCAAGGGTGCAGCTACCAAGGCATAATCTTTGATAAAAATCCTATACCAACCCGTGATTCCCAAGAATCCACGAACTTCACGAACTGATTTAGGGGGTGGCCATTCTAGAATATCCTTGACCTTGGCGGGGTCTACTGAGATGCCATTTTTGGAGACGATGAATCCAAGATACTCAATTTGATGAGTAAAGAAGGTACATTTGCTCTTCTTGGCATAGAGTTTGTGTCTGTGCAGCAATTGCAGAACTCTACGCACATGCTCCTCATGCTCTTCCATTGATTTTGAGTAGATTAGGATGTCATCAAAGAAAACAAGCACAAACTCATCCAAGTACGGGTGGAATATATCTTGCATTAGGCGGTTGAAGGTTGCAGGAGCATTGGTTAATCCGAATGACATTACAGTAAACTCATAGTGGCCATAACGGGTATTGAAGTTAACAAAACCTAGTGTTAACATATTAAAACTTGTGATCACATTGTATATTCACATGACCTGAGAAAGGACCTGCCGGAACCCACTAGTCCAGTAACACCTCCGGGCTTCTATCTTTCCCGGCAGGCCCGCCGGGATACAGGGTTTTCCGGCGGGCCCGCCGGGAAAGACAAAAGCCCGCCGGGCCCGCCGGGGAAAATAGGAAACACCGGCGGGGTATTATTCTGTATATAAACACTGCCCGACACCCATCGTACAACTTTTGGGAAGATAGTCCTTGTTTTGGGGGCGTGATATCTCTCCTCAAAGTACTTGTAGAGCTCTCGAGTTGCTAGAAGTGTTCTCTCGGGAAGAACGTCCTTATTTTGTCGTCTTTCCTTGTAGGCACTCCTAAGGCTATTGGGCCACTCGTCCTTAGTTCTTTGAACTGGGGGCAGGGTGTGGTTCGTAGCTAATACTTGCGGAGATTTAGGGACAAATTTGGAGTCATTCAGCTTTGCATTTGAGCCACGTACGTAATCTACCTACCTCATTCTGCTTTATGAATGGTTTGATGGAGCCAAGAGTCCTGCTTAGGGGCTTGTATTGGTTCTTGATACTTGATATAGTTTAGAGTAGACAAGGGTCTATTGTCCTATACTAGAGTATTGGGCAAGCATAGATCTTTGATTTTTTTTGTGAATGTTAGAGAAGGTCTATTGTCCTATACTAGAGTATTGGGCAAGCATAGATCTTTGATTGTATAAAGTATCCTTAATTGGGTACAAAAGGCATCCTTCATTGGGGGTGCAATGTGCATGATAGTCTCGAAGTAGTTTTGTAGTAAGACCTTGCAAGATAGTTTGAAGTAGTTTTATGTTATGTGATGATCTTTTGTATTTGTCAAGATAGTTTCAAAGTACTTTGTCTGCAGATGTATGTTTTGTCATACGTGAGTGATTTGTTGTTTTTTCATTTGTGTATTCATTGTTATATGCTTGGTTGAATAGGTTATTTGTTGAGATGGAGGACAATGTTGGATCCAGTGATACCTCCAATAGAGTCCAAATTTCAAATAGTAGAAAAAAAAGGGCACCTGGGATAGAGTGGCAATATGCAATTAACGTTGGTGATCGATTCATAGATTGGGAGTGTAAGCTATGCCATGCAGTAAAATCAGGTGGGGCGCCTCGACTAAGAGAACACTTTTTAGGCGGACCGAAGAAAAAGTCATGTACCCACCCCTCTGCACCTATAGTGGCCAAACGCATAAGAGAAGAAATTCAAAAGAAAGATTCAAGAAAACATGACACTCCTACTATTAATGTATCAAGGCAGCAAGAACACTGTTGTTCTAATCATCAAACTCCTGCTACATCGCCTACTTGTACCCCGAACGGCAATGTGCAACCAGAAAGTAATCTACCCAGTGCATCTTCTTGCAAGCGAAACTTTGACATAGGAAATATACCCATGCGTCAAACTTCATTGCAAGAAAGCCTACGTCAAGGTCGACTCGATGATGCACAACTCGTCCTTGCTGAAGCGATTTACTTTTCTGGGAGTGCTATGATGATGGTGGACAGTGAGCATTGGAAGAGAGCATGGAAGAAAATTGGTGAGTTTGGACCAGGGTTTTCACCGCCTACGTACCATGCTATGCGAAATGATCTATTAGAGAAATGTTATGCGCAGGTAAAAGAACGTGTACAAAGAATAATTCTTAGCAATATAGAGCTTTCTGGATGTAGTATAGTAAGTGATGGATGGTCTAATGTGCAAAGAAAACCATTAATTAATGTAATGGTTATTTCACCTAGAGGTGAGACTTTTATCCGTGCCGTGGATTCAGCTGGTTCAATCAAAACTGAGGCTTACATTGCTCAAGTCATTAGCTCTGTGATAGAGGAAGTGGGTGCCAAAAATGTAGTCCAAGTCGTCATGGACAATGCAAAAAATTGTAAAAATGCATCTAGAATCCTACAGCGACAATATCCACATATTTTTCCGGTAGGCTGTAATACTCATAGTTTGAATCTTGTATTAAAAGATTGGTATAAATCTGATGATACCAAATGGTTTGCCTCAATCGTCGACACTGCTCGCCAGCTTGTGAAATTCATGCTCAAGAGACAGAGAGTTTTAGATATGTTTCGACCTCGCATGTCAGTTATGTTAAAGCTTCCAGCGGAGACTAGGTTTTGCACTCACTTTTACACTTTTGAGTCTCTTCTTAGAAATAAAGATGCAGTTTGTGAAACATTTACATGCATGGCATTTCATGACTGGGAGAACACTCAACTTGAAAAAGTGAAAGAGAAAATCAAAGTCTTGAAGGGAGCACTTACGAGAAAAAGTTGGTGGAACAGTGTGATGGATGCATACCATGTAATGATGCCTGTTATGTATGCTGTACGAAGTCTTGATCAAAGAGCGCCTAATCTCAGAAAAGCATGGATGCAATGGTGGACTGTCCAGCGGAGTTTGGAGTGTCCTGAGAAATTAGAGCATTCAGTGGTGGAAAAGCAATGGCATGCACCATTCTCCAGTAGACAAAGAAAAGTTCTGTTGAAGTACTTTCATGCTAGATGGATTGGAGCGCATTCACCACTGCACAGTGCTGCTTACATGTTAGATCCTGAATATTGGAATATGGATTTGATGTCCAACGTTGAGGTGGTGCAAGATTTTTATAAAGTGGTAAACACTTTCTATAATAATGATGATGATCGTGTACAGTGCATAAAGGAGATGACCTCATTTCGGTTGGAAGAGGGTTTATTTTCCAACTCCCTTGTTCAACAAATGGCTAAAGAGCAACCTGCTTGGAAGTGGTGGATGATGAATGGTGGTGAGCATTATGCTTTATTGCGCAACCTTGCGATGAAGGTTCTAAGTCAGTGCTCTTCAAACTCAGGCTCAGAAAGAAACTGGAGCATGTATAAATATATTCATAGTACTATTCGCAATCGACTTCTTGCAGATCGAGCAGATAAACTTGTTTACATGTACTGCAATGAAAAAATCTTGCGAGACATCGAAAGCGAAGAGTATGAAGAAGATATGCCCAGATGGATGTACAATTGTGAAGATGTAGTAGACGAGAACTTTGATGTTGGACGTACGTTGTGCACCACCCTTGAGATAGAAGACAATTTAGACATTGACTTAGATGAGCTTAATTTGGCAGACGAGAGAGTAAACGGTGAAAGAATTTTGGAGCAAGATACTGACATAGAGGAAGAAGTCACTTCATTAATTTAATAAAAAGTACTTGTACAAATGATCATATTTGGAGAAATTATCAATACAAAAGTAGAATTTGTTTTTCTTAGCTCTCATCTTGAAATAAATTGCGAATTGCACTAGGAGTTGCATCTAAAGGTCCTGGTGGTTTATATTCGCTAGCCATGCCAAACACTGTATAAATACCTTGATTTATTGGGATATTGCACAATGCACATGTGGAAGTATTTTGCATTTGTCTCACTAAACATATTAAGTGGTAATAGTGTCCACATGGTAGTATATACTGGCCGCTCCACCCATCGAATACTTTGTAACATACAGGACATTGGGGGGTGGAGGAACTTGTAGCCTCAGCAGAAACTCCCACAAGATCAGGATGTATCAAAAAATGAGAGATGTGGTTTCCTTGGCGCACAGGAGCAATACGTGAGGAGATGCTCTGCACATCTTGGCTGATCTTTGTTAGCTGCTCTTGAATCCCTCTATTGGCCGGGGGAGGAGTTGACGCTTGAGTTAATCGGTCAGCTTCTTTCTCCTTCTCTGCTAGCTGTGCCTCTAAGCTTTCTTTGACCTGGTTTAACTCCAGTCCCAGCGCCCTCCACCATGAGAGCAAGTTCTTCTCTTGTGAATGTCACTGTCTCTTCACGTATGTCGTGGGTGTTGACAGTGGCCTCTCTGGAGGCGAAGTCCACTGGAGTTTCTAGGATAAAGTGAGCATATAGCATTTTAGCAAAATAGAGTGGAGCATCGGCGTTATGGAGAGGACGACCGTACACCTCCAAGAAAATGCGCTCGGCATTAGTTTTGATATCATTGTGAGTGCAACGAGAAATCTTCCATCTTCCCTTCTTAATCTCGCCATCTGGACATGGCCATATTTCCTTTATCATCTCTGTGGTTACGCGTTTGTTTATGTCTTTCCATTGGGCATAAGTTGGATTTGTCCATTTCGATAACCTGCATGCTGTTCTTGTAGCTTCGCGGGCTGTCAGGCCATGTGCAAGGGCCTTCATTCACTCGTATTCCTTCTTGGCTAACTCCTGATGCTCGTTTGCTTGCGCCTGCTCCATATCTGCATGAATGTAAATGACTTTAGGATTTTAATGAACTGTAAAGATCAACGTAAGATAAATTGACCATTACTCTCAAAATCTTGAAGTCAAACACCACGAGAGGAGATATGTATTGCAAAGACTCGATGAGAAATATCCACTTGACTCCAAAAACACTTCAAACAATGCTCGCACATCAAATTTTGAAGAGAAAACATAAACTTAAACACCACAAGAGGAGAGAGATGTTGCAAAGACTCAATGAAGAGAGAAACAAAATTTTGAAACATTGGACACATCAAATTTTGAAGAGAGAAACAAAATGCCATTCCTGAAACTTAATCTCTTGATACTGTATCATTACAAAGTTGGGGTGAATGCCACCGATAGCTCTACGAGAGGACGTTGTGCCCTCGTAGGGTCAGTCTTTAGTGATCTAAAAAATTCAACTACTTGCAAAATTGATTTTCGCTCATCGCGATTAGGCAGAAACATCCAATTTTTGACTCTATGAATAATAGTATCCATGGTAACTTTGTCATGGGAACTATTATCCATCCACAACTCTTGCACTTTCTGCCAAAAGTCATATAAAGTTTGTAATAAATATCCCAAGGCAAAAACATCAGATGCAGGAGTGTATGCATCTGCCAAAAATGGATTATAAAGCTCTGGGGCTATCCACGGCCGTTTATTTCGCTCTCTGTCTGCGTGGGAGACTGCCTGTGCCACCTTCTCGGGGTTCTTGTCTGCTTTAAAAACAAAATTGAGAGACACCCGTTTTTTGGGCGCTCTCAGCAGCAACCCCCAATCGATAATACCTATGCGTGGCTTTAGCTCTTTTGTATAATCCAACACTACATTGAAAGGATGTAGGTCGGTATGTACAATACCTGCCATATGTGCTGCCGCTAGACCTTCCACCAGGGCATGCATAATATGTGGCATGTTTATTACTACCTCTTTTATTTTTGAAAGTTCTAGATGACTTAAAGGGATATTATCAAGCGGGGGTTGTCTCCATCCTCGATCCAAACAAAAAATGGCTCTGGTGAACTCACTGAATCTGAAGGGAACCTTCAGAAGAGTATCACCAAGAGCGCCGCCATTATAGTACGGGAAAATTGTGATCCAAGGAGCCTCTTTTGTAAAGGCAATGCATCCGACAATCGATGGATGTAGCACTTGCATACCCTGCTCTGCCCTGGAAGCTCTCGAACTTCGCGCTGCCTTCTCCTTTGTAGTGCTTTTCGCAAAAAGTGATGTGCTCCGGTAAAAATGATATACCTTTAATTGCATACTCTTTTACTGTTCCAAACACGCCGGAGCCTATTGTTCGTCCTTCGTGAAGTGCTTCGTGCAGGATGCCAATAAGATGTGTGCACATAGAATTGTAGATGGTACGATTAATGACACCTGTACCACTTGCATCTGCCTGACTAGACGTTGCAGCGACGTCCTGGGCAATGCGCACTCTTTTGGGGAGGGACTCTGCATCCAACGCCTTCATGCGCTTGCTCTTGGCTCTTTGCTCGCTCCATACAACGTCCCATAACTGTAGACGTTGCATATTGGCTTCAGGCGGGGCAGCATCTCTAAGATCACTGCATGCTACACGCATGCTCCCCAAAATGGTTTGTGTTATGTGCTGATGGTTGAAATCTGCTATCTTTTGTCTGTCTAGCAGCTCAGCGTTGCCTCCCGATTCGAAGCCGACGTTGTGCATTTTCCCATATTTGGTCTATGAGATCTCGCATGAGTATCTCAGACTCATTGATCTTTTTGACGACATCATCAGTACATTGTGATACTGTGATGACCGCTTCAACGCGAATTGCTCACAAAACAATTTTGCGCTCTTCGGGAGAAAGCATGTTGATCGTCTTCGTAAATCTAGCAAATAACACTAAACACAAAAAAATAGAATATCAAACATTACTGAAATAAACATCAAGCAGACGTGAGAAAACAGCAACAAGTTTATCAATATCGTCAATGTTCATACAAAAACGGAATATCAAATAATTTTAATGAACTCAACATCATCCAATACATCATCAAACGTGAGAAAACAGCAATAAGTGTATCATTACTTATCAATGATCAAACAAAAACAGAATATATCAAACAACGTTACTGAACTCAACATCATGCAATACATTATCGAACGTGAGACAACCGCAACAAGCGCATTATTACTTACGAAGTGTATACATTATCGAATGAGAGAGAGAGAGAGAGGGGGGGAGGAAGAGAGAGAGGTGTGACAGATAGAGAGAGGAAAAATTAAATGACATTTTTTATAGTTTTGTGAGTTCCTAAAGAGAGAAAAATAATGTTTTGTAATCCTAAAGCACTCCTCATCTACATACCTATCGTGATAGAGAGAGATGTGAAGTGTATCATGAGAGAGAGAGAGAAAGAGTTGTGAAGTGTATCATTGCGAGAGAGAGAGAGAGAGAGAATTGTGAAGTGTATCATGAGAGAGAGAGAGAGAGAGGAGAGGAAGAGAGAGTTGTGACAGATAGAGAGAAGAAACATTAAATGACATTTTTAATGTTTTTGTGAGTTCCTAAAGAGAAAAATAATGTATTGTGCCAATTTTTAAGTAAATAGAGGGAGAAAAAAGAAATTATTAAGAATTATGTATATTTTAAGAGAAATAAAAAAAATCATTATCTACACATCTATCGTGTTGTGAAGTGAATCATGAGAGAGATAGAGAAAGAGTTGTGAAGTGTATCATGAGAGAGAGAGGGGGGTAAGAAGAGAGAGATTCATATTTTTCGAGTTACGAATCACGATATTATAAAATAAAACGTTTAGACAATATGATGTAAACTTTGATCCACGATATTATAAAATAAAACGTTTAGACAATATGATGTAAACTTTGATCCATGAAATACTAATGCCGCGTTAGCAACCAAGTATCGCATGGATCAAACACAATAAAAACAATACAAGTCAAATCAAACAAATTTACGACATTTATTCGACCGCGTTAACGATCATATGCCGAAATACGCAATTTACGACACTTTTTCGACCGCGTTAACGATCAAATGCCGCAATATGCAAAAAACATTTTATGCACTAGCGGACGACACCAACTTGCCGTGCTAACGACAAAATGCCGCCCGATTCTATGGGAATACCAATAGGATACGAACATACATTGGCCGCGTTACCGACCATATGTCCGCATTTGACAAAGGGAAGGGAAGGGAAGGTGACATCGCCATAACGATACTATGCTTGCCGCGTTACCGACTAGTACCGCTACGGCGTGTCATACTTACCATAGGACACAGACTAGCCGCGTTACCGACTAAGTGCCCCAGGGTAAGCACCATTCAGAAGAATGGCCTTACACACACACCAGTCGTGTGGCGGGCCACCCAAATCCTGCCGCGCATTGCGACAATGGGCGGCTGCCCGCACGAACTCACCCACACACACATCCCTCGTGTGGCAGACCACCCACATCCTGCCGCGCATTGCGACAGTGGGCGACTGCCCACACAAACACACCCACATACACACACACACACACACAAGTTTTCATTACATGTGTATGCTATCAGCAATGAAATCCCAAAGGGCCCCCCGGGCCCATATATATAGAAAACTGTACCCCGCCGGGCTATATGACGACCCCGCAGGGACCCGCCGAGCTTTGATTTATCCCGGTGGGCCCGCCGGGTATAGCAAAAGCCCGGCGGGATTTTTCCCGGTTACCAGGTCGCTTGCCACCGGCTTTTTTGAGAACATGTTAACATGTGAACATGTTCACATGTGAACATGTGAACATGTTAATAACATGTTCACACATGTTATTAACAAAAAAATTTTGTGATCACGTGAATATAAAATCAGAGATTGAATGGCATTCAACATCAAAGCCATTGACAAAGCTTGTTCATTCTCCCCATACAAAAGTCTTCAACACAATGTTGAGGACGCGATCGTCATTCATGAAGGGGGGAATGTTAATCTAATTCTATGATTAAAAAGCGCTACCACCATTATCTCACATCAAGGAGTTACGATAGATATACCAAAGGGTCATACATTCAAGATATCAAGTAATAGTGTCCAAAGCTACAACTTGGACGGGCACCTGTAATGGCGTGACGGAGTATTTATGGCAATTCTCGCTTTAAGAGCATGTGGTAGCAAGATAGGATGAAGTCCTAAGTAATGTACTTCATGGATATATTACGAGAGTAGTCATCGTAATAGTATTAGGCCTCTTATGAGCCTAAAGTGCCTAGCCGGCCACAGTTTAAGTGAGTGTAAACACTTATGGCCATGTATATAAGTGAATTTCTCTCATAATACAACATACTCTCCCATTGTGCAATTGACTCTTGCTCTTGCTAATCTCTCTCCCTAATGCATACTAGTGAGTGTGTGAGTGAAGTTAGGTGAGAGGAGGGATGAGGACCCATAGTGCAACACAGTGGTGTGACAACACTCACGACCGCGGATAGAGGAGATTATGATGGCATTCGTTCATGGGTTTAGAATGACATTCGCACATGATACACTAACAATACCATTTGTTTATAGGTTGTGCACGAATCATTGAACTAAGGTCCTTTACACATCGCCTCGCACCCACCTAAACGCATGGCACTGGGCCAATCAAATACCTCGCCATGCATG
The DNA here is from genome assembly GCF_041138505.1 of Cibotium barometz. NCBI lineage: Eukaryota > Viridiplantae > Streptophyta > Polypodiopsida > Cyatheales > Cibotiaceae > Cibotium > Cibotium barometz. Next base: position 28,172,214 of record NC_141066.1, read on the forward strand.
TTTGCCTTACACACCGCCTCGTGCCCACCTATTCATCTACCACCGTGGCCTCCACCTCTTGCCCTTCTGTTTTGCCTCTGCGTGGGTAGCCGAGCTTGGTTGTCCAAACTTGGGCACACCTATCTCCAGCCAATTGCCCTCTAGTTGGTGGACCATGCTACATTCCTTTTCCTGCCATTCTGCAATGATAAATTGACCGTGTTGCTTGGGGGCTACTGTAGACCGATTTCTAGCACACCGCCTCGATTCGCAGAGCGATCTCCATCTAGGTAAGCCTTGCGCTTTTTTTTCTTGCTCCTCTCTCTCCATATCTTCTGTATTTTATGCATGCTATATTTTCTTCATGTTGTCTTTTCTTATGTATTTTCTGCATGTTGTATTTTCTTCTGTATTTTCTGCATGTATTTTTTGCAACATGCTGTATTTTATGCATGTTCTGTATTCCTCTCTCTCCGTATCTTCTGTATTTTCTGTAACATGTATTTTTTGCACTTAGCATAGTTGAGCCTGATGCTCTGATCAAATGAGACATGTGGAAGTTTCGATAGTCTTCTCTCATCCCTAAGCACTTCATAGGAGCTCTCGAGCAAGAATAATCAACATAGATAGAGAATAGAGAGCAAGAGATAGCTTTGTATTTAATATATTCATATGATACAACAAAGTGGACTTTGGCCTTTCAAAAGGATAACCCCGTATCTTCTATATTTTCTACATGTTCTACATTCCTCCCTTCGTGTAGATTGGTAAAAGAAGTATTCCGTATCTCTTTGTTTTGCATGTTCTATATCATCTTTTTTCTGTATTATCTCTTTGTTCTGTATTATATCTGTATAAGGCAGGGTTGCATGGCGGGATATTTGATTGGCCCAGCGCCACACGTTTTAGGTGGGCGCGAGGTGGTGTTCTGATTTTCATCTTCTTTGATTATTGTTAATCATCATTGAGTGCTTTGAATAGTATCTAATTGACCCCTTTATTTTGATGTTCCACTAATCCCCCAATGGATTCCCAAAACTTGCAAGACGATGGATTCATATTATGATGAGGACGATGTATGCATGCAACATGTATCCATACTGAGTCAGTGCATGGCTCAAGTTTTAGCTTGCACGGCAAGCTCAAATAGCTAGAAGGAGACATGAGCGGCGGTCATGTTGGGCTTATCCTAGACCCCAAACTTTTATGAAGCGTGGTTTGCTTGGAAGCTACTCAGACAGAATGTTCAAGAGTAAGCTCTGCCTAAGCAAGGAAACATTTCACTTTTTGACTGCATGGCTTGCTCCTCTCTTGCAAAACGGTCTAACACTAACTATCAAAATGTAATTAGTGTGGAGAAGCGTGTATGTGTGGCTTTGCACCGTCTAGCTACCGGATCAAACTTACAAGTAATAGCAGATTTGTATGGGGTTTCCACATCTTCATGCCAAAAGATCATTATGGAGTTTTGTGATGCAATCTCCACATCAAGTCTTCATGATGTGTATATTAAATGGCCTTCTTCTTACAGGATGCGTATCATGGCTGAAGGATTTCAAGCAATACACAGCATTCCGTTTGTCATTGGTGCAATGGATGGTAGCCATGTTCCAATTATTGCCCCTCATGTGCACCGTGAGGACTACTTTAATCGAAAGGGGTTTCATTCTATAATTTTGCAGATGACCGTTGCTTCTAACTACTTGGTTTGGGATTATGACATTGGTTGGGCAGGTTCTATGCATGATTGGAATGTATTCCCGGAAGAAGTGATCTAGAACAGAGGTGTGAATCAAACAGCTTAGGCAATTATTGTTTACTAGGTGATTGTGCTTACCCTACAAGGTTTTGGATGCTTCCTCCATTTAAAGGAAGTAAAGATGGATTATCCCCTGAGCGGTACTTTTGGAACTACATTCAATCTAGTTCACGGATGCTTGTGGAGCGGGCTTTTGGAATACTGAAAGCCCACTTTCGTATTTTATTGAAGAGATGTGACATGTTATTGCAGAATGTGCCGAAGATGGTTAGAACTTGTTTGGTCCTTTCATAACATGTGCATTGTGCATGGAGACTCATTTGATGAGGTTTGTAAGATTCCTCCCCAGCCTCTCAGGATGTCCAGTATCTTCCCCTATAATCAATCCCCTCTTCAGAAATATAAAAGATCTTGTTTTTGCCTGTTTTGGCCTAGAGAGAGAAAATCTTCTAGAGAGAGGTGATTCAGTTATTAAATATTTTTAGATGGAAAAATATCTCATCTTATTAAAATAAGTTTCCTTGAAATAGAAGTTCAAAAAGATTTTCAGAAGGTGCATTAGAAATTAGGTATAATCTGTTCAAGAGGCATTATCCTGGGGGTCCAGATTTTTGAAAATTTTTAAATTAAGGTTCCTATGGACCAATAAGATTCATCCAAATGTAGGGAGGAGATAAATGGAAGAATAAAAGAAAAATCCCCCAAAAATGAGTAAATACTCACATAAGATGAAGAGTTCACTAAGGACAAGGTTAATAGTTAAAAAAGAGAGATATTCAGAAGAAATGATGCATTTTTGACACCTCAGTATGGGGGAATTCCCCTCATGAAGGAGGCACCTATTTCACATGTGTGGGAGAGTTTTGAACTCCCAAATAATGAGATATTTTTATCTCTCCTGTAACGTACCCATCTTCACTAATAAAGAAATGTCCATGTAATTATGAGTTTTTATGGTATAAATATCAATGATTTTATTATTTGAGTCATTTCTACTTAGAATCTTCAAATTCTGAGCCCAAATTTGGAATCTGCGTGCGATTTTACCCTAATATAGGATTTTACAGCATCCAAAACGGACACCGGATCAAGCCTATACGCTAATTTTAATCATTTTAGTTGAAAAACGGCGACCTTTAAACCTTAAGAAATGCACGACCGCACGTCCGATTGACGAACGGTCTGAACCCCTGCGACCAGGAGAACCTCCCGGACAAAAAAAAAAAATTCGCCCCCCGGGGCGGTCCGGCACGCAAATCTAGGCGGGCGCCCCAAATTTGGATACCTCCCTTTAAAAATGGGAGAAACACTTAAGATAGTCCGCTAAGTCTTATCTTGGGAAAAATTTCCTATTCATCGACACCTTGACCCTGTAGAGATTCAAGGATACGATTCATAGGTATGACCTAGCTCTATCCCGCAGGGGGAGCGTGATTTTCTAAACATCAAATCACCCATAGGGCAATTGATCAAAAATTGGGCAACTACTAGACTTGATTTCTAGAGACAACGCTTTTTTCCTCATCTTATGCAAGGCACAGCCGCTGACCTAATCTTCTAGAATAGAGTTGCTCAAGAACCTAACTATCTAACGTAGGGCTTTCACTTAATCTGTTGGAAAGCTACCCGACTAATCGGGTCCACCCGTCCGTAGGATGGTGCCGTCAGGGCATTCCATCCTCCCACTTTCCACCCTACCCACGCATCAATTTGTTTTCTAATTAATACTACCACACTGTTTGACATAAATAAACATATTCCTTAATTAGGGCCCTTCTTCACAAGGTTCGTTATAACAGCCTTCTTACACAATACAATCATACCAAAGACAAGATGCAATTATATAAAAAGTTTATACATCAATCCATTTCCATACAAGCCAATCCGGCTCTCTTATTCTTATTCTGCCGATGATCTAGAATTTGGCCTTCCAGCCTTTACATGCTGGGCAAAACCCTACGGGACCATACACCTCATCGTCAGCGCTGGCGAGGACTCAAGCCGGCCTGTCGCCCTCTCAGGCTCCATCGCCCGATCCTCCCGTCCCTCAGAGGGATGTCTGCGCACTAGGGTGGGCTTATTTACCGCACTAGCCTGGGCCCTCAGAACTAGGCAGCCTCATAATCTCTCGCCTCAATCGGCGATCCTTATTCTCCCAAAGGTATGAGGGATACCTTGGGCCATTCCCGGGCTTTGCTAATGACGCCGCCCGGCTACACAAGCACGGAACGGGGTTAGCGTTGAAGCCAAAAAAAAATCTTGAATTCCAAAGATAACAACTTCAATGCAATTTTCTAAGTATAGCATTCACAATTCATGAAGATAGCAATTCGGGCTTTGCTAATGACGCCGCCCGGCTACACAAGCACGGAACGGGGTTAGCGTTGAAGCCAAAAAAAAATCTTGAATTCCAAAGATAACAACTTCAATGCAATTTTCTAAGTATAGCATTCACAATTCATGAAGATAGCAATTTCAACGCAATTTATCGAAAACAACATCACATAATTCGTAATTTCATATAATTTTTATGTCCTCATTTTAAAAGAAAAAGACACCATTCATTAATACTAATTTAAGGAAAAATCTCTTCTTTTGAAAATTAACCAAGCTAACCTGGCCACCGTCTCCTTGAGGGGCTTGAAAAGGGAGGACTGGAGCCGCATTGGGCGCATCTCCCTCCATCTCGTTGTTACGTGCGCCTCTTGAGGCAATATTTTGCCGTCTCCGAGATGAGGCCATCTTAGGCGTCGCCTTGTAGAGCTCGCTGCTGCAATCGAAACGCTTCAGTCGGATCTGAATTCCGAGCTCGTTTGCTCACCGTATGAGCAAAACAATATGGCGCACGAACCCTCACTTGAGTCAAAAAAACCCTTACTAAAGTCTACGCAAATGGGGGGGGGATTGTGAGATGTCGTTAAGGCCAAAGGCAAAAACGTGGAGAGGGCTGGGAGGGGTGGCTGCAAGCCTCTCTGTAAGTCTATTCACACGCGGGGGGGGGGGGGGGGGGGGAGGAGAAGAGTTAAGGACACCGGGGCCTCTAGCAAGAAGGGGATGGAGGAAAATTGGCTTATCTGAAAAGAGCCAAATGAGGGGGTGTGAGAGGGGTGGCTGCAAGGGCGGCTGTACTTGCAGCAAGTACGCTACACAGGGACAGACAGCGGTACGGACGGCGGCACAACAAGGCATACGCTACACAGAAATGTGTGCCGACTGAGGAGCACCCCGGGGGTTTATATAGCTGAGGGGTGAGGGTATGGGCGCTACGCAAAGCAAGGACGAAAGGACGGTGTACCTTCAAAGGCTATGGATCAGTGGCCTGCATGGGTCTAGGGGAAAGGTATGGTGTCGGTTGTCTGGGAAAGGAGTGGTACGCATGTACCTTATCTGGTCTGGGTGTCCGCCTAAGGGTGCGCGTGGACCATACAGTGGGCGGCCGTCCTTTGGTTCTTGGGCGGCCATTGTACGGGCACCCTAGTAAGTGTGTACGGACCAAATTTTTGGGGCGGGATACCCAAATTTGGGACGCCCGCCTCGATTTACGTGCCGGCGGACCGCCCCGGGGGGCGAAAATTTTTTTTGTCCGAGAGGTTCTCCTGGTCGCAGGGGTTCAGACCGTTCGTCAATCGGACGTGCCGTCGTGCATTTATTAAGGTTTAAAGGTCGCCGTTTTTCAACTAAAATGATTAAAATTAGCGTATAAGCTTGATCCGGTGTCCGTTTTGGATGCTGTAAAATCCTATATTAGGGTAAAATCGCGCGCAGATTCCAAATTTGGGCTCAGAATTTGAAGATTCTAAGTAGAAATGACTCAAATAATAAAATCATTGATATTTATACCATAAAAACTCATAATTACATGGACATTTCTTTATTAGTGAAGATGGGTACGTTACATCCTTCCCCCCTTAAAGAAATCAAGATGTCCTCATCTCGTCATGAATTGGGGATAATCCTTTAAGAGTGTAGCTTCATCTTCCCAAGTTTCATCCTCTTCAGGGTAATCTTTCCACTGAACTAGATGTTCTACAAGAGTTCTATTTCGGAGTTGCCTTTCCCTAGAATCTATGATGCTACTGGTCTGTAATTCAAGGACTCCTTGAGCAGGGATTACAACTTGTTCATCATCAAGAATATGATCGAGACTGGGGACATATGGTTTTAATAAACTTACATGAAATACATTATGGACTTTGATATGGGCTGGGAGTTGGAGTTTATAGGCACTTTTACCTAGACACTTGATAACTGTATAAGGACCACAATACCTAGGGCTGAGCTTCTTATATTTCCCAAGTGATAAAGAACTTCATTTGGGTCGCACCCGTAGAAGAACTTTGTCTCCTTCCTTGAAGATCCTTTCAGACCTCTTGTTGTCAGCATAATGCTTTTGTCGATCTTGGGCAGCTTTAATATCCCTTTGGATAGCTTTGGTTTGTTCCTCCATCTCTTCGAGCATTTTCCTGGATGCCTCAACTCTTATGGTCGGATCAGAGAAATTTAGAGGAGACAAGCATTCTTGCCCATAGAGTGCTTTGAATGGTGACATTCCTATGCTTTGATGATAAGACGCATTGTAGGCAAATTCTACCAGAGGAAGGTATTGAATCCACCTTCTGGGTTCCCGTCCACAGTATGCTCTGAGAATGTCTTCAATTACTTGATTGACTCTTTCAATCTGGCCATCGATCTCTGGATGATAAGCTGTGCTAAAGCAAAGTTGAGTCCCCAGAGCTTGAAATAGAGACTGCCAGAATTTTGCGGTGAAGTCAGAATCCCGATCACTTACTATCCTTTTTGGGAGACCATGAAGTTTGAGGACTTCCTTGATGAATATTCGAGCAACATCAGAAGCTTTGAAGGTCTTTTTTGCTGGTATAAGGTGAGCTACTTTGGTAAGTAAGTCCACTACTACTAGAATGGAGTCATATCCTCCTTGAACAGTGGGGAGACTTGTGACAAAATCCATACTAATGCACTCCCACTTCATTTGGGGAATATCTAAGGGTTGAAGCTTTCCAGGCATCTTGACCCTTTCAGCCTTGATCCTTTGGCATGAGAGACATTGTTTCAAGTACCGAAGCACATCATTTTTCAAGCGTGCCCAATGAAAGCTCCTTCTTACTGCATTTAATGTTTTTGCATAACCTGGGTGTCCTGCAACAGGGCTATCATGAGCTTCATGGAGGATTAGTTTCTTTAAAGCAGGATCCTTAGGGATACATAGCCTGTGATTGAAGTAGAGGCTTCCTTCATGAATCCCTTGATTAGATTTTTTCTCTTTCTCTGAATGTCCCCCTTCTTCCACTAACTTTATCATCCTCTGATAATCTGGGTCATGAGATGAGACTTCTTCCACCTTGACCAGTATGGGATTATTTGGCATTGAAATTGCATTCAAGAAAGATTTGCGGCTAAGTGCATCAGCTACCACATTATATTTCCCAGGACGGAATTTGATGTCGAAATCATATTCTTGTAGAATTTCAATCCATCTCCTTTGCCGCATGTTGAGGTTAGGCTGGGTGAAGATCCACTTTAGACTTTTGTGGTCAGTTACAAGCTGGAATTTGCCTCCCAAGAGATAATGTCTCCATAATTTGAGGCAATGAACAACTGCTAAGAGTTCCAAATCATGGGTGGCATAGTTTGCTTCATATTGCTTTAGCTTGCGGGAAGTATAAGCGACTGGTCTTCCTTCTTGGCCTAAGACACCACCAAGTGCTAGATCGGTAACCACTTCAAATTCCTTGGAGAAATCAGGAAGCTTTAAGACTAGGGCAGAAGTAATAATGACTTTCAGCTGATCAAAGCTATTTTGATGGATTGGCAGCCACACTATTTTGCAATCCTTCTTAAGAAGATCTGTCAAGGGTGCAGCTACCAAGGCATAATCTTTGATAAAAATCCTATACCAACCCGTGATTCCCAAGAATCCACGAACTTCACGAACTGATTTAGGGGGTGGCCATTCTAGAATATCCTTGACCTTGGCGGGGTCTACTGAGATGCCATCTTCGGAGACGATGAATCCAAGATACTCAATTTGATGAGTAAAGAAGGTACATTTGCTCTTCTTGGCATAGAGTTTGTGTCTGTGCAGCAATTGCAGAACTCTACGCACATGCTCCTCATGCTCTTCCATTGATTTGGAGTAGATTAGGATGTCATCAAAGAAAACAAGCACAAACTCATCCAAGTACGGGCGGAATATATCTTGCATTAGGCGGTTGAAGGTTGCAGGAGCATTGGTTAATCCGAATGACATTACAGTAAACTCATAGTGGCCATAACGGGTATTGAAGGATGTTTTGGGTATTTCTGCTTCCTTGACTTTGATCTGATAGTAACCAGACCTCAAATCTATTTTTGAGAAGACTTTGATCTGATAGTAACCAAACCTCAAATCTATTTTTGAGAAGACTTTGGCCCCATGAAGCCTGTCAAGAAGTTCATCGATGCGAGGGATAGGATACTTGACAGTGACTTGATTTAGCCCTCGATAATCTATGCAGAGGCGGGAGAGTCCCGTCCGTCTTTTTTTGGAAAAGAACAGGTGCTCCCCACACGGACTGGGGCGTACAAATCCTTGTTCAATGAGTTGGGAAAGTTGCTCCTTAAGTTCAATGGCTTCAGGAAGGGACATTTTATAGGGAGTTTTTGAGACGGGTTGAGCTCCAAGGATCACCTCGATTTCATGGTCAACTTCTCGAGGAGGCGGTAACCCTGTAAGCTCGTCAGGGAAGATGTCAGAGAATTCTTGGAGCCAAGAGGGTTCTGTCTCCATACTAGGTTCTCAATGACTTTGTTGAGTTTGACTAAGAAAACTTGCTGACCCTTACGTGTCCCCTTGAGAAGATGTTTTGCCTTGACTACCCTAGACTTAGGTTTTCCTGTGATTCCCTGAACAGATATTACTTGGCCATGCTCATTTTCAAAAGTGATACTCCCCTGGTTACAAAATGCTAGCTTTGTTTGCAATTAACCAATCCATCCCAAGGATTCCATCATAAATTCCTAGTGGCAAGACTCTAAAGTGACCATGAGTTTGCTCATTACCCAGCTCAAAATCAAGGTTTCCTATAGAGTGGCGAGATACTACTTCTTTCCCACTGGCTAACTCTACAATCATTTTTCTAGCTATTTTTTGACTCAAGTTTAATTTTTGCAAGCACCTAGGAGAAAGGAATGAATGGGTACTGCCACAATCAATCAAAAGCTGAAATGGCTTACCGTGATGAGTGGCGGGGGCTTGGATTACACCAAATTGTTTATTCGGACCTTGGTGTTCTACCGCCGCATGGACGGTGGCGCGCTCTTCTTCAGCCGTTTCCAAGGTCGGTTCTTCACTTATAACACAGGCAGTTCTAGCAACTGTTCCTCCGCGGCCTCTGCCACGACCACTGTCTCTTGCACCTTGGTGGGTAGGGGTTCCACGGCCTTGATTTCCTCTGTTACCTTGGGGGAACGATGTTGCCATCTTGGGACAGTTGGCTCTAAAGTGTCCCGGCTCATTGCACTCAAAACACAGAGGGCCTTCTCTGGAAGAAGCACCATACGAGCGGGGGGCAAAAGAGTTGCCTTGTCGCCCTCTGTTGTAGTAGGGAAAATTCTGTTGAGGTTTCTTGTAGGGTTGATCTCTAAGGTTTGCCTCAGGGTAAGATCTCTTTTGATTCTTCGGTTTGTTAGCCTTCATTTCTTTCACAAGGGGCTTAGCTCGTATGAGAGCATCCTGTAATGTGCTTGACCTCATTGCTTCAAGGCGGGAATCTAGGGATTCATTTAGCCCTTGGCAGAATCGAGCCACTTGCTGGGAAGTAGTCATAGCTGGGGCATACTTCTGAAGGGTAATGAATTTGGAATAGTAGTCCTCAAGAGTTAAGCTGCACTGTCTAAGACTAAAGAACTCATTCATCTTTATGGATTCATGGGATGGAGGAAGATATCTTTCCTTCACTGCCTGCTTGATGTCTTCCCACGTTTGAGAGTGCTCGGTGACTTCCTTGTCACGGCACCACTGTTTCCACCAGAGTTTAGCATCTCCAGTGAGGCAAAACCGTGCGAGCATAGACTGATTTGCTACTCCAATACCAGCAGCAGAGAAATAATCGTCCATCGCCTCAATCCAGACTTCAGCATCCTTCTCAACCTTTGAAGGAGGGAGGTTGCATTTGCTTGAGCAGGAGCTTCTTCTCCTGGGTATCAGTGTAAAGCGCATTGGGAGGTGGAGGGTGGTCGTCCTGGCCATCATCGTAAAAACAATTTTTAAGATTACAAGATTCATATTTGCACAATGCTTAATTTTTGGAGAGTAAAACCATTGAAATTATTTTATTTCCAAATATTTACAAGGACAAGTTTTATTACAAAGTCTTGAGACTATAATCAGTCTTATTTGCTATGAAGGGAAATTCCTAGGCTTGACTATGACATAAGGGTAGAGCGGTCCACATAGGTGAAATATGGGGGTTCCGCTGTAGTTTCTAAGACTCTAAAAATTGATGGTAAGGGTGGTAAACTCTGGATTGGGGTAGGTCCCAACACTGCTACTCTATCAGGTAAGACCTGCATCACTTTGTCATACACCCAACGATCCTGAGGTATGCGAACCCCATCTATAGTCACCCAGGTGTCGGCCCTGGGGGTACCAACGAAACCAAAATAAGCGGATCATCTTCAGCTTCTCAATCCAACGAATCCGCTTAAGGTCGGTGGTGAGGTTCCCAATCTGATCTGCTCGGATGATGAAGTATCTTGGCCCACGACTCCAGAAATCTCTACCCCATCCTCTCTGAATACGAGAGAAATGAGGGAGGGATATCTTCTCTAATATCTGCACCATGGTGTCGCGAAACTCGAAATTCGAGGAGCAGTCTCGAAGATGCATTGGAAAACTAGAAATTTGGAGTAGGCATCTTCCTCTTCCTACAATCATTCAAACATCAATTTAACTTATTTGTTTAAGTAGGATATCTTTACTAATTAGCATTACGTTAGGTAAAACATTTATTACAAAACAGTCCTTAAACTGCAATTCCTAGGAGCCAAACTTGCTCTGATACCAATTGTAAGGTTCCTCCCTTTAAAAATGGGATAAACACTTAAGACTTAGCGGACTATCTTAAGTGTTTCTCCCATTTTTAAAGGGAGGAACCTTACATCTCCTCTCTCCTGTTTCAACTAGATCCAAAAAGTGGACTAAACTGACCCAAAAATGGTCAAAAATTGACCAAACTGATCTGGAAAATTCTAGAATCAGTTTGCTTGGTTAGAGGCTCACTTTTTCCTATAAACAGAAGCCTCCCCCTTTGTTGAAGCTTAATAATATTTTTTGCACTGTTACCCTGCTTCTCTCAAGAGCCAAAAACTGTGAATTTACTCATAATTCATTAGTTTTTGACCTTCTCTCTTCAAAAACATTGGTGGCCACTCTTGTTTCAAACAAAAAGTAGAACCCTCAAACCATCAAGCCAAAGGAAAGCTCTCAAATTCCTTCGTAAGTTGGAGATTCTTCTCTTTTCTATTCATTTTATGGTTTTTTATGATTTTTGTCTTCTCTAAATTGAATATTGTGAGGTCCCCTTGTTCCGAGCAACGGATTCGGGTACTAGCAGCGGAAGTAGCACTTCTCGCGCGGGACAGGGGTCCCACATTCGGGGCCTTGTCCACGGATATCCGGACAAGAGACTAATCCGTCGGTTTTTCCAAAACCGAACCCGGAAAAACTTCCCTTACCGGAAAGCACGGGCGATTCCACCAGGATAATTTTTTTCTCTAACGAAGACAAGATCATTTCTGATCAAGCTGATCCAATTGTATCTTCAAGATACTAGATCAGATCAAGGAAGAAACTTGCACTTGGATCATTGGGATCAACGCTTTTTTCCCCATTCAAGAGGCACAGCCGTTAATTCCTATCCATAGAACAATTACTGTCCGGGATTTACTTTATCTATCGTATTAACAAAAGTTGAGTCTCGATTTACGGATCCATCAGTCCAGCCCATGGGTTAGCCAACCACCCAACCACTGTAGTGATGGGATCCAATTTGGAATTTGGTTAGGTTTTGTCCCGGGTACCAAGGAAAAGAGTTCCAAGGCCCCCTAGCCGGAAGTTCATGCAAACATAAAACTAGCCACACCACTTACACACCCAATATGAAATTGCCTTTTTCTTAGCATCAGCTAACTTTAAAACAATCCTTTAATGAAACCATAGTACCGCTGATCACAATCTTCCAATTTATCCGGTTGATTCATAATTTCCCATCATTCCTTCATCAGAGTATCTATGGCATCATTGGCAACTAGAACGCTCACCACCTGTCCACACAGAGGCCGTTTCCATAGTTCCTAGCCCATAATACTCGGCAATATAATCATTTATCAAGATGGACTCTCGTTGAAGATCAGCAAGATCAACCAACAGATCCATATAAAAGAGCCATGGACTCATCCATTGAGGACCAGCAAGGTCAGTCAACCAGATCCATGCCCGGTTTTACAAAACAACTCTTCTCCAATATCTTCCTCGACGCACGCGTGGGTATCCTAGGCGACCCAGAGCCCGAGCACCGTATGGTCAGCACCCTCTAGGATCCTTCGCAGGTGACCTAGCGCTTCACTCATAGGCCGCTTCCTTGGTCCCTCATCCACCGTACCGGAAGCTCACCATTTTAATCGAACCGAGGCTAATCAAGACCTCGGTCGACCTTGCTACGCGAGACGTCCTCCATTGACTCTCCGTCAGCAGTTGCAACTTTATCAGTTAGGTCTCCACGACCTTAAACACAAGACGGTCAAAATGCTTCCCCAGCATTCTTGACATAAAACAGCCATTTACAAACAGCATTTACAAACAGTTTACAAATACAATTTCTATATTAACTCTCATTTTTCCACATTATCCCTCATTAATCCACATTACTTATTCCACATTCCATTTATATGTGTACTCATCCAATCACATCATTTTTCATCTCTTCACTTTAGATTCCTTCACATCACATATCATATATTCACATCCATATCCACATCCATACATCCACATCCACATCCACATTCACATCTACATGCTTACCTCCATTTTCACATCCTCATTTATACATCCACATCCCATATCCACATTCATACATACACATCCATATCCACATCCATAAATCCACATCCACATGCATACATCCACTATCACGTCCTCATTCATACATACACATCCATACATCCACATCTACATCCACATACATACATACATCCACATCCACATTCACATTCACATACATCCACATCCACATTCCCATACATCCACATCTATACATCCACATTCCACATTCACATCTATACATCCACATCTACATTCACATTCACATACATCCACATCCCCATTCCCATTCACATCTATACATCCACATCTACATCCACATACATACATACATCCACATCCACATTCCACATTCACATCTATACATCCATATCTACATCCACATTCACATACATCCACATCCACATTCCCATTCACATCTATACATCCACATCCATTCACATCTATACATCCACATCTACATCCACATTCACATCTATGCATATATATCTTCATGCATATATCCATTTTCACGTTCATACATCCACATCTACATGCTTACCTCCATTTTCACATCCTCATTTATACATCCACATCCCATATCCACATTCATACATACACATCCATACATACATCTACATCCACATACATACATACATCCACATCCACATCTACATCCACATACATACATACATCCACATCCACATTCACATTCACATACATCCACATCCACATTCCCATACATCCACATCTATACATCCACATTCCACATTCACATCTATACTTCCACATCTACATTCACATTCACATACATCCACATCTACATTCACATTCACATACATCCACATCCACATTCCACATTCACATCTATACATCCACATCTACATCCACATTCACATACATCCACATCCACATTCCCATTCACATCTATACATCCACATCCATTCACATCTATACATCCACATCTACATCCACATTCACATCTATGCATATATATCTTCATGCATATATATCCATTTTCATGTTCATACATCCACATCCACATTCCCATACATCCACATCTATACATCCACATTCCACATTCACATCTATACATCCACATCTACATTCACATTCACATACATCCACATCCCCATTCCCATTCACATCTATACATCCACATCTACATCCACATACATACATACATCCACATCCACATTCCACATTCACATCTATACATCCATATCTACATCCACATTCACATACATCCACATCCACATTCCCATTCACATCTATACATCCACATCCATTCACATCTATACATCCACATCTACATCCACATTCACATCTATGCATATATATCTTCATGCATATATCCAGTTTCACGTTCATACATCCACATCTACATGCTTACCTCCATTTTCACATCCTCATTTATACATCCACATCCCATATCCACATTCATACATACACATCCATACATACATCTACATCCACATACATACATACATCCACATCCACATCTACATCCACATACATACATACATCCACATCCACATTCACATTCACATACATCCACATCCACATTCCCATACATCCACATCTATACATCCACATTCCACATTCACATCTATACTTCCACATCTACATTCACATTCACATACATCCACATCTACATTCACATTCACATACATCCACATCCACATTCCACATTCACATCTATACATCCACATCTACATCCACATTCACATACATCCACATCCACATTCCCATTCACATCTATACATCCACATCCATTCACATCTATACATCCACATCTACATCCACATTCACATCTATGCATATATATCTTCATGCATATATCCATTTTCACGTTCATACATCCACATCCACATTCCCATACATCCACATCTATACATCCACATTCCACATTCACATCTATACTTCCACATCTACATTCACATTCACATACATCCACATCTACATTCACATTCACATACATCCACATCCACATTCCACATTCACATCTATACATCCACATCTACATCCACATTCACATACATCCACATCCACATTCCCATTCACATCTATACATCCACATCCATTCACATCTATACATCCACATCTATACATCCACATCTACATCCATTCACATCTATACATCCACATCTACATCCACATTCACATCTATGCATATATATCTTCATGCATATATCCATTTTCACGTTCATACATCCACACTCCCATCTCCACATCCACATACATACATCCATTTCCACATTCCCATTTATATAACCCCATATACCTTCACATCTAATCTTTTACATCACATCCATTCTCGCCCTATCACAACCCATATACATCTTATCCTATCACATACACTTCTTACCTCATCCCCCCATACACATCTTAATTCATCTTATCACCTCCTAACTTATTTCATAAGCATCTTATCACCTCTTATCACACCTTTTATCACATCTCTTATCACCTCCTAACTTATTTCATAAGCATCTTATCACACCTCTTATCACATCCTATCACATCTCTTATCTATTTATAGAATACAAGAGAATTCTTACATTTGATATAAGATTTCTTTACACATTTATTTATGAATAAATTCTATTTAAGGAGATTAATACTTTCAAAGTAAAAATCAATCTTTTATGCATCTTCCTATGCATAAATTCATTTTTAATGAAAATGACACTTTTGAATTAAATTTTAATCTTTTATGCATTTTTCTATACATAAATTCAATTTAGATGAGAATGACACTTTTGAATTAAAAAATCAATCTTTTATGCATCTTCTTATGCATAAATTCAATTTGGTAGGAATTACACTTTTAGAATAAAAAAATTTCTCTTATGCATCTAAGTTAAGCATAAAATCCATTTATGAGGAAAATCACACTTTTAGTATAAAAAGAATATCTTTTATGCATACCTATATGCATGAAATTCAATTATGATAAAAGTCACACTTTTATAATAAAATAATCAACTTTTATGCATACCTCTATGCATGAAATCCAATATGATAAAAGTAACACTTTTGATATAAAAATTTTTCCATTATGCATACTTCTATGCATGAAATAAAAATGGTAAAAATAACACTTTTGATATAAAAATTTATCCATTATGCATACTTCTATGCATGAAATAAAAATGGTAAAAATAACACTTTTGATATAAAAATTTATCCATTATGCATACTTCTATGCATGAAATAAAAATGGTAAAAATAACACTTTTGATATAAAAATTTATCCATTATGCCTAATATTAAAATTCAATTTCTCCATGATTGTAATGAAATTCTTTCAATTAATCTAGGATGACAATTCCTAGAATATGGTAGGAAGTCCTCTTTTTATGCTTTGAATGAGATTATTTTATGCATAATTTTTATAAAAATTTTGCCATAGCTCCGCTGCTATGACTGATAAATCTCAATTTTTCTAAGGGATAATGCTTATCATTAAGGAAATAATTAAAATGATCTCTAATTGGATTATTAATCCATAATGGATTGAATCATCAATATTCATAAACTAAAAGCATAGAAAAAAGCCATTAATTTGGCCTCAAGCATAGCTTAATCTTGGGTTAAGGAAAAGCTTTATGAAAAGCTTGATTTGGATTGAGAACGGGTCATGAGTATGACCATTTCTTGAGTGAGAGAGAGAATTTACATAAGAATCATTAGAATTTAATCATAAATGAAAATTAACTTCAATAGCATTTATTAAATTATGTAACTCTTTACTACTATTCAAACTTCAATAGCATTTAAAAAAAACCATACCAATTAAACTTCTCAAGCTTGAGAGGGGTTGAGAAGAGAGAAACATTGAGAAATTATAGAAAGATCAATATTCACTAATTACCTTACAACTTGCTTGATTCTTTGTTCACGGTAGAGGCCCCCAACCAATCAATTGGTTAAGTATGTTGATGGAGCCACTAATGGGGATTGAAGAAAGAGGGAAGCTCCAAAAACTAGTGAATTATTAAATGAATTCACAGCTCTTGGCTTAGGTGGAGTAGAGCAACGATGCATAAACACTATATATTTTTCAACAAGGGGGAGGCTTCTATTTATAGGAAAAATTGAGCTCCTAACCAAACAAATTGATTCTAGAATTTTCTAAATCAGTTTGGTCAATATTTGACCATTTTTAGGTCAGTTAAGCTAACTTTTTGGAACTAGACTTAAATGAGGAGAGAGGAGAGATGAAATATCTCAATTTTTATGAGTTTAAAACTCATTCAAGCATGTGAAATATGCACCTCCTTTAAAGAACTCCCCTTCCTTACATATGTCATACTTTTAATATTGCTCATAATTTTTTACTAATAAACCTTGTACATTTTCAACTCTTCATCTTATGTGAAATATGCACCTCTTTTAAAGAACTCCTCTTCCTTACATATG
This sequence comes from Cibotium barometz, assembly GCF_041138505.1. NCBI lineage: Eukaryota > Viridiplantae > Streptophyta > Polypodiopsida > Cyatheales > Cibotiaceae > Cibotium > Cibotium barometz. The sequence goes on from NC_141066.1 coordinate 28,189,454, forward strand.
TCATACTTTTAATATTGCTCATAATTTTTTACTAATAAACCTTGTACATTTTCAACTCTTCATCTTATGTGAAATATGCACCTCCTTTAAAGAACTCCTCTTCCTTACATATGTCATACTTTTAATATTGCTCATAATTTTTTACTAATAAACCTTGTACATTTTCAACTCTTCATCTTATGTGAGCATTTACTCATTTTTGGGTATCTTCTTTTTCAAATTGGATTTATCTCCTCCCTACACATGGATTGATGCTATTGGCCCATAGGAACCTTAATTGGACCATAATCCAAAAATTTCTGAAAATCTAGACCCTTAGACTAAGGTCCTTTATACACATTTCTAATTAATTCCAATTGCACATTGGAAAGTTCTTTTTTGAATTTCTGTTTCAGGGGAACTTATTTTAATAAGATGAGATAATTTTCTATCTAAAAATATTAAAAATCTGAATATTCTCTCTCTAGAATATTTTCTCTCTCTAGGTTAAAACAGTTAGAAACAAGTCTTTTATATTTCTGAAGAGGGATTGATTATAGAAGAAGATACTAGACATCAAACAGGGGTTTGGGGGAGGAATATTACATTCTACCCCACTTAAAAAACGCGAGATGTCCTCATCTCGCAAACTGGGATAATTTCGCAAGATGCACGAATTATGAGACTTAGAGAAAAATTTAAATCAGGATTAACCACCAAGAAAAAGTCTCAAAGAGAGCAAGATTCAAGATAAGAACAAGATTTAAACTTTATTCATTCTCGGAACTTATACAGTAAAGATAGAAGAACTCTTTACACTTCCATAAGCCCGTCCATCATATGATCACAAAAGCAGCACTCGCTGCACAAGTATAGGGTAACTCATCTATGGGAATGATTCTGCTGGTTATTGCCGCACCTATCTCAGTGGTATGAGGTGATCTAATAAAAGGACCTCTGAGAGGCAAGCCAAAAACGGGGTAAAGGCATATCTTCTCATGAGGAAGAAAACACGCCAATAAGAAGACCCGCTCAGAAAACCCAGGATGCCTTGATCTCATGACGCAGTAGTATCGGGGACCCAAACCCAAGGCTTCAATAACCATGGCCAAGCGGACATTGTTGCGAAAGTGCTGCTGACCCCAGGGTGTTACCCTAGTTATGTCTTGATAGGTCCGCCATTTGGTCTGCGCTACAGAAGTTCCCAAGTGAGGGAAAAGTGAGCGCTCATACTGTTCTATAAAATCCTTCTTCACAGACTCACTTGCGTCTTGAAGGTGAGGAATCATTATGGATAAAACTAATTCTTGTTGCCAAGCCATGAAGGAGATTAGGAAGAAAGGAGATCGATGGGAGTAAGATTACTGTGAGCGACAAGTAAAAGTTACGACTTATATAAAGGAAGGAGCTAGCGTAACTTAGAAGCCAATGGTAGCTTGCCACTGAAGTTTTACCGTCTTTCCATGATTTGGGTTTGGCACAATTTTCTATAGAAGGCATTAAGAACTTTGCTCAAGATGAGGAGATAAAAGAAGTTCGTAAGTTAAATCACCTACTTTCTTTGGTCCACAATATCTGGGAGATAACTTCTTATACTTCCCAAGAGATAAAGAACTTCTTTTGGGTCGTACTCGAGACCAAAACCTTGATATCCAAAACATCGATTCTCACTTCTGAACTCGTTGTTCTGAATCCTTAAAACAGGTGGGACTCTTGAGAAGTATTCAGGAAAAAGGTTCTTCCTTTTTTAAACAGAATCTTTCTTTTATTTTAGAGAGGGAATAATTATAAGATCAAAAAGGGAGATTCTTACTCCTGTATACCTCGAAGGCTGGGGGAGAATCTTACATTCTACCCCACTTAAAAAGTGCGAGATGTCCTCATCTCATAAAGTAGAGGACAACTCTTTTTCTTAAGATCCAATTTTATTCTGGGGTTCCTTATATTCTGGTCAACCCAACAGAATACTGGGATAAATATCCCTTAGAACTCATCATTAAATAACACTTCATTCAGATCATATCATTCATATCTTTAACATGATAAAGGTCCATTAGACCGAAAAATTTCCTTCTGAGCATTCCTCCACGGGAATTTCAGTCAAGTAAGTTCTCAATTTGTCATCCCTTAACTTGATCTAACGGTCAAGTGTTAACAATAGCAATTTGACAGCACAATCCACTAATCTCATAGTGATTTGCTGAATCATTTTCATCATTTATCATTACAGGGACTCGTCCCAATCATCCACCTTGTGGTTTCGCTCAGCTTATTACATTTCAATCCATTTTCAGGGATCATCATTTTTCAATCAGAATCCAAATCAATTCATCGGTTTCCAAACAGAACTAAAAATCATATCAACCACATTCGAAATCATCATCTGGATAGCATTAACGCTTATAATTTCAAGTCTTAGATTTACTCGTATATACTGTCAGTAAAGAGCTGCAGTTATACTCTCGGTATATACGGATAGTCACGGCCCTTGGAATTATAAGGTAAATACCATCATGTCGAGGCCTCAAGCAAGTCAGGGATTCTATATAATTGCGGTACTTCCATCTGAAGACCCAATTACCAATTTACGAATTTCAGTTTGAATATCAAATTGTATGAATTATATCACACAATTACAACCTTTTTTTGTGCTTCTTGATAAATTTTTGACATATTTGGTTTCTCAGTTGATCTTTATTAGCCAAATGCTCTGATACCAACTGTGAGGTCCCCCTGTTCCCACCGAGCAACGGATTCGGGTACTAGCAGCGGAAGTAGCACTTCTCGCGCGGGACAGGGGTCCCACATTCGGGGCCTCGTCCACGGATATCCGGACAAGAGACTAATCCGTCGGTTTTTCCAAAACCGAACCCGGAAAAACTTCCCTTACCGGAAAGCACAGGCGATTCCACCAGGATAATTTTTTTCTCTAACGAAGACAAGATCATTTCTGATCAAGCTGATCCAATTGTATCTTCAAGATACTAGATCAAATCAAGGAAGAAACTTGCACTTGGATCATTGGGATCAACGCTTTTTTCCCCATTCAAGAGGCACAGCCGTTGATTCCTATCCATAGAACAATTACTGTCCGGGATTTACTTTATCTATCGTATTAACAAAAGTTGAGTCTCGATTTACGGATCCATCAGTCCAGCCTAACCCCATCCGATCCCATGGGTTAGCCAACCACCCAACCACTGTAGTGATGGGATCCAATTTGGAATTTGGTTAGGTTTTGTCCCGGGTACCAAGGAAAAGAGTTCCAAGGCCCCCTAGCCGGAAGTTCATGCAAACATAAAACTAGCCACACCACTTACACACCCAATATGAAATTGCCTTTTTCTTAGCATCAGCTAACTTTAAAACAATCCTTTAATGAAACCATAGTACCGCTGATCACAATCTTCCAATTTATCCGGTTGATTCATAATTTCCCATCATTCCTTCATCAGAGTATCTATGGCATCATTGGCAACTAGAACGCTCACCACCTGTCCACACAGAGGCCGTTTCCATAGTTCCTAGCCCATAATACTCGGCAATATAATCATTTATCAAGATGGACTCTCGTTGAAGATCAGCAAGATCAACCAACAGATCCATATAAAAGAGCCATGGACTCATCCGTTGAGGACCAGCAAGGTCAGTCAACCAGATCCATGCCCGGTTTTACAAAACAACTCTTCTCCAATATCTTCCTCGACGCACGCGTGGGTATCCTAGGCGACCCAGAGCCCGAGCACCGTATGGTCAGCACCCTCTAGGATCCTTCACAGGTGACCTAGCGCTTCACTCATAGGCCGCTTCCTTGGTCCCTCATCCACCGTACCGGAAGCTCACCATTTTAATCGAACCGAGGCTGGTCAAGACCTCGGTCGACCTTGCTACGCGAGACGTCCTCCATTGACTCTCCGTCTCAGCAGTTGCAACTTTATCAGTTAGGTCTCCATGACCTTAAACACAAGACGGTCAAAATGCTTCCCCAGCATTCTTGACATAAAACAGCCATTTACAAACAGCATTTACAAACAGTTTACAAATACAATTTCTATATTAACTCTCATTTTTCCACATTATCCCTCATTAATCCACATTACTTATTCCACATTCCATTTATATGTGTACTCATCCAATCACATCATTTTTCATCTCTTCACTTTAGATTCCTTCACATCACATATCATATATTCACATCCATATCCACATCCATACATCCACATCCACATCCACATTCACATCTACATGCTTACCTCCATTTTCACATCCTCATTTATACATCCACATCCCATATCCACATTCATACATACACATCCATATCCACATCCATAAATCCACATCCACATGCATACATCCACTATCACGTCCTCATTCATACATACACATCCATACATCCACATCTACATCCACATACATACATACATCCACATCCACATTCACATTCACATACATCCACATCCACATTCCCATACATCCACATCTATACATCCACATTCCACATTCACATCTATACATCCACATCTACATTCACATTCACATACATCCACATCCCCATTCCCATTCACATCTATACATCCACATCTACATCCACATACATACATACATCCACATCCACATTCCACATTCACATCTATACATCCATATCTACATCCACATTCACATACATCCACATCCACATTCCCATTCACATCTATACATCCACATCCATTCACATCTATACATCCACATCTACATCCACATTCACATCTATGCATATATATCTTCATGCATATATCCATTTTCACGTTCATACATCCACATCTACATGCTTACCTCCATTTTCACATCCTCATTTATACATCCACATCCCATATCCACATTCATACATACACATCCATACATACATCTACATCCACACATACATACATACATCCACATCCACATCTACATCCACATACATACATACATACATCCACATCTATACATCCACATACATCCACATCCACATTCACATTCACATACATCCACATCCACATTCCCATACATCCACATCTATACATCCACATTCCACATTCACATCTATACTTCCACATCTACATTCACATTCACATACATCCACATCTACATTCACATTCACATACATCCACATCCACATTCCACATTCACATCTATACATCCACATCTACATCCACATTCACATACATCCACATCCACATTCCCATTCACATCTATACATCCACATCCATTCACATCTATACATCCACATCTACATCCACATTCACATCTATGCATATATATCTTCATGCATATATCCATTTTCACGTTCATACATCCACATCCACATTCCCATACATCCACATCTATACATCCACATTCCACATTCACATCTATACATCCACATCTACATTCACATTCACATACATCCACATCCCCATTCCCATTCACATCTATACATCCACATCTACATCCACATACATACATACATCCACATCCACATTCCACATTCACATCTATACATCCATATCTACATCCACATTCACATACATCCACATCCACATTCCCATTCACATCTATACATCCACATCCATTCACATCTATACATCCACATCTACATCCACATTCACATCTATGCATATATATCTTCATGCATATATCCATTTTCACGTTCATACATCCACATCTACATGCTTACCTCCATTTTCACATCCTCATTTATACATCCACATCCCATATCCACATTCATACATACACATCCATACATACATCTACATCCACATACATACATACATCCACATCCACATCTACATCCACATACATACATACATCCACATCCACATTCACATTCACATACATCCACATCCACATTCCCATACATCCACATCTATACATCCACATTCCACATTCACATCTATACTTCCACATCTACATTCACATTCACATACATCCACATCTACATTCACATTCACATACATCCACATCCATTCACATCTATACATCCACATCTACATCCACATTCACATCTATGCATATATATCTTCATGCATATATCCATTTTCACGTTCATACATCCACATCCACATTCCCATACATCCACATCTATACATCCACATTCCACATTCACATCTATACTTCCACATCTACATTCACATTCACATACATCCACATCTACATTCACATTCACATACATCCACATCCACATTCCACATTCACATCTACATCCACATTCACATACATCCACATCCACATTCCCATTCACATCTATACATCCACATCCATTCACATCTATACATCCACATCTACATCCACATTCACATCTATGCATATATATCTTCATGCATATATCCATTTTCACGTTCATACATCCACACTCCCATCTCCACATCCACACATTCACATACATACATCCATTTCCACATTCCCATTTATATAACCCCATATACCTTCACATCTAATCTTTTACATCACATCCATTCTCGCCCTATCACAACCCATATACATCTTATCCTATCACATACACTTCTTACCTCATCCCCCCATACACATCTTAATTCATCTTATCACCTCCTAACTTATTTCATAAGCATCTTATCACCTCTTATCACACCTCTTATCACATCTCTTATCACATCCTAACTTATTTCATAAGCATCTTATCACCTCTTATCACATCTCTTATCACCTCCTAACTTATTTCATAAGCATCTTATCACACCTCTTATCACATCCTATCACATCTCTTATCTATTTATAGAATACAAGAGAATTCTTACATTTGATATAAGATTTCTTTACACATTTATTTATGAATAAATTCTATTTAAGGAGATTAATACTTTCAAAGTAAAAATCAATCTTTTATGCATCTTCCTATGCATAAATTCATTTTTAATGAAAATGACACTTTTGAATTAAATTTTAATCTTTTATGCATTTTTCTATACATAAATTCAATTTAGATGAGAATGACACTTTTGAATTAAAAAATCAATCTTTTATGCATCTTCTTATGCATAAATTCAATTTGGTAGGAATTACACTTTTAGAATAAAAAAATTTCTCTTATGCATCTAAGTTAAGCATAAAATCCATTTATGAGGAAAATCACACTTTTAGTATAAAAAGAATATCTTTTATGCATACCTATATGCATGAAATTCAATTATGATAAAAGTCACACTTTTATAATAAAATAATCAACTTTTATGCATACCTCTATGCATGAAATCCAATATGATAAAAGTAACACTTTTGATATAAAAATTTTTCCATTATGCATACTTCTATGCATGAAATAAAAATGGTAAAAATAACACTTTTGATATAAAAATTTATCCATTATGCATACTTCTATGCATGAAATAAAAATGGTAAAAATAACACTTTTGATATAAAAATTTATCCATTATGCATACTTCTATGCATGAAATAAAAATGGTAAAAATAACACTTTTGATATAAAAATTTATCCATTATGCCTAATATTAAAATTCAATTTCTCCATGATTGTAATGAAATTCTTTCAATTAATCTAGGATGACAATTCCTAGAATATGGTAGGAAGTCCTCTTTTTATGCTTTGAATGAGATTATTTTATGCATAATTTTTATAAAAATTTTGCCATAGCTCCGCTGCTATGACTGATAAATCTCAATTTTTCTAAGGGATAATGCTTATCATTAAGGAAATAATTAAAATGATCTCTAACTGGATTATTAATCCATAATGGATTGAATCATCAATATTCATAAACTAAAAGCATAGAAAAAAGCCATTAATTTGGCCTCAAGCATAGCTTAATCTTGGGTTAAGAAAAAGCTTTATGAAAAGCTTGATTTGGATTGAGAACGGGTCATGAGTATGACCATTTCTTGAGTGAGAGAGAGAATTTACATAAGAATCATTAGAATTTAATCATAAATGAAAATTAACTTCAATAGCATTTATTAAATTATGTAACTCTTTACTACTATTCAAACTTCAATAGCATTTAAAAAAAACCATACCAATTAAACTTCTCAAGCTTGAGAGGGGTTGAGAAGAGAGAAACATTGAGAAATTATAGAAAGATCAATATTCACTAATTACCTTACAACTTGCTTGATTCTTTGTTCACGGTAGAGGCCCCCAACCAATCAATTGGTTAAGTATGTTGATGGAGCCACTAATGGGGATTGAAGAAAGAGGGAAGCTCCAAAAACTAGTGAATTATTAAATGAATTCACAGCTCTTGGCTTAGGTGGAGTAGAGTAACGATGCATAAACACTATATATTTTTCAACAAGGGGGAGGCTTCTATTTATAGGAAAAATTGAGCTCCTAACCAAACAAACTGATTCTAGAATTTTCTAAATCAGTTTGGTCAATATTTGACCATTTTTAGGTCAGTTAAGCTAACTTTTTGGAACTAGACTTAAATGAGGAGAGAGGAGAGATGAAATATCTCAATTTTTATGAGTTTAAAACTCATTCAAGCATGTGAAATATGCACCTCCTTTAAAGAACTCCCCTTCCTTACATATGTCATACTTTTAATATTGCTCATAATTTTTTACTAATAAACCTTGTACATTTTCAACTCTTCATCTTATGTGAAATATGCACCTCTTTTAAAGAACTCCTCTTCCTTACATATGTCATACTTTTAATATTGCTCATAATTTTTTACTAATAAACCTTGTACATTTTCAACTCTTCATCTTATGTGAAATATGCACCTCCTTTAAAGAACTCCTCTTCCTTACATATGTCATACTTTTAATATTGCTCATAATTTTTTACTAATAAACCTTGTACATTTTCAACTCTTCATCTTATGTGAGCATTTACTCATTTTTGGGTATCTTCTTTTTCAAATTGGATTTATCTCCTCCTATTGGCCCATAGGAACCTTAATTGGACCATAATCCAAAAATTTCTGAAAATCTAGACCCTTAGACTAAGGTCCTTTATACACATTTCTAATTAATTCCAATTGCACATTGGAAAGTTCTTTTTTGAATTTCTGTTTTAGGGGAACTTATTTTAATAAGATGAGATAATTTTCTATCTAAAAATATTAAAAATCTGAATATTCTCTCTCTAGGTTAAAACAGTTAGAAACAAGTCTTTTATATTTCTGAAGAGGGATTGATTATAGAAGAAGATAGTAGACATCAAAAAGGGGTTTGGGGGAGGAATCTTACAAATATGATGTTATGCCTCATTGAAAAAATGCATTCCCCTCTCTTCTTTAGTAAATCCAACCATTCTTATCCTAGATGAATGATTAATGGATAAAATCAAGTTTTTCATAATGTTTCTCTTTGATAAAGTAGAAAATGTTTACATTAGAATGATTTAAATACTCTTGGTGAACTTCTAATTAATTTTAGAGAGTTAAAAATTAAAAAATGGTCAGCCATACAAAGGAAGTTATGGCAAAATTTTTCTAAAATTGTGAAAAACAAGTTTTACTTTTTTATTCAAAAAGATTAATTCCCATCGTATATGTACTCTTAAAGTGTTATTTTTCATCCTAGGTATAGAAAAATGAATACTAAAAATATTTTTATTAAAAAAGTGTTACTTTCTTTAGAATTAAATTCTATGCATAGAAGGAAGCATATTGAAATTTTTATTTTGATCATAAAAGAGTGATTTTCATATCATAAGTGATTTGTATGCATAAAAGATATAATTTTTTTATATTAAAAGAGTGATTTTCATCATAAATGATTTGTATGCATAAAAGATATTTTTTTATATTAAAAGTATGATTTTCATCATAAATAATTTTTATGCATAAATGGATGCATAAAAGAAATTCTTTTATGTTAAAAGAGTGATTTTCATCAGAAATGAATTGGATGCATAAACATATGCATAAAAGATATATTTTTTATATTAAAAGTGTGATTTTCATCATAAATGATTTTTATGCATAAATGGATGCATAAAAGAAATTCTTGTATATTAAAAGAGTGATTTTCATCATAAATGATTTGTATGCATAAACATATGCATAAAAAAAGTGTAATTCCTACTAAATTGGATTTATGCATGGAAAGATGCATAAAGAATTTATTTCAATCCAAAAGTGTTATTCTCATCAAAATTGATTTTATGCATATAGAAGGATGCATAAAGAAATCCATTTTTATTTCAAAAGAGTTATTTTCATCAATTTTGATTTTATGCATAGAAAGATGCATAAAGAATTTTCTTTTCAATTCAAAAGAGTTATTTTCATCAATTTTGATTTTATGCATAGAAAGATGAATAAAGAATTTTATTTTCAATTCAAAAGAGTTATTTTCATCAATTTTGATTTTATGCATAAATAGATGCATAAAGAACTTTACTTTTAATCCAAAAGAGTTATTTTTATCAATTTTGATTTTTTGCATAGAAAGATGCATAAAACATTTACTTTTATTTCGAAAGTATTATTTTCATTGAAATTGAATTTATGCATAAATAGATACATAAAAGATTTATTTTTATTTTAAAAGTGTTATTCTCATTAAAATGGAATTTATGCATAGTAAAATGCATAAAAGGTTTATTTTTATGTCGAAAGTGTTATTTTCCTTAAAATCGAATTTATGCATAAATAGATGCATAAAAGGATTTTTATAAAAGTGTTATTCCTACTAAAGTTGTCTTTATGCCTAATTAGATGCGTAAAGAATCTTTATATCAAAAAATTAGAATTCTCTTTCATTCTATGAATGGATGGATGGAAGTGATATGAATCAAATAAATGTAAATGGAGGAATGGATGTGATGTCCTGTGAATAAGGATGTGAATGATGTAGATCAATGTAGATGGATGTATGAATGATGTGGTTTGATATGTGTGAATGATATGGGTTGATGTAGATGGATGTATGGATGATATGGATGTGGATGTGGATGTGGATGTATGGATGATATGGATGTGGATGTGGATGTGGATGTGGATGTGGATGTGGATATATGAATGTGGATGTGAAAATGGATGTATGGATATACATGTGAATGTGGATGTATAAAGGTGAATGTGGATGTGAAAATGGATGTATGGATGTAGATGTGAATGTGGATGTATGGATGTATGGATGTGGATTTGGATGTATGAATGTGGATGTGAAAATGGATGTATGGATGTAGATATGAATGTGGATGTATGGATGTGGATGTGGATGTATGAATGTGAATGTAGATGTGGATGTATGGATGTATGGATGTGGATGTGGATGTAAAAATGGATGTAGATGTGAATGTGAATGTATGGATGTGGATGTATGAATGTGGATGTGGATGTATGAATGTGGATGTGGATGTCTGAATGTGGATGTATGGATGTATGGATGTGGATGTATGAATGTGGATGTGAAAATGGATGTATGGATGTAGATATGGATGTGGATGTATGAATGTGGATGTGGATGTGGATGTGGATGTATGAATGTGGATGTGAAAATGGATGTATGTATGTAGATGTGAATGTGGATGTGTATGTGGAATAATGAATGTGAATATGTATGTGAATGGATATGAAGTCGATATGAGTGAATGGATGAGTGTCATGTGAATCAGAATGGATATGAAGTCGATATGAGTGAATGGATGAGTGTCATGTGAATCAGAATGTGAATGGATAATATAAGATGTGAACGAATGAGATGTAATGAGAAATGGATGTGATGAGACGTAATGTAAATTAAGAAAGATAGGAATGGATGTTATGTGAAGTGAATGAATCTGATGGGATGGGATGGAAAATGATGTATCTAGTCAAGAATGGATACACATATGATTTGGAATTGGGTTAAGTAATATGGATTGATGTGGAACAATCAAGAAAGACATGAGTTCATTATAGAAATTGTATTTGTGAACTGTTTGTAAATGACTGTTTTATGTCAAGAATGCTGGGGAAGCATTCTTGACCGTCTTGAGAATGTGGTTGTGGAGACCTACCTAATAAAGTTGCAACAGGGGGCAGCTGACGGAGAGTCAACGGAGGATGTCTTGCGTAGCAAGGTCGGCCGAGGTCTTGACCAGCCTCGGTTTGATTTAAATGGTAAGCTTTCAGTACGGTGGATGAGGGACCAAGGAAAAGGCCTATGAGTGAAGCGCTAGGTGACCTGCGAAGGATCCTAGAGGGTGCTAACCATACGGTGCTCGGGCTCTGGGTCGCCGAAGATACCCACACATGCGTCGTGGAAGATATTGGAACAAGGAGTAAGAGTTGGTTTTCTAAAACCAGGCATGGATCTAGTTGATTGACCTTGCTGGTCATTACTGGTCCTCAACAGATGCATCCATGGCTCTTTTATATGGATGTGTTGGTTGATCTTGCTGATCTTCAACGGAGATTCCATCTTGATTTTTATAAGTGATTATATTGCAGAGTACTATGAGCTAGGAACTATTGAAAAGGCCCCTGATGAGTGGATAGGTGGTGAGCGTTTTGGTTGCCAATGATGCCATAGATACTCTGATGAAGAAATGATTGGAAATTAAGATTCAATCGGGTATTTTGGAGGATTGTGATCAGTGATACTATGGCTTCATTAAATGATTGTTTTAAAGATGGCTGAATCTGTGAAAAAGGCAATTTCATATTGGGTGTGTAAGTGGTATGACTGGTGTTAAATTTGCATGAATATCGAGCTAAGGGGCCTAGGAACTCTCTTCCCTCGTACTACCCGGGACAAAACCTAACCAAAATTCCTAATTGGATCCCATCACTACAGCGGTTGGCTAACCCATGGGACTGGATGGTGTTAGGCTGGACTGATGGATCCGTAAAATGAGACTCAATTCTGTTATAATACGATAGATGAAGTAAATATTGGATAGAAATTGTTCTATGGATAAGAATCAAGGGGGTGTGCCTCTCGATGGGAAAAAGAGCGTTGATCTCTATGATCCAAGTGCAAGTTTCTTCCTTGATCTAGCCGAGTGTTTTTTCTTTGGGTCAGTCAAATTAGTTTGGTCAGTAATAACCTTGACTACGTTAGGGAAAAGTTATCCTGGTGGAATCGCCCGTGCTTTTTGAGGAAGTTTTTTCGGGTTCGGTTTTGGAAAAACCGATGGATTAGTCTCTTGTCCGGATATCCGTGCGAGGCCCCAAGTGTAGGACCCTGCCCCGTGCAAGAAGTGCTACTTCCACTGCTGCGGTGGGAACAGGGATCTTACAGTTGATATCAGAGCTATTTGGCTAATGAGGATCAACCGAGAAGCCAAATATGTCAAAAATTAGTCAAGAAGCACTAAAAGGTTGTAATTGTGTGATAAAATTCATACAATTTGATATTCATACTAAAATTCGTAAATTGGTAATTGGGTCTCAGATGGAAGTACCGTAATTGTATGGAATCCTTGACTTGATTTTGAGGCCTAGACATGATGGTATTTACCTTATAGTTCCAAGAATCGTGACCACCCGTATATACCGAGGGTATAACTGTAGCTCTTTATTGGCAATATATACGAGTAAATCTAAGACTTGAAATTATAAGTATTAATACTATCTAGATGATGAATTCAAATATGGTTGATATGATTTTAAGTTCTGATTGAGAACTGATGAGTTGATTTGGATTCTAATTGAAAACTGATGATCCCTGAAATTTGGTTGAAATGTAATAAGCTGAGCAAAACCACAATGAGGATGAATGGGACGAGTCCCTGTGATGATGTTCATAACTGGAATGATGTTAATGACTACAACAAATCACTATGAGATTAGTGGATTGTGCTGGTAGAATACTACTATTAACTTAAGGGATGATAAATTAAAAATCTAAAAAATTGAAATCCCCATGGAGGACTATTCAGATGGAAAAATTCAATCTAATGGACCATTATTGTGTTAAAGATATGAATGATATATTCTAAATGAATTATTAACTGATAATGTGTTCTATATGAGTATCTTTATCCCTTGATTCTGTGGAGAGCCGACCTATTTAGAAAACCCTGGAATTAGTTAAACAAAAATCGGATTGAATCATAAATAAAGAGACTTAAGAAGAATTTTTGTATTGATAGGAACATGGATCGAGGTCGTCGTGGTAGAAATGTTAACCCCCAACGCGATGAAGAAGAGCTCGACCTAGATGTTCATAAAACTCTTCATAGTGCTCATCCTGGACCTTTCAAGGGTGAAGGGGAACAGTTAGGTGAAGTTGTAGAAAAGTGGATTGAGTCCATGGAGGAATATTTTGATGTAACTGGCTACAATGAGAGAAGCAAGATGGCTCTCGTGCCAGGTTAAAGATTGTGAAAACGGCCAGGGTTGCGTGGAGGAATCACTGCGAGACAAACCGTCTTGACCAAAATACCCAAACCTGGACCGATCTCAAGGCTTACCTCAGAAAGAGGTTTTGTCCCCCAGGCTTTCTTGAAACTAAGATGAATGAGTTCTTGGAACTAAAGCAGGAAAACCAGACAATTGAAGAGTACCATCAGGCTTTTGCCCTTCTCCTTAAATATTCCCCTCAATTGGATGAAGAGCAGGCCAGGTTCATTCGGGGAATGAACACTACAAGACAATGCTGCCATACACGCGTTTCATACACGCGATAAATTACGAACGCGTGTATGGTCGCGCTTGTATTTGAATAGAATCGGGCGTGTGTATTTTAGCATTTAAGTTCGCGTGTATATTTGCATTTATCAACGCGTGTATAAACGCGTTTATATACACGCAGTAATACACGCATCTATACACGATAATATTCACGGGGTAATACTCGCTATTATACACGGATAAATACACGCTACTATACACGGATTAATACACGCATGGCAGAGAAAAACTGAAAAAAAACTGAATTCCTTTACAAAATTAAAAACTATTTTCCTTAAACCATCTCATAGTACATTACAGTATACATCATTACACAATCCCACTACATGCATTTACAACAATGAAATATATTCAAAAATAAATCATGCATATGAGATGATAGAAATGTCATCAATTTAGAACATACAGTGACGGATTGGTTAGGGTTCGATCTCATCTTCAATAAGATACATCCTTGCCAAACGATCAACATCAATATCCATTTGATCAATTGGTAAGGCTACGATTAAATTTATTCCACTATCGATATTCTGTACTCCATTGATAATGGTATCGATGTCCTGATCATCCTCATCAACATCACCATCATCCTCAATGGTAGGGTCATTCTCATGATCATGAGAAATGGCATGCTCATCCTCATTATCATGATCATCTCTTATTTCTTGATCATCGTCACAACATCTTCAATGGCATGTTCGACGTCATCTTCATTGCGGCTTGTTACATCCTCCATATGCTCCATATCAGTGAATGTATTATACATCACTTTGGAACGTGGTGCAATAGGGATGACGTACCACCATTTGATGTCATGCACCATTGGTAGATAGATAACCTACTCAAATACACACAGTACAGTAATTAATTAGCATATCAAAAGTCAAGGGGTACGCGAGCTTAGATATATATGTACATGAAACACATTAGTAAAAAAATGCATACCTGCTCTCATTGTTGTGGCAATACGAGCCTATCTTTCTTTGTTTGCCAGAACTTTGTAGAGTCAATAGTTACATATCCACTTGCATGGCGTTTTATCGTTGCATCAGGCCCTTTTTCCACCACGTTCATTTGCCATTTGACATCCAAAACATACACAAAGAAGCGACGAAAGTCAAGCCTAAATATGTCTTGGATTATGCCACAATAATCATCCATTTTTCCATTAGCTCCCTCAAAGCTACTAATGACACCGCAATCTTGTGTATTTCTCTTTTCATCAATTCTTTGTGTTCGAAAATGCTTGCCTTCACACCATATAGCATTGAACATAGTGCACTGGACCAAAATAGAAGCAATATTTGTGTAAGCAATGTGAATAAATATTAAAAGCAAATCACTTACAACTAATGCAAAACATTAGTTCTATGTACCTTTGACATGCATCCTCGTGCATACTCCCATTCTTCCGCCGTGATATGCAGCCCCTCGTCGCTCTCTGCTCTCTCCATTTCCTCATGCAACCAATCAACATGGATATCATTCGGAAGTGTTGCTAGATGCTTAGGGTACGCCTTCCGAGAGCCATGTTGCCTCCGAAAGAGAGCTCTTTCTGCTTGTCTTTTTGTCTTTGCATCCTCATATCTTGTAACCCATCTGCTCATCACATCACTATTAAGGATACAAGTGAAATTGAGATCATCAATCAATGTTCTGTCAATTACTTTACTCTGTCCTTTTCCTTGAGGCACAATAGAGGTCATCCTCAAGTCCTCTTCATTGCTCCATAGTCGTGGCAAAGAGCTGTCCACCTGACCAATAAATTCTGAAATATATACAAGAGACTCTTGTATCAACCAACCCTCGGCCATGCTTCCTTCAGGCCTTGCACTTTGCCTCACAAAGTCTTTTAAGGTCTTCATGAAGCGCTCTAGGAAGAACATCCAACGTGCATGCACAGTACCACATAAAGCAATTTCGTCCACTAAATGCACAATGAGATGTAGTTGACTTGTGAGAATGGTTCGCGGAAAAGTCTCCTCTACCAAACAAACCACCTCCACTGCCATAACACGCGCATCATCCAACGTGGCTGGATCAATTGCTTTGGAACTAACATATCTGAAAAATAAATAAATAGTACGTTATACCTCATGCACGTTCATTTTGCAAGGTATATATAATGAAGGGTGATCTGAGCATGGGTTTTACATACCTCACAAGCTCGCCCATCTTATAAATACATTTTTGCAAACTCTTATTCGCACAATGGTCGATGCTAGTAGGTAGTATGAACTACGCACATAAGAGCACATTTATGGTTTATGGCATTACAAAATTTAATTTCAACGTACGTACAAGACTTGGAAAACACTTACTTGAAGCATCTTGTGCCAATCGTGGGACTTCAACCCATATAGTTGCTCAACGCCTCTTTTCTTAGTGGTTGTAAAGGCTCCCTTCAATGATCTCATGCATCCAGTGGGAGTACGCAAAGTGGTGATGGCCTGCTTTACCTGCTTCTCCTCTTTCTTTGATATAATCCATGGTGCAGGCGGAAGACGAACGTGCCCACCCACCTCTCGTGGCCAAGCTTGACGCATACGTCCTACGACCCGCAAGTCCTCACGTACGCTAACATTGTCTCGTTTACCAGTAATATGTTCCCAAATACCAGATCCCACATTCTTGAAGATGTGCATGGGATCAAGAAGATGGTTGATCTTAAGATGGGTCCAATATGGCAGCCGGAAAAAAATGGAGTACCTGCACAAGGGATTGCTCTATGTGACCTTTAATCCAATTAGAGACTACACAAAACAAGATTGAAAAAACATCACTATACCTGTTCATGCCATCTGGAGGAAGAATAGTTGTAGACTCCCAAATACGCTTCCAATCTTTTGCACGAAGTGTTTGTGGAGGAATGTTACTCTTACTAGCAACATATTTAGGATGATCTGAGGGGAGAAATCGATGATGATTATCGAATATAGTCTTACACAAACCATCAGCATACTCATGTACTAATGAAGGGCCACAAATAGGACATGCATGTTTACCCGATGTTTTCAAACCTGTTAAAATATAAATAAAAGTTAGAATAATAAAGTCAAACCGTCTAATTAATATATATAGCCAATAGTAATAGAGTAGGGAGGTAATTAGAATTCTTACCAGAACAATCGCTGTATCCTGGAAAGTCATGCATTGTCCACATCAACACTGCTTTTAAGTCAAAGTGTCGAGAGGAGGGAGGCCTACTAATGTCCACCACCGCAACACCTCTCCATAGTTCCTCCAACTCATCAATCAGTGGTTCAAGATAAACATCCATATGCTTGACTTTATGTTTCCTTGGAATTAGAAGGGATAACATAAGATGTCCCTTCTTGATCGCCATTGATGGTGGAAGGTTGTAATTCACCAACACAACTGGCCACACGCTGTATGCGGTGCTTTTGAAACCAAATGGATTCACTCCATCCATACCCAGGCCAAGTCTCAAGTTTCTGGGCTCTGTTTTAAAGCTGGGCCACTCATCTTCAATATGCTTCCAAGCAGGAGTGTCTGCGGGAATTCTCCACATGCCATCATCCGATCGATGTGAGGAATGCCATGACATGAGCTCTGCTATGGATTTGCACTTGAACATGTGTTTGATGCGAGGAATTATAGGAAAGTGTCGCAAGACTTTACGAGGTACATCAAAACTCTTCATATCTGTTCTGTACCTTGCTTCACCACAAGTGGGACAATGTAGAGCCTCCTTATGCGTCCCACGAAAGAGAATGCAATCATTGACGCATGCATGTATTTTATCATAATCCAGTCCTCCAAGAGATGTCACATAGCGCCTCGCTATGTCTCTTGAGGTGGGTAGTCTATTTTCCTTTGGAAGCATGTTTGATAATAGCCTGCATCCAATATCATCAATTATAATTAGTCTTAAATCCTAAACCTTAAACCACTAATTCAAATTTGTAAGTTAGAATGCTTACTTCAACAATGCGTCAAGACTTGCATTGCTCCATCCATAAACTGTTTGTATATTAAGTAGTTCAAGTGAAGCACGTAAAACTAAGAATGTGCACCCTTCAAACACCGGTGTCGATGAAGCCTTATAAAGATGCTCTTGTTCCATATGATCGTCGTCCATACCTTTGGGATCATCCTTAAAAAGATTCCGCACCATATCATCAAGCACCTCCTCTTCCACAACTTCGTGGGGTGCAGGGCTATTGTCGTCCCTTTCCCACTCATCTCTGACAATAGATCCCGAAGCTCCAGCATCATCTCGTCGACGCTTTACGTGCTCTCGTCGCGCGTAGGGTACCATGTTAGGGTGTGGTACTGCATCCTGCTTCAATTTATCAAATTATATGTTACAACTCTATTAATTTAATTTGGATACCGAGTCATTTGAATACCATCAATTTACATCTACTCACCTCTAAACCTGTTTGATTCCATTCTCCATACATGGAGATGTGATTCAAGGTAATTCGACGTGCTCGTACAATGCATCCTTGACATCGATTACACATACATTTGATCCGTTGTCCCAACCACACATCGCGATTACGATGACGCATTGTCTCATCTTCTCCAGAACTGCTTGAAGAGGTTGATGACATCCTGTGTACAAATCAGAAAACACAAAATCATTATATGTTTTTAATGAAAGCACAAAATCGCATGTATTGACGCGGCTATCTCCTAAAAATTGCGTGTATTAACGCGGCTACTTCCTAAAAATCGCGTGTATTAACGCGGGTAATGTCTGCAAAACGCGTGTATAAACGCAGCTAAAATCACATACACGCGAATATACCTGCGTTTATAAACGCGAATATAAACGCGGCAGTATGTTTAAACTAAAAATAGCCCGCCTTCCCCAAATATAGATTTTGAGCTAAGAAATCAACAGTGCATGCGTTTTCGCCTGTTTTCGCCTCTTCCAACAGCAAGGAGGGAGCAGAGAAAGGAGCACACACACGGGAGAAGGAGGGAGCAGAGAAGGAGCAGAGAAGACTCACTTTTTCAGAGGTGAGTCACTTTGTTCTGTGCCTTGTCTCTTTTGTCAGATTTGTTTACTTTGCTCTTTGCTCTTTGGGTTTGTCTTTTTGCACACGATTGGGTTACTGCATCATCCTGACAGGGGCGACAATGGCTGGTCCTTTTATAAGGACATTCTGTCTTTGTCGGGGGGTCGGTCTTTTCGAGAAAATTTTTTCGCAGGTCGCGTGTAAGAACGCGTGTAGAAGCGCGTGTAACCTGTCTGCAGAGTATGTTCACGCGCATATACACGCGTTTTTGGACGGGTGTATACACGCGTTTTTTGACGGGTGTATACACGCGTTTCTGCAGACAGAAAACTGCGGCGTTTCAGATTTCATGATTTGCAAGCAACTGACTTGAATGATTTAATTTGTGTGAGTCAAGAGACAACCCATGATGTACATGAAGATGTTTGTTGCAGGTTCTTTATGGATATTCCAGGTTCTTCATCCGATCCATTTGCATACAGCAATTGGTTGATGGAGATGATGAATCACTTTGGGCGCCAACCTGGTCCGGTTGAGCTTATAGAGTATATGTATGCCCATCCCCCTTCTTCCCTGCCTGGTGTCTATACCCCTATCGCGAGTATCCAGGGCACTCCAGTGCCGTCTATTCCTCCGAGTCCCCGACGAGACAGCATGCAGCTTCTCCTCTTCCACGTCCACCGAGGAGACATACCTCGTCCCAGACACACTCACGTACACCCTCACAGCCACCATCACGTGCTCCCTCAGAGCCACTGTCATGTCAGGGCTCACAGCCACCGTCACGTAGACAATCCCCCCAGTCGTGACTCCACCCGCAGCAGTAGGAAGAGTGGGAGTGGAGGATGCGGCGGGTGCTTTGGTGGGGGAGGTGGGGGAGGTAGTAGGGCACGCGGTGAGAGAGGAGATAGAGGGAGAAGAGTTAGAGGAGACAGTTCGGAAGAGGAGGAGATGAGAGAGATGGAGAGAGTGGTTTGCTATGATGTGACAGATAGGGGCGGGATAGTGATGGATGCGAGGGGGAGGGAGGTAATGGAGTACATGCGTGGGGTAGTATCAAACTCATATAGAAATTGTTTTATTAAATTTAAAGATCAAAATAGCCGATTAGTTGGGGAGGTGATAGAGGCTGTACATAGTCGGTACCCCAATCCCCCACATGCTACATTCTCGGATGTATGGGGAAGGACGCGAATAAGGGAGATCTTAAGTAATAAAAGATCTCACCTTAAAAAACTCGCGTACGATGACCGGCTAAATGTAGCTGCGGGTGGCTATCTTGCCGAGAAACCTGCCACCACTGCACACAAACGCGAGTGGAAGGAGGCAAAGAAACGAGCAGAGGGTGGCGTGAAGAGCAGGCAGCATGTGGAGGCACGACGGATCCAGATGGAGACCGTTGGATCTTCGCATTTCGGATCTGGCGGCGTCGAGTCATGGGAGGCAGAGTTCGTAAGTATCCTGCCACTTTATTTGATTGTTTACTTAATTCATTGATTCTATGATTGTTTTAATCTTACAAATTGTGTTGATTATGATACAGCGACGGGTTACGGGGAGGAAGCCCACAACCCACGATACTGCGTATGCTCGTCGGCATAGCAGACGTGACACGTGGGCCATCTTCAGAGCCGAGGGACGTATTACGGACGCGCAGTTTGAGTTGGCCATGAGACCATACGGTCGACAGGTACTTGAAAATTCGTAACGAATGGTTTTGGTTTATTGAATTGCATATATATATACTTATATACTATATATTACTTGAACAGGCACAAGCTGCTGATGATCCACCGGCCGCCGGCTGCTGCAGAGGGTGGATGTGAGCACTACTCCTCGGACATTCCGACCGATGTGAGCTCATCTGAGCATGGGGGGAGCACCGAGTCATCATCTGGGTCTGAGTAGTACTCAGACTTGTAGTATCACATTCCATATTGAGGATGTGATTGTATATATTTTTTTGTAAACTCAAGCCATGGGCTACTTCGAGATATGGACTCCCTTGTATACATGTATAAAATTTTGATAGTAATATTGAATTGATTGATCGATAGTATTACATTCATGTCTGTCTTGAATCGTGTAATGACAATGTATGCATTCATGTCATTCTTGTCTTAATCTCCCTCGTGCATATGTTCTTCGTGGATGGTCTAATGGGATGGTCTAATGCACCAAAAACCCTAAACCAGAGAGTGCTATTGGGTGCTGGAATGCTGGAACAGTATTCAGGCACCAAATAGCACTCTCTGGATTTTTTTTTGGCTCTCTGTTTGCGTGTATAAACGCGTCAGAGCTGCTAAAACTCGCGTGTATCTGCGCGGATACCCTAGAAATTACGCGTGTATTAATGCGTATAAACTGGCAATTACGCGTGTATAAGCGCATCTAAATTAAAGAAACGCGTGTATAGACGCAGGTATAAACGCGTCTGGGATATTGGAACTGAACAGGATGCGGCTATACACCCGTGTATAAGTGCGTCTAATATAAGAAAAAGCGTGTATAGCCGCGTGTATCAATGCGTCTGTGTAAAAAACGCGGCTACACACCCGTGTATACGCACGTCTGAGTCTTACTATACACGCAGTTTTACACGCATGTCTCTGGCCGCGATGATACACGCGCTGATACACGGGCCCGCTACTTTTTTTCACAAGTCATTTTTAGCGGCTAAGAGCGCGGGTATGAGCCCGATCCCTTGTAGTGGAACGAGCCATTGGATACTTTAGTCAAGAATGCCAAACCTATCTCAATGGCCGAAGCAATAAGAATGGCGAAGGATTTCGCCAAAGCCTTTGATGTCAAAGTCCTGCCAAAGCCAGCCAACAAAGCTAGCACCATCACCTTTCAAAAGGTTTTTATTCCCAAAAGATGATTCCAACCTTTCTCCGCCTAAGAGATATCAGGGTTAAACCCAGGATATGGGAAGTTCCAGAATGGAAGAAATGTCCTTTTCTCGAAACTCAATTCCCTGGATTTTAACCTCAGAAGTTCCACCCTTGAAAAAGAGAGTGAAATGCTATAACTGTCAAGGGTTTGGACATCGCAATATGGATTGCCCAACTCCTTTTGGATCAAGGTTTTTAGGAGGGCAAGGAAATCAGGGATCAAGATTCCAACATCCAGTCCCTTCCGTCTAGAGTAATCAGGGTTCTATCTGCCAAAATCAGGGAAATCCCAGAGGTAGACCCTCTATCCAACCTGCAGTTTCAATCCAAAGTAATGCAAGACCTCCACCTCATAATAGGGGAAGTCAAAGAGAGTTTTTGACCTTCCCTCTTCAAAAAGATTGGTGGCCACTCTTGTTTCAAACAAGAGTAGAACCCTCAAACCATCAAGCCAAAGGAAAGCTCTCAAATTCCTCCATAAGTTGGAGATTCTTCTCTTTTCCGATCATTTTATGGTTTTTTTATGATTTTTGTCTTCTCTAAATTGAATATGATGTTATGCCTCATTGAAAAAAGGCATTCCCCTCTCTTCTTTAGTAAATCCAACCATTCTTATCCTAGATGAATGATTAATGGATAAAATCAAGTTTTTCATAATGTTTCTCTTTGATAAAGTAGAAAATGTTTACATTAGAATGATTTAAATACTCTTAGTGAACTTCTAATTAATTTTAGAGAGTTAAAAATTGAAAAATGGTCAGCCATACAAAGGAAGTTATGGTGAAATTGTTCTAAAATTATGAAAAATAAGTTTTACTTTTTTATTCAAAAAGCGTAATTCCCATCGTATATGTATTCTTAAAGTGTTATTTTTCATCCTAGGTATAGAAAAATGCATACTAAAAATATTTTTATTAAAAAAGTGTTACTTTCTTTAGAATTAAATTCTATGCATAGAAGGAAGCATATTGAAATTTTTATTTTGATCATCATAAAAGAGTGATTTTCATCATAAGTGATTTGTATGCATAAAAGATATAATTTTTTTATATTAAAAGAGTTATTTTCATCATAAAGCATAAAAGAAATGTTGTAGATCAATGTAGATGGATGTATGGATGATGTGGTTTGATGTGTGAATGATGTGGGTTGATGTAGATGGATGTATGGATGATATGGATGTGGATGTATAAATGTGGATGTGGATGTGGATGTATGGATGTGGATGTGGATGTGGATGTGGATGTGGATGTAGATGTGAATGTGGATGTATAAATGTGAATGCGGATGTGAGAATGGATGTATGGATGTAGATGTGAATGTGGATGTATGGATGTATGGATGTGGATGTGGATGTGGATGTGAAAATGGATGTATGGATGTAGATATGGATGTGGATGTATGGATGTGGATGTGGATGTGGATATGGATGTGGATGTGGATGTGGATATATGAATGTGAATGTAGATGTGGATGTATGGATGTACGAATGTGGATGTGGATGTAAAAATGGATGTGTGGATGTAGATGTGAATGTGGATGTATGGATGTGGATGTGGATGTGGATGTATGAATGTGGATGTGGATGTGGATGTATGGATGTACGGATGTGGATGTGGATATATGAATGTGGATGTGAAAATGGGTGGATGTATGGATGTGGATATATGGATGTGGATGTGGATGTATGAATGTGGATGTGGATGTGGATGTATGGATGCATGGATGTGGATGTGGATGTATGAATGTGGATGTGGATGTGGATGTATGGATGTGGATGTGGATGTGAAAATGGATGTATGGATGTATGGATGTGGATGTGGATGTGGATGTGGATGTATGAATGTGGATGTGGATGTGGATGTATGAATGTGGATGTGAAAATGGATGTATGGATGTAGATGTGAATATGGATGTACGAATGTGGATGTGTATGTGGAATAATAAATGCGAATATGTATGTGAATGGATATGAAGTGGATATGAGCGAATGGATGAGATGAGATGTCATGTGAATCAGAATGTGAATGAATAATATGAGATGTAAACGAATGAGACGTAATGAGAAATGGATGTGATGAGACGTAATGTAAATTAAGAAAGATAGGAATGGATGCTATGTGAAACAAATCTGATGTGATGGGATGGAAAATGATGTATCTGGTCAAGAATGGATACACATATGATTTGGAATTGGGTTAAGTAATATGGATTGATGTGGAACAATCTAGAAAGACGTGAGTTCATTATGGAAACTGTATTTGTGAACTGTTTGAAAATGATTGTTTTATGTCAAGAATGCTGGGGAAGCATTTTGAGTGTCTTGAGATTCAGGGAACAGAATTCAGGCAGCTGATGGAACACACAGCAGAATCTTCTACCGAGGAACAGATTGAGCAAGAGGAGAAGGATGCAAGAATTATGGCTAAAAGAATCTATGACATGAAGTTTGGCACTTCTAGTAGGGTTAAGGAGGATGAATTGAAAGAGATTAATTTGGGTACAAAGGCTAACCCAAAAATGGTAAAGGTGAGTGTCCATGTTGAAGGAGAATTTTTGAAGGAGCTGTTACAGTTGTTGCAAGAATACATGGATGTATTTTCTTGGGAGTATTCTCAGGTGAAAGTTATAGACCCTGCATTACATCAACATCATATTAACTTGCAGAAAGATGCAGTTCTGATTGCACAGCAAAGGTACAGAATGAACCCTAGTTTTGCAAAGCAGGTTAAGGAGGAGATAGATAAGTTGTTGACAGTACAGGCTTCATCAAGCCAGTGAATGAGGTGTCATGGTTGTCTCCAATTATAGTGGTACCTAAGAAGAATGGGAAGCTAAGAGTATGTGTGGACTATAGAAAGCTTAATGCAGCAACTATTACTGATCTTTTTCCAATTCCGTTTCGTGATGTAGTTTTGGATGCAGTTGCAGGTCATGAAATGTATAGCTTTCTGGATGGGTTTTTTGGGTATAATCAGATTCACGTTGCTGAGGAGGATCAATACAAAACAGCCTTCATTACTGAGTGGGGTGCATTTGTGTATACAGTAATGAGTTTTGGCTTGAAGAACGGACCACCATCATTCAACTTTGTTGCACATAAGGTAATTGAGCCATATTTGCAGGATTTTATGAGGGTTTTTGTAGATGATTTTTCAATTTTTGGCAAGAAAGACTTGCATTTGCTGCATCTGAAGGTATGTTTGGAGAGATGTAGAAAGTTCAAAATGGCACTGAATCCTTGCAAGAGTGTCATAGGTGTTAGAAGTGGGGTACTACTTGGTCATGTGGTTTCAAGTGAAGGGATGGCCATTGATGTAAAGAAGACTGAAGCCATCCAATCTGCAAAGGCTCCAGTCGCTGTTAAAGAGTTGATGAGATTTGTGGGTCAAATTAAGTGGCATTCAAGGTATCTCAGGTATTTAGATAATGTGTGTTTACCACTAACACACTTAACTAAGAAAGAAGTAGCTTTTGTTTGGGCTGATCCTCAGGAAAGATCATTCCAACTTTTAAAGAAGATGATCTCTGTTGCGCCAGTTCTACAGTCTCCAGAGTGGTCTTTGCCTTTTCATGTCTTTGTGGATGCGTCTGATGTGGCCATAAGAGCCGTGTTGATGCAGGAAAAATTCAGAGGTTGGTTTAGGCCAGTGTATTATGCAAACAGAGTACTCACATCAACTGAGAGGAATTATGCTGTCACTGAAAGAGAAGCATTGGGCATGGTATATGCTTTGAAAAAATTTAGGCACTATTTGTTGGGAAATAGGGTAATTTTCCATGTTGACCACCAAGCTTTGTTGTACCTAATCAAGAAGCCAATGCTAACAGGAAAGTAGGCTAGGTGGATGTTGTTATTACAGGAGTTTGATTTTGTTATTGTTCATACTCTAGGAAAAGAACATGCCATTGCTGATTACTTGAGTAGGTTAGAGACAAGTGAAGAACCAGTGGGAGTGAATGATGATTTACCAAATGCTTCATTATTTGAAGTTCAGCCTGCTGTGTCGGATTCTTGGTATGACCAATTATTGACATTTCTGACTGACGGCACTATCCCAGGTGAGTTTACTGTAGATCAGAGGAGGAAGTTTACTTTGAAGAGTAGACCTTTTTTGGTAATTGTAGGGGCATTATATAGGAAGGGCATTGATCAAGTCATCAGAAGGTGTGTTCCAGATTTTGAACAGAATACTGTCATTCAAGAAGCACATTCTGGTGCAGCAGGTGGACATTTCTCAGGAGATATAACAGGAAAGAAAATTCTCCAGACTGGATTGTGGTGGCCCACAGTTTTGAAGGATGCACATGAGCATGCTAAGAGGTGTGTCATATGTCAAAAGACTGGTCAGCCAGATAATAAGGATAGAATGTCAGATCATCATATTCTACCACTAGAGCCTTTCCAGAAGTGGGGGATGGATTTTGTGGGACCTGTTAAGCCTACAACAAGGAAGTAGGTATATTTTGGTTGCAATAGACTATTGTACTAAATGGGTAGAAGCTGTAGCTTTGAAGGATAATAAAGCTTCAAGTGTTGCAAGGTTCTTGTATCACAACATAATGACCAGGTTTGGGTGTCATGTGGAGCTTGTGAGTGATAGGGGATTTCATTTCTTAAATGAGGTGATAGCTAAATTAACCAAAACCCATATGATTATGCACAAAAAGTCTATAGCTTACCATCCTCAAGCTAATGGGCAGGCTGAAAGTACTAACAAAACATTGGTTGGAATTTTGAAGAAGATAGTGGCAGACAATCATAAGGATTGGGATGACAAATTGGACTCAGCATCATGGTCTTGTAGAACAGCCTTTAAGGTAACAACAGGGATGACACCATTTAGATCGGTGTATGGATTAGAAGCTATGGTGCCTATGGAGTTTGTGGTGCCAAGTCTTAGAATCACAGCTGAGAAGATGTCTTCTAAACTGTTAGTTCAACACAGGAGTAAATATCTGATGTAGTTGGAAGAAGACAGGTTGGTCAGTTCATATATTACTGAGGTGATCCAGAAGAGACGACATGCCTATGGAGTTTGTGGTGCCAAGTCTTAGAATCATAGCTGAGAAGATGTCTTCTAAACTGTCAGTTTAGCATAGGAGTAAATATCTGATGTAGTTGGAAGAAGACTGGTTGGTCAATTCATATATTACTGAGGTGATCCAGAAGAGACGACATGCATGGGTGAGTATGAATGTCAAATTTAAAGTATTTCAGGTTGGTGACTGGGTGATGGTGTACTGAAGCTTTTGTACTGAGGTGAAAGCTTTTGTACTGAAGCTTTTGTACTGAGGTGATAGCTTTTGTACTGAGGTGATCCAGAAGAGACGACATGCATGGGTGAGTATGAATGTCAAATTTAAAGTATTTCAGGTTGGTGACTGGGTGATGGTGTACTGAAGCTTTTGTCAGGGTTTGGTTTGACTGAATTGTGCTGTGTTGGAAGTCGCTTAGTTGGACTTTACTGGCTCGGAGTTTTTAAAATTTTTTCTACAAGACTTGTGAGATTACATGCCTAGTAAGAGTGATGATTACTTTATGGAGGTGTGTATGGAGATCTTACGTTAGGAGATTTGTCACGAGTGTGAGCCATCGCGTCTTCTTTTTCCTCATGCATCGCCCTTTACGGTTTTCGTCTGTGTTTTCAGAGCCCCTTCAGTCTCCCATGCCTAAGGCAAAACACCTTGCCACCATGCGACCTCTTCAAGATGATGACTCACCAGAAGTGCTGAAGACGAGGCTGCGCCGCAAGGGAGCTAGCGTGCGGGTGGATGTGACTAGCTCTGAGGAAGACTTGGAGGGTTTGGCGGATGAAGAAGCTAGCATGCCTACAGCTATGCTAGCTGGCAAGTTGATGCAGTCCTTAATGGACCCATTCATGGACTTCAAGGTGGAGATTGATATTTAGGCAGAAAAGAACGCCACCTGGTTGTAGAAAATTGGATTGCACGAATTCGCTACTTTGCCATGGGATGAATGGAGGAATAATCTCTATGCAAAGTCACAGGTGGAGATTTTGAGGAAAAGAAAAGGACTGATTTCTTCAAAGGTAGTATTAACTCCTGAAATTGTTGCTGAAGTGTTTGTCGCCCTGTTTTTCACAAGGTAAGTGTAGTGAGGACTCTTTGAAAGAGGAGTTTGGTCCTCGGTGAGGGTGGAAGACTGTATTATATGCTAAAGAATGTCAGTTATGCAAGACGGGAGCAGCTTAAGTGGTATTTGGAAAGGCTCTGTCAAAAGAAAACTATGCTGCTCTATGCTGGGCTGAGAAGGGTGAATAGGTCAGTTGTGCACATTGGTTGTATGAGAGGATGTACAGTGAAGTGTTTGTGTCTGACAAAAGGAAGACTTAGACTAACAGTAGGCTTTG
This sequence comes from Cibotium barometz, assembly GCF_041138505.1. NCBI lineage: Eukaryota > Viridiplantae > Streptophyta > Polypodiopsida > Cyatheales > Cibotiaceae > Cibotium > Cibotium barometz. Next base: position 28,218,235 of record NC_141066.1, read on the forward strand.
TGCTTACTTGGCAGCTTTGTTTTACTATGCTGAGAAAGTTGATGCAGGGGATGTGATGTTGCCAGACAAGGACAAATATTTGGGGAGTGAGCAATCTCAGCATGCAGAGCCGTAGGTTTTGCAGAAATCAGAGATGTTTGATTTGTCTAAAGACAAAATGGAGGTTTCTCACCACATGAGGAAAGTTGGATACAATGTAAAAGAGTCTTTACCATTAGTTGACTCACCACAGTGTTCGCAGTATTTTGGGGAGTTGGAGGTACATTCTCCAATGGAGGTGGTGGAAGCACAAACACCAACTTGATCGTAGTGATTGCATTCAACACAAGGCATTTTGCTTCTCACTATTAGAGGTATTAAGGACGTCTGGTTTTGAAGGTTTTCATCCTATCTTATAGGCATGGTCAATGGCATGGGGAGGTGAGTTGGTGGCATAGATCTCAATGGCTCAAAGATGTCAGCCATTGGTTTGAGTCCTTGTGTGATCCTTGGCAATCTCTCTATCGTGGCCATGTTAGAGTGCCTAATGAGCAATCATAGTTTTTTTTTGGGCTTTTTATACCTTCCCACAGCCCGTTTTACAGCCTCAAGAGGCTTGGCGTAATCTTCGTTAGATTAAACGGGTGTCCGTTTGCCCTAATTAGCTTAGGTGCTATACGCACGTGAACGACATTTTTTTTTGAAAAAAGCATATGCTAGGAACTTTTTTTTTCCCACGTGAACTAGTTTTTCACGCATGAACCGAACTTCACGTGGATATTAAATTTCGTTTTTTTTTGGAGTCTAGTGGAAAATATGAATTTTCCTTTTGGGAGAAATATTTTTTGAATTTAGAATGAAAGGGATATGGGCATTTTTCCAAAAAAGGTAAGTGGAATCAAAAAAGGTAAGTGGAATCAAAAAAGTCAATCCTTTAATGACATACCCTATACCCTTCATAAATGACCCCCCAAAATGGATAAATTGATAACTCATGAGCATCTTCTGATTGAATGCTCATTAGCCTTAATGAGTTATGTAAAAAAGTGATCAAGGATTAATCCAAGATTAATTCTTTCACTAATCTTTCTCTCTTTTACACTAATCAAGGACTAAAATTAATCACTAATCTCTAATTAATTCACACAATTGAGCACACCATTGGATAGAGTAAGAAAAACTAATCTATGTGCATCAACAATTGTATAAATCAATCTAAATTAGGAGATTAATTAGACTCTTAATTATAGTCTCCTTTTTAAGGCAAAATTAAGCAAAGAGAGTCAAATTTCTCCAATTGATCAAAAAATTTCATGTGAGTAGGTGTTTTGATGCATCTAGATGCTCTCAAAATACTCTAAAATCCCAACTTCGACTACTCATATGATTAATTTAGATCCCAATTAACATATTTTTTAAATTTTTAGCCTCTTGAACAAGATTAATCACCCTTAATGACAAAAACCAGTCCATTAAGAGAAATTAGTCAAATTCAAGGGTTTTTTTATATGGTTTCAAGAAGTTTTTTGAAAGATTAAGCTACTCCTAATGCTTGCACTCTCTAATCCAAACAATTTCAACAATTAATACACAATTAAACTAAAATTAATGATCTTAGATCTATGTTTAATCTAAAGAGAGCTAACATTCACTAAAAAATACATTCTCTTGTATTGTTTAATGCAATGGATGCAAACTAAGCCTAATACAAACTATGTGCAAGCCTTAAGAACATGAAAAACCATAAAAACAATAATAGCATTCAAAAACAAAAAAGAGAGCTATTCTACACCAAATCTCACACAAATCACCATCAAATCCACATCTTTTTCATGGTAAATGACTAATCAAGATAATAGGCAATGGGTTATATGTAGATTAGAGACAAAACAATGGAAAAAGCCAAGGGATGACTCCACGATAGATAGCGGTGCCAAAAATGTTAAGGCTCACCCTAACCCTCTTTGTTTGAAACACATCCAAAAAGAGATTACCTGGTGAACCGCAACTATCATGAGGATCTTTCCAATGGCCAAGCTCATAACCCTTGAGGTATCTAAGCTCTACAACTCCTTAAGAAGCAATTCCACCGTGTCTCCCGCGAGCGTTGTCACACCGCCGCGTTGCACTATGGGTCCTCGTCCCTCCTCTCACCTCACTTCAGTTACACACACTCACTAGCATGCATTAGGGAGAGAGATTAGTAAGAGAATTAGCAAGAGCAAGACTCAATTGCACAATGGGAGTGTATGTTGTATTATGAGAGAAATTCACATATACCATAAGTGCTTACATTCAGTCGCCCGGGCACTTTAGGCTCATAAGAGGCCTAATGCTATTACAATGACTACTCTCATAATATATCCATGAAGTATATAACTTAGGACTTCATCTTTTCTTGCTACCACACACTCTTGAAGCGGGAATTGTCATAAATACTCCATCACACCATTACGACGCCCATCCAAGTTGTAGCTTTGGACACTATTGCTTGATATCTTGAATGTATGACCCTTTGGCGTCGTGACTCCTTGGTGTAAGATAATGGCGGTAGCTCTTGTTAATCCTAGAATTGGATTAATAGAGGCTTGTACTTCGAGCCTATTAAGGCCATGCATCAATGAGTGAGGTACACTTGCTTATGTTAATCAATTGAGTTATTAATCTTAATCATTTCTCTGCTTTGGCACAAACACAAGATTCCCAAAGCATTCTCACACCTATGAAGACATGCTTACAAGCCCCATGTTTTCTATCTCCACATTAGATATACATAAGATACATGTACCTCTACATGATGATCCATGAAGTCCAAGTGCAGTTTTCTATCTCCACATTTCCCCCACATTCAATGAACTCTTCGGCACTGTGATGTTCATTAAATCTCCATTTCTCTTGACACCTTCATAGTTTATAAATCATCATATCGGCCCATGTGATTTATAGAATCCCCAATTGCTCATTCAAGTATTTCTCCATGCCTTCATAAATGCATTCCTTTGTACATTGGTATGCCCACATGCCATCATATATAACTGGATGCTTCTGGCTTGCCCATGAGCTCTGAGTAACAGCAAAAACATCATCCTCCATACTCATATACAAAAACTCCTAAATCTGGCTCAGCCTCAGCTCGTCTTATTGAACCTCATTTACAATATGAACATATGTACATGGCATCATATAATGACTCGTCATGGCACTTAACCCCATGCATCTGGATGTGTATTTGATGGCCTCACATGCACGGTTTCACATCATAGACGTGCCATGGCACGACAACGTGTACCTGCATCATTCCTGAACTTGGATCCACTACTCGAGGACTCCCCAGGTCCACTCAGCCACCTGTAATTGCTGCCCTACATGTGGTGCAACATCAACACTTCTTACGTCTGCATCTTATATTACCTTCACTACTGGTGCATAATACTAGCTACTCAACTAATCGAAGACAACATCTCTGCTTACTTGCATCTCACGAGTGGTAGAAGTCAATATTAGATAAAATGGAAAAAATCCCTCAAAATGGGAATGTATTTAAAAAATTTGTTTTGGCCATATCTTGAACATGCAAACTCCAAATTTGTCAGACAAAGTAGATCTAGATTCTACTTTTCAAGCTCTTTCCAATAATATGTCACATGAATATGTTTTGACAAACTTTTGGATGAGTTTACCATACCCCCACTTTTTTCATGGGAATGGGATTTTTCCCACTTTATCTAATATTGACTTGTAGGGTTATAGCATCTATAACCTTTTTGCTTTATAGCATAACCAATGAAAACTTTTCCACAGTATGCAGCTCTTGTTTTAATTACAACTTCCTTGTCTTTGTGTTAGTCTGGAACATCTGAACCAGATTTTGTGGAGTGTTTGCATCATGTATGTGTCCTATCATAGTGTCTGTGACACTAATTGAAAGCCAGTACATGACTTTTCTTGCACCCTAATTCCAATCCTTGAATGCCTCTTCCTCTTCAATCATATCCATACTATCACTGTCAAGCTTCTCATCCTGAATCTCTTGTGAATCAAAAGGATCACCATTATGCCTTCTTTTAAATATCTTGATTCTTTTGCCAGCCACAAGATTCTTTACTTCTGTTCCATCAAGCTCACACAGAGTATACGTGGCATTTCCATGCACATGCTTGACAATGTAAGGGCCAAACCATCTTTTTGCAAATTTTCTTTGAACAGTGAATTGGTTGTCAAGGCTACTATCATACATTAGAACCCATCACCTTCTTCAATAGGTTTTGGCCAAAGTCTGTGTCTACTATCAAATCTTTCTTTATTTTTCAGCCTTGCATCTTTCAAGCAAGCTTTAGCAAGCTCTACATCTTCAGGCCTCCTCTCTAACTGTCTTATTCGCAATGCAAGGAGGTCATCTCTGCTCAATCCTTCCACCCAGGGCAATACATTCCAAGTTAGAATTACTTCTTCAACTGGCATCACTGGCTTCTGACCATACATTAATTCTGCAGGCATGTATGTCACTGAGCTATGAGTTGTACGGTCAGCCCACAAGGCATATGGTAGCAGCTTTGGCCACTCTCTCATCCTTTCTCTGCATGCCTTAGCCAAAGCTTTAATGATTGGAGGAACGCCCTTCAACCTGATTTGTCAAATCTTCTCTTGCAAGTGCTATATACCGCATCTGCCAAATTCCCAAAGGCATTGTAACTAGATCCACTACCCATTTGTAGTGCATGGCAGGTGGGTAGGTTGGTTGCAAGCCATCATGATGCCTCACATTCGAGTACATTTGGCATACTATGCATGTTTCCACATATTGGGAAATATCCTTGTACATTCCTCTCCACCAATATTTTTCCTTTATTTTGGTAAAGGTGGCCCACACACTTCTATGCCCACCAGAGACTCTCATGGAATTCTTTCACAAGCTTTCCTTGAGTCTCTTTATCACATATGACTCTCTGTGGCATAGCATTCCTCTGCTTAGGATGCCTCCAGAGATACCCATCCTTTAGGAAATAACCATATGCTTTTCTGCGGATCCTCTTAAATTCTGAGTCAGACCAATTTTCTTGCCTTGTCAGAGTACTCAAATATTGACCAATAAGCAACCAATCTCCTTTATATATTTCCTCAATAAAAGACTCAAGTGCATTTGATAGGCAAATATGATCCCCTTTTGCATATGCTGTAGTATAGAACTTTGTACCCACATCATCAATGTCACTAATCATCTCTTTCTCATCTTCATACCTGGCTCTTGATAGCATATCTGCAACTGGATTATCTTTTCCCGCAATATGCTCAAACTCAGGATTTAGTGACTTGATATAAGCAATCCACCTAAGCATAGCAATATCTGGAGTGGTACAACTTGCTATCATCCCAAGAAGTGGCAAGTAATCAGTTTCCACAAGTACAGATGTCCCAATAAGATATTCTTTTTCACATTTTAGAGCAGTGACTATCCCCCATAATTCTCTCTTGATCTGTGGATACTTTCGTTGTCGAAAGCTTAATACCTTTGCTCCAAATCTAATTACATACCTATGATCATCCTCATCATCTTGCCCTACTGCCCATCCTATCCCAGTAGGACTAGTATCAACTGTAACAATCACAGGCCTGCCACACTCATAATCTGCCTTTCTCAAAATGGGTGATGATTGAAGCAAATATTTCAGCTTCCGCATAGCTTTAATATGTACTGTACTCCACAGAAATTTTTGATTTTTCCTCAAAAGTTGATAAAGAGGATCTGCTACATGTGCATAATGTGGGATCCAAATAACATAAAAGACACATGCTCCAAGAAATCTCCTCAGCTCTGTAACATTAATGCATGTCTCTTTCATTCTTTGTATTGCATCTATTTTGGCTGGACAAGGACGGCGTCCACTAGTACTACAAAGATGTCCCACTATTAGCACTTCACCAACCCCAAACACTGATTTCAGCCCAGATAAAGTAAGATTCACTTCTTCAAGCCTGGATAGAATCATGTCACAATCCTTTATATGATTTGCCACAAACTTGCGGCACCCCTTTGAATCCAAATCCCCATCTTTGTCTTTCTCATCACAGCCCTTTATTGGCACATCATCCAAAAATGGCATAGTTTTTTGTGGTATGAAGTCTCGTAAGACTTTGTTCATTCCATTCATCATATGTGCCACTGAGTTAGTGGCTCCCTGTGGTAAGGTACACATCCTTACTAATCCCAAAGGAGTTCTCATTGTGGTCAAGTCCCTGCTTTGTATATCCAGCTAGAACTGATCATATCCCGAATACAGATCACCCATAGAGTATATAGCTTTCCCTGCAAATGCTTCTGCAAACTCATCCACAATTGGACCTGCTCCCACATTCCTGATTGTGACTTTGTTTACAGGTTGCATGTCTTGAATAAAGCGCAATGTCCCATTTTTCTTTGGTACAGTAAACCATCTGTTGGAATATGGGGCACATGAAGGCTCCAAGATCCCCATCCTAATCTTTTCCTTTAGTAATTCCATCAACTTTGGCAAGAGAGCCTTTGGTACTGGAATTGGCCGCAGGTTCCAGGGTACATGTGGAACAGTAAAGATCACCATTGGTGCTGTTACACTTGGATCAACACAACCTATCTCATGCGGCTGAAAGGCAAAAGCTTTCCCATGTTTTACAAGCATCTCCTCAAAGCATTCCCTTTCAACTGGCAACAGAAAATCCTTCTCACCAACCTTCAGCTCTTTCAGAGTTTCTTGAGTAAATTTATGCCCAATTTTCTTTGGATCTCTAAGATTTGGCTGCTTTGAAGCTTCATCTATCTTCTCCTTGCTTCCTGGTGGCAAGGGCAAGGCAACTGGTTTCACCTTCTTTGCAACCGTTTTGTACTTTGTATCAACATGAGCATCCATCTCACAATTCATGTTTTTACATTCCACCCCCTCAAATTCCTAGATTATATCATACATCTCCACAGATGACACCTTTATCATTTCATTTCCACCCTGTAAGCATGCACTTCCCATATTAAAAAGCACATCCATAGTATCTATAAATGACACCTCATCAAGCACCCCTGAAATAAACTCATTCTTCTCCAAAAGACCACACTGCTCAAAACTTTTTTGTTCATTTTGTATATGTTTTTGCATGCCACGCATCAAATCCTTGCTTTTTACAAAAACCAGTGACCCATAGCTGGAGAATCCCTGAAAATTTGCTGAAAAACTATTTACATTGATTGAGTCCTACGAGAACTCATTTCCCCTTGTACCATTGGAATCTCGCTTTACAATGGCACCTGGCCAAAATCCCTCATCTCCCTGTAATTCATAAACTCTCTGTTTATCTTTGGGAGTGACTGTGCTCGAAGAGACTCACGATTCCTTTCATGATTAATGCAAACTGTCAAAAACTGAACAGCCTTTTTGCCATATTTACTCCTTATTCTTGCATATGCTGAGCCATCATCCAAAACCTTTGTTTCCATCCTTTTAGCTGTAATGTAGGGTTGCCCAAGGATAAGGGGATACGATGACATTTCCTGAACAAAGAAATTCTGATCATCCTTCACATCTCCTATAGTTACCCTTACATTTGGACATGCTGCATAAAGCTCTCCAGATGAATTATTAGCTGCTTTAATCATCCACCCATGATCCACATCCATTGGCCACTTACATTTGTTATAGAGATTTTTAGCCATAAGATTTATTTCAGACCCATGATCAATTAGAGCGACATATGGCTCTTCCAAATCACCTATTTTGACAAGGGTTTCAGTGGTTGCTCTTGCCCAATGGCTCCTGGAGTAATGACTCTTTGTAAGAACTTCTTTTTCATCATCCTCTTCCACAAAGCGCACTTGTCGTGCCCCATCACCAGAGTGATTACATTCCACCACATTCTCTCTCTCTTCCTTTTTCTGTACCTGTACTCCATGAGTCTTGGAAGTGCTTGCCTCCCCTTGTGATGGAATAGATTCAATTATGGACTGCCTTTTTCTTCGTATAATATCAATTATCTCATCATGAAATTCTTTCTTTGCAATCCCCAAGACTTCCCCCAGTGTGAATTCCACCCTGCTGTTTAGAATCCTTTCTTCAAGTACCTTTTTGAGATCTGTTGCAACTTCAATATCAGATTGAAGCTTGTAGAGTGGACTTTTCCCTTTACCCTTCTCCTTCATTTTTGGTGGCACTTCTTCCATTGAAACATCCTGTGGAGGTCTGCTATGCTGTGGAGGCATATGTGATGGCCCAGGATCCTTCTTTTCACTTCCACGTGTAACTCTTTTTGATGGCCCTCCTTCCTCATTTTCCCTTTTTCGCTTCTCCTCTACCTGTGCCTCATTATTTTGGCATTTGGCAATATAGGCATGAATGGATAAAGAATCCACAGGCTCCTCCCAGCCAGTCTCAAGACGTATACAATCACCTGCCTCATGCAAAGCTTGCTTTGACACTTTCTTTGATGCAATTAATTCCATTGTTGATGGCCAAAAATCCTCATTCTCATAATCCTCATCATTCTCAAATCCCTGCTTTAATTGACCAACCTTTAATCCATAGGTTGCTGCCTCAACCATAGAAATGGCATGACTAGCAGCCATATCCTCTACCAGCTTTTTCATCCCTCCTTTCCCAAAGTTTGTACTCAATGGAAGACCAGTCTCTGTAAGATGGATTTTCCCATCTTTGAAAAACACAAGTTGATTTTTAAGAGCTTCTTTATAGCTAGTACAGTCCTTCTTTGCATGCTCTGGGTCATCACACCATATGCATCTATATGTAAACCCTTCTTTAGTTTGAGGCCTTTGCATAGAAGCCTGCCCCAATGGTAGACCTTTTTCTTCAATCCTGGACATCTTCAATTTTAAATCACGCATACCCTTGATAAGCTCATCCATCGGCCCATCGACCTTGGGAATTGTAGCAGCTGGTTTGGGTAGATTCTCAGGGGTAACAGCAGCTATGGGGGGTGCAGAGCCCATCACCATTTTATCCCTCCTCCGCTGTCGCTTTGCTAACATAGTGACTGCATCCTCAACATCATTCCAATCACTCTTTAATCCCTGCTCTGTATCCTTATCCTCAAGGAGGATTTCCAATTTCTCCTGGAGATCTTTCCCAGCTGCTTGCAAGAAGAGCTCTGTCTTTTCTCTGTCCAAAGTTGCATGCTCTATTCTTGACAATTGGGCATAACGCTTCTCAAACTCCCTTAGCAATTCTGTGGCAGAAATTCCCATTTTAGGTTTTGTGACCCATTCCAAGAAAGTTCGTTTGGTCACTCGCTCAGAATCCTCCATGAAGTATTCATCCTTTAAAGCAATCTTGAACTCTTCCCAATTTCTGCCACCCTGTGCTGTCTGCAATCCTTTTATGCGCTCTCTTATTTCAGGAACGCATACCAGCTCGAAACTTCGAACCATATCCTCCTCAGTCACCCTGTTTAGCTCCATCTCCTTTATATAATTGCGCAGGTACTTTGTAATGTCCTTCCCATCAAATTGATCCACCTTTTTCACAATTGATTGTAATGCCTTGGTCGTGGAAATTTGTCCCCTCTCAGCAGCTTGTTGCTGTTGCATGTACATGGTAAACATTTGAAACATCTGCATAACTCCGGGGTCAAAATGAACCCCCTGACCCTCAGAATTCTCAGCCATAGCTTCCCTGTATATTTTACCACACTCTCACCCCAGCAATTTCACGTCGGGTTCACCAAAAAGCTGTCGTGAAGTGTGCGGTACAGCCAGGAAAGTACGAGACTTCTAGCTGTGAGAGTGAATGTCAAATCTAGCAAGGAAACTCACGCACTAAATTTCCCAAGGAGTATTGAACATCACTATTTCCAATGACAATACATGTGTCGATTCACCTCAATACATCCTTGAGTTCATCCCGATGATTACACAAAATTGCATGAATCCTTTGAACCATTCACGTGTGGGCATAACAAAGCCTTCCCATTTTTCCAATATACATGTGACCAGTTACATCCTTTTATTCCAGTACCATCAAAACCATTATTTCGAGATGCACTTTATCACCTGAAAACCTGCCTTAATATTCTAACATCTCACATGCAAAAGATAGCATATGGAATAGCTATTTCATGCTCATAGTTTCCAAAACTCAATCAAGCAGAAACAAGGCCATCTTCCCGTGATTAAATGTGCTTTGGATTCCTTTTTCCCGCAAACATCAAGTTCCAAATACCATTAATTTGATCTCCCCCAGCTTTTTCATTCATTTCCAAATCCCTTTTAGGATTTATGAGTTTCGCCTTTTTCTAAATCAAAAGGCAAAGTTAAAAAAAAAGCTTATATGAACATTACAAGTGAGTTTCACTTGATTTTATTTTTGCTTAGCTTATAAGTTGTCCGGGCGAAGCCACGCGATGCAGATTACACGGAAATGATACTCGCTTCAGCGCCGATTATGCGAAGGAGAACGTGGAAACAGCACCGCTTCAGTCTTGATCTTTGAAATGGTTTTTCCCATAATTATATCACCATGTAGTACTAGATTTACTCTCTAATTCTAACACCTACAAAGCACACGCAGTATATGTATTCAAGAAATTTAAAACTCTGGTAGATTTTGACACTGTTCCTCAACTCTGCAGATTTCTTATCACCCTCTGGTTTTGCCGCCGTCTGCCTCCGTCCTTTTTCTATTTTTCCCCCGCGGAGAAGTCGTGCATACCACCCTTTTGCAGCTATTCGTCCGGATTTTCCAATTACAAAGGCTGCGCTCCAGAAAATTCCAAATAAAAGAAACATCTTCCCTTTTCCACGTATGCTGCTAGCCTTAGTGCTTTGTTTCTAACCTTAGCATTAAGGTTAAAACTCCAAATGCAAGGCATAACCTTAGCGCTAGTCCCATCTTTCACCACACTGTTCTTGTCTTTCAGGTATGATGTTCACTTCTTTTTAATGGTCACAACAATATCTTCAAACACTTCAACATGGATTACTCTTTGTGTTCCTGTTGCTTCCAGAGGGTATATAAGAAGTTTCTTGTCTGGCCCCCACATGACATACATTCACCCATAAGGCATTTTAGCCGATGATACTTTGAATTCTCTGCTTTGGCACAAACACAAGATTCCCAAAGCATTCTCACACCTATGAAGACATGCTTACAAGCCCCATGTTTTCTATCTCCACATTAGATATACATAAGATACATGTACCTCTACATGATGATCCATGAAGTCCAAGTGCAGTTTTCTATCTCCACATTTCCCCCACATTCAATGAACTCTTCGGCACTGTGATGTTCATTAAATCTCCATTTCTCTTGACACCTTCATAGTTTATAAATCATCATATCGGCCCATGTGATTTATAGAATCCCCAATTGCTCATTCAAGTATTTCTCCATGCCTTCATAAATGCATTCCTTTGTACATTGGTATGCCCACATGCCATCATATATAACTGGATGCTTCTGGCTTGCCCATGAGCTCTGAGTAACAGCAAAAACATCATCCTCCATACTCATATACAAAAACTCCTAAATCTGGCTCAGCCTCAGCTCGTCTTATTGAACCTCATTTACAATATGAACATATGTACATGGCATCATATAATGACTCGTCATGGCACTTAACCCCATGCATCTGGATGTGTATTTGATGGCCTCACATGCACGGTTTCACATCATAGACGTGCCATGGCACGACAACGTGTACCTGCATCATTCCTGAACTTGGATCCACTACTCGAGGACTCCCCAGGTCCACTCAGCCACCTGTAATTACTGCCCTACATGTGGTGCAGCATCAACACTTCTTACGTCTGCATCTTATATTACCTTCACTACTGGTGCATAATACTAGCTACTCAACTAATCGAAGACAACATCTCTGCTTACTTGCATCTCACGAGTGGTAGAAGTCAATATTAGATAAAATGGAAAAAATCCCTCAAAATGGGAATGTATTTAAAAAATTTGTTTTGGCCATATCTTGAACATGCAAACTCCAAATTTGTCAGACAAAGTAGATCTAGATTCTACTTTTCAAGCTCTTTCCAATAATATGTCACATGAATATGTTTTGACAAACTTTTGGATGAGTTTACCATACCCCCAATTTTTTCATGGGAATGGGATTTTTCCCACTTTATCTAATATTGACTTGTAGGGTTATAGCATCTATAACCTTTTTGCTTTATAGCATAACCAATGAAAACTTTTCCACAGTATGCAGCTCTTGTTCTAATTACAACTTCCTTGTCTTTGTGTTAGTCTGGAACATCTGAACCAGATTTTGTGGAGTGTTTGCATCATGTATGTGTCCTATCATAGTGTCTGTGACACTAATTGAAAGCCAGTACATGACTTTTCTTGTACCCTAATTCCAATCCTTGAATGCCTTTATATCTGCAGGAGTGGCATTATCCTTAGATAACTCTGGAGGCTCCTCATTGTCTCCTTCTACATAATCCCAAAATCCTTTACCCCCATTAGGAAATTGGTCATTCTGAACTTCCAGGCATGGAAGTTATTCTTATCCATCTAATTCTCACTAACAGTCTGATTAATTCCGTTAGACATGTTTTCCTGCAGCAATCAAATAACCTGCAAACAGACAACTTCAGTATGCAACCTGTAATACAGCAGTAACTGCTACACAGTAGCGGTACTTCAGCATAGCGTGTGTGTCACCAAATGTGACTAGAGTACATGTATATATACCCAGTAGCGGTACTTCAGCATAGCGCGTGTGTCACCAAATGTGACTAGAGTACATGTATATATACCCAGTACCAACAATACATGTGCAAACCCTATCTGCACTTCTAAAATGCATTGCTGCACTGCAATAACCAGATTTTGAGTAGAAATAGTTCTCCACGAGAACTTCTAAATACCCTGCAATGACTAAATGGGACCCATAATGAGCCCGAAATACGAATTTGGCTGAAAAACTCCAATAGAAAAGGTATACCTGCCTTGTAGCTCCGCTCCCACACACAAAGACAGCTCCTTAATCGGAGATGTGTAGCTCCCAGAGCTACTAAGGGGGGGTGTTGTACCTCAACTAAGAAGGGGAAAGAGATGATGGTGCTCTTACCCATGCAGTACCGCTTACTTCCTTGCTTGTTCTTGCCTCTTGCTTGCCTCTTGCTTGCCTCCCGAGCTCTCACATGAACCAGGCTCTGATACCATAAAGAGAATGTGGGGGAGAGGGAGAGATTCAAACCCTAGCAAAACACACACAAGAGAGAGCAAGACGACACAAGAGAGAGATGGATAGCTGAATTTTCTTCTATCTTCTTCTTCTCTACTCACACAAGATTCAAACCCTAGCAAGCAAACACACACAAGAGAGAGATGGATAGCTGAATTTTCTTCTATCTTCTTCTTCTCTACTCAACCAACATAACATAAAGATAAGAGTACACACTATATGGGTTAGTACTCAACTACTACAACATACAAAAGTCGGTCCATAATTTTCTTCTATCTTCTTCTTCTCTACTCAACCAACATAACATAAAGATAAGAGTACACACTATAAAGGTTAGTACTCAACTACTACAACATACAAAAGTCTGTCCATAATGTGAACCCGACTAAATGAGCTAGCACTGTAACTATGCCAGCCTTTAGTAGTACAAAATGGCTGTAAACAGAACCTATCATCCCATTGGCCGCATATCACCCATAATCTCACCAACCATGCCAGTGGTGTAGATGTGGAAGCTATCACCCACGTGGGTCATTAATATCCACCATAGCACTCGTTGAGCTCGATATCTCAACAAATTAGACTTTACTTAATATGTTTTTTAGTAATCTTTTTAGCATTACATTCTTTTTTTAAATCTAATTGGTTCTAGTTTACTTGTGATTTGAAATTGTTGTTAAAAAGTGTTGATTTACAATTTCATTAACTTAAAATTTACTAACTATAATATCACTTGAATTTTTTTTTCATATAAACTAATATTTTTTTTTTCCAGCTTTCCTTGTATGTTTAAGTATTTTAAATCTTACAAACTTTTGTTTCTTTAGAAACGGCTATTTGTGTAATAATAAAAAAATAAAGCATTGTATAAAAATGGTTATTTTAAAGATGATTTAAGTACAAAAAAAGTGATATATTTTGAAGGTACACGTTGTCGTGCCATGGCACGTCTATGATGTGAAACCGTGCATGTGAGGCCATCAAATACACATCCAGATGCATGAGGTTAAGTGCCATGACGAGTCATTATATGATGCCATGTACATATGTTCATATTGTAAATGAGGTTCAATAAGACGAGCTGAGGCTGAGCCAGATCTAGGAGTTTTTGTATATGAGTATGGAGGATGATGTTTTTGCTGTTACTCAGAGCTCATGGGCAAGTTAGAAGCATCCAGTTATATATGATGGCATGAGGGCATACCAATGCACAAAGGAATGCATTTATGAAGGCATGGAGAAATACTTGAATGAGCAATTGGGGATTCTATAAATCACATGGGCCGATATGATGATTTATAAACTATGAAGGTGTCAAGAGAAATGGAGATTTAATGAACATCACAGTGCCGAAGAGTTCATTGAATGTTGGGGAAATGTGGAGATAGAAAACTGCACTTGGACTTCATGGATCATCATGTAGAGGTACATGTATCTTATGTATATCTAATGTGGAGATAGAAAACATGGGGCTTGTAAGCATGTCTTCATAGGTGTGAGAATGCTTTGGGAATCTTGTGTTTGTGCCAAAGCAGAGAATTCAAAGTATCATCGGCTAAAATGTCTTATGGGTGAATGTATGTCATGTGGGGGCCAGACAAGAAACTTCTTATATACCCTCTGGAAGCAACAAGAACACAAAGAGTAATCCATGTTGAAGTGTTTGAGGATATTGTTGTGACCATTAAAAAGAAGGGAACATCATACCTAAAAGACAAGAACAGTGTGGTGAAAGATGGGACTAGCGCTAAGGTTATGCCTTGTATTGGGAATTTTAACCTTAATGCTAAGGTTAGAAACAAAGCACTAAGGCTAGCAGCATACGTGGAAGAGTGAGGGATTTCCATTTAATTAGAATATTCTGGATATTAAAGAAAAAGGCATGCGCAGTCTTTTTGGTGGGCAAGGCCGACTATTATGCTACAAAAGGCGAGGGGACGCGGCATCTCTTGCGGGAAAACGGAGAGAAAAACCGGAGGCAGACGGCGGCGAGTTCAGGGGTGAGGAAAAATTCTACAGAGATATGGAACAGCGTCCAATCGACCAGGGCTCCTAATTTCTTGATGGTGGCGACTGTACATGATGTCTTGGGTCTCAAACTGAAGAGGAAATGAAGATTGATAAGGAGATAGGACTCTCAGAAAAACCTTTATGTAACATGTTACTCTGTCCTCACGCCTACATCAAGGTGGCGAATGAAAGGAAAGAAACGAATACTGAAAATCGTTTCTTTTTTTCCTTAAAGAGATAAGCGAATGCTTTCTTTTAAAAAAAAATTCCCCTAAAAAGGCTTTCAAATGAGATTTTGTAAAAGTTTTTTTTATTATTACCTTGGTGAGCTTTAAAGCTTGGATTTCAAATTCAAATTAGCCGGGTTTGAATGCAAGATAGGAAACTTCAAAAATTACAAGATTATGTGATACATATGCTATGCTATTTTCCTTGTGAGATGTTAGAATATTAAGGCAGGTTTTCAGGTGATAAAGTGCATCTCGAAATAATGGTTTTGATGGCACTGGATGTAAAGGATGTAACTGGTCACATGTATATTGGAAAAATTGGAAGGCCTTGTGATGCCTACATGTGAATGGTTCAAAGGATTTCGAGAGAGAAGTCAGTGAGTAAAGGAACAAACACTTGGTATGCAATTTTGTGCAATCATCAGAATGAATTCAATGATGTATTGAGGAAAATGAACACATGTACTTGTCATTGGAAATAGTGATGTTCAATACTCCTTGGGAAATTTTGTGCGTGAGTTTCCTTGCTAGATTTGACATTCACTCTCACAGCTAGAAGTCTCGTACTTTCCTGGCTGTACCGCACACTTCACGACATCTTTGGTGAACCCGACGTGAGACTGCTGGGGTGAGAGTGTGGTGAAATATACAGGGAAGCTATGGCTGAGAATTCTGAGGGTCAAGGGGTTCATTTTGACCCCGGAATTATGCAAATGTTTCAAATGTTTACCATGTACATGCAACAGCAACAAGCTGCTGAGAGGGGACAAATTTCCACGACCAAGGCATTACAATCAATTGTGAAAAAGGTGGATCAATTTGATGGGAAGGACATTACAAAGTACCTGCGCAATTATATAAAGGAGATGGAGCTAAACAGGGTGACTGAGGAGGATATGGTTCGAAGTTTCGAGCTGGTATGCGTTCCTGAAACAAGAGAGCGCATAAAAGGATTGCAGACAGCGCATGGTGGCAGAAATTGGGAAGAGTTCAAGCTTGCTTTAAAGGATGAATATTTTATGGAGGATTCTAAGCGAGTGACCAAACGAACTTTCTTGGAATGGGTCACAAAATCTAAAATGGGAATTTCTGCCACAGAATTGCTAAGAGAGTTTGAGAAGCGTTATGCCCAGTTGTCAAGGATAGAGCGTGCAACTTTGGACAGAGAAAAGACAGAGCTCTTCTTACAAGCAGCTGGGAAAGATCTCCAGGAGAAATTGGAAATCCTCCTCGAGGATAAGGATACAGAACAGGGATTAAAGAGTGATTGGAATGATGTTGAGGATGCAGTTACTATGTTAGCAAAGCGGCAGCGGAGGAGGGATAAAATGGTGATGGGCTCTGCAACCCCCATAACTACTGTCACCCCTGAGAATCTATCCAAACCAGGTGCTACAATTCCAAAGATTGATGGGCCGATGGATGAGCTTATCAAGGGTATGCGTGACTTAAAATTGAAGATGTCCAGGATTGAAGAAAAAGGTCTACCATTGGGGCAGGCTTCTATGCAAAGGCCTCAAAGCAAAGAAGGGTTTACATATAGATGCATATGGTGTGATGACCCAGAGCATGCAAAGAAAGATTGTGCTAGCTATAAAGAAGCCCTTAAAAATCAACTTGTGTTTTTCAAAGATGGGAAAATACATCTTACAGAGACTGGTCTTCCATTGAGTACAAACTTTGGGAAAGGAGGGATGAAAAAGCTGGTAGAGGATATGGCTGCTAGTCATGCCATTTCTATGGTTGAGGCAGCAACCTATGGATTAAAGGTTGGTCAATTAAAGCAGGGATTTGAGAATGATGAGGATTATGAGAATGAGGATTTTTGGCCATCAACAATGGAATTAATTGCGTCAAAGAAAGTGTCAAAGCAAGCTTTGCATGAGGCAGGTGATTGTATACGTCTTGAGACTGGCTGGGAGGAGCCTGTGGATTCTTTATCCATTGATGCCTATATTGCCAAATGCCAAAATAATGAGGCACAGGTAGAGGAGAAGCGAAAAAGGAAAAATGAGGAAGGAGGGCCATCAAAAAGAGTTACACGTGGAAGTGAAAAGAAGGATCCTGGGCCATCACATATGCCTCCACAGCATAGCAGACCTCCACAGGATGTTTCAATGGAAGAAGTGCCAGCAAAAATGAAGGAGAAGGGTAAAGGGAAAAGTCCACTCTATAAGCTTCAATCTGATATTGAAGTTGCAACAGATCTCAAAAAGGTACTTGAAGAAAGGATTCTAAACAGCAGGGTGGAATTCACACTAGGGGAAGTCTTGGGGATTGCAAAGAAAGAATTTCATGATGAGATAATTGATATTATACGAAGAAAAAGGCAGTCCATAATTGAATCTATTCCATCACAAGGAGAGGCAAGCACTTCCAAGACTCATGGAGTACAGGTACAGAAAAAGGAAGAGAGAGAAAATGTGGTGGAATGTAATCACTCGGCTGATGGGGCACGACAAGTGCGCTTTGTGGAAGAGGATGATGAAAAAGAAGTTCTTACAAAGAGTCATTACTCCAGGAGCCATTGGGCAAGAGCAACCACTGAAACCCTTGTCAAGATAGGTGATTTGGAAGAGCCATATGTCGCTCTAATTGATCATGGGTCTGAAATAAATCTTATGGCTAAAAATCTCTACAACAAATGTAAGTGGCCAATGGATGTGGATCATGGGTGGATGATTAAAGCAGCTAATAACTCATCTGGAGAGCTTTATGCAGCATGTCCAAATGTAAGGGTAACTATAGGGGATGTGAAGGACGATCAGAATTTCTTTGTTCAGGAGATGTCATCGTATCCCCTTATCCTTGGACAACCCTACATTATAGCTGTAAGGATGGAAACAAAGGTTTTGGATGATGGTTCAGCATATGCAAGAATAAGAAGTAAAGATGGCAAAAAAGCTGTTCAGTTTTTGACAGTTTGCATTAATCATGAAAGGAATCGTGAATCTCTTCGGGCACAGTCACTCCCAAAGATAAACAGAGAGTTTATGAACTACAGGGAGATGAGGGACTTTGGCCAGGTGCCATTGTAAAGCGGGATTCCAATGGTACAAGGGGAAATGAGTTCTCGCAGGACTCAATCAATGTAAATAGTTTTTCAGCAAATTTTCAGGGATTCTCCAGCTATGGGTCACTGGTTTTTGTAAAAAGCAAGGATTTGAAGTGTGGCATGCAAAAACATATACAAAATGAACAAAAAAGTTTTGAGCAGTGTGGTCTTTTGGAAAAGAATGAGTTTATTTCAGGGGTGCTTGATGAGGTGTCATTTATAGATACTATGGATGTGCTTTTTGATATGGGAAGAGCATGCTTACAGGGTGGAAATGAAATGATAAAGGTGTCATCTGTGGAGATGTATGATATAATCCAGGAATTTGAGGGGGTGGAATGTAAAAACATGAATTGTGAGATGGATGCTCATGTTGATACAAAGTACAAAACGGTTGCAAAGAAGGTGAAACCAGTTGCCTTGCCCTTGCCACCAGGAAGCAAGGAGAAGATAGATGAAGCTTCAAAGCAGCCAAATCTTAGAGATCCGAAGAAAATTGGGCATAAATTTACTCAAGAAACTCTAAAAGAATTGAAGATTGGTGAGAAGGATTTTCTGTTGCCAGTGGAAAGGGAACGCTTTAAGGAGATGCTTGTAAAACATGGGAAAGCTTTTGCTTTTCAGCCGCATGAGATAGGCTGTGTTGATCCAAGTGTAACAGCACCAATGGTGATCTTTACTGTTCCACATGTGCCCTGGAACCTGCGGGCCAATTCCAGTACCAAAGGCTCTCTTGCCAAAGTTGATGGAATTACTAAAGGAAAAGATCAGGATGGGAATCTTGGAGCCTTCATGTGCCCCATATTCCAACAGATGGTTTACTGTACCAAAGAAAAATGGGACATTGCGCTTTATTCAAGACATGCAACCTGTAAACAAAGTCACAATCAGGAATATGGGAGCAGGTCCAATTGTGGATGAGTTTGCAGAAGCATTTGCAGGGAAAGCTATATACTCTATGGGTGATCTGTATTCGGGATATGATCAGTTCCAGCTGGATATACAAAGCAGGGACTTGACCACAATGAGAACTCCTTTGGGATTAGTAAGGATGTGTACCTTACCACAGGGAGCCACCAACTCAGTGGCACATATGATGAATGGAATGAATAAAGTCTTACGAGACTTCATACCACAAAAAACTATGCCATTTTTGGATGATGTGCCAATAAAGGGCTATGATGAGAAAGATAAAGATGAGGATTTGGATTCAAAAGGGTGCCGCAAGTTTGTGGCAAATCATATAAAGGATTGTAACATGATTCTATCCAGGCTTGAAGAAGTGAATCTTACTTTATCTGGGCTGAAATCAGTGTTTGGAGTTGGTGAAGTGCTAATAG
Organism: Cibotium barometz; assembly: GCF_041138505.1. Lineage (NCBI taxonomy): Eukaryota > Viridiplantae > Streptophyta > Polypodiopsida > Cyatheales > Cibotiaceae > Cibotium > Cibotium barometz. Next base: position 28,238,025 of record NC_141066.1, read on the forward strand.
TGGGACATCTTTGTAGTACTAGTGGACGCCGACCTTGTCCAGCCAAAATAGATGCAATACAAAGAATGAAAGAGACATGCATTAATGTTACAGAGCTGAGGAGATTTCTTGGAGCATGTGTCTTTTATGTTATTTGGATCCCACATTATGCACATGTAGCAGATCCACTTTATCAACTTTAAAGGAAAAAGAAAAAATTTCTGTGGAGTGCAGTACATATTAAAGCTATGCGGAAGCTGAAATATTTGCTCCAATCATCACCCACTTTGAGAAAGGCAGATTATGAGTGTGGCAGGCCTGTGATTGTTACAGTTGATACTAGTCCTACTGGGATAGGATGGGCAGTAGGGCAAGATGATGAGGATGATCATAGGTATGTAATTAGATTTGGAGCAAAGGTATTAAGCTTTCGGCAACGAAAGTATCCACAGATCAAGAGAGAATTATGGGGGATAGTCACTGCTCTAAAATGTGAAAAAGAATATCTTATTGGGGCATCTGTACTTGTGGAAACTGATTGCTTGCCACTTCTTGGGATGATAGCAAGTTGTACCACTCCAGATATTGCTATGCTTAGGTGGATTGCTTATATCAAGTCACTAAATCCTGAGTTTGAGCATATTGCGGGAAAAGATAATCGAGTTGCAGATATGCTATCAAGAGCCAGGTATGAAGATGAGAAAGAGATGATTAGTGACATTGATGATGTGGGTACAAAGTTCTATACTACAGCATATGCAAAAGGGGATCATATTTGCCTATCAAATGCACTTGAGTCTTTTATTGAGGAAATATATGAAGGAGATTGGTTGCTTATTGGTCAATATTTGAGTACTCTGATAAGGCAAGAAAATTGGTCTGACTCAGAATTTAAGAGGATCCGCAGAAAAGCATATGGTTACTTTCTAAAGGATGGGTATCTCTGGAAGCATCCTAAACAGAGGAATGCTATGCCACAGAGAGTCATATGTGATACAGAGACTCAAGGAAAGCTTGTGAAAGAATTCCATGAGAGTCTCTCGGCTGGACATAAAAGTGTGTGGGCCACCTTTACCAAAATAAAGGAAAAATATTGGTGGAAAGGAATGTACAAGGATATTTCCGAATATGTGGAAACATGTATGGTATGTCAAATGTACTCAAATGTGCGGCATCGTGATGGCTTGCAACCAACCTACCCACCTGCCATGCACTACAAATGGGTAGTGGATCTAGTTACAATGCCTTTGGGAATTTGGCAGATGCGGTACATTGTACTTGCAAGAGAAGATTTGACAAATCAAGTAGAAGGGCGTGCTCTCAGAACAAAGAGTACGGAAACAGTATGCAAATTTCTCTTGGAAGATGTGATCTACCGATATGGTTGTGTTGGGAAAATAACAGCTGATAGGGGTGAGCTAGATGTTGAAGAAGCAAGGGAATTCTTCTCTAGAATTGGTATCAAACTGTCCCTAACATGTGCTTACAATCCTGAGGGCAATGGGAAAAGTGAGCGAGGACATCCTCCAATCATTAAAGCTTTGGCTAAGGCATGCAGAGAAAGGATGAGAGAGTGGCCAAAGCTGCTACCATATGCCTTGTGGGCTGACCGTACAACTCATAGCTCAGTGACAGGATACATGCCTGCAGAATTAATGTATGGTCAAAAGCCAGTGATGCCAGTTGAAGAAGTAATTCTAACTTGGAATGTATTGCCCTGGGTGGAAGGATTGAGCAGAGATGACCTCTTTGCATTGCGAATAAGACAGTTAGAGAGGAGGCCTGAAGATGTAGAGCTTGCTAAAGCTCGCTTGAAAGATGCAAGGCTGAAAAATAAAGAAAGATTTGATAGTAGACACAGACTCCGGCCAAAACCTATTGAAGAAGGTGATTGGGTTCTAATGTATGATAGTAGCCTTGACAACCAATTCACTGTTCAAAGAAAATTTGCAAAAAGATGGTTTGGCCCTTACATTGTCAAGCATGTGCATGGAAATGCCACGTATACTCTGTGTGAGCTTGATGGAACAGAAGTAAAGAATCTTGTGGTGGCTGGCAAAAGAATCAAGATATTTAAAAGAAGGCATGATGGTGATCCTTTTGATTCACAAGAGATTCAGGATGAGAAGCTTGACAGTGGTAGTATGGATACGATTGAAGAGGAAGAGGATGATCTTCTTGGAACTGCACAAGATGAAGACGACATCCAGTTATATGTGGACCTTGATGATGATTTGGCACATACCAGAGGATGTGCAGGTTTAGAGGGGGTGGATGTCGTGCCATGGCACGTCTATGATGTGAAACCGTGCATGTGAGGCCATCAAATACACATCCAGATGCATGAGGTTAAGTGCCATGACGAGTCATTATATGATGCCATGTACATATGTTCATATTGTAAATGAGGTTCAATAAGACGAGCTGAGGCTGAGCCAGATCTAGGAGTTTTTGTATATGAGTATGGAGGATGATGTTTTTGCTGTTACTCAGAGCTCATGGGCAAGTAAGAAGCATCCAGTTATATATGATGGCATGAGGGCATACCAATGCACAAAGGAATGCATTTATGAAGGCATGGAGAAATACTTGAATGAGCAATTGGGGATTCTATAAATCACATGGGCCGATATGATGATTTATAAACTATGAAGGTGTCAAGAGAAATGGAGATTTAATGAACATCACAGTGCCGAAGAGTTCATTGAATGTTGGGGAAATGTGGAGATAGAAAACTGCACTTGGACTTCATGGATCATCATGTAGAGGTACATGTATCTTATGTATATCTAATGTGGAGATAGAAAACATGGGGCTTGTAAGCATGTCTTCATAGGTGTGAGAATGCTTTGGGAATCTTGTGTTTGCGCCAAAGCAGAGAATTCAAAGTATCATCGGCTAAAATGTCTTATGGGTGAATGTATGTCATGTGGGGGCCAGACAAGAAACTTCTTATATACCCTCTCGAAGCAACAAGAACACAAAGAGTAATCCATGTTGAAGTGTTTGAGGATATTGTTGTGACCATTAAAAAGAAGGGAACATCATACCTAAAAGACAAGAACAGTGTGGTGAAAGATGGGACTAGCGCTAAGGTTATGCCTTGTATTGGGAATTTTAACCTTAATGCTAAGGTTAGAAACAAAGCACTAAGGCTAGCAGCATACGTGGAAGAGTGAGGGATTTCCATTTAATTAGAATATTCTGGATATTAAAGAAAAAGGCATGCGCAGTCTTTTTGGTGGGCAAGGCCGACTATTATGCTGCAAAAGGCGAGGGGACGCGGCATCTCTTGCGGGAAAACGGAGAGAAAAACCGGAGGCAGACGGCGGCGAGTTCAGGGGTGAGGAAAAATTCTACAGAGATATGGAACAGCGTCCAATCGACCAGGGCTCCTAATTTCTTGATGGTGGCGACTGTACATGATGTCTTGGGTCTCAAACTGAAGAGGAAATGAAGATTGATAAGGAGATAGGACTCTCAGAAAAACCTTTATGTAACATGTTACTCTGTCCTCACGCCTACAGCAAGGTGGCGAATGAAAGGAAAGAAACGAATACTGAAAATCGTTTCTTTTTTTCCTTAAAGAGATAAGCGAATGCTTTCTTTTAAAAAAAAATTCCCCTAAAAAGGCTTTCAAATGAGATTTTGTAAAAGTTTTTTTTATTATTACCTTGGTGAGCTTTAAAGCTTGGATTTCAAATTCAAATTAGCCGGGTTTGAATGCAAGATAGGAAACTTCAAAAATTACAAGATTATGTGATACATATGCTATGCTATTTTCCTTGTGAGATGTTAGAATATTAAGGCAGGTTTTCAGGTGATAAAGTGCATCTCGAAATAATGGTTTTGATGGCACTGGATGTAAAGGATGTAACTAATCACATGTATATTGGAAAAATTGGAAGGCCTTGTGATGCCTACATGTGAATGGTTCAAAGGATTTCGAGAGAGAAGTCAGTGAGTAAAGGAACAAACACTTGGTATGCAATTTTGTGCAATCATCAGAATGAATTCAAGGATGTATTGAGGAAAATGAACACATGTACTTGTCATTGGAAATAGTGATGTTCAATACTCCTTGGGAAATTTTGTGCGTGAGTTTCCTTGCTAGATTTGACATTCACTCTCACAGCTAGAAGTCTCGTACTTTCTTGGCTGTACCGCACACTTCACGACAACGTGCCCTATAATTTTGCACTCCTCTACTTGCCGCCGATTTTCTCTTTTGGGCCTGTGTCCCCTATGCCATTTGCGTGTGTGATGGGTCAATGTCTATGACACACCACATTATGAGTAGATGAACACTCACGATCCTCGGCATGCTACCACTACCAACCTGACTAGTGCAAGAGATACTTCTTTGAACCTCTTGAGTCGATGTTCAAGCCACGGCTTGCGAAAGATGTAATCTCTAGTGAATTTATTTTTCTTGATAATTAATAGTGCATTCTTAACTAAGTGCTGACATCGTGAGGTATATTTGACACAAATCCTAATACTTTTCTATCCACCAAGAGAGCTTCCACCAACTTAGCCCTCTGAGCCACTTGTTCAAAAATGACATCGTTGATACTACCACAATCCAAAAGAAGTGTGACCAGGTAATCATTTAGATTCCCCTAGCCTTAAACAACTCAGAATTACTAGCCTCCTTGTCTAAAGCCGAAGAACTACTAGCCACAAAGTATTCTCCATTCAAAGCTTGGGCTTACTGCTATTGCCACGCAAAGGTAACGGTGATGTCATTGGTTACCTTGGGATGCAGGGCCCGTAAGCTCCCAACACCATGTTCCTCAAAGTGTCGATGAACGACATACTAGCCCACAACATCTCTTTGGATGATTCTCCCTTCTTGATCGGAATAGCCTTGACTTGCACAAAATGTTGGGCAGTGGAATTCGGCATCATCTTTGACGTGACCCTAGCCCACCAGCTGATGGTAGTTCTTGGTGGTGGCATGGTGGTTTCTGCAGCATAGATCCTATGCTTGAAAGGGGAGGCGCTCGGATCATATATTGGGTGACCAAGGTGGGTGACCAAGGTGTGCCCATCAGGTACACCTATGAGGAGCTGGAGGTTGCCACCTATGGATTCTGCTTGAGATTTGGTTTTTGGTGCATTTAGGACTGTTTTCAAGGGCATTTTTCCAGAAGGCATAGAGATATAAGTGAAGAGATTGAAGGAAGAGGCCCTGAGAGGTTCGCCAAACAGAGGTGCAAATTTATTCAGGGTGGAGGTGAGCATCATAGGCAAGATCCATCATGCGTGTTGAAATTAGGGCATTGTGATGAGCTATGGTGGATCAAACACTAGAATCAACATCATTAACAAAGTGATTAGCAAATAATTAAGATGTAATTAGTGGGTATTTAATAAATAGATTAATGTAGGCATGGATAATAAAAAACCAGCAATTTCTCATTAGGGCAATGCCTTAATTTATAGAGCTTACATCCAAGCATCTAATCCCACTGATTTCTCCTTGATTCACTCCACGTCTTTTGCTTGATTCTCTCCACCTCTTCACTTTTCCCAAAATATCTCCCAGAATATCTCCACACTTCCTAAATCTTCTCATGCTACCCTTTATTCTCTCCCAGTAGATTCTTCTTACCTTTTCACAACACAGGTTCTTTCACATTTACTCATCCTCTTTTACAGCCTCTAACTAAGGGCTTGTTCTTGCACACACCCTATTCACTTGTATATTTCAACACCTCCCCTCAAGTGAATACTCCTAGTACACCTAGACCCTATACCAAGTTTGCCTCTCCTTTTACAGCCTCTAACTAAGGGCTTGTTCCCGCACACACCCTATTCACTTGTATATTTCAACACCTCCCCTCAAGTGAATACTCCTTGCCTCCCCTTATTTGATAGTCCGTGACTAGTGTCTAGCATACCTCCCCTCAAGTTAACTTAGCACACCTGGACCCTGTACCAAGTTTTTCTCTTACTTGATAGCCTGCGAGACCAGTGCCTCGAGTCCCTAAACTCATAGTCCTTGACACTCTCTCTCTCTATGTGTCCAAGGCTTACTATAGTTGCCCACGACCTTGACTAAAGTGCTCACACATACATCTATCTACCACATGGCCTACATCACCGGTGGCTTAGAGGTGGTTTTACTTTGTTGGGGCAGGTTACATTGGGTTGTGGGATCTCTCTCTCTCTCTCTCTCTTAGAGATTTTCACAAGGCTCCTCATCTTCTCTTGTCTTCAGTCTTCTTGTCATGGCAGCTTCTCTCCACGTGTCCAACTCTTCTTTCAGTCTTCTTGTGGTAGCTTCTCTTCTCGTGTCCATGTCTTCCTTCAATGCTTCCTTTAGATCTTCTTGGTGTGGATCTTCTTCTTAGAAGGAGATCATTAGGAACTCAATGGAGTCTTCTTGGGCCCTTTTATTTGGCAGTTTAAGGGATTCAAACCTTTTCTCTTAAGAAGAAATGTTTTCTAATTTGAAGCTTCAAAACAGCTACTTTATTCGAATTTGAATTTGGGGGGGAAAATGGAATTTAAAATCTAGCGCATAAAACCATATCATGTAACATATCTCTGGAAAGCTCTTGATGCGTAGATCACGGATCTGTAATCTCCGCTCAGATCAGAGCTTGTATGTAGAAGTTATGGAGGTCCAAAAATTGTAAAATTGCCCCCCCCCCCTTTTTGGGAGAAAAAGTGCACCCTTTGACCACTCTTACACCTCTCTTACAAACCAATGGTTTTTGCTTACATGGCGGGCTCCTATTTGTCAAAAAGTTAAACGTTTTCATAACCTCATGGCAAATTAAAGGGCCCAAGAAGACTCCATTGAGTTCCTAATGGTTCTCCTTCTTCCATGGCTGGGGCCATGAGCTTGTCTGTCAGGTCTTCTTGCTCCATGTGAGCAACATGTTTAAATGTTTGTTTGACAGTTCTTTTGGGCTTTTGATGTTTATCTTGTGTCATTATGCAATGCAAACCCAAATCTATGCGGGAGGTCTTACCTCTTGCCTTATTTTGGACAAGGGCAGTGTGTTTGATCCCATATTAATGTAATGTGCCCAATACATAATGCGTATAGCATTCATTCTCATGCACATTCCCAAATGCAACTCTGGCTATGAATAATCTTGAATTTGAGTGAGATTTACAGGCATTAACCAAGGGTTAAATGCAAAATGATGATTACATTAAATCAAGGGTAACCAAAAATTTATACAGAATGGTTGGAGTATCAAACCAACTCCAAATTGCAATCTGAAGCTATAGGGATCTATATCAGATACCTAATGGTTAATTTGAACCCTCAATTGCACCAAAATATAGTTATTAGCACTGATGATTAATCACGGCTTAGTAAATTAATCCACTGTTTTGTATACAAAAAACAGAATATGTGGGGAGTCCAGATCTGGTGCCTTAGACTTCAAATGAGCTCAAATGAGTCTAGTAGAGGATTAAGCCAATAAACATAAGATTTGACCAAATATTGAAAGCATAATCTCTGTTTTACCAGTCACCTGCAGATTTGATGAAGAGTTTGGATCTCACTGTAGACTTGATGAAATTGAATTTTGTCTTCACCAGCTTGTAGAGCATGCTTGAAAACCCTCGGGGCTAAGAGGAATTAGGCTGATTTGATTTGATGAAGTGAAGATATGCAGATTACTCAGAAAAAACTGCGCTGAACAAAAACGTGATTTCTTCCTCATGTGCTGGCAGTTTGCGCTTATGACTGGCTTGGCTAGAGCTCCTATGGGTTGGATATCTTGGGCTAGAAGGGTTTGGGCAATGATTAAGTGTGCAAAGAGCTAGAGCTCCTCCACCAGCTGGGGGTACAGAGGCTAGTTGAAAAAAGAGGAAAATTTATAATTTTCTACTAATTCTAATTAGCAAAATAATTAGCAAGATAATGAGCTCACAAAATGATGGATTCTAGGCATGGCTCTGATACCATGTTGAAATTAGGGCATTGTGATGAGCTATGGTGGATCAAACACTAGAACTAACATCATTAATAAAGTGATTAACAAATAATTAAGACGTAATTAGTGGGGGTAATTAACAAATAGATTAATGTAAGCATGGATAATCAAAAATTAATAAATCCTCTTTGTAAATAATTAAGATCTAATTAGTGGGTAATTAACAAATAGATTAATGTAGGCATGGATAATCAAAAACCAGCAAATTCTCATTAGGGCAATGCCTCAATTTATAGAGCTTACATCCAATGCCTCAATTTATAGAGCTTACATCCAAGCATCTAATCCCACTGATTTCTCCTTGATTCACTCCACCTCTTTTGCTTGATTCTCTCCACCTCTTCACTTTTCCTAGAATATCTCCCAGAATATCTCCACACTTCCTAAATCTTCTCATGCTACCCTTTATTCTCTCCCAGTAGACTCTTCTCACCTTTTCACAGGTTCTTTCACATTTACTCATCCTCTTTTACAACCTCTAATCAAGGGCTTATTCCCGCACACACCCTATTCACTTTTATATTTCAACAATGTGCACAAGATGCTGGTGTATGAGTTCATGTAGCATGCTTTTTACTTTGGGTAGACTTGGGTAGCCACTTGGAAATTTGGATGTTGAACATCCAAATTGCTATAAAAGTTCAAAGTTTTGTGGAAATTTGGATGTTGAACATCCAAATTGCTACAAACGTTCACTTCTCTCCAAAAAAGACAAACACATCTTCCCATCTTCCAAAAATACCATGTGCTTTTTCCAAAAATAAAGGCCGCCATCGTCTTGTGCCTTAGCTCCATCGTCGTGCTATTGTTTTCTTTTGTTCCATTGTCGACGCTCGGGTCTATGCCTACACCATCATAGTTGCTACAACCATGAACTGCCGTCTACTTGGGTCTACGCCGTCCCTGCCTACTACCGTTCCCTACACCACCTACACCAAGCCAGTAGATGCCATTTGTTGTTACATCCCACCTACATTGCCTACACCGCCTACACCAAGCAGAGCTACCATTGCCTACATGGCCCACACCAAGCCGAGAGCTACACCGAGAGTTGCCGAGAGCTACGCTGCCTACACACAAAGAGAGCTACGTAGCCTACACTAAGCTGAGAGCTGCTACATCCTGCTCCGATATCATGTCAAAAATTCGTTGGGCATCCGTAAGGTGATGTCATGCATCCTCTTTGCTTAGTTGAGATGGAGGGTGAAGGTGATGTCTTAATGCTATCAAACATAGAAGAAGAAATAGTGGAGGGATATCAAAATAATAATGATAGGCGAGAAAGATCCATAACCCTGAAGCAAATACTTGATCCCTAGTTAAGTTTTTGGTACTAAAATAAAGTGCTTTTGCATAGCTATCAGGATTGGTAGGACTTTATATCTGAGAATTAATACTTTGTAATTTAATAAGGTGCATATGCACCAATAATAAGATGTTATATTATGATTTTGATAGCTTTTAGTCATGCTAGGTTTCGCCTTAGTGAACTAGACACTTTGTATATCAATTTTAAAGAGAATATGGGGGAGAAGGAGAGCTTCAAACCCTAGCAAGCAAACACACACACACATAAGAGAGAACAAGACATAAGAGAGAGATGGATAGCTGAATTTTCATCAATCTTCTTCTTCTCTACTCAACCAACATAATGTAAAGATAAGAGTACACACTATATGGGTTAGTACTCAACTACTACAACATACAAGGGTCGGTCCATAATGTGAACCTGACTAGATGAGCTGGCGCTATAATTATGCTAGTCTCTAGTAATCCAAAATGGCTATCACACAGCCTGTCATCCCACTGGCTACATCTCACCCATAATCTCACCAACCATGCCAGTGGTGTCGATGCGGAAGCTATCACCTAGGCGGGTCATCAATGTCCGCTGTAGCACTAGTTGAGCTCGATATCTCAACACTCCCCCCCTCGAGCTTAGCTCCACACACTGCACTCCAAGTAAGCTCCTAAACCTGTGGAACGTCTCTGTGCCTAATGCCTTCGTGAAGATGTTAGCCACCTGATCCTCTATGCTGACATATACCAGATCTACATCTCCTACTAGAACCTTTTCCCTCACAAAGTGATAATGCACCTCAATGTGCTTCGTTCTAGCATGATATACTGGGTTATTGGCCAACTATATGATGCTCATGTTGTCACAATATATGAAAGCTTCCCTATCCATGGGCTCTCCCATGTCACCAAGTAGCTTATGAAACTAAGCTACCTCACAAGCTGCCATAGTAGCACCCTTGTACTCTACCTCTATACTCTCGACAAGGCAACTGTTGGCTGCTTCTTACTGCTCCAACTCACAACAGAACTCTCGAATGAGAACAGAAAACCATTGGTAGATCTCTTGTATGCAATATTACCAGACCAAGTAGCATCTGTGTACCCATGCAACTGTATCTCTGTACCAACCTCATAGAAAATTCCATAATCAACTATGGACTACCTGAGGATCCGTATAGCCACATCCAAGTTTGGCTTTCTAGCTTGCATAAACTGACTCACAAGTCCAACAGCATAGCTCAAGTCTGGCCTCGTAATGGTCATGTAGATCAAGCTACCCACTATGTGCTTGTATGTAGTGGGGTACTCCAAAAGCTCACCTGTATGTGAAGAGCTTTGTGTTATGCTCCAATGGCACTGAAATAGGATTATAGCCTGTCATACCATACTTGGGCAACATGTCCAAGACATATTGCCTCTACAATAGCAAAATGCCATGAGGTGATCTCACCACCTCTATGCCCAAGAAATACCGCAGCTCACCCAAATCCTTCATCTCAAACTTCTGCTTCAAAAGCATCTTGACATTATGTATGTCTATATCACTATCACCAGTGATGATAATCAAGTCATCCACATAGATAACTAATAGCATGATCCCTCTATCTGTCTTTTTCACATATAGTGAAAAATTTGCATTTGGATATCTGAAATCTAGTGGTATTAGCAAGATACTCCCCGATCTTGTTTGACCATGCTATGGATGCCTGCTTCATAAAACATACAAGGCTTTGTGTAACCTGCACACAAAATCTGGATGTGCATCACTCTCATAACCTGGTGTGGCTGCATCATGTACACTTCTTCTTACAAATCACCATGCAAGAAAGCATTCTTTACATCCATTTGATGTAAAGACCAACCCTTTGTTGTTGTAGCCATAGCAATGACAGCTGTCATGGTTGCCATTCTTGCAACCGGGCTGAATCTCTCCTCATAGTCTATGCCATGAGTCTGCGCATAGCCCTTGGCAACCAATCTTGCCTTGTACCTGCTCACTAAACCATCAGCATTGTGCTTGACTTTATACACCCACTTACATCCAATTGCCTTATTTTCCTTTAGGCAAAGACTCTAACTCCCATGTTGCATTTGCATCCAATGCTGCCATCTACTCATCCAATTGCCTTCTTTTCCTTAGGCAAAGACTCTAACTCCCATGTTGCATTTGCATCCAATGTTGCCATCTACTCATCAAAGGCATCTTAACATTTCTTATGTAAGTGGGCTCAACCTCCTGTATTGCTTTTACCATTTAAGCATAATGATGGGATGTATATCCATCAGATATCAACCTGTCTCACAACAGGGTATTTAACCCTTGTAGACTTGGGTACACCTGGATCACTACCAGGAGTCCTCAAAATAGCCCTAGTTGTCCTTACACTAGGAGTAACCACAGATAAATTGCCAAGATCCTCATCAAGGCTCTACTTAGAGCCACCAGAGTCACCATCCACATATGAGTGACCTGCTGACAGATCAGGCACAAAAGGTTGATCTATCTTTTCCTTCTCTTTTCATGATACATGTGTATCTGCATCATTCCTCAACTTGTCTGACCATGGGCTGACATTGGATCCACTGCTCGAGGACTCTCCAGGTCCATTCAACACCTATGATTGCTGCCCTACATGTGGTGCTACATCAACACTTCTTACATCTACATCTTATGTTACCTTCACTACTGGTGCATACCAGCTACTCATCTCATTGAAGAAAACATTTTTGCTTACTTGCATCTCACGAACGGTAGGGTTATAGCATCTATAACCTTTTTGCTTCATAGCATAACCAATGAATATGCATTTCTGTGCCTTTGGATCCAACTTTGTTCTCACTTCATCACACGAACATGTACATATGCAATACACCCAAACACTTTCAAGTGAGACACATCCGGTCTTATGCCTGTAAACTTTTATTCAGGAGCCATACCATGAACAACTGCAGTGAGTGTCCTATTCACAATGTACACAGCAGTTGCTCTACTGCTTCTGCCCAAAAGTAATGTGGCATATTCTTTTCAGCCATCAAGGCATGAGCCACTTCTGCAATGTGCCTATTTTTCCTTTCTGCAACACCATTCTATTGCGGAGTGTACCTGCACGTAAACTACCTCTTGATTTCTTGCTTTCTTAGGAAATCGCAGAACTCATATTGGATAAATATTCTCCCCCACCATCCAATCTTAGGCATTTTATTTGTTCCTTCTCGACCAAGGCTTTAAATCTCTGAAAGTGTAGCAAACACCTCACTTTTCTCCTTCATGAAATAAACCCGCACTTTCCTAGTGTGGTCACATCAATGAATGTAACATAGTACCTGCAACTTGCAATTGTTGTTGTAGTCTTGGTCAGTCCCCATACATCTGAATGTATGACATCCAATGGCCTTGCACTAACATGCTTTTCATGTGGGAAAGCATGTTTGGCCTACTTACCAAGTTGGCATGCTTCACATATCTTATGCATAGTGTCAACCTTAAACTTTGGCAAACCTGCAATAATATTTTAGGCCTGCATAGACTTCAGTCTCACTGTACATTCACATGACCAATGCGCTTGTGCAATCTGCAATGACACCTGTTCCATGCGCAAAAATGGCTACCTTTATCTCAGGCATGTTCACATCCAAAGTAAATATCCTACCATTTCTGTTACCCTTTGCAAGCAAGCGACACTTATTTTTTAAGTCTTCCACAAAACATCCTTGAGGATTGAACCTCACTTGCAGACCCTGCTCAACCATCTATCCAACAGAAACTAGGTTCTTTGTAACATTTAGAACATGAAGTACATCAGCCAAGTACTTCATTTTGCCATCCTGCATAGACAATGGCACTTTACCAACATGTGCAATGGGATGCGTAGTATCATCACCTGTTTCTACATAACCTAGTTTTTCCATTTTTTGCATATCTCAAAACCACGCAACATGACTGGTCATGTTGGTTAGAGGTGCCGGAATCCATATACGAGATATCTTGAGATCGTGACAAATCCTCTGTTATGAAACTAAGCATGTGCTACGTCACAAAAAACTGCTCACTTCTGTCATCACCTCCATGTTTGCTAGATGATGCATAGTTGCCTTGCTGCAACTTCCCACTTTTAATGACATTCTGCTTTTTGTAGCAGTCTTTTGCCATGTGTCCTAGTTTTCCATAGTAATAGCACTCTATGCTATTTGAATTTTGATTTCTTTGCCAACCACCTCAGCCTCTTTGGCTCCCCCTACCTCTAGAGACTGGCATCTTCCACCTATGTATGATTGCTAATGTCAATCATTGGATTGTTGTTGTCTAGAATTCTGATTTCCTTGTCAGCCCCACCACCACCTTGGCCTCCACCACGGCCTCTACCTCTGCCTCTACCTTAATTAGAGTAGAAGGCCTATTCTGATATGACACTAATTGAAAGCCAGTACATGACTTTTCTTGCACCCTGATTCCAATCCTTGAATGCCTTTATATCTTTAGGAGTGGCATTCTCCTTAGATAACTCTCGAGGCTCCTCATTGTCTCCTTAGATAACTTTGGAGGCTCCTCATTGTCTCCTTCTATATAATCCCAAAATCCTTTACCCATTAGAAAATTGGTCATTTTGAACTTCCAGGCATGGAAGTTATTCTTATCCAGCTTCTCACTAACAATCTGATTAATTCCATCAGACATGTTTTCCTAAAATAACCTGTAAACAGACAACTTCTGTATGCAACCTGTAATATAGCAGTATCTCGTGTAACCTATTGCACAACAGCGGTACTTCAGCACAGCCTGTGTGTCACCAAATGTGACTAGAGTACATGTACATATACCCAGTATCAACAATACATGTACAAACCCTATCTGCACTTCTAAAATGCATTGCTGCACTATAATAACTAGATTTTGAGTAGAAACAGTTTTCTACGAGAACTTCTAGAAAATTGTCGAAAATACCTTGCAATGACAAAACGGTCCCCATAATGCGCCCGATACGTAAATTTGGTTGAAAAAACTCCAGAAAGACAACTCCTTAATTGGAGATGTGTAACTCCCAGAGCTACTAAGGGGGTGTTGTACCTAAACCAAGAAGGGGAAAGAGATGATGGTGCTCTTACTCATGTAGTACCGCATCCTTCCTTGCTTGTTCTTGCCTCTTGCTTGCCTCCTATGCTCTCACATGAACCAGGCTCTGATACCATAAAGAGAATGTGGGAGAGAAGGAGAGATTCAAACCCTAGCAAAACAAACACACACAAGAGAGAGCAAGACACAAGAGAGAGATGGATAACTAAATTTTCTTCTATCTTCTTCTTCTTCTTCTCTACTCAACAAACATAATATAAAGATAAGAGTATACACTATATGGGTTAGTACTCAACTACTACAACATACAAAGGTCGGTCCATAATGTGAACCCTGTTGGAATTAGGGTTACAGGAAAGCACACAACGCTTGGAGAAGAAGAAGCAAGAATGCACACAACACAAAGTGTATTAGATTGTGTCAATGTACGAAAGATAAGTTAGCCCTAGAATGATGGGCGTATATACAAGCCGGGGGAAAAAACCTCCTAAAGAGGGAAAAAGTACCCCGGCGGTCCTAAGTGTGCTCACACACATCATTGCCTATATATATGGCAACAATTCCCCCTGGGAGTGATGGGTGAACGAGAGCTGGCACTCATGTATAGGGGAGTTCCATGCCCGAAGTAGATCAATTCACAAACGGGAGCAAGCCCAAAGCTTTGTGAAAAGCTTCCAACTTCTCACGAGGAAGCACCTTTTTGAAAAGATTAGCGAGGTTATTCTGTGTTGGCACATAGGCCAAGCTGATCTCTCCTGCTGAGAGTCTCTCCCTGACATAGTGATAATGTACCTCAATGTGCTTTGTGCGAGCATGAAAAATTGCGTTTCTCGTCGCAACTGCCAATGCACTCTGACTGTCAGTGAAGATAGAGGTGGCAGACTCCTGTCCAACACCCAAGTCAGCCGTCTGAGCCGCCACACACACTCAATCGTAGCTGTGAAAGCTGCGCTGTACTCAGCTTCACAACTAGAAGTGGCCACAGTAGGTTGCTTCTTGCTCAACCAAGATATGCATGAGCTACCGAGCATGAAACAAAAACCACTTGTGGACACTCTTGGTGTCATAGCAACCAGCCCAATCTGAGTCCGAAAAAGCATGTAAATCTAGCGGCAATAATCCCTCCTTGGGATAAAACAACCCAAGATGTATGGTGCCACTCAAGTAGCAAAAGATGTGTTTAATTGCCTTCCAATGCTGAGACGCTGCGCTATACATAAACCTGCTCACTTGTGAGATTACAAACTGAATGTCCGGCCTCGTAATGCATACATAAATGAGGCAACCAACAGCTGTCTGATAGAGTGTGACATCAAAGTGATCTCCAACATCATGAAGACTCAACTTCAAACCTGCCTCCATTGGAGTAGCAATAGGCTTGCAATCTTCAAGGCCAACTCTCTGTAACAATGTCTCAATATACTTTGTTTGACACAAAGCAATACCTCTATCACATTGCTTAAATTGTGTCCCCAAATAATGATGCAAATGCCCCAAATCTGACATCGCTCTCATTTGGTCCTGTGAGCAGCATGTCATCGACATAGAGAGCAATGATTAGATGTACATCATCCGCACATTTAACATACAAAGTGCTTTCTGTTGGATATTCTAAAAACCATGTGCAGTCAAATATGCATGTATCTTTTCATACCAAGCTCGTGGAACTTGCTTTAAACCATACAAAGCCTTTTTTAACTTGCACACTTTGTTTTCTTTCCCTCTATGAACAAAACCACGAGGCTGCAATACATACACTTCCTCATGCAAATCTCCATTCAAGAACGTAGTCTTTATGTCCAACTGATGTACATTCCAACCATTATGAGCTGCCAATGCACAAATGCTACGAATGGTAGTCATACAACAAGTGGGAGCAAAGGTCTCATCAAAATCAATGTCCTTTTCTTGAGCATAACCCTTTGCAACAACTAGTCTAGCCTTATAGAGCGATCAACACTGTCATCTGGCTTTCGTTTCAACTTAAAAACCCACTTACATCCCAATGGCCTTTTTACCAATAGGCAAATCACACAAAGACCATGTACCATTCTTCATTATAGCATTATATTCACTTTGCATTGCAGCCAACTAATTTTTTAATTTTTGTGCCTCATCAAATGAAAGAGGTTCTTCCTCTTCACACATACTAGACACAGCCAAAGCATAACAATCTGATGCATAAGAGGCATGCTGAAAACCTGAACAAGTATGACTAGTCATAGGTGCATCAATTTTGCTATCATGCAAGGTTTGCACCAGCCATTTAGGCATACCTCTAGCCTGCTCATTTTCAGCCCTATCCTCATGAATTAAATCCTGTAAATCTACATCAGAAATAGGCTGATCTATGATGTTGTTTGAAATTTGCATAGGCTGAATATTTACCTCATTAGGACTTACATTTGAATTCCCACCTATAAAGAGAGGCAACAACATATCAAATACATCCCGTGAGCTCACACCTGTCTCTTTGGTGCATGATAACAAAGGCTGCACAGCATCTTCCACAAAAACAACATCTCGACTAATCAAGATACGCTTTAACTGCAGATGATACAATCTGTAACCCTTGCTCTCAGCACTGTAACCAACAAAAATGCATTTGACAGCCTTATCATCCAATTTTTTGCATTGTTGCATAGGCACTAAAGCATAGGCCAAGCAACCAAAGACACGCAAGTGACCAATAGAAGGCTTCTTTTGACATGCCAAGCTTTGTATGGAGTAATAGACTGCAAGGCCTTAGTGGGACACCTGTTGAGTACATATGCAGCACACATGACAGCCTCAAGCCAAAACGCATGTGGCAAAGCTTGGCTCTTGACCATACATCATGCCATCTCCATAAGTGACCTGTTTTTTCTCTCAGCAACACCATTTTGCTGAGGGGTATACGGCACTGTACATTGGTGTTTTATCCCACAACTAGCCAGAAATACATCAAACTCTTTAGACATGTACTCCCCCCCTCGATCAGAATGGAGGGTGCCCACATTACAATTGGATACATTTTCAACCATAAGCAAAAACTGTTTGAAGCACAAAAACACTTCGGACTTTGCCTTCAGTGGATATACCCATGCATGCCTTGAGTTATCAATGAAAGTCACGAAGTACAAGTGTTTACCAAATGACGGAGTTTGCATAGGCCCACATACATCACTATGTACAAGTTGCAATTTGCGAGTGGCCCGCACAGAACCATCCTTTGGAAATGCAGAACGCTACATTTTGCCCAAAATACAGCCTTCACAAACATGTTTCAATGGTGCCTCAAGAGGGGGCAATGAAGCAACCATATCAAATTTCTGCAAATGCAGCAAACTAGCAAAGTTCAAATGACCAAAACAAGCATGCCATAGTTTTGCATTTTTGAAACTACCTTTTCATCACACACTGCATTTGCTGAATCTTCCACACACTTGTCATAAGAATTGAGCCTATACAACCCACGAAACAAGGTGCCAAATGCAATAATCGTATCACCAGAATTTAAATCATGAACAGTACATCTATCATCCACAAATTTGACTACAAATCCAAGTCTAGCAAGCGCAGAGACAGACAATAGATTCTTCTTTATCCTTGGCACATATAAAGCATCTGAAAGTGTGAAAGCGCTGCCATTTGCAGTAGTAATCTTAATTTTACCAATGCCCTTCACTGGGTAAGAAGCATTATTGGCACATGTGACAGTATTCCCATTAGGGAGAGCCTCAAGACAAGTGAACATTTCACGATCCGAGGTAATGTGCTTTGTAGCACCACTGTCAAAATACCATACATGAAAGTCAACAAAAACTGCCAAACATGCATCATGTAGTACAGATGGGTCAAACTAGCAATACACGCTATTAAACGCCCATTCTGTATCCTGCACAACATTTACAGAATCTACATTTATAGAAGCATCCGCTATTGTGGCTGCATTTGACTCTTTCTTCTTTGCCTCTTTAGCCTTTAGCGTAGGGCAATTCTTAATGACATGATCAGTTGCCTTAGGAATTAGGGTTGTAGGAAAGCACACAAAGCTTGGAGAAGAAGAAGCAAGAATGCACACACAACACAAAGTGTATTAGATTGTGTCAATGTATAAAAGATAAGTTAGCCCTAGAATGATGGGCGTATATACAAGCCGGGGGAAAAAACCTCCTAAAGAGGGAAAAAGTGCCCCGACGGTCCTAAGTGTGCTCACACACATCACTGCTTATATATATGGCAACAAACCCGACTAAATGAGCTGGCGCTATAACTATGCCAGTCTCTAGTAATCCAAAATGGCTATTACACAAGCTATCATCCCACTGGCCACATATCACCCATAATCTCACCAACCATGCCAGCGGTGTAGATGCGGAAGCTATCACCCACGCATGTCATCAATGTCCGCCATAGCACTCGCTAGCTCAATATCTCAACAAATTAGACTTTACTTAATATGTTTTTTCGTAATCTTTTTAGCATTACATTCTTTTTTGAATTTAATTGGTTCTAGTTTACTTATGATTTGAAATTGTTGTTATTAAGAAGTGTTAGAGCACTATTTATTATCTTCAAATGATGATGCATTGTAATTTGTTTATTCAATTATAGATTTTGATATATCATTAATGAGAAATCCTAATGATTGCAACATTACACAAACGTTACAATTTTCTTGACATTATTTTTGAAAATCTTTGCCATATAAAAGAATGTAACATTACACAAGATTTACAATTTCATTAACTTAAAATTTACTAACTATAATATCACTTGAATTTTTTTTCATATAAACTAATATTTTTTTTTCTAGATTTCCTTGTACGTTTAAGTATTTTAAATCTTATAAACATTTATTTCTTTGGAAGCTGCTATTTGTGTAATAATAAAAAAATAAAGCATTGTATAAAAATGGTTATTTTAAATATGATTCAAGTACAAAAAAGTGATATATTTGGAAGGTAGTTCTTTGATTTACTTTAAGTTATTTAAACATGTCTAAGATAGCTAAGGGTTCCATAATGAGTTGGAGAGAGAGAGAAAGAGAGAGAGAGAGAGAGAGAGAGAGAGAGAGAGAGAGAGAGAGAGAGAGAAGTAGTTAGAGAACTTTCAGTATTGACAACAATATTGTTTCGTGCGCAGATTGGTTAGATAGCTAATAACTGCTCTCAAGGCCATAATCCAGGACACACTACTAGAACACACAAGGATTGTGAGATGTAGAGTCTCGCAGCACAACGGGATGGCCATAGTTGTGGTTGGAGGGTGTGCTACAACGCAAAGTTGCTGCTACACTTAGTTCTCTCATTGCCCACATAAAAATGTAGGCATACTCCTTTTTTTTATGATATCTTACTTTCCTTCCTTATTCTTTTGACGAGACATTCTTTGACGGGACATTTTTTTGGCTTTTTGTAGAATCCATGATTATGAGAATACGGGCAGTTCAGGGAAGTTACCATCGAGCATATTATTATCAACATTCATAGCAGGCCGCCTAATATCCCTGTTGCGTTTGTGCCCCCTCCACCACGGTCGCAACTAGGACCAACGCCCCATGAGAGTATCCCCGAACACAAGTAGACAGGTTGGTTATCGAGCTTCCAGAATCTGATGGATCTGAAGACGTCAATTTTGAAGCTTCGAGTTCCCAACAATAGCAAACTGTGCAAAGTCAAGCTTTGAGTTCCCAACAATAGCAAACTGTGCAAAGTCAAGCTTCAACCTCGCAAATGACAGCAAGCTTCTATTCCAGAAGAGCAAGCTTCTCGTCCCCAAGAGCAACCACCCCAAGAGCATCTAGAAGAGTAACCACCCCAAGAGCGTCTGGAAGAGCAAGCACCCCCTCAACAAGATTAACAAGATTAGCCTCTTAAATAAGACTAGTCAACCTTAATGATAAAAACCAGTCCATTAAGAGAAATTAGTCAAATTTAAGGGTTTTTTTATGGTTTTAAGATTTATTTTGAAAGAATAAGCTACTCCTAATGCTTGTTAACACTCTAATCCAAACAATTTCAACAAAACACATACAATTAAACTAAACTTAATGATCTTAGATCTATGTTTGGATTCTCTTACATTGTTTGATGCAATGGATGCCTAATACAAACTATGTGCAAGCCCTACAAACATGAAAAACCACAAAACAACAACAAATTAATCTAAAAATTAAGCAAAAAGCATTCTTTTCAAAAACAAAAAAGAGCGCTATTCTACACCAAATCTCACACAAATCACCATAAAATCCACATCTTTTTCAGGTAAACCACTAATCAACAAAATAGGCAATGGGTTATGCATAGATTAGAGACAAAACAATGGAAAAAGCCAAGGGATGGCTCCCCGACAATGTCACCAAAAATGTTAAGGCTCACCCTAACCCTCCTTTTGAAACACATCCAAAAAGAGATTACTTGGTGAACACCGCAATTGTCGTGAGGATCTTTCCAATGGCCGATCTTGTAACCCTTGAGATCTCCAAGCTCTATAACTCATTGAGAAGCAATTCCACCGCATCTCCCACCGCGAGCGTTGTCACATCGTCGCGTTGCACTATGGGTCCTCATCCCTCCTCTCACCGCCGTGACCTCACTTCACTTACATACACTCACTAGCATGCATTAGGGAGAGAGATTAGTAAGAGTATTAGCAAGAGCAAGACTCGATTGCACAGTGGGAGAGTATGTGTATTATGAGAGAAATTCACTTATATACATGGCCATAAGTGTTCACACTCAAACTATGGCTGGCTGGGCACTTAAGGCTCATAAGAGGCCTAATACTATTACAATGACTACTCTCATAATATATCCATGAAGTACATCACTTAGGACTTCATCACACTCTTGAAGCAGGAATTGCCATAAATACTCCATTACACCATTACAAGCGCTCGTCCAAGTTGTAGCTTTGGACACTATTGCTTGATATCTTGAATGTATGACCCTTTGGTGTATCTATCGTGACTCCTTGATGTAAGATAATGGCGGTAGCTCTTGTTAATCCTAGAATTGGATTAACAGAGGCTTCTACTTGGAGCCTATTTAAGGCCATGCATCAATGAGTGAGGCACACTTGCTTATGTTAATCAATATAGTTATTAATCTTTATCATTTATCATTATTAGTGGTACTCATCTTGCTTAGTGTGTGTACCACATTTAACCACCATGCCTAATCATCATTAGTGATGTAAAAATAATAACTACGCATGGAAAAGCTTCTCCAATCCCACCCACATGCTTCTTCCTAAAAACCAGGTGTTTGGCAACAACTCATGCCAGCTAATTACAAGAAAGAGCTAGTATGATCTCTCATTTGGGAGGTAGTAGCTCTGCATAAGTGTATCCATTCTGGTGCTAAAATACCTCAGGAGATGACATCATCGAGTCTTATTGGACCCTCAATAATACAACCCACTTTTAGTTGGAGGTAGATGGAGCTGTGGAGCTTAACGATGGGTTTGACAAGTTGTAGTGCTTGTTGCCCTCAGATATCTCTACGATTGGGCTGGCCAGGTTGTCACTGGACGAGGATGTCAATTTGATGACCTACAAGTGGGATGCCAATTCCACTTCCTGGCTTGTGGTGTGGGCATTAGTGACCCAACTGTCCAAAGTATCTAATCTGTGTGGGACAAATGGGATTTGCACACATTTTCCATGCCTCTCTTGCATGTTTTCTCCAGGTTTCCATGTAAAGGATAGCAGCGACGACTAGTTGCAAGGTTTCATGCACAACAAACCCCTCACCTGCAGTGCGTCCAAGCTTATCAAGGTGGAGTGAGAAGATTTCTATGATTAGGATCTACACTGGAACCCTAACACCACTTAGGAGGCTTGCACATCACACTTGTGCTTGAGGGATTGCGATTTCCTTGCTGTTGGATACAAGCAAGCTTGGGCTTACTGCTATTGCCACAAATGTAACGGTGATGTCATGGTTACCTTGGGATGCAAGACTCATAAGCTCCTAACACCATGTTCCTCAAGAGGTCGGCGGCGGCGAGCGGATGACATATCAGCCCACAACATCTCTTTAGATGATTCCCTTCTTGATCGGAATAGCCGTGACTTGCACAAATTCCACAATGCCTTAACCACCCATTTAGCTGGCCACCCCACTGATGAGTCTGCAGCATCATGTTGGGCATTGGAATTTGGCATCATCTTTGATGTGACCCTAGCCCGTGACCCTAGCCCAGCTGATGGTAGTTCTTGCTGGCATGGTGGTTTCTGCACAGATCCTATGCTTGAAAGGGGAGGCTCTCAGATCATATATTAGGCGACCAAGGTGTGCCCATCAAGTACACCTATGAGGAGCTAGAGGTTGCCACCTATGGATTCCGCTTGAGATTCGGTTCTGGTGCATTCGGGACTATTTTCAAGGGCATTTTTCCAGACAGCACAGAGATATCAATGAAGAGATTGAAGGAAGAGGCCTTGAAATGTTTGCCAAAATGGAGGTGCAAATTTATTTAGGGTGGAGGTGAGCATCATAGGCAATGGACCAACGATCCGTCACCAAAATCTGGTAAGGCACTTGGGGTTCTGCAAGAGGAAGGGGATGCGCACAAGATGCAGGTGTAGAAGTTCATGTAGCATGCTTTTTACTTTGGGTAGCCACTTGGAAATTTGGGTGTTGAACATCCAAATTGCTATAAAAGTTCACAAGTTTTGTGGAAATTTGGATGTTGAGCATCCAAATTGCTACAAATGTTCACCTCTCTCCAAAAAAGACAAACACATCTCCCATCTTCCAAAAATACCATGTGCTTTTTCCAAAAATAAAGGCCGCCATCGTCTTGTGCGCCTAATCTCCATCGTTGTGCTCTTGTTTTCTTTTGTTCCATTGTCGATTCTCGGGTCTACGCCTACACCATCATAGTTGCTACTACGATGAACTACCGTCTACTTGGGTCTATGCCATCCCTGCCTGCTGTCATTCCCTATGCCACCTACACCAAGCTAGTAGCTGCCATTTGTTGTTACATCCCACCTACATTGCCTACGTCGCCTACACCAAGTAGAGCTGCCATTGCCTACATGGCCCACGACATGCCGAGAGCTACACCGAGAGTTACCGAGAGATACACCTGCCTATACAAAGAGAGCTACATCGCCTACACTAAGCGCTGAGAGCTTCTACATCCTGCTCCGATATCATGTCAAAGATCCATTGGGCATCTGTAAGGTGATGTCATGCATCCTCTTTCCTTAGTTGAGATGGAGGGCAAAGGTGATGTCATGCATCCTCTTTCCTTAGTTGAGATGGAGGGCAAAGGTGATGTCTTAATGCTTTCAAATATACAAGAAGGAATAGTGGCGGGATATCAAAATAATAATGATAGGCGAGAAAGATCCATAACCCCCAAGCAAATACTTGATCCCTAGTTAAGTTTTTGATACTAAAATAAAGTGCTTTTGCATAGCTATTAGGATTGGTAGGACTTTATATTTGAGAATTGATACTTTGTAGTTGAATAAGATGCATATGCACCAATAATAATAAGATGTTATATTATGATTTTGATAGCTTTTAGTCATGCTAGGTTTTGCCGTAGCGAACTAGACACTTTGTATGTCAATTATAAAGAGAATGTGGGGGAGAGGGAGAGCTTCAAAACCCTAGCAAGCAAACACACACACACAAGAGAGAGCAAGACACAAGACACAAGAGAGAGATGGATAGTTGAATTTTCTTTTATCTTCTTCTTTTGTTCTCAACACCAACATAATGTAAAGATAAGAGTACACACTATATGGTTTAGTACTCAACTACTACAACATACAAGGGTCGGTCCATAATGTGAACCCGACTATAATGAGCTGGCACTATAACTATGCCAGTCTTCAGTAATCCACAGCTTGTCATCCCACTGGGTGGTTGCATATCACCCATAATCTCACCAACCATGCCAGTGGTGTAGATGCAGAAGCTATCACCTAGGCGGGTCATCAATGTCCGTCCATAGCACTAGTTGATCTCGATATCTCAAACCTCCCTCTCGAGCTTAGCTCCACCCACTGCACTCCAAGTAAGCTCCTAAACGTGTGGAATGTCTCTGTGCCTAATGCCTTCATGAAGATGTCAGCCACCTGATCCTCTATGCTGACATATACCAGATCTACATCTCCTACTAGAAGCTTTTCCCTCTCAAAGTGATAATGCATCTCAATGTGCTTCATTGTAGCATGATATATTGGGTTACTGGCCAATTGTATGATGCTCATGTTGTCACAATATATAAAAATTCCCCTATCCACGGGCTCTCCCATGTCACCAAGTAGCTTATGAAACCAGGCTACCTCACAAGCTGCCATAGCAGCACCCAGTACTCTGCCTCTATACTCAATAAGGCAATTGTTAGCTACTTCTTACTGCTCCAACTCACAGTAGAACTCCAAATGAGAACATAAAACCATTGGTAGATCTCCTGTCTACAATATTACCAGCCCAATTAGCATCTGTGTACCCATGCAACTGTATCTCAGCCTCATGGAAAAGTCCATAATCAACTGTGGACTTTATGTACCTGAGGATCCGTCTAGCCGCATGGAAAAGTCCATAATCAACTGTGGACTTTATGTACCTGAGGATCCGTCTAGCCGCATCCAAGTGTGGCTTCCTAGCTTGCATAAACTGACTCACAAGTCTAATAGCATAGCTCAAGTTTGGCCTTGTAATGGTAGATCAAACTACCCACTATGTGCCTATATTATGTAGTGGGGTACTCCAAAAGCTCACCTGTATGCAAAAAGCTTTGTGTTCTGCTCTAATGGCACTGACATAGGCTTACAGCCTGTCATACCATACTTGGACAACATGTCCAAGCCATACTGCCTCTGCAATAGCAAAATGCCACCATGAGGTGATCTCACCACCTCTATGCCCAAGAAATACAGCAGCTCACCCAAATCCTTCATCTCAAACTTTTGCTTCAAAATCATCCTGACATCATGTATATCTACATCACTATCACCAGTGTTCTTCTCTAATGGCACTGACATAGGCTTACAGCCTGTCATACCATACTTGGACAACATGTCCAAGCCATACTGCCTCTGTAACAGCAAAATGCCACCATGAGGTGATCTCACCACCTCTATGCCCAAGAAATATAGCAGCTCACCCAAATCCTTCATCTCAAACTTTTGCTTCAAAATCATCCTGACATCATGTATGTCTACATCACTATCACCAGTGATGATTAAGTCATCCACATAGATGACTAATACCATGATCCCTCTATTTGTCTTTTTCACATATAGTAAGAAATCTACAATGGATATCTGAAATCCAATGGTCATAAGATACTCCCCGATCTTGTTTGACCATGCTTTGGATGCCTGCTTCAAGACATACAAGGCTTTGCGTAACTTGCACACAAAATTTGGATGTGCATCACTCTCATAACCTGGTGGCTGCATCATGCACACTTCTTCTTGGACATAATTCTTGTCCTATACATTGTTATGTGTCATATACATTATCTGACTTATTTTCATGACTTGCCAATAGTTTTTATATTATTTTGTGTTTTGAAGCGCTAAGTGCGTGATAAATCACTACAACACAAGGATTGTGTTGTGATTGTATCTGATATGCCCAAATCACATTGTAGAGATTTGTTGCTATTTTATTGTCACATGTATTTATTGAGAAACTTATCATGTAACATTATGACTATTTTCAGATGCCGCATTGCAAAAAGAGATTGAATACTTAGGCCATATAGTGTCAGCTGAAGGAATCCGTGTGGATCCTAAGAAGATTGTGTATAGCCTCTTGGCCTACACCTCGAGACATTCATGACCTTAGATCTTTTCTAGGTCTATGTAGTTACTATAGGAAGTTTGTCAAGAATTTCGCTTATATTGCACATCCTTTGACGGAACTTCTCAAGAAAACTACATTTTTCCATTGGACCGAAAGTCAAGATAAATCTTTTCTAGTACTCCAGGATGCATTAATTCATGCACCAGTTATTACACTACCTGACTTTCAAAGACCATTCTTTGTGGTAGTAATAACTGATGCCAGTGGCAAAGGTTTTGGTGCTGTGCTTATGCAAGACAACCATCCTATTGCCTATGAAAGTCGAAAGCTAAAACCTGCTAAAACAAATTATAGTACATATGACAAGGAATTAGTAGCAGTTGTGCATGCCTTGAAGATTTGGAAGCATTACCTAATGGGCTCAGAATTTCTTATCAAGACTGATCAACAAAGCATTAGGCATTTGCTTTCACAACCCCTTATTTCAGATAGGCACATCAAATGGGCATCTTTCATACAAAGTTTCCAACCCATGATTCAATACCAACCTAGAAAGAAAAATGTTGTTGCCGATGCTTTAAGTAGAAGACCACATATCAACAACATTTTTGCTACTATTGAAAGTGAACCATTTATACTTATGAAAGAAAATTATGAAGTAGATCCAGGTTTTTCTGAGATATAGATCAAATTGCGTGAAAACAATTGGACACCTCAAGGAAATTATTCTCATAATGATGGCTATCTTTTCTTTGAGAAAAGATTATGTGTTACTCAACCCTATAGACAACTTGTGAAGAGATGCACCAACCATCATTCATGGGACATAGAGGAGTTTCCGCAACACTTCAAGTAGTTTCTCGAGAATTCTTTTGGCCTCATTTGAAAAATGATGTAGCAAAATTTGTAGCTGAGTGTAACATTTGTCAAGTAATTAAAAGCTGAGTGTAACATTTGTCAAGTAATTAAAAGCTGAGTGTAACATTTGTCAAGTAATTAAAAGCTACAAAGGCAGGATTGCTTATGCCTTTACCCATTCCAGACCGACCATGGGAACAAGTGTCTGTGGACTTCATTATAGGCTTTCCTACTACTTCCAGTCATCACATGACATGATTTGGACAATAGTGGATAGGTTTAGTAAGCAAGCCTATTTTATTCCATGTAAAAAGACACTGACTTCTCAGCAAGCTGCGACCATATTTGTCAAGCAAATCTTTGCTCATCATGGTCTACCCAAAGTGATAGTTTCTGATAGAGATTACAAATTTTGTAGTCACTTTTGGATTGCTCTTTTCTCAAACTTAGGCACTAAGTTAGATTTTTCTATGGCTTTTCATCCTGAATCAAATGGACAGACCGAAGTTACAAATAGCACTATCTTGGATATGCTTAGAGCCTATATTTCCCAGCAACCTACTTCATGGGATAAGTACATACATCTACTCCAATTTGCTTATAATAATACTCCTCATTCTGCTACTACTGGTCGATTTTGTTGAAACCTGCAAAGCATGTGTTTTCATGGTTGAATTTATGTGTTGAATTTCTCAAGTGTTCCACAAGCTATTCTAGAGAATGATTCCGTTTTCATGTGTGTGAGGAGTCGGGGACTTTCCTAGCTAGGTGGCTAAGCAGAGAGCTTGCCCACAAGGTAGTTAAGCACAGAGCTTGCACTTAGGTGGCCAAGCATAGAGAAGAATGCAAGGATATTATAAATTTGGAAAAATTAGAACAAATCAAACTTCATGGAGCATTACCTAGATGGAGGGAACTTGCAGATAGGAGGAGAGGTGGTGGGGGCAGCAGCGCGAGCGCTGATCATCAATCCTTTGCTTGAGTTGAGATGAGAACACAAATGTAGCAAGTTGTCAGTTAAAAATTGTTGTGTTTATGCCATTGCATGTTTTTTTTTTACTTTTTTTATGATGAGGAGGTCAAGAAAACATCATCAATGTTTATCTGTAAATCAAAGAAATGTTTGGATTTATTAGGTAAAAATTGGGATGTGAAAGAATTAAAAGGGGTTACCTCCAAAATCCATAGGAAATCTATTGTTTGTAAACATATGATTGGCTCCCAGAATTTTATTTTGGCCTTTCATTATATGAGATGGCATTATGTCAATGGAAAACTTGTAGCAATTGATCAGGACTTGAAGGATGACATTGAAAATCCATTGATGTTATGAGAGGTATGATTTGAACATGAGCTCTTGATAGTACTCAATATATTGTCAAACATCTCACTGCGTCAAGTGAGAATAGACTTGGCAAATGAGGATGACCTACAAGTGCCTGATGATTATGTGTTCAAGTGCAACGACCATAAGGCATGTTATTCAATCTAACCTCGAAAAAGTATTCATTTCAAAACTATGCCATAATCATTATTACTTATATACATTACTTTAATTTTTGAAAATAGGTACCAAGGAGAAAAGAAAGGACCATTCAATGTAAAGACATTACAAGGAAGCTATGATGGTGCAAATGACCATCTTATAGAGATAAATGGAGATAAATGTATTTTTGATAGCATATAGTTACATCAATCATGACAACATTTTGTATTTCTCAGAGCAATAGAAACTAAGATAAATATTCTACATTTATCAGAGCAATAGAAACTAAGATAAATATTCTACATTTTCTAATTGGATGTTTAAAACATTGATAGCATGTTCTTATTTTTCCCTAACGAAGCGTGCTATTGGGTGTGGGAAGATTCTTGTTGTTGGGGTGGTGAAGCTTGTCATTGAGGGGGTGCTTGCTCTTTGAGACGCTCTTGGGGTGGTTGCTCTTCCGGACGCTCTTGGGGTGGTTGCTCTTCCGGACGGGAAGCTTGCTCTTCTGGAACAGAAGCTTGCTGTCGTTGTGGGGTTGAAGCTTGACTTTGCGCAGTTTGCTGTTGTTGGGAACTCAAAGCTTCCAAATCGATGTCTTCAGATCCATCAGATTTTGGAAGCTCGACAACCAACCTGTTGGCTTGTGTTCGTCGGGGGTACTGTCGTGGGCAGGCAGTGGTCCTGGTCGCGGCCGTAGTGGAGGGGGCACAAATGAAATAGGGATATTAGGCGGCCTGCTAATGAATGTTGATAATAATATGCTCAATGATCTCTTCCCTGAATAGTCCTAAATCCATATGAGAGTATTATGATAATCGTAGATTCTACAAAAAGCCAAAAAAATATAGACATGTGCCATCAAAGAATGAGCAAGGAAAGTAAGATATCATTAAAACAAAGGAGTATGCCTACATTTTTTTGCGGGCAATGAGAGAACTACGTGTAGCAGCAACTTTGCATTGTAGTACACCCTCCAACCACAACTATGGCCATCTCGTTTTTGTGCTGCGGGACTCTGCATCATCTCACAGTCCTTGTGTGTTCTAGCAGTGTGTCCTGGATTAGGGCCTCGAGAGCAGTTTATGAGCTTTTTAACCGATCTACAGATGAAACAATACTGTTGTCAATATTGAAAGTTCTCTAAGTACTTCTCCCTCCCTCTCTCTCTCTCTCTCTCTCTCTCTCTCTCTCTCTCTCTCTCTCTCTCTCTCTCCAACTCGTTATACGATATATAAATAATGATTGTGTGGACTTATTGTCTCATGGTGCCATGGAATTCTTCACCTGAATTAGTAATAAGTCTTAGATTCCATATGGTAATCCAGTGTGAACTACAACATGCAATTAGGAGTATGAGAAGTAATATCAAAAATATATAGTAAATTTAGGTCACAATACTAAGACTATAAATGAGATTGCATGTCACTTACTCTTCATTGTATGCCATTAGAATTATTTGAGGTACATCGAAATTTATCCGGACTAAACCATGGACATACATCAACCATGGACATACATCAACCAATGAAGTATGTTGTGCAGTATGAACCAAGGAAAGGAGGGAATCTATAATATATACATGATTTTGAATATGGAATGGGAGATTTGATATAATCAAGTTGCACAAGAAAATTACATTATATTAGTTACTTTGGACAAGCAAACAACTTTACAATCAAGATGATGACAAGGACGTAGCAAACCTTAGAACTACTATTATAATTCTATCATTGACCTCCCTTGAAACATTGGATAAAACATCAATCGAAAGGGGAAAATTCTTTACCTAATTTAGAAACATCTATAGATGAGAGCCTTGTGGCATCTGAAAATAGTTAAATGTTACATGATAAGTTTCTCAATAAATACATAGGACAATAAAATAGCAACAACAAATCTCTACAACGTGATTTGGGCATATCAGATACAATCACAACACAATCCTCATGTTGTAATAGTGATTTGGCACTTCAAAACATAAAATAATATAGAAACTACTGAAAAAGTTAACTTGGATAACAAAATAGCTTCAAATCACTACAACGCAATATGGATACATCATACAAAATCTACATTAACTCCTCGCGTTGTAGTGATTTCTAAAAAACAAACCCTTTCATTTGATAAAATAACACATGAACAATACACCTAACAATACCTACAATGATAAAATAGGTTCAAATCATTACAATGCGATAAAGACACATCAAACCTAATTGTCATACCCTCCTCGTGCAGTGTAGTGATTGCTTACACAGAGTGTTTCATTTCACAAAGTAAGTCATGAAAATAAGTCATAGATAACATAAACAACACCCATAACAATGTATAGGACAAGAAAGTATGTCCAAAACACTATAACATGATATGGCAACATAAAAAAAATTTGTAATTCATTCTTCGCATTGTAGTGATTTGTTAGACATCACCTTTCGTTTGACTCAATATCTAATGAACGTAGATAAAACATGATATATATGATTCATTCTTCGCATTGTAGTGATTTGTTAGACATCACCTTTCGTTTGACTCAATATCTAATGAACGTAGATAAAACATGATATATATGATTGAATATAACATTTAAGACCAGTAGTGATTGCTTTTGAGAACTCAACAAAGAATCACGTAGGAAAAATGTTGAACAGATGTACGCTTGCTTGATAAATCGCAGAGATGGTGTAGATGAAGCATGATAGAGGAAAACACGCAGCTAAAGGAGGCAAAACAAAACGGGGACAAAAGGCAAGGACACTTGACATTTTACTGAGGACAAGTACCACATTTACCGAGGAGTATGACACACGTGCAAAAGAGCATGTCAACAAGTGTGAAGGACGACGTGGGGCCATTTTCATTAAATACAGGATGATTTTGATCAATCCATTTATGACACGTGTCATCATATGTGCGCAGAGCACGTGGTCTGCCATCATGCATATCTGTCCCCACGTGTATAGAAGACTATTAGTTTACGTGGATAAAGGTGACCCACATTTATTATTCGTTGCTTCTTGCTCTCATGTAATTTTTCTCGCAGTCGTGACCTTCACGTGGCTTCTTGCTCTCCTACGGTCAACTTGGTTAGTTGCTTCTTGCTCTCCTAGTGAATTTCGCAATATGTTTTTAAATATTTTTATGTTTTAATTCGGCCAAAATTGTATAATTAATTTATTAATATTCCATCCAAGATTTTTGCTTTTAGATTTTTAAGAATTTATTTTATTTCTCAGGAATATTTCATCAAATCACTGCAACGCGACTAGGGATCTCGGTGAGAACTATCGTACACCCATATCGCGTTGTAGTGATTTTGCCTATAATGGTAATTTTCCTGCAAAAAATTCTTGAAATCACTACAACGCGAGAAGAGGTCTAGGTGCGAACTCTCTCAAGGATATCGCGTTATAGTGATTTGTCCTACTGCCTTTCTTTTATTGCTTTTTCAAACATTTTTATGTTTAGATTTTTAAGAAATTGATTTGTTTCTTACAAATATTTGATCAAATTACTATAGTATGAATCGAGAACTCGGTAAGAACTCTCCCACCCATATCGTGTTATAGTGATTTGTCCTATTGTCGCCCTTGTAGTCATTTTTCTTACAATCGTCATTGCCTTTGAAATATTGCATCAAATCGCTATAACGTGAAGAGAGGGCTCGGTGGGAATGCTCCCACACACATCGCATTGTAGTGATTTTGGCACATTTTTCTTTGCAATTTCATTTTCACACTAATATTTCATCAAATCACTAATATTTTATTTTCTCACTAATATTTTATCAAATCACTACAACGCGACTAGAGATCTCGGTGAGAGTTCTCCACCGCTTATCGTGTTATACTGATCTCGCACTTTCGTTGTCGTGACATATTTCCTGGCTTATAGGTGGAACCTTTCGGGCTTGAGGTTGAGTCTTATGTTGGCCTTCAAGAAATCCTAGATGAAAAGTTGTTCAGAGTCCTTTATAAAGTTTGAAAGCATCATTGCCATCCTGAAACCTCACACATATTTAATTTCTGCTCTTTTGTATCTTGAGGAGAAAGAGCAACAATTTCAATAGATCACTTTAAGTGGTACACTCATGTTTTATGGCATTGAGTATGTGCACGTTGTCGTGCCATGGCACATCTATGGTGTGAAACCATGCATATGAGGCCATCAAAATGCAAATCCAGATGCATGGGATTAAGTGCCATGACTTGAGTCATTATATGATGCCTAAGTACATATGTTCATATCGTAAATGAGGTTCAATAAGACGAGCTGAGACTGAGTCAGGTCTGAAAGCCTGTGTACATAACGGGTGTAGTAGGTGTTTCAACACTTGGATAGTGTGATGTTTTGAGTGGAGGAAAAGGGCAGTCTTTTGCTGTGCAGATGCATGCTTGAAGGCCAGGCAAAGAGTGGAGAAATGTGTGAGTTTTTGTGAAGTGCACAGGCTGATAAGGAGCCATTTTGGAGGGCAGATAGCAGGAGCTAGGAGTGCCTGATGGGTATGTGACGAAGTGAGGAGTTGTGATCAAACATGCTATGAACAACTTCCTAGAAAGAAATTTTTGCAGATGAGCTACAGTTTGAGATCTTTTTAGCACCCAAGGTGGGTACTTTTCATCCGGAATAGCTACAGATGATAGACGGCTAGTTTGTAGCGACTTTTGTGTGCACATGATAAGCATGCTGTGGTGAGACCCAGGTGTCTGGACATAGGTGCTCATATGGAATTCAAGGCCATGAAGTTGGATTGGTGATCAGGTGCGTGAGCGGTGAGATATGGACACACCAACTGGGGCACCTTTCATGATGTGCAGGAAAGAACTAGATTTTTTTGTAAGTGTTGAGTATGGGGATGGCAACTAGAACTTTTGAACGCCTTGGACGGATGGCTTCTTGATGGAGTTTTTGTGCACAGAGGCTATGGAAGGTACCCGAGTATGTGGACAAGAGGGTGATCTAATTAGCTTGGCAACTGGAGCCTTGAGCAGAGGGCAACTAGCAGACATCAAGGCAGGTGGGCATTGCCATGGACTTCTCGCTTGGGAGTAGGTATGCTTTGGAGTGGGCTCTCAAAAACATAGTGAAGGAAGGGGATCACCTCATGTTTGTGGTTGTCAACAAGAAACTGAATGAGATGGGCGAGATGCATCTGTGGGAAGACACCAGATCTCCTTTGATCCCGCTCGTGGACTTTGCATCACCTAGCATTGCAAGCAAGTATGGGGTTCCGCAGGATGGTGAGCTTCTCTGTTTCTCTGTTTGCTGCAGGAGGAGGCACGACAAAAGCAGCTATTGGTGGTCTTTAAGATCTATTGGGGTGATGCAAGGGAGAAGATATGTGATGCTGTAGTTGATCTGCCCTTGGATTGCATTGTGATGGGGAGTAGAGGCCTTGGAACACTGAAAAGAGCACGTCTTGGTAGTGTGAGCAACTATGTTGTGAGCATTACCCCTTGCGTGAGAATCCAAATGACAATAGCAGACGTATACGCAAGGTGGTGGCTTGTGTGGCAAAAAACACGATGGATTTTTTTTTAAAAAGGGGAATATCCGAATAATAAGGAGGCGCAAGCGTATTTTTATTTGGGATAATGCGATTTCTGGGCTGCAAAAGGAAGGAAGTCCGATTCTCTTGTGGGAAAGAAATGGGGAAAAAACCAGAAACGCAGAGAAGAGGGGGGGGGGAATATGCAGAAACGAGGGGGAGGAAAAACCAGAGTTTGGATTTTTGCAGAATATCTTGTTTTGTGAAGACAACTTCTGTTCAAGCCTTGTAGGAGTTTGAATTACAGAGGAAATCAAGCTGCATCTAGTGATACGCTTCCTGAAATTTTCAAAAAATGAAGGGAACCGCTGCCGAATTCATGCAAAGGACGACTGGCTGAAGCCTTGGAGAGATGCCTAGGTAATTGTGTAGAAGTTGAGGCTGCTGTTTATGATAATAAGCTGCTGGCATCGACTGAAGCTGAGGAGTCACTTGCATCAACCAGAGGAGCTAAGGTGGTCGTGAAGTTGGCAAAGGATGATTATCTGAAAGCTGCAGTTTTTTGCCATCCTTCTTTTGTCGCTATTGGTGATATCAAAGAGGTAAAGACTCCTTTAGCAATTTTGGCAACAGAAATAGCCCATAAGAGGCACATCAGAAAATTCTAGAATGGTTTTGGAGATTTACTTTAGAAGTGCTGGTGCTATGGATATGGTGGAGGCTGATGCATGCTAGCTGGGAGACCGTCCTTATCCATGAATACAAATACAAAGTAAATTTGTTCTATCTTCGGATGTACATAACCTATAACATCAATGTATAAAGGAGGAGATTGACAATCCTTGAGGATATCACTTGTTGGGACTTAATGAGTAGGATCTATGATGCATTGATGGATTAAAGTTGTTAATCAAGCATGATGCTACCCAATAAACATATGTATCGACAGTTTGGCAGCTGCTCCATTGATGCTCTTATGGGTTGTATTAAGTCCCTTGCCTTACAAGGGGATGTGCTTTTTTTTTTGTGTACATGGTGAGTGGTTACTTTAGTTTGGATAAAGGAAGGTTCGTAAATCTACAGAGGCGAGAGAGAGTGAAGCCCTGGGTTCTGCAGACAGACGAGAAAGTTAGAACCTTGGATTTTGGTTTGAGCCATTATGCTTATGATGGTTTTTGGTACAACTCATATGTTTTGCTGAGATTTGGTATGTAAATATTATGGTTCCATCCTCTGCTCTGCTGGTGATTTCCCTTGAAGAGTTATATGTTTTATCTCCTTGCTGGGATTTGAAGCTACTCTCACAGCCAAAAGTCTCGCACTTTCCCAGCGATACCACCCACGTTTTGACAGATTTGGTGAACCCGACGTGAAACTGCTGGGGTGAGAGTGTGGTGAAATATACAGGGAAGCTATGGCTGAGAATCCTGAGGGATAGGGTGTTCATTTTGACCCCGGGGTTATGCAAATGTTTCAGATGTTTACTATGTATATGCAACAGCAGCAAGCTGCTGAGAGGGGGCAAATTTCCACGACTAAAGCACTGCAGTCAATTGTGAAAAAGGTGGATCAATTTGATTGTACGGACATCACAAAGTACTTGCGCAATTACACAAAGGAAATGGAGCTAAACAGAGTGACTGAGGAGGATATGGTTCGAAGCTTTGAGCTGGTATGTGTTCCTGAAATAAGAGAGCGCATAAGAGGATTACAGGCAGCACATGGTGGCAAAAATTGGGAGGAGTTCAAGCTTGCTTTGAAGGATGATTATTTCATGGAGGATTCCGAGCGGGTGACCAAACGAACTTTCTTGGAATGGGTCACAAAACCCAAAATGGGAATTTCTGCTAAGAGAGTTTGAGAAGCGCTATGCCCAGCTGTCAAGGATTGAGTGCACAACCTTGGATAGGGAAAAAACAGAGCTCTTCTTACAAGCAGCCGGGAAAGATCTCCAAGAAAAACTGGAAATTCTCCTTGAGGATAAGAATACAGAGCAGGGGCTAAAGAATGATTAGAATGATGTCGAGGATGCGGTCACCATGCTAGCAAAGCGGTAGCGAAGGAGGGATAAAATGGTGATGAGCTCAACAACTCCTATAACTACTGTTACCCCTGAGAATCTACCAAAACCAGCTGCTGCAATCCCAAAGGTAGAAGGGCCTATGGATGAGCTTATTAAGGGAATGCGAGACCTAAAACTGAAGATGTCCAGGATTGAGGGAAAAGGGCTACCATTAGGGTAGGCTTCTATGCAAAGGCCTCAAAGCAAAGAAGGGTTTACATTCAGATGTATATGGTGTGATGACCCAGAACATGCAAAGAAGACTGTGCTAGTAGCTATAAGGAAGCCCTCAGAAATCAACTTGTGTTTTTCAAAGATGGGAAAATCCACCTTACAGAGACTGGTCTTCCATTAAGCACAAACTTTGGAAAAGGAGGGATGAAAAAGCTGGTTGAAGACATGGTCGTTGGACATGCCATCTCTATGGTTGAGGCAGCAACCTATGGGTTAAAGGTTGGTCAATCAAAGCAAGAATCTGAGAATGATGAAGATTATGAGAATGAAGATTTTTGGCCATCAACAATGGAGCTAATTGCGTCAAAGAAGGTGTCTAAACAGGCTTTGCATGAGGCAGGTGACTCTATACGTCTTGAGACTGGCTGGGAAGAGCCTGTGGATTCTTTATCTATTCATGCCTACATTGAAAAATGCCAAAATAATGAGGCACAGGTAGAGGAAAAGCGTAAGAGGGAAAATGAGGAAGGAGGGCCATCAAAAAGGGTCACCCGTGGTAGTGAAAAGAAGGATCCTGGGCCATCACATATGCCTCCGCTGCATAGCAGACCTCCACAGGAAGTATCAATGGAAGAAGTGCCAGCAAAAATGAAGCATGAGAAGGAGAAGGGTAAAGGGAAAAGTCCACTCTACAAGCTTCAATCTGATATTGAAGCCGCAAACAGACCTCAAAAAGGTGTTTGAAGAGAGGATTCTAAACAGTAGGGTGGAATTTACACTAGGGGAAGTCTTTGGGGATTGCAACGAAAGAATTCCATGATGAGATAATTGATATTATATGAAGGAAAAGGCAGTCCATAATTGAATCTATTCCATCACAAGGGGAGACAAGCACTTCCAAGACTCATGGAGTACAGGTACAGCAAAAGGAAGCGAGAGAGAATGTGGTGGAATGTAATCACTCTGCTGAAGGGGCACGACAAGTGCGCTTTGTGGATGAGGATGATGAAAAAGAAGTTCTTACAAAGAGTCATTACTCCAGGAGCCATTGGGCAAGAGCCACCACTGAAACCCTTATTAAGATAGGTGACTTGGAAGAGCCGTATGTCGCTCTAATCGATCATGGGTTTGAAATAAATCTTATGGCTAAAAATCTCTACAACAAATGTAAGTGGCCAATGGATGTAGATCATGGTGGATGATTAAAGCAGCTAATAACTCATCTGGAGAGCTCTATGTAGCATGTCCAAATGTAAGGGTAACTATAGGGGATGTGAAAGATGATCAGAACTTCTTTGTTCAGGAAATGTCATCGTATCCCCTCATCCTTGGGCAATCCTACATTACAACTGTGAGGATGGAAACAAAAGTTTTAGATGATGTTTCATCAATTCCAGCTGGATATACAAAGCAGGGACTTGACCACAATGAAAACTCCTTTTGGATTGGTAAGAATGTGTACCTTACCCACAGGGACTTGACCACAATGAAAACTCCTTTTGGATTGGTAAGAATGTGTACCTTACCACAGGGAGCCACCAACTCAGTGGCGCATATGATGAATGGAATGAATAAAGTCTTGCGAGACTTCATACCACAAATAACTATGCCTTTTTTGGATGATGTGCCAATAAAAGGCTGTGATGAGAAAAATAAAGATGGGGATTTGGATTCGAGGGGGTGCCGCAAGTTTGTGGCGAATCATATAAAAGATTGTGATATGATTCTATCCAGGCTTGAAGAGGTGAATCTTACTTTATCTGGATTGAAATCAGTGTTTGGGGTTGGAGAAGTGCTAATAGTGGGGCATCTTTGTAGTACTGATGGACGCCGACCTTGTCCAGCCAAGATAGATGCAATACAAAGAATGAAAGAGATATGCATTAATGTTACAGAGCTAAGGAGATTTCTTGGGGCATGTGTCTTTTATGTTATATGGATCCCACATTATGCACATGTAGCAGATCCTCTTTATCAACTTTTGAGGAAGAATCAAAAATTTTTGTGGAGTACACCACATATTAAAGCTATGCGAAAACTGAAATATCTGCTCCAATCATTTCCTACTCTAAGGAAGGCAGATTATGAGTGTGGCAGGCCTGTGATTGTTACAGTTGATACTAGTCCTACTGGGATAGGATGGGCAGTAGGGCAAGATGATGAGGATGATCACAGGTATGTAATCAGATTTGGAGCAAAGGTATTAAGCATTCGTCACAGCGAAATTATCCGCAAATCAAGAGGGAGTTATGGGGAATAGTCACTGCTCTAAAATGTGAAAAAGAATATTTTATTGGGGCATCTGTACTTGTGGAAACTGATTGCTTGCCACTCCTTGGGATGATTGCAAGCTGCACCACTCCAGATATAGCTATGCTTAGGTGGATTGCCTATATCAAGTCACTAAATCCTGAGTTTGAGCATATTGCAGGAAAAGATAACCCAGTTGTAGATATGCTATCAAGAGCCAGGTATGAAGATGAAGAAGGGATGATTAGTGACATTGATGATGTAGGTACAATATTCTATACTACTGCATATGCAAAAAGGGACCATACTTGCTTATCAAATGCACTTGAGTCTTTTAGTGAGGAAATGTATGGAGATTGGTTGCTTATTGGTCAATACTTGAGTACTTTGACAAGACAGGAAAATTGGTCAATACTTGAGTACTTTGACAAGACAGGAGAATTGGTCTGACTCAGAATTTAAGAGGATCCGCAGAAAAACATATGGGTATTTTCTAAAGGATGGGTACCTGTGGAAGCATCCTAAGCAGAGGAATGCTACGCCACAGAGAGTCATATGTGATAAAGAGACTCAAGGGGAGCTCATGAAAGAATTCCATGAGAGTCTCTGGGCTGGACATCGAAGTGTGTGGGCCACCTTTACCAAAATAAAGGAAAGATATTGGTGGAAAGGAATGTACAAGAATTCCATGAGAGTCTCTGGACATCGAAGTGTGTGGGCCACCTTTACCAAAATAAAGGAAAGATATTGGTGGAAAGGAATGTACAAGGATATTTCCCAATATGTGGAAACATGCATGGTATGTCAAATGTACTCAAATGTGCGACATCGTGATGGCTTGCAACCAACCTACCCACCTGCCATGCACTACAAATGGGTAGTGGATCTAGTTACAATGCCTTTGGGAATTTGGCAGATGCGGTATATAGCACTTGCAAGAGAAGATTTGACAAATCAGGTGGAAGGGCGTGCTCTTAGAACAAAGAGTACGAAAACAGTATGCAAATTTCTCTTGGAAGATGTGATTTGCCGGTATGGTTGTGTTGGGAAAATAACAGCTGACAGAGGTGAGCTAGATGTTGAAGAAGCAAGGGAATTCTTCTCTAGAATTGGCATCAAATTGGCCCTAACATGTGCTTACAACCCTGAGGGCAATGGTAAAAGTGAGCGAGGACATCCTCCAATC
Organism: Cibotium barometz; assembly: GCF_041138505.1. Classification (NCBI taxonomy): domain Eukaryota; kingdom Viridiplantae; phylum Streptophyta; class Polypodiopsida; order Cyatheales; family Cibotiaceae; genus Cibotium; species Cibotium barometz. The sequence continues at coordinate 28,277,613 of NC_141066.1, forward strand.
ATTAAAGCTTTGGCTAAGGCATGCAAAGAAAGAGTACGAGAGTGGCCAAGGCTGCTACCATATACTTTGTGGGCTGACCGTACAACTCATAGCTCAGTGTGACAGGATACATGCCTGCAGAATTAATGTATGGTCAGAAGCCAGTAATGCCAGTTGAAGAAGTAGTTCCAACTTGGAATGTATTACCCTGGGTGGAAGAATTGAACAGGGAAGACCTCCTTGCATTGCGAATAAGGCAGCTGGGGAGGAGGCCTAAAGATGTAGAGCTTGCTAAAGCTTGTTTGAAAGATGCAAGGTTGAAAAATAAAGAAAGATTTGATAGAAGACACAGACTCCGGCCAAAACCTATTGAAGAAGGTGATTGGGTCCTAATGTATGATAGTAGTCTTGACAACCAATTTACTGTGCAAAGGAAGTTTGCAAAAAGATGGTTTGGCCCATACATTGTCAAGCATGTGCATGGAAATGCCACGTATACCCTGTGTGATGGAACAGAGATAAAGAATCTTGTAGCAGGCAAAAGGATCAAGATGTTTAAAAGAAGGCATGACAGTGATCCTTTTGATTCACAGGAGACTCAGGATGAAAGGCTTGACAGTGATAGTATGGATATGGTTGAAGAGGAAGAAGATGATCTTCCTGGTAATGTAGAAGATGAAGACGACATCCAGATATATGTGGATCTTGATGATGATTTGGCACATACCAGAGGATGTGCAGGTTTAGAGGGGGTGGATGTCGTGCCATGGCACGTCTATGGTGTGAAACCATGCATATGAGGCCATCAAAATGCAAATCCAGATGCATGGGATTAAGTGCCATGACTTGAGTCATTATATGAGGCCTAAGTACATATGTTCATATTGTAAATGAGGTTTAATAAGATGAGCTGAGACTGAGTCAGGTCTCAAAGCCTGTGTACATAACAGGTGTAGTAGGTGTTTTAACACTTGGATAGTGTGATGTTTTTAGTGGAGGAAAAGGGCAGTCTTTTGCTATGCAGATGCATGCTTGAAGGCCAGGCAAAGAGTGGAGAAATGTGTGAGTTTTTGTGAAGTGCACAGGCTGATAAGGAGCCATTTTGGAGGGCAGATAGCAGGAGTTGGGAGTGCCTGATGGGTATGTGATGAACTGAAGAGTTGTGGTCAGACATGCTATGAACAACTTCCTAGAAGGAAATTTTTGCAGAGAGTAGCTAGAGTTTGAGATCTTTTTAGCACCCAAGGTGGGTTCTTTTCATCTGGAATAGCTACAAATGATAGATGGCTAGTTTGAAGCAGCTTTTGTGTGCACATGATGAGCATGCTATGGTGAGACCCAGGTGTCTGGACATAGGTGGTCATATGGAATTCAAGGCCATGAAGTTGGATTGGTGATCGGCGGGTGCGTGAGCGGTGAGATATGGACACACCAACTGGGGCACCTTTCATGATGTGCAGGAAAGAACTAGATTTTTTTTAAGTGTTGAGTACGGGGATGGCAACTAGAACTTTTGCACGCCTTGGACGGATGGCTTCTTGATGGAGTTTTTGTGCACAGAGGCTATGGAAGGTACCCGGGTATGTGGACAAGAGGGTGATCTAATTAGCTTGGCAACTGGAGCCTTGAGCAGAGGGCAACTGGCACAGCAAGGCAGGTGGGCGTTGCCATGGACTTCTCGCTTGGGAGTAGGTATGCTTTGGAGTGGGCTCTCAAAAACATCATGAAGGAAGGGGATCACCTCATGTTTGTGGTTGTCAACAAGAAACTGAATGAGACGGGCGAGATGCATCTGTGGGAAGACACCGGATCTCCTTTGATCCCGCTTGTGGACTTTGCATCACCCTAGCATTGCAAGCAAGTATGGGGTTCCGCAGGATGGTGAGCTTCTCTGTTTGCTGCAGGAGGAGGCACGACAAAAGTAGCTACTGGTGGTCTTTAAGATCTATTCATGGGGTGATGCAAGGGATAAGATATGTGATGCTGTAGTTGATCTGCCCTTGGATTGCATTGTGATGGGGAGTAGAGGCCTTGGAACACTGAAAAGAGCACTTCTTGGTAGTGTGAGCAACTATGTTGTGAGCAATACCCCTTGCGTGAGAATCCAAATGACAATAGCAGACGTATACGCAAGGTGGTGGCTTGTGTGGCAAAAAACACGATGGATTTTTTTTTTTAAAAAGGGAAAAATCCGAATAATAAGGAGGCGTAAGCGTATTTTTAATTTGGGAAAATGCGATTTCTGGGCTGCAAAAGGAAGGAAGCCCGATTCTCTTGCGGGAAAGAAATGGGAAAAAAACCAGAAATGCAGAGAAGAGGGGGGGGGATATGCAAAAACGAGGGGGAGGAAAAACCAGAGTTTGGATTTTTGCAAAATATCTTGTTTTGTGAAGACAACTTCTGTTCAAGCCTTGTAGGAGTTTGAATTACAGAGGAAATCAAGCTGCATCTAGTGATACGCTTCCTGAAATTTTCAAAAAATGAAGGGAACCGCTGCCGAATTCATGCAAAGGACGACTGGCTAAAGCCTTGGAGAGATGCCTGGGTAATTGTGTAGAAGCTGAGGCTGCCGTTTATGATAATAAGCTGCTGGCGTCGACTGAAGCTGAGGAGTCGCTTGCATCAACCAGAGGAGCTAAGGTGGTCGTGAAGTTGGCAAAGGATGATTATCTGAAAGCTGCAGTTTTTTGCCATCCTTCTTTTGTCACTATTGGTGATATCAAAGAGGTAAAGACTCCTTTAGCAATTTTGGCCGCAGAAATAGCCCATAAGAGGCACATCAGAAAATTCTAGAATGGTTTTGGAGATTTACTTTAGAAGTGCTGGTGCTATGGATATGGTGGAGGCTGATGCATGCTAGCTAGGAGACCGTCCTTATCCATGAATACAAATACAAAGTAAATTTTTTCTATCTTCGGATGTAAACCTATAACATCAATGTATAAAGGAGGAGATTGACAATCCTTGAGGATATCACTTGTTGGGACTTAATGAGTAGTATCTATGATGCATTGATGGATTAAAGTTGTTAATCAAGCATGATGCTACCCAATAAACATATGTATCGACAGTTTGGCAGCTGCTCCATTGATGCTCTTATGGGTTGTATTAAGTCCCTTGCCTTACAAGGGGAGGTGCTCTTTTTTTTGTGTACATGGTGAGTGGTTACTTTAGTTTGGATAAAGGAAGGTTCGTAAATCTACAGAAGCGAGAGAGAGTGAAGCCCTGGGTTCTGCAGATAGACGAGAAAGTTATAACCCTGGATTTTGGTTTGAGCCATTATGCTTATGATGGTTTTTGGTACAACTCATATGTTTTGCTGAGATTTGGTATGTAAATATTATGGTTCCATCCTCTGCTGGTGATTTCCCTTAAAGAGTTATATGTTTTGTTTCCTTGCTGGGATTTGAAGCTACTCTCACAGCCAGAAGTCTCGCACTTTCCCAGCGATACCACCCATGTTCTGACAACATGAATGATATTGAGCCTTTAACAATGCTAAGAAGGTGACCAACAGCCCTCTATGCTAGAGAATGCAGGGGACATTCCAACCCCACTACTCCCCACATGTCCTAGTGACAAAGAATATTTGTTAACTACAGATATTCAAGTTGTGTTAGATATAAGGGAAGACTACTATCTGGAATCATTGCACAGAATCTTGAGGAATATGAACATTTTTTTGATCCATATTTGGCTAAGTATCTCTTATTGGATTCAAATGTCAAGGAAAGTGAGTTCCATTCTGCTACCGACACATTATCTATCATGTACAAGGATGCAAAAAGCTATGAATCCAACCTTCCCACTCAAGAGGAATTTCAAGCTATTCAACAAAGAATATTTCACACATGGGAAGGGAAGAGGCATCCTCATCGGTGGTCCAAGGCACCAACTCAACAATTAATATATGGACAGATCATTTACGTGTTAATGATGAAAATCAGAAGGTGTACGCTTAATGTGTGTACTTGTTAATGACTTTTTATCGTGCTTGTTGAGAGTAGCTTATTCTATTTGTTGTGTTGGCTCATCGACAATATTGTTTTGCAGTTGGTTGTGTTTGAGGATGAGTTTCTCAAGCACGAAGTAGGCAAACACGTGGGAGGACTCAGAATGGACTCAACACTCGGAGAGTATATAAACCGATTGAAGTTTCCACAATTCATTATATTCCACAAAAAATTCTCAGAAGCAGAATTTCCTTTGTTTGCAATTAGGACAATATCCAGATACCTTGGGGCATATCCTACCAGGTGGAATGCAGACAAAGTCTTGCTTTTGGAGAAGCAGTTAGCATTGCGAATCTTTTGGCAGGGCCCTAGAGTCTATGCTTTAAGGAGTAAATATTACTTAGCCTATACTGCTTATGGATTGGCATGTGGGATTGAGGATCCCAATATGCTAAGTGATTATAGCAAAAAGGAGCTTCCCAGATTCACAAAACCGAGGGTTCCTCCAGTTTTACAGTTACATGATGTTGCAAAGCCATCTTCAAAAAGGGCAAGGCTTCATGCACCCAAGGATGTTAGTGAGCAAGTTAAGGAGTACTAGTATATTCCTATCTCTTGTAATAATATTCTCTCTCGTGTAATGTCATGACACTGTTGCATATGATCATTTTTGAGAATTTGAAATGTTAATCATGGATCTATGGGTATCCAAATCTTTCCATTTTTTTGTTTTGTTCCTTGCCATTCTGCATGCTTAATACTTGCATTAGATCTCCTCCATATATCTTGTTTTCCTTCTGTATTGACAAGTTTTATTGTTGATTAATTTTGGATGCTTTGAACTGTTGATTAATTTTGGATGCTTTGAACTGTTGATTAATTTTGGATGCTTTGAACTATTGATTAATTTTGGATGCTTTGAACTCTTGATTAATTTCGGATGCTTTGAACTGTTGATTAATTTCGGATGCTTTGAACTGTTGATTAATTTTAGATGCTTTGAAATGTTGCTTATTTTTGGCTTTGTGTGTACAAGCTTTCTATATGTCCACTGATGTAATTCCTCTCCACCATGTCTTGTATGATTGAAATACCCAGACCGTGCTTGATAATGTGTTTTCTCTATTCCCTGGGGGTTGACTATATTGATAAACTACCATACTTCTTTACAAACCAAGGGGTATGATGGTATATAATATGCTTCAAGAGTGTAAGGTTTCCCCCTTCCAAAAATAGGGGAAACACTTAAGATAGTCCACTAAGTCTTATCTTGGAGAAAATTTCCTACTCATCGACACCTTGACCATGCAGAGATTCAAGGATACGATTCATAGGTAAGACCTAGTTCTATCCCGCAGGGGGAGCGTGGTCTTCTAAAAATCAAATCACCCATAGGGTAATTGATCACATAAATTGGGTAACTACAAGACTTGATTTCTAGAGGCAATGCTTTTTTCCTCATCCATGCAAGGCACAGCCACTGGCCTAGTCTTCTAGAATAGAGTTGCCCGAGAACCTATTTATCTAGCATAGGGCTTTCACTTAATCTATTGGAAAGCTACCCGACTAATCGGGTCCACCCGTCCGTAGGATGGTGCCGTCGGGGCATTCCATCCTCCCACTTTCCACCCTACTCATGCGTCAATTTGTTTTCTAATTAATCCTACCACACTGTTTGACATAAATAAACATGTTCTTTAATTAAGGCCCTTTTCACAAGGTTTGTTAAAATAGCCTTTTTCTACAATACAATCATACCAAAGACAAGATTTATAAAAACAAAGTTTAATCATGAATCAATTTCATACAAGCCAAACTGGCTCTCTTATTCTTTTCCTTTATACCGAAAGAATTCGGCCTTCCAGCCTCTACATGCTGGGCAAAACCCTACGGGACCATACACCTTATTGTCGGCCGCCGCTGGCGAGGACTCAAGCTGGCCGCCCGCTGGCGAGGACTCAAGCCGGCCGGCCTGTCGCCCTCTCAGGCTCCATCGCTCGATCCTTCCGTCCCTTAGAGGGATGTCTGCGCACTAGAGTGGGCTAATTCACCGCACTAGCCTGGGCCCTCAGAACTAGGCAGCATCACAATCACTCGCCTCAATCGGCGAACCTCATTCTCCCAATGGTATGAGGGATACCATGGGCCAACTCTGGGCCTTACTAACGTCTCTACCGTCTGGCTATACAAGCACAAGAACGGGGTAGCGTCCAGGCAGGGAGAGTTATACCTGTACCTTAATTTAACCAAGATAACAATCCATTTACTCACTAAACCATAGGACCAGAATCCATGTTATCTTCTTAAGAAAACAATCCTTTTTACAAAGATTTTTGTATTTCAACTTGAGATTGCGATAAGACATTCTTTATTAAGGCATATGCTATTGTTTAAAAGAATACAAATATTAAATAGTAAATCAATCAAATAAATCACTATTAACAATTAATAGAGAAGCCGGGGCCATACCTCAACCCCTAAGAATGATATGTAAATGAAAAACAAAATATGTATATACCTTATAGAAATTTGTCATTTATCGTTGTCCTTGCTTGTTAACAAGAGCTTTAGAACAACTTGACATATGAGAATAGAGTCTTCTAATACCTTGTCTTATGATTGAAAACATCCAGTCATTCCCAAGCTTTATCTCCTCTTACTCGTAGTGTGACTCTTCTCTCTTTCTAAGGTTTATGGCAAAATAGCCTCTTCTTACAAGACTACGGCATACTATTCTTTCTCTAAAAGAAAAGCTATGGAGTTTAGGTTGTTCCTCCGAAAGACCATAGCAATCTAAGCTTATTTTCTGAGATATTAGATAAGAATGAAAGGATATATGCATCTCAAACTCTAGGATTACCTTGAGGCTACTTGCTGCCTTCTCACAGTTTTCTCTGTGTAGAGACCCTGACAGAAACAGCAAATTGTTTCGGCCATAACTCTCTGATAAAAACTCAAAATATGGTCATATAACCAGTCGAAAGAACGGGAAGGCATCTGGTCTACAAAGCCAGCGCGGGCAGAATAGGCAAAAACGTGTGTATATAGCCACAAACGCGCCATCTTTGGAAACACGTTGTATTTCCACATTTTTAGTATGCATGGACTCTAAATGTGTAAAGGTACTCTAAATATGACCTCTTATCACCTAAACTCGAAATTCTATTTTTGGGAATACTTATCTCTTAATAGAACTATTCTTATGTTCTTATTTCTTTTAGGATTTTTGGAGCTAATATTTTTATTCTAACACTTTTCTAATGTTTCTAGCCTTATTGTCTCACTCTTTCTAATTACACTCTCTTTTCTTATTGAAATCTATATTAAAAGAGACACATACATACATGGCTTGGGAGGGACCTTACAATCTTCCCCACTTAAAAGATTCGAGATGTCCTCATCTCGCGAGCTAGGGTAGTATCTAAGTAAATGCTCCTGTCTCTTTCAAAGCGGTGTCCCCACCACTAGGTAAAAATCTTCTTTTATCTAAACATTGTTCTTAAAGAGTCTTTTATTTCATGTACTTGGCTCGTTTTATTGTGCCTCCAAAAGGTCTTTATTATAGTTAATTGGCCTTATTATCCTAATTTCATGCATCCATATACCTCTCATATGATATGAACCTTCGAATTCCTTATTCTATACCCCCATGTAGTATGGTACTTAACAAATTATCATGGAGAAACATAAGGGAATCAATCCTTTATGCAATCTAACCTATGATAGCAATTTCATAATCTTAGTATCGTCTTGTAGAATACCTCTATTCATCATGCACATTACTTCACATGAATCTTGCACCAATCCTCTTCTATTTACTCATAGAAATACTTGTTGAATTCGGTTATCTTTAACCCTGCTATCCCTATTTCTTGACCTAATTTTTGCTCTAGCTCATGATTCCTTGTAGCCAAGGGTGGGCTTCACGGTCCTCTTGAATTAGGAGACCTCTTCTTGATTAACATGGAAGGACTCATGTCCTTCTCGACACTTTCTATACAAAGAAACTTTATCACTGTCTCTGGCTATACTTATGGCTTCTGAAATAGAGGATGGTTTCACATTCTTGATGAGGTTATTCAAAGATAAGCTTCCAAATGAATCGATGGAGAAGAGTTACCTCATCTACCTCTGGAGTAAATCGAAGAAGTTTAACAAAAGTTTGGTGATATTCTTTTAGGGTCTTTCCTTCTTGGGTTAGCTCCAAAAATTCATTCATTTTATCCTCTCAAAATCTTGGAGGACAAAACCTTTCATGAAGGTGTACTTTAATGGCGTCTCCTCATAAGTGATTCTAGCTCCAGTAGTGGTTAGATTGACAACAATGCTTCTAACTTTTTAGCTCTAATGGTTAGATTGAAAACAATGCTTCCAACTAATTTAGCATTTCTTACGATTTTTAGATGCGAGCAAGGGTGAGCTTGCTTCTTTCATTGTATCCATTAAAAGTTCAAAACTATCAAATACTTATCATATCACCACATTTGAATGCAGTCAGGATTAACACATCTTAGATCTTCATTTTTTTGAGAATTACACATTTGGTGCCTTGGGATTGACACATCCAAAGATTATCAGAAGGATTGACATATCTGAGATGATTAGTTTTCTGAAAATTACACACCTAGTATCTTGGGATTAACACATCTAAGAGCATGATCCTCTGGGAATTACACATCCGAGACCCATGTTTGTCTGAGATGGATTAAAGATCTTGGATGATCGTCCTAGTGTACAGTATCGAATGGATGGCATTCACACTTCAACTATTCAAATCTTAATGGAGTTATAATCTTAATAATTTATAATATGCAAGTTAATGAGATATATCCTAAAAATTTCTCTAAACAAGTTTCGGTCTATCTTTCCAGTCTCTCACTAGTTTCTTAATTTGATCACCCTATGTTTTTTTCTCACAAAAGGTTTTCTCCCCAATCTTATTTCTCAAATATATCTTGCGTGTGCACCCCCAAGATACAAGTACAATTTCATAGGATGATTGTCTCAACATGTGAAGATATTCAAATCACTTCTATGGCCAGTAGAGATGATTGATTCGTCCTCATATGATAAACAATCACTTGTTTTAATCCCTTGATAGTTAACCTTTGAAAAACAAATCCTAGGAACTAAGATCGGCTCTGATACCACTTGTAAGGTTCCCCCCTTCCAAAAATAGGGGAAACACTTAAGATAGTCCACTAAGTCTTATCTTGGAGAAAATTTCCTACTCATCGACACCTTGACCATGCAGAGATTCAAGGATACGATTCATAGGTAAGACCTAGTTCTATCCCGCAGGGGGAGCGTGGTCTTCTAAAAATCAAATCACCCATAGGGTAATTGATCACATAAATTGGGCAACTACAAGACTTGATTTCTAGAGGCAATGCTTTTTTCCTCATCCATGCAAGGCACAGCCACTGGCCTAGTCTTCTAGAATAGAGTTGCCCGAGAACCTATTTATCTAGCGTAGGGCTTTCACTTAATCTGTTGGAAAGCTACCCGACTAATCGGGTCCACCCGTCCGTAGGATGGTGCCGTCGGGGCATTCCATCCTCCCACTTTCCACCCTACTCACGCGTCAATTTGTTTTCTAATTAATCCTACCACACTGTTTGACATAAATAAACATGTTCTTTAATTAAGGCCCTTTTCACAAGGTTTGTTAAAACAACCTTTTTCTACAATACAATCATACCAAAGACAAGATTTATAAAAACAAAGTTTAATCATGAATCAATTTCATACAAGCCAAACTGGCTCTCTTATTCTTTTCCTTTATACCGCCGATGATCTAGAATTCGGCCTTCCAGGGGCAAAACCCTACGGGACCATACACCTCATCGTCGGCCGTTGGCGAGGACTCAAGCCGGCCTGTCGCCCCGGCCTGTCGCCCTGTCGCCCTCTCAGGCTCCATCGCTCGATCCTCCCACCCCTCAGAGGGATGTCTGCGCACTAGGGTGGGCTAATTCACCACACTAGCCTGGGCCCTCAGAACTAGGCAGCATCACAATCACTCGCCTCAATCGGCGAACCTCATTCTCCCAATGGTATGAGGGATACCATGGGCCAACTCCGGGCCTTACTAACGTCTCTGCCGTCCAGCTATACAAGCACAAGAACAGGGCAGCGTCAAGGCAGGGAGAGTTATACCTGTACCTTAATTTAACCAAGATAACAATCCATTTACTCACTAAACCATAGAACTAGAATCCATGTTATCTTCTTAAGAAAACAATCCTTTTCACAAAGATTTTTGTATTTCAACTTGAGATTGCGATAAGACATTCTTTATTAAGGCATATGCTATTGTTTAAAAGAATACAAACGTTAAATAGTAAATCAATCAAATAAATCACTATTAACAATTAATAGAGAAGCCGGGGCCATACCTCAACCCCTAAGAATGATATGTAAATGAAAAACAAAATATGTATATACCTTATAGAAATTTGTCGTTTATCGTTGTCCTTGCTTGTTAACAAGAGCTTTAGAACAACTTGACATATGAGAATAGAGTCTTCTAATACCTTGTCTTATGATTGAAAACATCCAGTCATTCCCAAGCTTTATCTCCTCTTACTCGTAGTGTGACTCTTCTCTCTTTCTAAGGTTTATGGCAAAATAGCCTCTTCTTACAAGACTACGGCATACTATTCTTTCTCTAAAAGAAAAGCTATGGAGTTTAGGTTGTTCCTCCGAAAGACCATAGCAATCTAAGCTTATTTTCTGAGATATTAGATAAGAATGAAAGGATATATGCATCTCAAACTCTAGGATTACCTTGAGGCTACTTGCTGCCTTCTCACAATTTTCTCTGTGTAGAGACCCTGACAGAAACAGCAAATTGTTTCGGCCATAACTCTCTGATAAAAACTCAGAATATGGTCATATAACCAGTCGAAAGAACGGGAAGGCATCTAGTCTACAAGCCAACATGGGCAGAATAGGCAAAAACTTGTGTATATAGCCACAAACGCGCTATCTTTGGAAACACGTTGTTTTTCCACATTTTTAGTATGCATGGACTCTAAATGTGTAAAAGTACTCTAAATATGACCTCTTATCACCTAAACTCGAAATTCTATTTTTGGGAATACTAATCTCTAATAGAACTATTCTTATGTTCTTATTTCTTTTAGGATTTTTGGAGCTAATATTTTTATTCTAACACTTTTCTAATGTTTCTAGCCTTATTGTCTCTCTTTCTAATTACACTCTCTTTTCTTATTGAAATCTATATTAAAAGAGACACATACATACATGGCTTGGGAGGGACCTTACAAAGAGAATAAAAGAACACATTAATTAGTATATTTTCAAATATATAAAAACTAGTTCAATGCATAATCAATCTAATACCATATAGTGGGTGATGCGTTGAACCGTCCATGCATCAATCATTGATCTCTTGAACTCATCTAGCACTGTTTGAAATATCTCCTGTTCCTCCTTCGTCCACAGTTTCTTGTCAACAGAACTTAAACATAGTGTCCAGAGATTTTCACACCTTGGCTTTCCTAGTTCTGGCTTGACCATTGTCTGCATGGTCTACTACTGCATTGTGAACACACTCCCATCTGTTGTATCTTACGATCTGCACTGATCGTTTTCTTCTACGACCTTCTGGTGTTGGTTCCAATAGAAACCTTCTTGCTTTAACACCCCCAATGGAAGGTTTCTTAGGTACAATTTTTCCATCCTTAGACCTTTTCTCATCTTGTTCAATTTTTGCATGTCCACCATGCAAACCAATGTCTGATAGAACTTTCTCTAGTGCTTTGATGGTGTAAGATTCCTCCCCAAACCCCCTTTTGATGTCTAGTATCTTCCCCTGTAATCAATCCCTCTTCAGAAATATAAAGACCTTGTTTCTAACTGTTTTAACCTAGAGAGAGAAAATATTCTAGAGAGAGAATATTCAGATTTTTAATATTTTTGGATAGAAAATTATCTCATCTTATTAAAATAAGTTCTCCTGAAACAGAAATTCAAAAAGAACTTTGCAATGTGCAATTAGAATTTATTGAAAATGGATATAAAGGACCTTAGCCTAAGGGTCTAGATTTTCAAAAATTTTTGGATTATGGTCCAATTAAGGTTCCTATGGGCCAATAGCATCAATCCATGTGTAGGGAGGAGATAAATCCAAATTGTAAAAGAAGATACCCAAAAATGAGTAAATGCTCACATAAGATGAAGAGTTGAAAATGTACAAGGTTTATTAGTAAAAAACTATGAGCAATATTAAAAATATGAGATATTTTGGGTATCCAAAAATATGAGATATTTCGGGTATCCAAAAATGAGTAAATGCTCACATAAGATGAAGAGTTGAAAATGTACAAGGTTTATTAGTAAAAAACTATGAGCAATATTAAAAATATGAGATATTTTGGGTATAATGATTCCATTTTGACACATATGTAAGGAAGGGGAGTTTTTTAAAGGAGGTGCATATTTCACATAAGATGAAGAGTTGAAAATGTACAAGGTTTATTAGTAAAAAACTATGAGCAATATTAAAAATATGAGATATTTTGGGTATAATGATTCCATTTTGACACATATGTAAGGAAGGGGAGTTCTTTAAAGAAGGTGCATATTTCACATGCTTGAATGAGTTTTAAACTCATAAAAATTGAAATATTTCATCTCTCCTCTCGCCTCATTCAAGTCTAGTTCCAAAAAGTTAGCTTAACTGACCTAAAAATGGTCAAAAAGTGACCAAACTGACTTGGAAAATTCTAGAATCAGTTTGTTTGGTTAGGAGCTCAATTTTTCCTATAAATAGAAGCCTTCCTTTGTTGAAAAAAATATAGTGTCTTATGCTTTGTTACTCTACTCCACCTAAGCCAAGAACTGTGAATTCTTTAATAATTCACAAGTTTTTGACACTTCTCTCTTTCTTCAATCCCCATTGGTGGCTCTATCAACATACTAAACCAATTGATTGGTTGGGGGCCTCTACCGTGAACAAAGAATCAAGCAAATTGATTTTGATCTTTTCTATAATTTCTCAATGTTTCTCTCTTCTCAACCCCTCTCAAGCTTGAGAAGCTTAATTGGTATGGTTTTTGAAATGCTATTGAAGTTAATTAATTGATGATAGTAAAGAATTACATAAATTTTCATTTATGTTTAATTCTAATGGTTTTTTCTCTCTCACTTAAGAAATGGTCATACTCATGACCCATTCTCAATCTAAATAAAGCTTTTTATAAAGCTTTTTCTTAATCCAAGATTAATCTATGCTTGAGAATAAATTAATAGTTTTTTTAATCTATGCTTTTAGTTTATGATAATTTTGATTTAATCCATTAAGGGTTAATGATCCAATTAGGGATCATTCTAATCATTCCCTTAAAGATAACCTATCTTTTAAAATAATTGAGATTTATTAGTTATAGTAGCGGAGCTATGGCAAAATTTTATAAAAATTTATACATAAAATAATTTCATTTCAAAGCGTGAAAAGAGGATTTCTTACCATATTCTAGGAATTATCATCCTAGATTAATTGAAGAATTTTATAGTAATCATGGAAAAATTAAAATTTTATATTATGCATAAAAGATAAATATATTATTATAAAAGTGTTGCTTTTAACATAATTGAATTTTATGCATAGAGGTATGCATAAAAGATGAATATTTTATTATAAAAGTGTTACTTTTAGCATAATTGAATTTTATGCATAAGAGGTGTACATAAAAAATGAATATTTTATTATAAAAGTGTTACTTTTAGCATAATTAAATTTTGTGCATAGAGACATGCATAAAAGATAAATATTTTATTATAAAATTGTAAAGAAAAAAAATAATGATTATTTTATTATAAAAGTGTTACTTTTATCACAATTGAAATTCTTGCATAGAGGTATGCATAAAAGATGAGTTAAGATGTGTATGGGATGAGGTAAGAAGTGTATGTAATGGGATAAGATGTATATGAGATGAGTTAGGATGTGACAAGATGAGTTAGGATGTGATAAGATGTATATGAGATGAGTTAGGAGGTGATAAGATGAGTTAGGATGTGATAAGATGAGTTAGGATGTGATAAGGGGTGTATGAGATGTGATAAGATGCATATGAGATAAGTTAGGATGTGATAAGAAGAGTTAAGATGTGATAAGATGTGTATGGGATGAGATAAGAAGTGTATGTGATGAGATAAGATGAATATGGGTTGTGATAGGGTGAGAATGGATGTGATGAAAAAGAATAGATGAGAAGGCGTATGGGGTTATGTGAATGGGAATGAGAAAATGGATGTATGTATGTATGGATGTATGCATGTAGATGTGAATGTATGCATGTGGATGTGTATGTATGGATGTATGTATGTGGATGTGGATGTATAAATAAGGATGTGAAAATGGATGTATGCATGGATGTGTATGAAGAATAATGAAGGTGAATGTGTATGGGAAATAATGTGTCGTTGATATGAATAAATGGATGAGAATGAGTACATATGAAGGGAATGTGAAATAAGTAATGTGGATTGAGGAGGGATAATGTGGAAAGACGGAATTCGATATAGAAACTGTATTTTGTGACTGTTTGTAAATGCTGTTTGTAAATGACTGTTTTATGTCAAGAATGCTGGGAAAGCATTTTGACCATCTTGTTATTAAGGTCGTGGAGACCTAACTGATAAAGTTGCAATTGCTGACGGAGAGTCAATAGAGGACGTCTCGCGTAGCAAGATCGACCGAGGTCTTGACCAGCCTCGGTGCGATTAAAATGGTGAGCTTCCGGTACGGTGGATGAGGGGCCAAGGAAGCGGCCTATGAGTGAAGCACTAGGTCACCTGCGAAGGATCCTAGAGGGTGCTGACCATACGGTGCTCGGGCTCTGGGTCACCCAGGATACCCATGCATGCATCGAGGAAGATATTGGAACAAGGAGTAAGAGTTGTTTTCTGAAACCGGGCATGGATCTGGTTGATTGAACTTGTTGGTCTTCAATGGATGAGTCCATGGCTCTTTATATGGATCTGTTGGTTGATCTTGCTGATCTTCAACGAGAGTCCATCTTGATAAGCGATTATATTGCCGAGTATTATGGGCTAGGAACTATTGAAACGGCCCCTGATGAGTGGACAGGTGGTGAGCGTTCTAGTTGCCAATGATGCCATAGATACTCTGATGAAGGAATGATAGGAAATTAACAATCAACCGGATAACTTGGAAGATGGTCATCAGTGATACTATGGTTTTTTTAAAGGATTGTTTTAAAACTGGTTGAATCTATGAAAAATGCAATTTCATATTGGGTGTGTGAGTGGTGTGACTAGTTTTATTTTTGCATGAACATCCGGCTAGGGGGCCTGGGAACTCTTTTCCCTGGTACCCAGGACAAAAATCAAATTCTAAATTGGATCTCATCACTACAGTGGTTGGGCGGTTGGCTAACCCATGGGATTGGATGGGGTTAGGCTGGACTGATGGATCCGTAAATCGAGACTCAACTTTTGTTATTACGATAGATAAAGTAAATCTCGGACAGTAATTGTTCTATGGATAGGAATCAACGGCTGTGCCTCTTGAATGGGGAAAAAAGCGTTGATCCCAATGATCCAAGTGCAAGTTTCTTCCTTGATCTGATCAAGTATCTTGAAGATGCAATTGGATCAGCTTGATCAAAAATGATCTTGACTACGTTAGAGTAAAAAGTTTTTTTTCTTTGTGGAATCGCCCGTGTTTTCCGGGTAAAGGAAGTTTTTCTGGGTTCGGTTTTGAAACAACCGTCGAATTAGTCTCTTGTCCGGATATCCGTGGGCGAGGCCCCGAGAATGTGGGACCCCTATCCCGCGCGAGAAGTGCTACTTTTGCTGCAAGTACCCCGAATCTGTTGCTCGGTGGGAACAAGGAGATCTCACAGTTGGTATCAGAGCATTTGGTTAATAAAGATAAATTGAGAAGACAAATATGTCAAAAATTTATCAAGAAACACAAAAAGGTTATAATTGTGTGATATAATTCATACAATTTGATATTCAAACTGAAATTCGTAAGTTTGTAATTGGGTCTTCAGATGGAAGCACCACAATTATATAGAATCCCTGACTTGCTTGAGGCCTAGACATGATGGTATTTACCTTATAATTCCAAGGGCCGTGAGACGACCATATATATCGAGAGTATAATTGCAGCTCTTTACTGACAGTATATACGAGTAAATCTAAGACTTGAAATTATAAGTGTTAATGCTATCCAGATGATGATTTCGAATGTGGTTGAAATGATCCTTAATTTTGTTTGAGAATTGATGAATTGATTTGGATTCTGATTGAAAATTCTGATGGAAAATGATGATTTTTGAAATTTAGTTGAAATATAATGAAACCACAATGAGGAGGAATGGGACGAGTCCCTGTGTGATGATATTCATAACTAGAATGATGATAATGAATTCAGCAAATCACTATGAGATTAGTAGATTGTGCTGTCAAATTGTTACTGTTAACACTTGATCGTCGGTAGATCAAGTTAAGGGATGACAAATTGAGAACTTGCTTGATTGAAATTCCCGTGGAGGAATGTTCAGAAGGAAATTTTTCAATCTAATGGACCATTATTATGTTAAAGATATGAATGATAAGATCTGAATGAATTATAATTTAATTATGAGCTATATAAGGGATATTTATCCCAGTATTCTGTTGGGTTGACCAGAATATAAGGAACCCCAGAATAAAATTGGATCTTAAGAAAAAGAGTTGTCCTTTACCTTGCGAGATGAGGACATCTCGCACTTTTTTAAGTGGGGTAGAATGTAAGATTCCACCCCAGCCTTCGAGGTATACAAGAGTAAGAATCTCCCTTTTTGATCTTATAATTATTCCCTCTCTAAAATAAAAGAAAGATTCTGTTTAAAAAAGGAAGACCCTAAAATACTTCTCAGGAGTCACGGCTATTTTAAGGATTCATAACAATGAGTTCAGAAGTGAAAATCGGTGTTTTATGGATACCAAGGTTTTGGTTTTCATTTGAGTACAGCCCAAAAGAAGTTCTTTATCTCTTGGGGAGTATAAGAAGTTATCCCCCAGATATTGTGAGCCTTATATCTGAATTCAATGAAAGTAGGTGACTTAGCCTACAAGCTTCTTTTACCTCCTCATCTCAAAGTTCTTAATGTATTTCATAGAAATATGTGCCAAACCCAAATCATGGAAAGACGGTAAAACTTCAGTGACAAGATACCGTTGGCTTCTAAGTTACGCTAGCTCCTTCCTTTATATAAGTCGTAACTTTTACTTGTCGCTCACAAAAATCTTACTCCCATCAATCTCCTTCTTTCTTAATCTCCTTCATGGCTTGGCAACAAGAATTAGTTTTATCCATGATGATTTCTCACCTTCAAGACGCAAGCGAGTTTGTGAAGAAGGATTTTATAGAACAGTATGAGTGCTCACTTTTCCCTCACTTGGGAACTTCTGTAGCTCAGCTCAGACCAAATGGCGAACCTATCAAAACATAACTAGGGTAACATCCTGGGGTCAGCAGCACTTTCGTAACAATGTCCGCTTGGTCATGGTTATTGAAGCTTTGGGTTTGGGTCCCCAATACTACTGCATCATGAGATCAAGACATCTTGGGTTTTCTGAGCAGGTCTTCTTATTACTGGCGTGTTTTCTTCCTCATGAGAAGATATGCCTTCACCCCATTTTTGGCTTACCTCTCAGAGGTCCTTTTGTTAGATCACCTCATACCAATGAGATAGGTGCGGCAATAACCAACATAATTATTCCCATAGATGAGTTACCTTATACATGCGCAGCTTGTGAGTGCTGCTTTTGTGATCATATGATGGACGGGCTTATGGAAGTGTAAAGAGTTCTTCTATCTTTACAATATATATTCCAAGAATGAATAAAGTTTAAATCTTGTTCTTGTCTTGAATCTTACTCTCTTTGAGACTTTTCTTGGTGGTTAATCTTTATTCGTGCATCTTGCGAAATTATCCCAAGTTGCGAGATGAGGATATCTCGCGTTTTTTAAGTGGGGTAGAATAAAAGATTCCTCCCCCAACCCCCTTTTAATGTCTAGTATCTTCCCCTGTAATCAATCCCTCTTCAGAAATATAAAGACCTTGTTTCTAACTGTTTTAACCTAGAGAGAGAAAATATTCTAGAGAGATAATATTTAGATTTTTAATATTTTTGGATAGAAAATTATCTCATCTTATTAAAATAAGTTTTCCTGAAACAGAAATTCAAAAAGAACTTTCCAATGTGCAATTAGAATTTATTGAAAATGGGTATAAAGGACCTTAGCCTAAGGGTCTAGATTTTCAGAAATTTTTGGATTATGGTCCAATTAAGGTTCCTATGGGCCAATAGCATCAATCCATGTGTAGGGAGGAGATAAATCGAAATTGTAAAAGAAGATACCCAAAAATGAGTAAATGCTCACATAAGATGAAGAGTTGAAAATGTACAAGGTTTATTAGTAAAAAACTATGAGCAATATTAAAAATATGAGATATTTTGGGTATCCAAAAATATGAAATATTTTGGGTATCCAAAAATGAGTAAATGCTCACATAAGATGAAGAGTTGAAAATGTACAAGGTTTATTAGTAAAAAACTATGAGCAATATTAAAAATATGAGATATTTTGGGTATAATGATTCCATTTTGACACATATGTAAGGAAGGGGAGTTTTTTAGAGGAGGTGCATATTTCACATAAGATGAAGAGTTGAAAATGTACAAGGTTTATTAGTAAAAAACTATGAGCAATATTAAAAATATGAGATATTTTGGGTATAATGATTCCATTTTGACACATATGTAAGGAAGGGGAGTTCTTTAAAGGAGGTGCATATTTCACATGCTTGAATGAGTTTTAAACTCATAAAAATTGAAATATTTCATCTCTCCTCTCTCCTCATTCAAGTCTAGTTCCAAAAAGTTAGCTTAACTGACCTAAAAATGGTCAAAAAGTGACCAAACTGACTTGGAAAATTCTAGAATCAGTTTGTTTGGTTAGGAGCTCAATTTTTCCTATAAATAGAAGCCTTCCTTTGTTGAAAAAAATATAGTGTCTTACGCTTTGTTACTCTACTCCACCTAAGCCAAGAACTGTGAATTCTTTAATAATTCACTAGTTTTTGACACTTCTCTCTTTTTTCAATCCCCACCATTGGTGGCTCCATCAACATACTAAACCAATTGATTGGTTGGGGGCCTCTACCGTGAACAAAGAATCAAGCAAATTGTAAGGTAAGTATGGTGAATTTTGATCTTTTCTATAATTTCTCAATGTTTCTCTGTTCTCAACCCCTCTCAAGCTTGAGAAGCTTAATTGGTATGGTTTTTGAAATGCTATTGAAGTTAATTAATTAATGATAGTAAAGAATTACATAAATTTTCATTTATGTTTAATTCTAATGGTTTTTTCTCTCTCTCACTTAAGAAATGGTCATACTCATGACCCATTCTCAATCCAAATGAAGCTTTTCATAAAGCTTTTTCTTAATCCAAGGTTAATCTATGCTTGAGAATAAATTAATAGTTTTTTTTAATCTATGCTTTTAGTTTATGATAATTTTGATTTAATCCATTAAGGGTTAATGATCCAATTAGGGATCATTCTAATCATTCCCTTAAAGATAACCTATCTTTTAAAATAATTGAGATTTATTAGTTATAGTAGCGGAGCTATGGCAAAATTTTATAAAAATTTACACATAAAATAATTTCATTTCAAAGCATGAAAAGAGGATTTCCTACCATATTCTAGGAATTATCATCCTAGATTAATTGAAGAATTTTATAGTAATCATGGAAAAATTAAAATTTTATATTATGCATAAAAGATAAATATATTATTATAAAAGTGTTACTTTTAACATAATTGACTTTTATGCATAGAGGTATGCATAAAAGATGAATATTTTATTATAAAAGTGTTACTTTTAGCATGATTGAATTTTATCCATAAGAGGTATACATAAAAGATGAATATTTTATTATAAAAGTGTTACTTTTAGCATAATTGAATTTTGTGCATAGAGGCATGCATAAAAGATAAATATTTTATTATAAAATTATAAAGAAAAAAAATAATGATTATTTTATTATAAAAGTGTTACTTTTATCACAATTGAAATTCTTGCATAGAGGTATCCATAAAAGATGAGTTAAGATGTGTATGGGATGATAAGATGTATATGAGATGAGTTAGGATGTGATAAGATGAGTTAGGATGTGATAAGGGGTGTATGAGATGTGATAAGATGCATATGAGATAAGTTAGGATGTGATAAGAAGAGTTAAGATGTGATAAGATGTGTATGGGATGAGATAAGAAGTGTATGTGATGAGATAAGATGAATAAACACCATATTAGTGAATTTAGGAATTCCCCAATTCCCATTTTTGAATACTTAAAAAAGGGGGACATGGATAACATGTTTGTAAGTTTCTCAAAACCCTATCATATGACCTATCGTTGGAAAGCGCTCGAAAAATGGAATCTAAAGAGCTATAAAGCGCTCATTTTGGATTAGTGGTGTTCAAGTTATGGTTAATCCAAACTTTTGACCACGTGTCCCAAACTTGTGGGAAATTCCCATATTCCCCAATATGGTGTTAATATGGGTTGTGATAGGGTGAGAATGGATATGATGAAAAAGAACAGATGAGAAGGCGTATGGGGTTATGTGAATGGGAATGAGAAAATGGATGTATGTATGTATGGATGTATGCATGTAGATGTGAATGTATGCATGTGGATGTGTATGTATGGATGTATGTATGTGGATGTGGATGTATAAATAAGGATGTGAAAATGGATGTATGCATGGATGTGTATGAAGAATAATGAAGGTGAATGTGTATGGGAAATAATGTGTCGTTGATATGAATGAATGGATGAGAATGAGTACATATGAAGGGAATGTGAAATAAGTAATGTGGATTGAGGAGGGATAATGAGGAAAGACGGAATTCGATATAGAAACTGTATTTTGTGACTGTTTGTAAATGCTCTTTGTAAATGACTGTTTTATGTCAAGAATGCTGGGAAAGCATTTTGACCATCTTGTGATTAAGGTCTTGGAGACCTAACTAATAAAGTTGCAACTCCTGATGGAGAGTCAATGGAGGACGTCTCGCGTAGCAAGGTCGACCGAGGTCTTGACCAGCCTCGGTGCGATTAAAATGGTGAGCTTTCGGTACGGTGGATGAGGGGCCAAGGAAGCGGCCTATGAGTGAAGCGCTAGCTCACCTGCGCGAAGGATCCTAGAGGGTGCTGTGCTCGGGCTCTGGGTCACCCAGGATACCCACGCGTGCGTCGAGGAAGATATTGGAACAAGAAGTAAGAGTTGTTTTCTGAAACCGGGCATGGATCTGGTTGATTGACCTTGCTGATCTTCAATGGATGAGTCCATGGCTCTTTATATGGATCTGTTGGTTGATGTTGCTGATCTTCAACGAGAGTCCATCTTGATAAGTGATTATATTGCCGAGTATTATGGGCTAGGAACTATTGAAACGGCCCCTGAGTGGACAGGTGGTGAGCGTTCTAGTTGCCAATGATGCCATAGATACTCTGATGAAGGAATGATAGGAAATTAACAATCAACCGGATAACTTGGAAGATGGTCATCAGTGATACTATGGTTTTTTTAAAGGATTGTTTTAAAACTGGTTGAATCTATGAAAAATGCAATTTCATATTGGGTGTGTGAGTGGTGTGACTAATTTTATTTTTGCATGAACATCCGGCTAGGGGGCCTGGGAACTCTTTTCCCTGGTACCCAGGACAAAAATCAAATTCTAAATTGGATCTCATCACTACAGTGGTTGGGCGGTTGGCTAACCCATGGGATTGGATGGGGTTAGGCTGGACTGATGGATCCGTAAATCGAGACTCAACTTTTGTTATTACGATAGATAAAGTAAATCCCAGACAGTAATTGTTCTATGGATAAGAACAACGGCTGTGCCTCTTGAATGGGGAAAAAAGCGTTGATCCCAATGATCCAAGTGCAAGTTTCTTCCTTGATCTGATCAAGTATCTTGAAGATGCAATTAGATCAGCTTGATCAAAAATGATCTTGACTACGTTAGAGTAAAAAGTTTTTTTTCTTGGTGGAATCACCCGTGTTTTCCGGGTAAAGGAAGTTTTTCTGGGTTCGGTTTTGAAACAACCGTCGGATTAGTCTCTTGTCCGGATATCTGTGGGCGAGGCCCCGAATGTGGGACCCCTGTCCCGCGCGAGAAGTGCTACTTCCGCTGCTAGTACCCCGAATCTGTTGCTCGATGGGAACAGGGGAATCTCACAGATGGATGTAAACTTTGTTGTATTGGGCTGTAGAGTCCATGCAAAACATATGTATAAAAACAAGAGTTTTTCAATGATTCTGCAAAGAGCACGCATTGTACACACCTTTGCACTGCACATGCAGCAATATAAGCAGGGACTTTTTGAATTGGCACCCTTTGACACATTGTGCATACATTTTAGAGTTTTAAGATCACCCGCCATATGCCACTCCATCTTTTATTGTCCAATGCCTTCCACATCCAAGATTCTGCCATTTCTCTGCTCGTCTCGGTAATGATCTCGGGTATCGATGCCCTTATGAAAGACCCAATGTAGAACATCAAAATTCTCTAATTCTACTTGCAATACATAAGAAACATAGGAATGCAACACCCATTAGTGTTTTTTATATGTAATTCTTTTTCACAAACATATCCGAGTCTAATAAATTTTACCTTAAATGATCCCAAAGACAATATATTATTTTCAGATTGAACACTAAACTCTCTAGGATCATCTTTTAGAATAGATGTTTCAAGTGCCCTGTTCATCAGTGTGATGGTAACCCTTTCTAACTCTCTCTCCTTCATAATTTGACACTCATCACATTCTTCAGGAGTAACTTCAAGCAATTGAACAACATATGATTGTAAGGCCTCCAAGTCGTAGAAAATATTATTGTATCTATTGTAGACCACATCTCCTATTTTGGTGCAGCATAGGTGTCTTCAATATGAAATGGGATTCCCAGTGCTTGCAGTACCTTGTCGTTTACTTGTTTATGCATTTTTTTAAGCAAAGAAGAATTTGGCAAATAATGATCCTTTCATACTAGAATCCTTCATCTTTTCCTACAAAGTCTTATAAATGGTTGAGTACCCTCTGTGTGATATACCAGCCTCATCAAGTATTGCCTGGATGTCATGTGGATTGAGTTAATTATCTTTGAAAAAGTCATCTATTTGCTTTTCTGAGACCTCCTTATATTTCTTCTCGTTCATTAGTACTTCTGCATATACTGGCAATCTAAAAGAAGACTTAAATGTGCGCCAGACGGTTTTGTCGTTGATTGTTTATCAGGGCACAATAATGATCTAATATCATATTAAAATGCAAAATGTAAGATTCCTCCCCAGCCTCTCAAAATGTCCAGCATCTTTCCCTGTAATCAATCCCTCTTCAGAAATATAAAAGACTTGTTTCTAACTGTTTTAACCTAGAGAGAGAAAATATTCTAGAAAGAGAATATTCAGATTTTGAATATTTTTGGATAGAAAAATATCTCATCCTATTAAAATAAGTTCCCCTGAAACAGAAATTCAAAAAGAATTTTCCAATGTGCAATTGGAATTAATCGGAAATGTGTATAAAGGACCTTAGCCTAAGGGTCTAGATTTTCAGAAATTTTTGGATTATGGTCCAATTAAGGTTCCTATGGGCCAATAGCATCAATCCATGTGTAGAGAGGAGATAAATCCAATTTTGTAAAATAAGATACCCAAAAATGAGTAAATGCTCACATAAGATGAAGAGTTGAAAATGTACAAGGTTTATTAGTAAAAAAATTATGAGCAATATTAAAAGTATGACATATGTAAGGAAGGGGAGTTCTTTAAAGGAGGTGCATATTTCACATAAGATGAAGAGTTGAAAATGTACAAGGTTTATTAGTAAAAAATTATGAGCAATATTAAAAGTATGACATATGTAAGGAAGGGGAGTTCTTTAAAGGAGGTGCATATTTCACATAAGATGAAGAGTTGAAAATGTACAAGGTTTATTAGTAAAAAAACTATGAGCAATATTAAAAATATGAGATATTTTGGGTATAATGATTCCATTTTGACACATATGTAAGGAAGGGGAGTTCTTTAAAGGAGGTGCATATTTCACATGCTTGAATGAGTTTTAAACTCATAAAAATTGAGATATTTCATCTCTCCTCTCTCCTCATTTAAGTCTAGTTCCAAAAAGTTAGCTTAACTGACCTAAAAATGGTCAAATATTGACCAAACTGATTTAGAAAATTCTAGAATCAGTTTGTTTGGTTAGGAGCTCAATTTTTCCTATAAATAGAAGCCTCCCCCTTGTTGAAAAATATATAGTGTTTATGCATCGTTACTCTACTCCACCTAAGCCAAGAACTGTGAATTCATTTAATAATTCACTAGTTTTTGGAGCTTCCCTCTTTCTTCAATCCCCATTAGTGGCTCCATCAACATACTTAACCAATTGATTGGTTGGGGGCCTCTACCGTGAACAAAGAATCAAGCAAGTTGTAAGAAATGGTCATACTCATGACCCATTCTCAATCCAAATCAAGCTTTTCATAAAGCTTTTCCTAAACCAAGATTAAGCTATGCTTGAGGCCAAATTAATGGCTTTTTTCTATGCTTTTAGTTTATGTATATTAATGATTCAATCCATTATGGATTAATAATCCAATTAGAGATTATTTTAATTATTTCCTTAATGATAAGCATTATCCCTTAGAAAAATTGAGATTTATCAGTCATAGCAGCGGAGCTATGGCAAAATTTTTATAAAAATTATGCATAAAATAATTTCATTCAAAGCATAAAAAGAGGACTTCCTACCATATTCTAGGAATTATCATCCTAGATTAATTGAAAGAATTTCATTATAATCATGGAGACATTGAATTTTAATATCATGCATAAAGGATAAATTTTTATATCAAAAGTGTTATTTTTATCAATTTTTATTTCATGCATAGAAGTATGCATAATGGTTAAATTTTTATATCAAAAGTGTTATTTTTATCATTTTTATTTTCATGCATAGAAGTATGCATAAAGGAAAATTTTTTTATATCAAAAGTGTTACTTTTATCATTTTTTAATTTTCATGCATAGAAGTATGCATAAAGGAAATTTTTTTTATATCAAAAGTGTTACTTTTATCATTTTTAATTTTCATGCATAGAAGTATGCATAAAGGAAAATTTTTTATATCAAAAGTGTTACTTTTATCATTTTTAATTTTCATGCATAAAAGTATGCATAAAAGAAAATTTTTATATCAAAAGTGTTACTTTTATCATTTTTAATTTTCATGCATAGAAGTATGCATAAAGGAAAATTTTTTATATCAAAAGTGTTACTTTTATCATTTTTAATTTTCATGCATAAAAGTATGCATAAAAGAAAATTTTTATATCAAAAGTGTTACTTTTATCATTTTTAATTTTCATGCATAGAAGTATGCATAAAGGAAAAATTTTTATATCAAAAGTGTTACTTTTATCATATTGGATTTCATGCATATAGGTATGCATAAAAGATATTCTTTTTATACTAAAAGTGTGATTTTCCTCATAAATGGATTTTATGCTTAACTTAGATGCATAAGAGAAATTCTTTTATTCTAAAAGTATAATTCCCTACCAAATTGAAATTATGCATAAGAAGATGCATAAAAGATTGATTTTAATTTCGAAAGTGTTAGTCTCCTTAAATGGAATTTATGTATAAATAAATGTGTAGAGAAATCTTATATCAAATATAAGAATTCTCTTTTTAAAAAAAAAAGATATGAAATGTGATAAGATGTGATAAGAGGTGTATGAGATGTGATATGAATTGATAAGATGCGTATGGAAAGTGATAGGATGTGATAAGAGGTGTATGAGATGTGATAAGAATTGATAAGATGCGTATGGAAAGTGATAGGATGTGATAAGAGGTGTATGAGATGTAAAAAGATGTGATAAGATGTGTATGAGATGTGATAAGATTTGATAAGATGCGTATGGAAAGTGATAGGATGTGATAAGAGGTGTATGAGATGTAAAAAGATGTGATAAGATGTGTATGAGATGTGATAGAATGTGTTAAGATGAGTTAGGATGTGTTAAGATGTATATGGGATGTGTTAGGACGAGAATGGATGTAATATGGTTGTATGAATGTGATGTGGATGTATACATGTAGATGTATATGTATGAATGTGAATGTTGATGTGGATGTGGATGTATGGATGTAGATACGGATGTGTATGTATGTATGTAGATGTATATGTATGAATGTGAATGTTGATGTGGATGTGAATGTATGGATGTAGATACGGATGTGGATGTATGTATGTGAATGTGGATGTATGAATGAGGATGCGAAAGTGGATGTATACATGTAGATGTATATGTATGAATGTGAATGTTGATGTGGATGTGGATGTATGGATGTAGATACGGATGTGTATGTATGTATGTAGATGTATATGTATGAATGTGAATGTTGATGTGGATGTGAATGTATGGATGTAGATACGGATGTGGATGTATGTATGTGAATGTGGATGTATGAATGAGGATGCGAAAATGGATGTATACATGTGAATGTGGATGTATGAATATGAATGTGGATGTGTGGATGTGGAAATGGAGGTATGGATGTATGAATGTAGATGTGGATGTATGCATGTAGATGCGTATGTATGAATGTGAAATTGGATGTATGATGTGGACGTACGAACATGGATATGTATGTAGAATAATGAATATGAAGATGTATATGAGATAATGTAGTCTATATGAGTGAATGGATGAGAACGAGTACACACTGAATGGAATGTGGAATAAGTAATGTGGTCCGAGAGTGGATAATATGGAAAGACAAGAGTTCGATTTAGAAACTGTATTTTGTGACTGTTTGTAAATGACTGTTTTATGTCATGAATGCTGGGGAAGCATTTTGACTGTCTTGTGGAATTAAGGTCATGAAGACCTAACTGTTAAAGTTGCAACTGCTGACGGAGAGTCAATGGAGGACGTCTCGCGTAGCAAGGTCGATCGAGGTCTTGACCAGCCTCGACTCGATTTAAATGGTGAGCTTCCGGTACGGTGGATGAGGGACCAAGGAAGCGGCCTATGAGTGAAGCGCTAGGTCACCTGCGAAGGATCCTAGAGGGTGCTGACCATACGGTGCTCGGGCTCTGGGTCGCCGAAGATACCCACACGTGCGTCGTGGAAGATATTGGAACAAGGAGTAAGAGTTGTTTTCTGAAACCGGGCATGGATCTGGTTGATTGACCTTGCTGGTCCTCAACAGATGAGTCCATGGCTCTTTTATATGGATCTGTGGGTTGATCTTGCTGATCTTCCACGGAGACTGCATTCTATTATATGAATATATTGCCGGTTACTATGAGCTAGGAACCATGGAAAAGGCCCCTGAGAGAACAGGTGGTGAGCGTTTTGGTTGCCAATGATGCCATAAGTATACCGATGAAAGAATGACTGGAAATAAGGATTCAACCAGAGACTTTGAGGATTGTCATCAGTGACATAATGGTTTTATTAAAGGATTGTTTTAAAGCTAGTTGATGCTAAGAAAAAGGCAATTTCATATTGGGTGTGTAAGTGGTATGACTAGTTTTATGTTTGCATGAACTTCCGGCTAGGGGGCCTTGGAACTCTTTTCCTTGGTACCCGGGACAAAACCTAACCAAATTCCAAATTGGATCCCATCACTACAGTGGTTGGGCGGTTGGCTAACCCATGGGATCGGATGGGGTTAGGCTGGACTGATGGATCCGTAAATCGAGATTTAATTTCTATTATTACGATAGATGAAGTAAATCCTGGATAGAAATTGTTCTATGGATAGGAATCAACGGCTGTGCCTCTTGATGGGGAAAAAAGCGTTGATCCCAATGATCCAAGTGCAGTTTCTTCCTTGATTTGACCACGTACCGTTAAAGGTGCAGTCAGATCAGTTTGATCAGTAATGATCTTGACTACGTTAGAGTAAAGAGTTATCCTGGTGGAATCGCCTGTGCTTTCCGGGTAAAGGAAGTTTTTCCGGTTTCGGTTTTGGACAAACCGACGGATTAGTCTTTTGTCCGGATATCCGTGGGCGAGGCCCCGAGTGTGGGACCCCTGTCCCGCGCGAGAAGTGCTACTTCCGCTGCTAGTACCCCGAATCCGTTGCTCGGTGGGAACAGGGATCTTACACAAAAATTGATATACATGAACATATGCAATAATGATTGCTATTCATAAAATATCACAATAGAAACAATAAACCAATTTTAATAAAAAAAGGAGCTTACTTGATTGCATGTATTCTCTTCTTGATACCTCCACCTCCTAGCTTCATTTGCTCAAATCCCTTAGTTTTTTTGGTTGTCTATAGAGACCTAATGAGGTCTGCTTATGTCTTAATTCAGACTGATCAATAGAAAAATCTGAATGGAAAGAGAAAGATGCCAAAATAGTAAAAAGAAGTAGAGTCGAACTAATTTGTGAGAAAAACCTTTGTACTTGTACCTGCAAACTTTGATATGTAAAACCTTCGAAATTTGAGGTAAGTTTCTTGCAGGGCAGGAACTCAAACTATTTTTGGATGATCCTTGGTTCAAATTTTAAGAAATATTCTATTTCGTTGTACGTAGAGATTTTGAGATATAAGCCATTAAACTTGGAGAATTGACCAATTCATTGTTCACGTAGTACATATAGTACATGAACGGATTGAAGAGTTCAAGAACTAGCAATATTCTATCATTTTTATGTACATTTGAGAATAGAAATATATCTTCTACATCTCATGAAAATGCCAAGAGAAAATATGCTAAAATCAATTTCACCTTATTTTTTTACGCTTTTTGGATTATCTCTCTCTAAGCTTAGTTGGCACTTCTTAGAGGGCCCAAAGTTGAGTCCAAAATTCCCCTAGTCTCTCATACATTTGGTCCTTTTGTCCTTTTTCCCTCACATGGTATCAGAGCTATCGAAAGCACACATCATGGATCATCAACTGACACTCTTGGAGGACAAATTCTTCTCACCAGAAGTTGACAAACTCTGATTTGGACCACATAGGGAATGGGACTTCTTACTTAGTGGAGAGTCTCGTTCAAGATGTTACTTTGGGAGAAAATTAACCCATCTACATCACCTCACCTTCACCACATTTTCCATCATAATTTCTCTCTCTGAATTTACACATTAGCCTTTATTACTACTAGCCACACCTTGGGACAGCAACCCGCTTTGCTAGAGGAGAGTACTTTCAGCGTTTTACAACTGGCTACAGTTTGGGACGAAAGCCCTCTCTACCACATAGATCACATTAGTGTTACATATCTGTTCATGTGAAAACAGCCCTCTCTACCACATAGATCACATCAGTGTTACATATCTAGTCATGGGACAACAACCCTCTCTGCTATAGTAGAGCATATCAACGTTTTATCTTTATCTCATGGGACAGCAACCTTCCCTTCTACATAGAGCACTTTAACATTTTCTCTTAGCTCACGCCACATCGAGACAATAGCCCACTCTATCTACAACACAAGCAACATAGTTTTATCATCTCTACTCTTTGGGACAATAGCCCACTCTTTGCTACATCACACCACTGGGATGGCAGCCCACTCTCTACTTATCTTCACCATCGACACCACTCGGGAGGATGACAGCCCTCTATTCTCTTCACCACCCCTTAGGTATGTAGAACCCTTGTCACTAAAGCTTGCACCACTACACTGCTCAGGATGGTAGTCCTCTGTGCTCTTCATCTACCACCTCACATACCATAGCACCCTTGTAACCTCATATTTTGTTACCACACTACCACCTCAGAGTGCCTCTACATCGATCGACACAAGCCTTTGACACCGACCACCTCTTGAAGTCCTTTCCGCAAATCGACGTGGGCCTTTGACAACAACATCTTGGAGTGCTACTTGGTCTTCTTAGATGATCCCAAGCTCGTAGTAAACTAACTCCAAACCTATCCTTACCAGCCCATAGACAGTTGTAGGTCAATCATTGAACTTGACCAATATAGGCCTGTGAGAAGGCCCAACAAGAAGTGATATACCACATGGTGGCAAGAAGAACCTGGTTTTCCACCACTACCTGGCCAGCTAAGGAAAGCCTCGTCGAGCTCTAGTATAATAGCTTCTTTCGATTGCTTAAAAGAAGTTGGGCTAAGTGTTGCTCCAGGAGATATCAATGCCCACCTGGCATAGGAAAATTGATGCTTTAATTGTCATGTAGTAGGCCATTCTAAGTCAATAATGTCAGTAGTAGTGAGTGAACAATAGTATTTAAGGTGGGAATTCGTCATCGAGCTACTCTCAAGTTATCACATGACTAGAAGTTATGGTGGATTATCCCATATGCAAGAGCATGGGAAGTGGAAGAGCCATAAATAGGGTGTGGTGGCTCCTTGTCATAGGCCGGGACTTTGGGGAGGGAACAACAACTAGGAGATGGGAGCCTAGCCACTGATGTTGCTTAGTGCCCTAAAAGGTGGTGTACGTGCTGCTGCTACATGACTTTGACATGGTATTAGAGATCGGACCGTGTGATCCTGGGAGGTCCTAATCTCTGTTTGATCGAGGTGCTCGAATTGAAGGAGGGTGTTGGAGGTGACAATTCTCATAGCATGGAATAATTAGAACAAATCAAACTTCATGGAGCATTACCTAGATGGAGGAAACTTGCAGACAGGAGGAGAGGCGGCGGTGGGCAGCGGAGAGCGCAAGTGCTGATCGATCCTTTGCTTGAGTTGAGATGAGAACACAAATGTAGCAAGTCGTCAATTGAAAATTGTTGTCTTTATGCCATTGCATTTTTTTGTTGACTTCTTTTATGACGAGGAGGTCAAGAAAACATCATCAATGTTTATCTGTAAATCAGTGAAATGTTTGGATTTCTTAGGTCAAAATTGGGATGTGAAAGAATTAAATGGGGTTACCTGCAAAATCCATAGGAAATCTATTGTCTGTAAATATATGATTGGCTCCCAGAATTTTATTTTGGCCTTTCATTATATGAGATGGCATTATGTCAATGGAAAAGCAATTGGACTTGGAGGATGACATTGAAAATCCATTGATGTTATTAGAGGCATGGTTTGAACATGAGCTCTTGGCAGTACTCAATATAATGTCAAACATCTCACTACGTCAAGTGAGAACAGACTCGGCAAATGAGGATGACCTACAAGTGCATGATGATTATGTGTTCAAGTGCAACGACCATAAGGTATGTTATTCAATCTAACCTCGAAAAAGTATTCATTTCAAAACTTTTACATAATCATTATTACTTATATACATTACTTTGATTTTTGGAAATAGGTACCAAGGAGAAAAGAAAGGACCATTCATTGTAAAGACATTACAAGGAAGCAAGTTTTTGTGGTGCAAACGACCATCACATAGAGATAAATGTACTCATGACAACATTTTGTGTTTCTCATAGCAATAAAAACTAAGACAAATATTCTACATTTTTTTTGGATGTTTAAAACATTGATAGCATGTTCTTATTTTTCCCTACGAAGCGTGCGGTGAGGTGTGGGAAGATTCTTGATATTGGGGCAGTGAAGCTTGTCGTTGAGGGGGTGCTTGCTCTTCCGGACGCTCTTGGGGTGGTTGCTCTTCCGGACGCTCTTGGGGTGGTTTCTCTTGGGGACGAGAAGCTTGCTCTTCAGGAACAAAAGCTTGCTGTCGTTGCGGGGTTGAAGCTTGACTTTGTGCAGTTTGCTATTGTTGGGAACTCGAAGCTTCCAAATTGACGTCTTCAGATCCATCTGATTTTGGAAGCTCCACAACGAACCTGTCTACTTGTGTTTGGGAGTAGTGTTGTGGCGAGCGCTGGTCCTGGTCGCGGCCGTGTGGTGGAGGGGGCACAAACACAAGAGGGATATTAGGCGGCCTGCTAATGAATGTTGATAATAATATGCTCAATGGTCTCTTCCTTGAACAGCCCTAATCGGAGTATTGTGATAATCATGGATTCTACAAAAAGCCAAAAAAATAGACATGTGCTATCAAAGAATAAGGAAGGAAAGTAAGATATCATTAAAAAAAAGGAGTATGCCTACATTTTCTATGGGCAATGAGAGAACTAAGTGTAGCAGCAACTTTGTGTTGTAGCACACCCTCCAATCGCAACTATGGCCATCTTGTTTTTGTGTTGCGAGACTCTGCATCTCACAGTTCTTGTGTTTTCTAGCAGTGTGTCCTAGATTAAGGCCTCGAGAGCAGTTATGAGCTTTCTAACCAATCTGCACATGAAACAATACTGTTGTCAATACTGAAAGTTCTCTAAGTACTGTTGTCAATACTGAAAGTTCTCTAAGTACTTCTCCTTCTCTCTCTCTCTCTCTCTCTCTCTCTCTCTCTCTCTCTCTCTCTCTCTCTCTCTCTCTCTCTCTCTCTCTCTCTCTCCAACTTGTTATACGATATATAAGTAATGATTGTGTGGACTTACTGTCTCACGGTGCCATGGAATTCTTCACCTGAATTAGTAACAAGTCTTGGATTTCATATCGTCTCGGGGGGTCCACCACTAAGAAATCATATGTATCACGTGCGTTCAAGGGATAATAAAAAACCCCCTCTACCTACATGCTATCAACTAATAAAATTACCCCTCTTTCTTAAGGAACCTACGGGTTTTTTTCAAAAGTGTAATAAAAAACCCCCTCTTGTAGATGTAATCCTGTAGGTTTTGTCAATTAAAAAAACCCTCCTGATGAACTCACGTGCTACACTTACATTTTTTTAGGTGCACCCCCCGGGCATATCGTAAAGGATCAAACTCCAGTGTGAACTACAACATGCAATTAGGAGTATGAGAAGTAACATCAAAAATATATAGTAAATTTAGGTCACAGTAGTAAGACTATAAATGAGATTGCATGTCACTTACTCTTCATTGTATGCCATTAGATTTATTTGAGCTACATCGAAATTTATCTGGACTAAACCATCGACATACATAAACCAATGAAGTATGTTGTGCAGTAAGAACCAAGAAAAGAAAGGAATCTATAATATATACACGATTTTGAATATCGAATGGGAGATTTGATGGAATCTACAATATATACACGATTTTGAATATCGAATGGGAGATTTGATATCAAGCTGTAGAAGAAAATATCGAATGGGAGATTTGATATAATCAAGCTGCATAAGAAAATTACACTATATTAGTTACTTTGGACAAGCAAACCACTTTACAATCAAGATGATGACAAGGACGTAGCAAACTTTAGAACTGCTATTATAATTCTATCATTGACCTCCCTTGAAACATTTGATAAAACATCAATCTCCTCTTCTGCATATCAAAAGGGAAAAATTACGCGGTGCCTTGCACCGGAAGTCTAACGTGAATCAAGGGTACAAAATACTCAAAACTCTAACATTCGACTTATGCATTTCCCAAATAGACGCTTTCTTCAACCGCAATTTTTGGAGCTCCTGCATCCTGGCTTGGTCTCCAATCCTTTGTGTGTTGAGCCTTGTGTCACGAGAATGACTAGCATCTCTCACTTCTGTGATCTTAACCTTCTTCATCAAATGAGAGATTTTTGAAATTTCTTTCATTTTCTTGTCACTAAGTAGGACAGGCTCCAGTGTACAGTCATATCTGAACCTGAGCAACCGAAGTGAGTTCATGTCTTTTCGCATTACAATGATTCTGTGCGCATGTGTGGCAAGGATGTAGCTATCCTGAAAAACCTCGACAAGCCAGTCTTCCACAGCCTCTTACAAACATCCTCATACAGAGGCCTGCCCAACGTGCATATTAATGCCAAAATCTTTGCATGTCAACCGGACTACGTGCTGGAATGGCAAATTTGAAGCCGCACAATGCATATGTTTCTCCATCTTCCTTAGTTCAAGAAGGACGGATCTATGGTGGTCATATCTGCATCTCCTCATTGAGCGCGCAGTGCGACAGTTTCTTGCTTGAACTAGTTTCCTTACCTAATTTGGAATCATCTGTAGATGAGAGCCTTGCGGCATCTAAAAATTGTCACAATGTTACATGATAAAATTCCCAATAAATACATAGGACAATAAAAATAGCAGCAAATCTCTACAACATGATTTGGGCATATCAAAAACAATCACAACACAATCCTCATGTTGTAGTGATTTATCACGCTTAGCGCTTCAAAACACAAAATAATATAAAAACTACTGAAAAAGTTAACTTGGATAACAAAATAGCTTCAAATCACTACAATGCAATATGGATACATCAGATAAAATCTACATCAACTCCTCCCATTGCAGTGATTTTTCAAACAGACCCTTTCATTTAATAAAATAACACATGAGCAATACACTTAACAATACCTACGACGATAAAATAGGTTTAAATCACTACAACGCGATATAGGCACATTTAACCTAATCGTCATACCCTCCTCGCGCACTGTAGTGATTTCTTGCACAGAGTGTTTCATTTCACAAAGTAAGTCATGAAAACAAGTCATAGATAACATACATGACACATAACAATGTGTAGGACAAGAAAGTTAGTCATGAAAACAAGTCATAGATAACATACATGACACATAACAATGTGTAGGACAAGAAAGTATGTCCAAAACACTATAACACGATATGGCAACATCAGAAAAAATCGTAATTCATTCTTCGCATCGTAGTGATTTGTTAGACATTGCCTTTCATTTGACCCATTTCTAATGAACGTAGGTAAAACATGATATATATGATTGAATATAATATTTAACACCAATATTGATTGCTTTTTAGAACTCAACAAAGAATCACGTAGGGAAAATGTTGAACAGATGTACGATTGCTTGATAAATCGCAGAGATGGTGTGGATGAAGCATGGTAGAGGAATACACGCAGCTGAAGGAGGCAAAACAAAACGGGGGCAAAAGACAAGGACACTTGACATTTACGGAGGACAAGTACCACATTTATCGAGGAGTACGACACACGTACAAAAAGAGCATGTCAACACACGTGCGAAAGAGCATGTCAACACATGCGAAGGACGACGTGGGGACATACTCATTAAATACAGGATGATTATGATCAATCCATTTTTGACATGTGTCATCATACGTGCATAGAGCACGTGGTCTACCATCATGCATATCTGCCACGTGTACAGACCAATAGTTTTTGTGGATAAAGGTGACCCACATTCATTATTCGTTGCTTCTTGCTCTCGTGCAATTTTTCTCGCAGTCGTGACCTTCACGTGGCTTCTTGCACTCCTACAGTCAACTTCGTTGGTTACTTCTTGCTCTCCTAGTGAATTTCGCGGTATGTTTTCAAATATTTTCATGTTTCAATTCAGCCAAAACTATATGATTATTTTATTAATATTCCATCAAAGATTTTTGCTTTTAAATTTTTAAGAATTTAATTTATTTCTCAGGAATATTTCATCAAATCACTGCAACGTGAAGAGGGATCTCGCTGAGAACTACCGTACACCCATATCGCATTGTAGTGATTTTGCCTATAATGGTAATTTGCTTGCATAAATTTCTTGAAATCACTACAATGCAAGAAGAGGTCTCGGTGGGTGCGAACTCTCTCAAGGATATCGCGTTATAGTGATTTATCCTACTGGTGTTCTTTTATAGCTTTTTCAAAGATTTATCCTACTGCCGTTCTTTTATAGCTTTTTCAAAGATTTCTGCATTTAGATTTTTAAGAAATTGATTTGTTTCTTGTTGCAAATATTTGATCAAATAACTATAGCATGAAGCGAGAACTCGGTGAGAACTCTCCCACCCATATCGTATTATAGTGATTTGTCCTAATGTTGCTCTTGTATTCATTTTTCTTATAGTCATCATTGCCTTTGAAATATTGCATCAGATCGCTATAACGTGAAGAGAGGGCTCGGTGGGAATTCTCCCAGACACATCACATTGTAGTGATTTTGACACATTTTTCTTTGTAATTTCATTTTCTCTCACTACAACAAGACTAGAGATCTCAGTGAGGGTTCTCCAATGCTTATCACGTGATACTGATCTTGCCTAATCCTTTATTATCTTAAACATAACTTTTATCGTCGTCTCGTGACATATTTCCTGGCTTGTAGTAGATGGAACCTTTCAGGATTGAGGTTGAGTCTCACGCTAGGCTTGAAGAAATCCTAGAAGAAAAGTTGTTCAGAGTCCTTTATTTCACTTACTAGAGCCCAAATTCCAAAGCACTCATTAAGATTTGAAGCATGGATTCATTGATGGGGATGTTAAATTCATAAAGAAGAAGATGAAATCTCTGATTTTTGTAATACATAATTGTTGAGAAATCTATGAATCTAGATCTAATGACCATACCATTTCTATGCAAATTTGATAAATGCATGGAAGGCAAGGGTAAACATTAATAACTAAGAACGAACTACTGATATGAATTGCTATTCATTCTTGGAATCAATTCATCATTAAAAATTTCTCTTGATTTGTTGTTAAATATAAGATTTGCAATGAGTATAGATCACCCAAATCCCTACACATGAGTTTGAGTGATTTGCACTTACTAGAGCTTAAAATTCATGGATTCCGAAGTAATTCCAAATCATGGATTTTAAATCTATTCCTAATTCATGGATTCCAATTTAATTCAAAGCAATTCCAACACAATTCCAAAGTAATTTCATGAAGATTTGAAGGTTTTGAAGTGTAGATTTATTGATGGATGTCAAATTCAAAAGAAGAAGATGAAATTGACGATTTGTAATGTATAATCATTGGGATTATAAATCTAAACCCAATTAACATCATACCATTTCTATGTAAATTTTCATATTTAAAAAATGATAAATCCGTGGAAGGGTAAACAATGAAAATTAAGAATGCAATCTTGATATTATTCATTCTTCATTCTACAAATCAGATCATCATTAAAACTTGGTCTCATGGTTTTAAGTAGACCAAAAGAAACTTTACAGTCTAACTTGGAAAATTTACCCATGAGGAGAGACTAATTTGAATGTACACACTTTTATAAAAGAATTTTTTTCTTTACTTACTCTAATTTCAGATCCGAGCAATTTCTCACCTCGCCTTTGATAAGAACTTTTCACTTTACTTGTTCTAATTTGATACATTTATTTTCAAATGCCACCATCCCTCTCACAACTCTCTTCTTCCAAGGCCATGCCCAACCACACTAGCTTGTATTCTAAATTCTCTCTCAAGACTCAGTCTTTTACCTACTTAATAGCCCCACCATCCAATAAAATCCAATATTTGGAATACTCTACCTCTTCCAAATTATATATGAGCACCAAGAGGACATGAGGTGCCACCATTAATGATATCCATGTGGCCTATCCCATAGTGAAGAAATCAATGAAGCAAGTTCCTTCTTTCCTACATTCACATATGATGTTCACAAGGATGACCATTGCAGAAGTAGGAAGTAAGAAGGTATGGATCAAGAACCTACAGATAAATCCTTTTCTTTGAGTGCATTATTTGAGTGCACTAGCTCACCCTCATCTCCCCCATCTTCTTTTTTAGCCCCTAAATATCAAGGCCCTTCCCAACCCAATAGTCCCCCACCCTCCACCAACCCTCTTAAACTCCCCTTGCTCCACCACATCCATCTCCTCATATAGCCTCCATCTTGCACTAACCCCACCGACCAATGAGATACCATGAGCGTGAGTCTAGAGTCTTGGGAATTCTCCACAAAGCCAATGGCAGTGATCAATAAGTTGATTATAGTAGCAAAGCTAGTCAATTTTCTAGATTTCAATGAAGAGCCAATAGCCACTAAGGAGAGTAGTTGGATCACCAAGATCCATCTCTTTCTTTAACAATCCATGAGCAACAACTTAGCTACCCCCCACATTTATGGGAGATGATCTCTCAAGGAGAGTAGTTAGACCACTAAGTTCAATCTCTTTCTTTGCCAATCCATGAGCAATAGCTCACTCACCCCCCACATTCATGGGAGTTGACCTCTCTAGGAAATTATTTAGAGAGCCTTCACACTCCTATGACACTCTTCCAATCCATGTGGCAACAACTCACCTACCCCCGCATTTGAGGAAGTTGATCTCTCAAGGAAATAACTTAGAGACCATTGACACTCCCTATGATACAATAAAAATCTGCATTATAAATCAATACATAAATAAGTTGTATACCTCATGGAGGAAGAGAGACCATACTCATTATATTAGCATGGGAAGAGCTTGACTCCTAGTGGTGAATGTCTCCAAGCCATTAGCATTCTTAGCACCTTAGGTTGGTGATGGGAGGATGTGATCATCATTAGGAAGGGGGTATGCAAACCACTCCAATTAATGTTCATCCTATTGTAAATGTGTTGTGCCATTTTGTAGTCAAAGCTTTCTTTCTGTAATATGATGCTAGAACATTGAAAGTAGCCTTACTTTGAGCTTAATGTAAATTTATTCTTCTAGATGTTTTTCTTTTCATTTTGATTCCAATGGGTAAGGTACAGAAGATTATTAGTAGATCTTGTTAATTATCAGACTACTTTAAGCTTATAAACAAGCTATGTGAAAGATTTTTAGTCACGCATCTAATCAAAGAGAACTTTTCATGTATTTTTCAACTCATCTATGTATAAGGCATAACCATGATTATAACAAAGTACTATGTTAGAAGTGGAAAAGCTAACATCTTTTATCTTTAAGATTCAAACCTTAAGATTTTTTGACGGTCACTTAACCAACCCATATAAACATGCTTACACTCATAGAGTTTTAAGCTTACTTGTTTAGGCCATACTTACATGTAACAAGGTTATGGTGATTCCCAATAGCTCATAACATGCTTATGTTGATCACCTTGAACTTTAGCAACCGTAGCAACTAATGTGAAAGAAGACACATATAAAGCTATGCTAAATCCTTGATTTACAAGACAAGACTTATGACTTTAAACCGAACTAAAAGCTTATACATAATCTCAAGTTAAGCTAAACAAGTATAGGGAAGATGGATTCACCATCAAGGCTTACACAAGAACTTAGATTCACCATCAAGGCTTACACAAGAACTTAGATTCT
This sequence comes from Cibotium barometz, assembly GCF_041138505.1. Lineage (NCBI taxonomy): Eukaryota > Viridiplantae > Streptophyta > Polypodiopsida > Cyatheales > Cibotiaceae > Cibotium > Cibotium barometz. The sequence continues at coordinate 28,316,668 of NC_141066.1, forward strand.
TAAGCAAAAACTCTTTAATTACTAAGCAAGCAAGCAATAAAAGCTTGTTTTACAAACTCTAATAAACAGGCTAAAAGGCATCACATAGAAGCTTTATACAAGGCTTTATTAAGAACTTAGATTCTTAAGCAAAAACTCTTTAATTACTAAGCAAGCAAGCAATAAAGGCTTGTTTTACAAACTCTAATAAACAAGCTAAAAGGCATCACATAGAAGCTTTATACAAGGCTTTATTAAGATTTTAGAGAAAAAAAAAACATACATGGAAATGAGACAATTTAGACAAGCTTCCTTCATACACAAAAAAGAGAGAAAGCTTTAAACCTTTCATAATTAAGAGAGAGAGAGAGAGAGAGAGAGAAAGCTTTAAACCTTTCATAATTAAGAGAGAGAGAGAGAGAGAGAGAGCTTCAAACCTTTCATTAATCAAGAGCTTATGAATCTTAAGCTTCTTTTTCAACTTAAGCTTCAAAATAAGGCATGTACTCTAAACATCAAGAACTCCTAGTAGAAACATGAAGAAATGTGAGCAACACTTGATGTGGTCACTTGATACAACCCATACTTCATGTAATCACTTGAAACAACCCAGACTTATGAAAAAAAAGTAAGCTTTTGTGAAGCTTCCATTCATAAGAGAGAATGAGTTCTAGGCTCTCTCTAGACAAGCAAAGACTTTAAAACTATCTAACTAGGCAACACTATTAAGCATTTAAAACTACTAGAAAGAGACTGATAAACAAGAAAATAGCTGAAGGTAAGGAGAGGGAAAAAAGGACCGACTTTCAACCTAAGAGGGAGAAGAAGGAAAACAAACTAACTTAAAACGTGAGCTTAGATAAAGCATTATGATGTTAGCAATGAGATTAGCTTAGATTAAGCATTATGAGATTAGCAATGAGTAAAAGAAAGGTTCCATCCATGCCTTGAACCAAAGGAGATCAGCAATGAGTAAAATAAAGGTTCCATCCATACCCTGAACCAAAGGAGAGAGATCTTAAGCTTCAACAAGAGTGAAGAAATCTCACAAAAACAAGCTTATTGCTAAAAAAACATTACATGAACTTGAGAGAGAGCTCTTTTTAATAAGCAAAAATTTAATGCGATAGTTTTCATCTAAGGTTTCCAATGATTATTCATTCACTTCAAGTTCTAAAGGTTCATGGGTGATTCTTCTATTTACCTCTAACCTTAATATTCCAAGGAGATTATAATCACACCTTTTCCACACAAGTTTTCTCGCTATTCGAGGGTCTATCACTCTTGAGAATTACTTATGGAGATCTGTTTTGGAGGTTTTATTTGATATTAATAGAGTAACGAATGATGACAATCCTAAGTGTTCTATATTATTCTTATGGCATTTTCTCTACTCAGAAAGTTCTTACATTACCTCACTTTTATTTGGGCAAGCTGGAGGACTCAATTTGCATTCTGGCTCTTTTCATGTTCTTAAAAATTTTAGACAATAAATTTTCAGAGGTTACATAACCATAAGATCCCAAATGATCATTTTCAAAGATTTCCACCACTAACTTTTTATGGGTTTCATCTCATAGGATAAATCTCACTTGTTTGAAGTTTGATTTGAGTTCTGTTTGCATATACAAGTTTTTATGCAAATAGAAACTTGTTTGAAGTTTTATTTGAGTTCTGTTTGCATAGACAAGTTTTTATGCAAATAGAAACTTGTTTGAAGTTTTATTTGAGTTCTATTTGCATAGACAAGTTTCTAAAACTAAAAGAAAATTTTGCATTCAAAAACTCGCCTTTCTCTTTCTAGATTTTACTTGGTAAATGTGGAGATTTTTACATATCAATTGTGGGCTTAGGGAGGGATCTTACATCCTTCCCCACTTGAAAAGTTGAGATGTACTAATCTCGTAAGTTGGGGACGTAAATCCTCCTTGTTTTCCCAAATGATGACATTCTTTAACAAGGTAAAGCTTCCATTTGATTAGACATTCTCTCAAGGTCCTATTTCTTGAGAGGCTTCTCTCAAACATCCATGATTGTTTCGGGCTCTAGTTCTATTGACTCCTAAGTTGGGGAAACAACTTTATCATCATCTAAAGACATGACTGGTGTCTAACACATACTTTTTGAGAAAATTGACATGAAACACATTGTGTGGACTTTCAAATGTGGGGATGGAAGTTCCATGTTCCCGTATGTTTATTGTGAGATCAAATATGCTCCACAGTATCTTGGGGATAGTTTCTTGTACTTCCTAAGGATAGAGAGCTTATCTTGGGTCGTTGTACTCAAAGAAAAATCATGACTCCTTCTTTGAATACTCGGCTTGACCTCGTTTGACTAGCATACTGCCTTTGCCTATATTGGGAAGCCTTAATGTCCTTCCATATGGTCTCATCTGAACATCCATCTCATTCAGTATGTGTTTGCATATCGTGGGAAGCCTTAATGTCCTTCCATATGGTCTCATCTGAACATCCATCTCATTCACTATTTGTGTGCATATATCTGGACCTTGATTATTGTGCGCTTTTGCTGCATAGGTCGTAGCTGGGGACTTGCCGGACACCGTATGCGAGCCACGAATGGCTGCAAGCATATAACCAGGGAAGGAAGCTCAAACAGAATGCCAAAGGGTGTGTCACTCACCGCTCAACTACTGCCTTGAAGGATTCCCGCGTCGCAGCCGTGAAGGAGGAGCCGCCGTCGCCGCTCTACCGCCTCTCTGCCGCCGTGCCGCTACACAGTGCTCGATCGCTCTCTCACTCTCTCTCTCTCTCACACACACGCAGGAGAAGGAAACCAAAGAGATAAGGCAAGAGCACTCTTGTATTCACAACACATGAGAATGAGGATTTTAGGGTTACATTTGACTCTTATAGGTGACTTGGCCGTTCACACTTGGGTGCCCATACATGGCCGGCCGACCCTAACCCTTATCCTACTGATATTCAAGGTGCACCTCTCATCGGCGATCACCCAATCCCTTTATCCTTAACATATGGTGCCGACAAGCCCGGCCCATGACTCAGAATATTTCAATTAATGACGTAAAACATAGTACATCTCAATGTCCGTCATGGGTTAACATGCCCCCCTTCCTGATGTAGATTCCGTCCTCGGAAGCTATGGTATGGTAAGCTCGATAGGGTTGTTATGGTGGACCATCTGCAAAACTGGGAAGTAGAGTGAAAGTATGCTAGAATTCAAAAGATATAAAGTGTATAAATTCAAGCATGTTAGACCACAATGGATGTTGCTATGAGAACTTAGTTTAAGGGTCACATGAATGAGCTAGTGTAGCAAATTAATAGGAGTTTAAAATTATTGAAAGTAAATCAAGAGTTAGCAAGTTGTCAAAGGTTAATCAAGGTTTATAAACTGACCTAAGTCAAGGAAAATAACCAAGCTTAATAAATAAACAGATGACCACACTGTGTCTACTCTAAGAACAAGTTAATACCACGAGTCTAGGGACACAAGAAACATTAGAGTTACAGGAGCCTTTTGCCTTTTTTTTTCAATAATGCACGTGACAATTTTTACACAATGGCGACCTTGCTAAGGCAAAACTAACATCGATCCTGGTACCATGTTTAACACAAGGCATTATCCAGGAATCTATTAGTTCAGGCCAGGCTACCCCCTACCAACCAAGGCATCGGTCTAGAGTAGAATACTCCTCGCCTACCAAGTATCAATAAGGCGATAGGCCAACATTAAAGCACATCATAGACTGGTATTGCCATTTATTGTAGGCTTTTTTTAAAAAAAAATCTATTTCTTTTGATCTTCGCTCCTGAACTATAATTTGTCTTGCATCCTTTCGAGACAAAGGGGTAATAGCTATGTCCTAGAGGTCAACACACACATGGCCAGGTGTCAAACATTAAGATGGTTTGACCCTAGACCTAAGACAATTGTATTCCAAGGTTAACTAAAGACGTCATGCTGCCTACTAGGACTATTTCCACTAAAGTTAAGCTCATCAATGATTTACACTAGCATGCAAGCAACTTCAAAAACTAAGTAGTACATTGACAATTTCCATGTGGTCATGTATTATAGTTTATGCAATTAATTGAACAGTAAAAACAAAAGAGAGTGGGTATGGAAGAATTACACCTGTAATTGGAGATCTCCTTGATTTGACGAGACAGCTTGCAATTTGATGTAGATATTTTTTGATGAACGTTGCGGCAGTCTCAGGACTTGAAAGCGAACCCACCTCAAACTTTTCAACCTGTACAATCAACTAACAAGCACTATACCTCGAGAGGCACATCAGTGTGAAAATTTCAAGACTTGTTTAAGGAATCTAAACTAGAAAAAACTTGAAAACGCTAACCTACCTACCAGTCACCACACTACTACTGAGGATACAGTAAGAGGATGTTGTAGAGTCCTAGCTCTAGCCCTAAGGCTAAGCCTCTATCCGCATCATTCAAACAAATAAAGTCAACCTCAGTAGTGCCATGATTTTCATCTGTCCATTCATCATTGTCAGATATTTGCTTTTCATTTTCCCATCCACATAAACTCATCAAGAATGATAGTCATCTTGTGGAAAAGGAAAGCATTGGCTATCGGGGATATTTCCTCTACGGAGTGGGGGTCAGTCATGGTCAATATGCGAACTAGCCATTCTAATTCCTCAACATTTTCCTCTCTGGCTAGTACATCTATATGATCCCATTCAGTTTCAATTATAGGATAGCACATGTGAAATATCTGAGAAAGGTACAGATGATACCTCTCATCAAAGGTAGGAGTGGATGAAGTGTATGATGATCGTGCATTTGCCATATCTGCAAACACAGATATAGCATCCGTAGGTTTATGACAGGTCAATCTAGTTCTTGATTGTATATACAGATCTTGAATTGTCATCGGGGTGGCAACAATTGGTTTGCAAGGTTTTACAGGTGATGTAGAGGGATTCAACTTATGTTTAGGGACCCAAATCTGGTCATTCCCCTCGTAGTACCCTTGGGATACTAATAATTTTTTAGGGATCCATCGTGATGTTACATTGCCCTTTCTCGGGTGTGTAGCTGCTTTCCTTTTACGAGGCTTCTTGGTGGGCTGAACGAGATTGAGCAGGGGAAGTAGCTGTTAACGAAGCTTTGGGGACCCATTTGTATGTACTCTTTGGCATAGTAAGCGAAGCTTTAGGGACCACCTTGCCTGTTTCCAGTCTTGGCATTGAAGCGTTAGAGGGGTGGCCAACAATCGAAGATGGTTTTGCCACTGGACTTTGTGATTTTTCATTATCTAATATTTGAGTGGATGACTTAGGTGCGGGATTTTGAGCGGTCAGACCTAGTGTTGGTTCTTGCGTTGTGACTTGTCTGGTTGCCCAATCGATATTGCACTTGGTGGCCATCATCCATTTGCGCCCTAAGATTACAGTCCCTCCCATGGTACCAGCAGGCATAACCAAAAAGCTTTGAATTACGGTCCCCTTGTCATAAGCAACCGGAGTGTGCAGAATTCCTGAGACAGGGGTTTTCTTCTTGGTTGTTGATTCCTTGAACTTGGATAGAACTCTTGGTTAAAGGTGGTTTTCCCAATTGACACCACACACCATATGATAGCAAATTGTGTTGAGCTCCTGTATCCAATAATGCATTATACAACACCTCCCCGTAAGGACTCTGTAACTCAATTGGGTATCTTAGAGGTGGGTCAAATTCCAGTGAATCCTCGTCTGCCTCCTCGAAAAATGCTTGTGTAATCCCCAAGTTGGCCTCTCGTTGTCGCCTAGCACGCTGTTGACGTTCTTTGGCTTCGACTCTCACTTGTATCTTTTTAACCTCAGCTTGTTCTTTAGCTGCCTTCTTTTGATGGATTGCATGTAACTCCTCCTGGCTTAGGGGGTCATAGTATCGTTTGAATTTACTCCCATTAAGGAATCCAATGGTTTCAACTCCGTCGAGAGTCTCCACTCTGATGGTACCTTGCGGGGTAATTTCACATACTCTATATGGTCCCTTACCAGCATATTTGAGCTTCTTCTTTTCGTTTCGCACTCCATACATCAGGACTTTATCCCCAACCTTGATGTCCTTCTGTCCTTTAGATGGATCAAACCATTTTTTCCTTCTATCCTTCTCCACAAGGGCATTGTATACAGCCAATTGTCTTTCTTCGTTTAGCCGCTCAAGGATATACAGACGCTCTGCTAAGGGATTACCATCCCATCCCTCTTGAGTAGTAACACGAAGACTAGGAATGACAAATTCCCACGGCATGACTGCTTCTTGGCCATATACCATTTTGAATGGTGTGCAATTAATAGCCACTTTGTACGCAGTACAATAGGCCCATAAAGCTGTCGTAAGCTTTAGATCCCAATCCGTGCGATGAGCTTCAACTGTCTTTGTCAAAATAGAGATTCAAGTCGTGTTGGTACTCTCGGCTTGGCCATTCGCTTGCGGATAGTAAGGAGTAGATTTATAATGGGATATCATGAAATTTGTTGTGAGCTCCTTAATCTCTTCATTTATAAAATGCGTACCATTGTCGCTCACAAGTTCCAAAGGACAACCGAATCGTGTGATTATATTTTCAAAGAGGAACTTGGCTGTTGTCCTCGCATCTGCCTTACGTGTCGCTTTCGCTTCAGCCCATTTGGTCATATAGTCAGTGGCCACAATAATATAGCGAGATTGTGTGTTTCGGGCCGCTGGACTAATTGGACCTACAAAGTCTAAACCCCACTTTTCAAATGGTTGGTTTACTTTGATTGGATGTAGGGGCATCTGATCTTTCCTCTGGGGTTTCTTATATCGTTGGCATTCATCGCAACCCTTCACAAAGAGTGATGCGTCTTGGAACATAGTGGGCCACCAATACCCTGATTATAAGATCTTTCGCGCAGTTAAGTCTCCTGAGAACGGCTACACCCATATGTGCCTCTTGCAAAATGTATAGATACTCATCCTCTCGCGCACAACGCCTAAGAACGTCATCCTTTCCTCTTTTATAAAGAGTCCCGGCTATCAGGCAATAGGGTTCGCATTCTTTGATTAGCTTTCAAGATAGATCTTTACGAAGCTCCTTGGGTGGGAAGCCATTAACCAAAAAGTTAACAATCTTCTCACTCCATTCAGGCATTGTCTCCACCATGGACAGGGAAGTGTCTGGTAAGTCATCATCAACCCCCGTAGGAGCCTCACCATTAGGTATGCGAGACAAATGATCAGCCATAACATGTTTTTTGCCAGGTCTCATAACAACAGTGAAATCAAACTCAAGAAGAATCAATAGCCATCGTGTGATTCTTCATGTGGAGCATGGTTTGTTTACCAGATACAACAATGCTTGATGATCTACATAGAAAATGCTTGATGATCTACATAGAAAACAAACTTGGTGGTGGCAAGGAGGTAATAACAAAATTTCCTTACTGCATATATCATTGCCAACCCTTCTCGCTCCGTAGTGGTGTAGTTCATCTCAGCATCGTTCAACTGGCGACTGGCAAAGCTAATGGGGTAGTCTAGCTTGTGTTCTCCAGGTTGAGTTAACACACACCCAATAGCAAAGTTTGATGCATCAATATGCACATGGAAGAGTAAATCCCAGTTAGGCATTCTCAAGATTGGAGAACTCGCCAAGGCCTTATTTAATAGCTCATAGGCACGGTCACATTCTTCGGTCCAAATAAACTCGATGAGAAGCTTATACAATGGTCGAGCTATCTCGGCGAAGAAGAGAATAAACCTTCGATAATAACCAACGTGGCCCATAAAGCGTTGGACTCCCTTGTAGTTGGTGGGTGGTGGCAGTTCCAGAATGACCGTGATTTTACTCTCGTCCGTGGAAATCCCATTTTTGGACACTATATGCCCTAAGACAACTCCATGTTTAACCCAGAATTGGCATTTGAAAGGATTCAAGGAGATGCGATATAACCTACACCTTTCAAATATTTTTCGTAAACACATCAAGTGCTCATCCCAAGAGGAATGAACACAAAGATCATCTAAGAAAGCTTCAGAGAAGTCCCTTAGATATTCCTTAAAGGCCGTGTTTATCAATCGTTGGAATGTTGCAGGTGCATTGGTCAAGCCAAAAGTCATGACGCGAAAGGCAAACACTCCAAACTCCGTGATAAATGCTGTTTTAGCTTGGTCCTCGACTGCAATTGTGATCTCATTGTAACCCGAGTACCCATCTAAAAAGCTATATGCCTCCTTGCCTGCCACTCTTTCAAGCACATGTTCAGAATATGGCAAGGGGTAATGATCCCTTCTGGTGGCTGCATTAACCTTTTTGAGATCAACGCACACTCTCAGTTTCCCATTCTTCTTTGGCACGATGACTATCGGAGAAACCCATTCTGAGTGCTCAATTGGGTATATGAATCCACATTTTACCAGCTTTTCAATTTCCTCTTGTACAATCTTTTGCATACTTAGGATTCATTGGGTAGGGACGTTGCTGGACTGGTTTAGCAGTGCTAATCATTGGAATCGTGTGTTGCACCACCGAGGGTGGAACACCCTTCATATCATGATATGTCCATGCAAATATGTCCTTGAATTCTTTAAGAAGCTTCGTAAGTGCAGCTTCTTCCGCCTTGGTGAGGTCTTGAGTAATAAAAACTGGTTTAGACTCCTCACCCAGATCTGCTAAGTCTATCTCCTTAACTACCGCAGGGCCATCGTAGACACCGCTACTCCCATTGGGGTAGGCGTTTGTTGGGCTTTTGTGTAGACTACTTTACGTTCCCCTGTGGGGTGAATGATTTGAAATGCTCAGGGGCGGGGTGTAAGTCTATTGGTTCTTGTTGTGCTCAGGGGCGGGGTGTAAGTCTATCTCCTTAACTACCGCAGGGCCATCGTAGACACCGCAGGGCCATCGTAGACACCGCCATCGTAGACACCGCTACTCCCATTGGGGTAGGCGTTTGTTGGGCTTTTGTGTAGACTACTTTACGTTCCCCTGTGGGGTGAATGATTTGAAATGCTCAGGGGCGGGGTGTAAGTCTATTGGTTCTTGTTGTGCCAGGCTTTTTTCTTTCAATTCTGCTTCCTTTTGCTGCTGAGCCAACTCTTGGTTTTGTCGCCTTCTTGCAGTACGACTTAGTTTTGGCTTCTCTTCGATTTCTAATTGGGCAATGTCATGAGGTTACGGAATACACCACATGACACTTTGGAGGTATTGTCCCCAATTATCCGCTATCTAGCGTCAATGGCTCCTACATAACTAAGCCATTCTGCAGTGGATCTTTCCTTGTTTATTGCAGTGCATACATTAGCTCAATAGCGTTGGCGCTTATGTCTCGTTTTTTTCTTACCAAGTTTTTGAATTTTGTTTCTATCCGATTCGGACTCACTTGGTCGATCTTCACTTTCGGATGAACTGCAGGAGGCCACTGTCCTAGGCCTTGAGCACCTTGCTTCCACCTTTGGGTGAATATTTGATTCATTTTCCCCATCAGGCTTAGGGTCAGTTTCTTCTTGAGATTCATACTCAGAGTTGCATTGGTCAGAGTCTTCGCTACTTTCAGTGTCGGTGGAGTTTGCCACGTTCTCGCCGTCAGGAGTCAAGTGCATAACACCTATCATGTTTATTGGCACTAATGGTGGCATATCTTGCCCCTCAGCAGGTGTTACCCAACTTGTGCCTCTATTTCCCCATGTGTCTATGGTTGCCGCTAGGTGTACCCAATCCACGTTATCCGACTCAGTCATACCCGGTAGGACATCCATATAAGGAGAATCTTTCCCATCATCAGTCTCTTTTTTGCATGTATAGCAATACCTTAATGGGGTGGAGTGAATAGTGGTATCCGATCGATTATCGATGATAACCTTGCTTCCTAAGGGATGCACACGACCATTCTCAAGATCAACTCGAATGACAGAGTCCTGGAATTGTAGGTAGACATGGTTTTTCGACCAGTCATGTACCATTTGTGCTTCCCTCATGAAAGGACGTCCTAAGATCATTTGATATGACATAGGATGCTTGGAGAAATCCATTACAATGAAGGTATGTTTTACCTTGTATCCCAGGACCTTGATCTTAAGGTCCCTTAACATTCCAATAGGTTTAGCTATGGTTCCGTTTGCCATCTTAACCATCTTAACATTCCAATAGGTTTAGCTATGGTTCCGTTTGCCATCTTAACCACTATGTTTGTGACTTCAAGGTGAGGTCTTCCCATGGATTCCCAACAGTTTTTAGTCACAATGCTCACTCCAGCACCACCATCAAGGATTCCCTTTAGAGTTAATCCCTTGGTAGTAATGGGGAGAGTTGCATTAGATTCGTCCCCTTCAAAGTACTGTCCCAACTTGTTAACAGGTATTTCAATGACCGAGTTTTCATCTAGGCTGGGTTGTAGATCCCAATGTTCCCCTTCATCTTGAAGCGTGTCGGGTCTATCCATATTTGCAAATTGTGGTAACCCCGCCTTTAGTTCTCCATTGAGAAATGCCCGAAGAGCTAAGAATAGCTCAGGATCTCCGTATAATTTGGATATGATCGTGGTTCTGATCTCAGAGGACATGAAATCCATTAGCTTAGACACATTCAACGGTACTTTTCGAGACATCGCCCCTTGACTAAAGATTGGTGAAGATGGAATCACTTCCTCTTCAATGGGGTCAGGCATTCCCTCACTAAACATTCTTTCCAACAAGAAGGGTGTTTGCCCACTTCCGGATGTTCTATCCTCACTTTCTTCCCGAATGATACTAGGTATAGCTAATGGTTTATGGGTCCACAGTGAGGCTGAACTTGCGTAGGAAACACTGTGTCTGGAATTTTGATTTTTCTCGGGTTTGGGCTCTAGTTCTCTTTGTGTTTCTTCCACCAAACCCCTTAAGTGTTGCACTTGTTCAATCTCCTCAACTGGGTTTGGGTAAGTACCAATCTTTTTCTTGAGGGTTTTTGGCCCACGTGGCTTGTCTTGGGGAGTCTCAGTCAGTTTGGGTGGTCGAGAGGGTTTTAACTGACTTAGTTGTGGGGCCGAGGAAGTCTCCTTCTGTTTCCCCTTATTTTTGTACTCGCTTGATTCTCCTTCATTGAGCTCCCGAGTGGGTTCCTCCCTTAAGGTAGTGGCTTTGGTCCCCATGGTTTCTATTGAATCAGAATCATCTTCAGGATCATTCATATACACGGGGGTCATCTCCTGTCCCTATGTTAGTCTTTGAACTGGGCTTGGAGCTCGTGGCATTAAGCGATCTCTTTCGTCGTGTTTTCTTTTTCTTTGCCTGAGCGATTGATGCAGTATCCCTCTCTTCAAGAATGTAGTTTTGATTTTGAAGCATTGACCGTGTAACTACATTCGTGGGTACAACGGGTGTGGTTCCTCGTGCTTGGTTGGTGACCTCAACCAAATTCAATGGCGTAATCTTGGGTGCATTAGGATTATGTGGACATTGAGCAATCAAATGATCTATGCCACAACGATTACATGTAAGTACCGGCATTCCCGATGTGCTCCCTTGATTTGGTTGCATCTGAGTAGCGATCTTCTGTAGCCTATTAGGGCACTCTGCTACACGATGCGGTCCACCACACTCGTAGCATTGAAGAGGTGGTCTCCACGTCGCCATGGTATTAAGGTTTTGCCCTCTTGTGGCAAGAGCAGCCGCTTGATATATAGGCTTGACTTGCCCGAAATGATCCTCCATGTAGTACTGGGGAATCATTTCAAACGTATCGATCCCGTATGGAGCAGTAGGGTCTATCTCCTCTTCATAATCCCCACATGCACTATGTGACTCATAACCCATCTGGTTTATTGGGGTAATCCTTGGTGGATGTGGAGGTTGTGGTCCTAGCACTGGCGGTGGTAACGGCACAGACTGGACTACATTCGGATTCCTTGGAACTATGTGATGTGACGGTTGCTCGATAGGTTGTGCAGGCATTAGCGCGGGTACTTGAGGTGTGTTTGACCAAGCTAGTGGTGCCTGGTTTGCCAACATTCGCTTAAGTGTTAGGCAATCTTTAGATTGATGGCCATACTTACCACATGCATTACAATTCCCATTGAATTTGACTCTGAATGTGGGACATTCACTCGTGCTATGTGGTCCTAAGCACACCGAACACCATTGTTGCTCTCTTCTTGGGTACATATGGCTATTCTGAGGAGCTCGATTACCCCTAAAGTATTCTTGGAGAGCCTTAGTAAGGTCGATCACAGACATTTCAGATATCTTGGGCTCCTTGGCAATAGGTTTTGCCGTCATTGGCTCGTGCCCAGATACTTGCGAACTAACGGATTTTGTTTCTGAACACCTTTTTACCTGCAATCATCAAGTTGTCTTCTAACTGGATTGCATTGGCAATGTTGTAAGACCTCTAATGACTAGGCCATTGTAAATGTCCTCGTGGCGCAATCCTCGGATGAATCTATCGAGGAGTTGGTTGTTATTGAAGCGTTCATAAGGAGTGCAGCGAGAATTTAGATGCTTCAATCGACTTATAAAGTCTCTCGCTGACTCCCCTTCCTCGCGTTCATCTTTTTGAAGTTGAGATGCTACCCCCCAAAGCACACCCTCGCGTATGTATTCTTTCAAGAACAATCTCTTGAGAGTGGGGTAGTGAGTGCGCTCTTCAACCCTTAAGGTTCGATACCAATCTCCGGCCTTCCCACACTCAAGGTTAAGCCTAAGGCTTTACACTTATGCAACTCATTGTGCTCTTCCAAGGAATCACACACGTGTTCAAAGACTTCAATGTGCTTCCTAACATCCTCGTTACCACACTGAAGTTTTGAGTGAGCTTAGCCACTTGTACTACCTTGCTTCTAGGTTCTCTCTCAGCAGGCATGCCCCGCATGTTTTCCGCAATGGATCGTCCGATCGTCTGAGCAAATGCTGTGAGATCACCTAAGTGAGCAGGCATAGTTGGTGGAGGCACTTCTGGGATAGCCTAGCTGATAGGAGTTGGCGTTGGTCTGAGTATGTTGGCAAATGACATAGGATATGATATGTGACTAGGCCTAGCTCCTATTGGATAAGGGTGGTGATAAGGAGGTCGTGGAGCATACGCCATTGGCATACTAAGAGGGGCGTAGGAGCTACATGAGCATGAGTTGAGATAGGTACATAGGGTCGATAGGCACGGGCACGCACTGTTGTAGGTACTGTTCCACTAGGTAGTGGTGTTGTACTAACTACAGTGGTAACAGGTGCGCTTTCTGTCATGCTCATCATTGGGGTAGGCATTGTGGATTCCTTAATGGAAAGTTGAGCCAAGGTTGGAAAACTAAAGTTACTGCCCGTGGGCTCAACCTGCATTGAGACTCCAGGCGAAACAACATACGAAGGGTCTATGGGACTCACCGAGGGAGTCTCCAACAATTGTGATAGGGTTGGTTGTTTGGCCTTGCCCGTATCCAAAAACCTCATAGGGCCAGTGGAAACCTCCCCTATTTTGCCTCTCAATGTGGATAATTCTATGAATAACCTCACATATCATTTGCTGTTGCTCTTCTAGATTAGTGGCCATCCATGCCTCTTTCGCCATCCACTTTATGAATTCTCTATCAGCTTTTGGCATCCCATAACTTGTTCTCAAATTTGAATCTGACCCTAAGATTCTGACGGTTGCTAGTTGTGTCTCCTTTGAGACTTTTGCAATGGAGATGTTATACAACTTTTCCAATGTGACAATGGATGATTTATCATCAAATGGGAGGCTCCACAAGATAGTAAACCAATCTTCACCATTTGTTGGTTTGACAATAGACAGAATCTACATATAAACAGTACATGCAATCGTCACACTCAACTGTATTTTTTAATCATACAATACATGCATATCCCATACCTTGATCATTTTGTAAACAAAGATCATATGACCAATCTCAAAAAACACTTGAACACTTTAAAGAGTCAACTTTATGTTAAGAATCATTAAATTAACCATACCTTGATCATTTTTTGACCATACTTGAGATTCACATCCTTTCGAATACTTTTAAGTGATTTCTCCATATCAGCAACACTCAAATTTGGCTGAAGTTCCTTTAGCTTTGCCTCATAATCTTGCTTGTATAGTGGCTAAAATATATTCCAAAGAGATGAATGAGTACGATGAATTAGTTAGTTCTAATTTAAAAGACATCCATGACAAATGGTATGAAACTTACTGCAAATACCATTCTCCCTAGCATCAGAGATGTCAAAGGATACCAAGTACTTGATCCTTTACTGCTTTCATTTGCCCTATGCTTTTCAAGTGTCCTTTTTTCTTCCTCAGAAAAAAGTGATAAGTACTCATTCTCATCACATGAACACATTGTCTTCGTGTTGAACAAATAATCCTTGAGATTTGTTTTAATAATTGCTGTTTCATTAAGGCTGAAAAATAAAAAATACATAGCTTCAAACATATTAAGAATTGTTCACAAAACCCTTAAAAGCTCGAAAAAAGGTAACACATATAAGTAAGAACTCGCACTTACAGATTGAACCTTTGAAGAGCAGCTATTAGCTTCATTTCTGTTTCTTTCTCTGGAGTAATAAAACTTGCTAAAACTCGAATATGCCATGCCTTTGATGTCTTGAATTTCTCCTCAATTAGAGACATCCATGCAACAGTACGGTGATTCCCCTCCCACACAAAAAACATCTTTCGAGACAAAAATGACCAATCAGCATCATCAATAATCTGTGCCTCAAATTTTGCATTTACATCCCTCCAACAAGAATCCCATGATTGTTCAATTTCATCTGTCACCTCTTGTGAAACACCATCCGAAAGTGTTGTAGATAAAATAAACATTCCTTTCTGTTGAATATATTTTTCTGCCTCTAGAGCTTGCTTTAGGCTATCCATATCAGTTTGTAGGCCTCTCACTCTTGTGTTTACAACACAACGACATAATGGGATCAAGGGAGCAATCTTTCCAGGATTGATTGCAAGAGATTCAATAACATCCTTCCCAAGTGCAGCAGGAAACTCTTGCTCAAACTCCTCATCTAGTTGTTTATCCTCTTTCTTTCTCTTCTTAGAAGATTCCTCCACAATTATAGTAGTGTCTTCAAAGTCTTCCATCTCCTTATCCTCTTCAACTTCAATTTCAACCTCTTTTTGAATCTCTAAATTTGGTGTAGATTCCACTTGCAAACTTCTCTTGCTACTTGTCCTTCCACCTCTCTTGCCTCCTCGTTCTCCTCTTCCACCTCTCCCCCTCCTCTCAGAAGTTCTTAATTTTACCATCCTGCCAATGTGACAAAGATGCATTTAAAAAAAGAAGTCATCACATGGCATAGAATAGACTTACAAGGTCAATTAAGTCCCAGCATTACTTCAGTAGCATGCAAAGAAACCCCAAGAGGCTTCAAAATAGAAAATACCTGAAGCTTGATCGTGATGCTGTTAATTGAAGTTGCACTTGACGAGATGATGGGGCTTGAGGAGACTAGCTGGACAACAAAAGCATACAAGAAAAAGTTATTAAGCATACAAGAACAAGTTATTAACCTTAAAAGCGTACAATATTCATACTTGTAAATCTAAGAGATGAAAGATCACTAAACTTTTGATATGCTTACATGTTCATAGATATGAGTTGTGGCTTCTTGTTTTGGACAAAACTCATGTATATCCTCCTCGTCTCAAGCACCCTAAGTAACATGTATATCCTCCTCGTCTCAAGCACCCTAAGTAACATGTATGGTATCTCTCCTCAATCTACTTATATATGCTAAGCCCAAAATCCTTTGAGGAGATCTACACCCCCATATGCAATGTTGTACTATCTTACAAGCTACCGGGCATCTAGGGTCTACACCCCTAAGTAACATGTATGGTATCTCTCCTCAATCTACTTATATATGCTAAGCCCAAAATCCTTTGAGGAGATCTACACCCCCATATGCAATGTTGTACTATCTTACAAGCTCCCGGGCATCTAGGGTCTGCACCAAAAATAGCTCTCCACTAAATAATGGGGAAGCCACCATGTAAAGCTCAAATGGGCCAATAGAAAAGCCTGAGACTTGGAACTCCAAATGGAGACTCAATTTGGTTCTTAGCAAGATAGAGACTTCAACATAAAGTGTCCCTACTCTCTATTCACAAGGAAGGGCGACAAGTTTGGGTTTTGACTTGTCGGACTTTTGGATGGAGTTTTTGTGGAAACCATGGCCAACCATTTAGGAGTAGTGAGTGAAGATGGAGAAATGCCTGGATCACCAATTTACCAAAACCAAACAAAGTATTACACATACTTGAGGCCCTAATAATTATGGAGAGAATCAACAAAAAAGGGGGGGTATCTTACTTCAAGAAGGATGGATAGTTCTTTGTGTCCTAAATTTAAGGACTCTTGTTGTCTAATGTTACATCAAGGTTTTTGGAAGATCTACATACCACGCCAAAGAACACACATAGTAGTTATATGTGTAAATGGCTAATTACATGTAGAGACCAAATTTATTTATTTTGGGGATGTATTTAAAATCTTGCTCTTGGTGGAATTTCGGATTGCTAGGTGTTCTCAAGGCATTATTCTAATGGTCTGCTTTTCCCATGGTTTTGCTACTGCAGGGCATCAGAGAGGAAGAGTCACACACCACCACCATACAACTTGGGTCATCATTAGTATTTTGGGTTTAATGTTATGCATTATGGATTTTTAGGGGAGAGGCTATATAGGAAATGTTTTGCTGAGCTCGTCACACACACCCAATTCTTCTGCATAGTATACTTCTAAGAAAAAGGTCAAAAAACATTTATTGAAAACATTGTAAATAAAAACATTGTAAATAAAGCACTAGCCTTATCATTTACTGAGGACAGCGATGGCAGAGGCGGTGCTTCTAAGAAAAAGGTCAAAAAACATTTACTGAAAACATTGTAAATAAAGCACTAGCCTTATCATTTACTGAGGACAGCGATGGCAGAGGCGGTGGTGGCTTTCGACACGTGGAGGAGCCTCTTGCTTGAGCGCCGGAATGATGGAGTCCGAGAGTGGAGAGCAGCAGCGCGCCTTCCACAGGTGTAAGAGACGCCGTCCCACAGGTTGACGTCGAGGGAGGCAGAGCAAGGGCGAGGGCGAGGGCGAGCGAGGTTCTTTTGTAGCTTGTGCTCTAACTACTGTGGCGCTCTTCCTCTGCTAAGCTGCAACTTCTCAGTCTTTCTCACTTCTGCTGGCCACCTTCTGATGATGCTTCCCTGTGCACACTATTGCTCACGATGGTGATGTGTCGCTTTACTACTACGAAGCCTTCTATCTGCCCCGTAGGAGCCCGTCCTTGTTGCTCACAGGCCTTCTATCTGCTGTAGGAGCTTTTGCTGCACTTTGCCTTTCTTTTTTCTTTCTGCACAGTACTATTAGCGTTACAGATGCGCTGCTTGTTCTGCCCAACAACACCCATGCTAGAGATGCATTGCTTGTAGGCCTTTGCTTGGGTGACGTTGGCTTAACCTGGTCAAGCGCGTCAATCTCCCACAACGGGAGACGGCGAGACGACCTAGGCTCGTCTACACGCTCGTCTACACGCTCTCTAATAATGCGGAGGTAGAGCAAGGGCGAGGGAGGCAGTTGACGTCGAGGGAGGCAGAGCAATATGTATACAGCGATGCAGAGCAAGGGCGAGGGCGAGGGCGAGGGAGGCAGAGCGGCGTGGGAGATTAAAAACGAAAGGCCACAATACCCCTTTCGTCGAGGAAAGGGGTATTTTGGCCTTTCATTTTCTTTAATTTTTTTAAGAAAATGAAAGGCCAAAATACCCCTTTCGTCGACGAAAGGGGTATTTTGGCCTTTCATTTGCATGAGGAAAAAGGTGGGCCACCCCCAAACGATGCCAAAATTAAAGGATACCGTCTTCTTGTTATTTGTGTAAGATTCTCATGATTTTCTCATGATTTCTCATGCAAAAAAACAAAATGGAAAAAACAAAATGGTTGTTTGAATTTTAAAGTCGATTTTTCATAGGGATATCAGTTCAAGTTATGGCATTTATGGTTGGTGAAGTTATGGCATTTATGGTTGGTGTTTAAGAGACTAATGAGGAGAATTAAGACAAATGTTTTTTTTTCAAATTTGGGGCTCCTTTTTCCTCATGAAAATGAAAGGCCAAAATACCCCTTTCGTCGACGAAAGGGGTATTTTGGCTTTTCATTTTCATGAGCCCTTAAGAAAATTTAAAGGCCAATATACCCCTTTCGTCGACGAAAGGGGTATTTTGGCTTTTCATTTTCATGAGCCCTTAAGAAAATTTAAAGGCCAATAGACCCGTTTCGTTAAAGGCCAATATACCCCTTTCGTCGACGAAAGGGGTATTTTGGCTTTTCATTTTCATGAGCCCTTAAGAAAATTTAAAGGCCAATAGACCCCTTTTGTCGACGAAACGGGTCTATTGGCCATTTATTTTCATGAGAGCCTAGAGTACAGAGAGACACGAGGGCGCGGGAAAAGTGGGTCGCGAGTCATCACGAGGGCGAGGGCGGCGATGGCTGATCCAATCCATAATTCATCCAAGGGCTCTCATGAAAATGAATGGCCAATAGACCCCTTTCGTCGACGAAAGGGGTCTATTAGCTTTAATTACAATCTATGCTACCAAACTATGATGTTAATAGGAACCATGACTTATAATGGTTATCATACGAATTCGATTGCTAATGAGAATGCAGCAATGATGAGTGATCATTTAATTAAACATCATTACTGTGTGAGGTTGATAATTTTTCATAATTGTGAGGTTGATAATTTTACTGTGTGAGGTCGACATACAATTAAATATTTTTTGATTAATATTCAATTAATGATAGACCCCTATTGGAGAGAATAATTAAATATAGAGGCCAACGAAAGGGGTTTATTAACCTCTATATTTAATTAATGGTTCATGAAAGATAGAGGCCCATAGACCCCTTTCGTCGACGAAAGGTGTCTATTGGCCTCTACCTTTCATTAATAATTGATGAAAGATAGAGTCCAATAGACCCCTATAATTTATATTCAAAAGGTTAGAGATGTGCTAACCAACCATTTCTTGTTCGCCACAGTTATAATTTATATCTATCTATCAACTTTATGTAGCAATAATGAAATGTCATTGCTAGCGAGAATGGCTTGCAGTAACTCCCATACGTGTCAAAGAAAGGTTGGGGATTAAAAGGTCTAAGAGTCCATGGTATTATAGTATTGTTGTTAACAAATGATGGCTAAAATTTACATCATGGTTCAGTACCATTGTCACACTTGTGCCGACTTTCACAAGACCTATCTTACAAAGTTGTGAGTATAAACAATGGGCAGTGTGTGCAAAGCATTTGTGAGCATTTTTTCTTGCGGCAGACTCTTGTTTAAAATGAGTTCTTGAAACGAACACTCTCCTCTTGATCTCACCCTTTGGACTTCATCTCATTAAGTTGCACAACTCAACCATTCCGTTCTTATGGAATCTGTCACAATTCAGAATGAGGATAGATCTTTGCATATGTTTGTTCGCGCTTCCATAGGTAGAGGAGTGTTGTCAGAGAAGGTGCTTGCTAGCCATTTTCAGTTCACACTTGGGTCCATATCTGTCCATCAGCACTTTGGTGATAATGGGTCTGATTTGACAATGGAGCTGCAATACGAAGTCCATGATGATGGATACAAAATGTTTCACCTTGATGCGCAGTTTGGTGATATTTTCACCGTGAAGGGAAAAAGATTCAAGCTTGATGACAATGAACTTCAGAAGACTCTAGTGCACGAAAACAAAAAAGATTTCTACTCTGTTTGCAACAAAAATGATGAGGCAAGTTCAGAAGATTCTAGTGCACGAAAACAAAAAAGATTTCTACTCTGTTTGCAACAAAAATGATGAGGCAAGGAAACATGATTCAGCTAGCAACATTGAGAATGACAAACAACATAGTGTCATTGAGATTATTATGCAACTACCTATAAAGAACAGATTGCGTGAGGCCTATGAGAAGGTTGGAATGCGCGTCACTGTGGATGAGTTGCCTTCTACTTATGATGGTGATGTTTTCTTTGAGCTACCAACTACTTCAATGAAACATCGCACAAAAGGTACGGAGTCAAAATTTGATGGTCATGTTTGGAGTGATCCTGTTACAACAAATATAGTATTTCCTGGTGTGGTTCGTAGAAAGGAATGTGGAGGTCACCTCCGTTGTATAAATGCAACTTGTGGTTATAAAGAAAGAATTGGGATAGAGAATGAGACGCAATGGGATGGGAGATTGATTAGAGTGGCCCCAGCAAATGTGTCAATTGAATCATATGGCTCCTTATCATGTGGTCGTCCACCAGTTTGCTTGGAGAGATGTTACTGTGAAATGTTACTCTGCATGCCAGAATGTAGAGATGGTGTGAATCTTACTCGTGCAGTCATACACCATGGCCATCATAATCATCCCGTTGGAGATGGTTTGACTAGAAGAACAAAGGATGCCATTAAAACCAAAGTTTCTGAAATGGTGAGGGCTGGTGGTGCTGTATGCCCTAAAGGGATACAAAATATAATTATCCAAGACATTATTCTGGAAACTTTATTGTCTAAAAATGTGCAAGATGGGATTAAGATGTCGGATGTTAAGCTACAAGATTTGCTAAAACAATGTGAACCTTTGCTTGACAAAAGAAGGTAATTACCATAACATTTGTTATTGCATTGGTTTATTAAATTATGTTATCACAATGAATATTGATCAACTTTATGTCTGTGTAGATTATCAAGATGGATTGAGGAGAGTCGACGTGACTCTCGACCTGTGTCAGATGGGCTAGATGGAATTTTATACTTGAAAAGACATTGTAGATATAATTATTTCCAAAGTGTAGTGTTTCCTGGACAATTGCAACATAGTTCATTCAGCAGGTGTCATGTATTTAAAATGTCTACCCAAGGTTCTGGTTCATCAGGGGTTGATTTGGTAAATAAAATGAGACCTGGAGGAGAACTGGGTCATTGTTGGGTGTTGTTTGACTTTGTGAAGCGAATGAAAGATTGGACTACCATGGCTTGCCATGTGTATAATCCTTTTATCCAAGAGTTGCAAACAATTGCAACTTGTGACTTCAAGGTGGAATATACTGACGCACAAATTCTATTTTGGGATACTCTCAACAAAGTAATGGTTTCAGAAGGGTTTGACAATGCTGAATTCAAAGGGTTCATGGCAGATGAGGCCCAAGCCAACTGGAGAGCTGTACGTGCCACTTTCAATGGTGGCCCTGACAATATAATGGAAGGGAAAGAGCGTTCTTGCCTTTTCCATTGGGAGCAAAGTCTTCATTCCCATGCAAAGGCATGTATAAAAGTTGGCAGCCAAGAGGAATTTAAAATCCGATGTAGACGCTGGAAGGATGCCTCTACAGAGCAAGCTGCAGAAGTCAAAATGAGAAGCCTAAGGGCATGGTGGAATGCAGGCCATGCAAGTGACTCAGACTTGCCACGGCTTGAAACTTGGTTTGCATGGTGGCATGCTAGGATTTCCCATTGGGGCCACTACATTATAGAGGTTGGTTTTGTATTTCTCTTGAATTTTTTTTGTCATGTTAATAATGTAATTTTGCCATTACAATATCTCTGCAGAGTATGTCAGATAACGAGAAGTACTTGATACCTCGAACAAATCTAGCAGAGTCTATTCATGGTAGTTGGAGGGCTGGATTGAACCATGTCAAATATGTTGGTCTCTACAATGCCTCTATTAGTGACCTCTCAAATGCAATTTTACAAAGCGCTAGATACACATCTTTTTTGAAGGGCCAGTTTATCGTAAGTGGGCCGAGTCTGGAGACCTTAAAAAAAAGATCTTTAAAATCTCGGATTGACATTAGTGCCAAAATAGTTGTTGATCTAACAAGTGATGTTGCAAAGGAAATGGGTGTTGCATCTGAAGTATGTTTTAATGATGGAGATGACAAGACTGTGCGAAGGAAAAGGCCAAAGTCAATGCCTTCAAATATATGTGAGGATGATAGTCACCGCCCTGAGTACAGTTATGCAAATAAGAAAAGATACTCCATGTCTTCAAAATCTAGTACTAAATTTGCAACAGAGAGTTTTGAGGATGATGATTCCAAGAGTGTACAAGAATATGAAGTGCATGATGCAAATTGGGCATTACGAAGAGTTCCTATAACAAGCCAAGTCCATTGCCAGGCTTGGCTTGGACAAGGAGGAAAATGTAACAAGCTTGTCAATATAAAGGATCGTGAAAATCGACGTGGAGTTGTTGCACCATCATTCTTTGGGAGGATTCAAACACCAATTGGAGTGCGCTCCCAAATGATTTGGTTTTGTGGAAATGATGTAACCCACACGTGGAAGCCATCAACTAGCATTACTGGTATTCCAGGACCATCACCAGGAAGGTGGAAGGTTCAATCAGGAACATCCTTGACAAGTGCAGAGATTGCCAGGTTGACAAGCTCAGGGTTTGTCATATTAGGAGTGTCAACTCCGATGCAAGTTGTGCTTCACCAATTCAAGCCCATGATGAAACAATAGTATTGCATGAAGATCGACCTCGGCGTCGAGATGGCAAAGCAATCAGATGGCGAAACAAAATCTCCAAAGAAATGGAAGATAGAATTCAGAGGAGGTCATTGGTCATGAAATGCATTGTTAAGGACGCAACAGTCGTGAAGGCCATGGAGCATGCTGAGTTCATTGTTTCTACAGAAGGATCAATGCAAAAAGGTATTGAATACAAGATTGACATTTCTCCATTTCCTTCTTGCAATTGTGAAGACTTCATTGGACGATCCCGCAAATTGGATGCCTATATTCCATGCAAACATATTTATTACATCTTCCTTTCATACCTTGGATTGGATAGCAGAAATAATATGTTTGTTCACCAAGCCACCTTGAGTAAAAAAGAGATATTCCAGGCATTGTCCAGCATGCCTTGAGGTTTAGTTTTTGGAGACTGTACTTTCATGATGGTCAACAAAAAATGGAAGGGCTATTATAATAATCCTTTTTCCATAAGGATTTTGAAGCACAAAAATGGTATTTTTTTGAAGACTGAACCTTCATGATGTTGAATACAAAATGAAAAGATATCTATAATAATCCTTTTTTCCATGAAGATTTTGAACCACAAGAACAATGTTTTTGGGGCCTTTTGCATTTCTCCTTGTGTAAATTTTTGGTTTGTTTCTCTACTTGTTGATAATTGTGGCAAGACGCTTTGTAGGAAACTTATTTGAAATAACATGAACTCAACACATCTAGTAGTAGCAAAATACCAAACTATGAGTGTAAAATATTGACTTAAAATTTGGCTATATTTGTTACATTTCCTTTTGTACCTTGGATTGGATATAAGAAATCCTTTTTTCCATGAGTAATTTGAACCACAAGGATAGTGTGCTAATTATTCTCCACTTGATAATTGTGGTAGGACATTTTGAAGGATGATTTTACATCACAAAAGTTTGAACATGTCTTCTATGTGATAAATCATGTCTTCATTTTCATTTGCATAGGTGGAAAACTTATTTGAAATAATGTGAGCATGTATTGGAAAATACAACAAATAGCAAAATAGAAAATATTGTGAGTGTATTTGACTTAAAATTGGGCTATATTATTTACATATTAACTTATATGGATAGAAAATATAATATTTTTGGTCACCAAGCTAACTGGAGTACAAAAGAGATCTTCACAGCATTATCTTGCATGCCTCAAGGCCTGGTTTTTGCAGATTGCACACCTTCGTGATGTTGAACAAAATTTGAAAGGACTCTTATAATAATACTTTTTGCAGATTGCACACCTTCATGATGGGAAGCCTTGTAGGATGATTTTACAATCACAAAACTAGTTGTTGTGGTTTATTAGTTTACAAGGATAACCACTTCTTTTATTGTTTCTTTAATTGAGCAATATGGACCCTTCATTTACAAAACGGTTTCATAATCATGGCCTCATTTCATGAACTTCAAGAGTCAGAAAACTTGTTTAGTCAGAAATGAGGATATCCATTTCTTTTCTTAAGCAATATGACCCCTTTATTCACAAAAGGGGTCCATACACTTGGATTGTTTTCATAAACTTTGACACAAAAAAACTACATTCTGATCCAATTTGCTCAAATCCTCAGATGGTTTTGCTCAAAAATTAGAAACCCCCAGGTAACCAAGTGATGAAATGCATTCCTATTTTGTCTTCTTTGTAAGGATTAGATGGACATTTTGGTCAATCTATCTACTAACAAAGGTAAAGTCATACCGTAAGTTAACTTGAAATGCATTCCCATTTCATTTGAGGAATTTCCAAGGGGTGTAACTTTCTACTCATTTTTATACATTCCTCTTTGACTCTTTGGGCTATGACATACATGGTGCAATACATCCTTCTCGAGTTCAGGCTGCCAAAAGAGACTCTTCTTTACTGACATATAGGTTTTTATATGACCAAAACATCTTGATATGGGACTGTCAAATCAAGATTCTTCTTCTCATCCCATTCTCATTGGGAATACACAACTCGTTATTGAAATATAGGCATCCATCTTGCAATTTTTACCCTTTTACTCTGTTTATCTCATGGGGAGTTTTTCTTTCTTGGAGAAGTAAAGTAGTAATGGGGCACAAAGAAGCTACCTTGGTCGATCCTTTCTTTAACTTCCCTTGACAAGGGACTTGAGATAATAGATATTACAAGTAAGGAGGCTTTTCTACTAAGTACATCTATAGCTATTCTATCCTTTCCTGACCTATCCTTGATCTCAAAATCAAATTCTTGAAGAGTCTGCATCCATCTTCTCTGCTACATATTGAGATCATCTTGAGTAGAGATCCATTCAGACTTTCCTGACCTATCCTTGATCTCAAATTTTTGAAGAGTCTGCATCCATCTTCTCTGCTACATATTGAGATCATCTTGAGTAGAGATCCATTCAAACTTTATGATTGGTCATTAATGTGAATCTCTACCCCAAGATATAATGTCTCTATAATTTAAATGCATACAAAAATATAAGTAATTCCAAATCATGGATGTCATAATTCCTTTCATGTGGTCTAAGATTTTTAAAATCATATGCCACAACATGTCCTTCTTATAACTCCTCCTATAGAAAATCCATTGACATTGGTAACCACTTCAAAATTTATACCAAAATCTGACAACTTGATAATAGGGTCGATTATTAAGGAGACTTTAAATTTGTTAAAAACACTTCAACACATGTATTTCCACTAAAATGGTGTATTCTTCTTTAGGAGTGTTGTTAATAGAGACACAATCTATCGAGGTATGAAATCTGATACTCTAGAACTAATCCAACCAGGGCCCGCATTACTAGATGTAATAAAGGAGGACTCAGTGGAGGCAAAAGTTGGTCTTTGATGGGACATCTTATTCAACATTTTCTTTGAGGTGATTGGCGATGACTTGAATGATAGAGGACTCAGTGTGGTGGAAGGTGGAAAATGGTCTTCCATGGGTCATCATAGTCATCATAACACTTTCTTCGATGACTTTATTTCATCACGTTTAGAGAGGCATCACCCCCTAGTTAAGGAGGATCAATGTGCATCCCTTATACATTTGCAGGTCCAAGCCCACCATAATGAGTTAAAAAAACCAAAAAGTGTGAATATCATCCACGAGACATAGGAGGCCTCACAACCTTCTTGTCCTTGGAAGTCTGAGGTCCAATAAGTTTTCCTTTGTAAGGAAAGTATAAACTTTGGAGAGACTTACCTAACTCAATGAATTGGAACTTAAAAGTATACATATATGAACCTGAAGAGGAGGAGAATAAGTTGTGCCACATTGAGCACTCTCCCTCCATAACCAAAACCAAAAGACAACCACCAAAAATCCCCATGAACAAGCTAGGGTGGCACCAAATTGAAAGCCCATGACAAAATGAAAGCCATGTTACCTTTTCTCGTGTACGAAGGACTAATGGGTGCAATTGATAAAGGATTAATTGATGTAATTACTTTAAAAGTAATTGATAAAGGAATGATTGATGTAATTGAAAAAGGACCACTTTGATGCTTGGGATGCAATTGCTCGGAAAGCATTAAAATTGATAAAGGATTGATTGATGCAATTGATAAAGGGCCGATTAATGTTTGGGATGCAATTGATAAAGGGCCGATTAGATACTCTCCCATTGTGCAATTGAGTCTTGCTCTTGCTAATCTCTCTCCCTAATGCATGTTAGTGAGTGTGTGTGAGTGAAGTGAGGTGAGAGGAGGGACGAGGACCCGTAGTGCAATGCGGCGGTGTGATAATGTTCATGGGAGACGTGGTGGAATTGCTTCTCAAGGAGTTGTAGAGCTTGGAGAAGTGTTACGAGCTCGGCCATTGGGAAGATCCTCATGACAGTTGCGGTTCACTAGGTAATCTCTTTTGGATGTGTTTCAAGGAGGGTTAGGGTGAGCCATAACATTTTTGGCGCCCTTGTTTGCTGGGGAGACATCCCTTGTTTGCTAGGGAGACATCCCTTGGGTTTTTTCATCGTTTTGCCTCTAATCTACGCATAAACCATTGCCCATTATCTTGATTAATGGTTTCCCATGAAAAATACGTACATTTGATGGTGATTTGTGGGTGGTTGCAAGATTAGGGTGCCCAGTTTTGTCCACTCAGGTACCCTGTAAACAGCAAAAAAACAAGCATTTGTTTACCTTTAGTGGCTAATCTCTCCTAGTAAATGAAGGAATTTTGTTTCAAGTTCTTTTGTTGGAACATCATATTCAAAGTTGGAAATATAGTTGCATAATTTGATTAAGCATTAGATAGTCAAAAGTCCTCATTTTCTTAGGTACAAAGTCAATGTGTACATCTTGTCCCAAATTTGAGCTGATTCCAAAAAATGCTGATATCTTTTACATATAAACTCATATGAGATTCCCACTTTGTACCTTAGATCTTCACATAATATGGAGCTTAACTTGATTTTTCGAGAAAATTTTAAGATATTTGTCTATTTTCTTTAAATATTTCAAGGTCTTTAAAGTGTTATAATATACGCCACTTTTTGTACCCACAATAGCTACCACTTAAAATCCTCAATCTTGCAGATCAAAAGAGTGGGTAGATACTGAGACATTAGTAGAATGTGGTGGTTAGTGAAAATTACAAATCCAATGGTTGGATTTTTAATGATCTCTTTTTTAAAATTCTTCCAGACTATCAGAAGGCCTGTAAATATTAATAATCTAATTAGTAAAATTATATTTTTGATGTGAATCATCTAAAACCTATAGGGACTAGTGTACTTGTAATGGTGCGTCTACGAAAAAATAAATTGGATCACTCTAAGTATGGAAAGATCATTTGTTTATCATTTCATCATATTTTTAATTGATTGTGATTAACTAGACTAATTTATATTAATTTAAGTTATATTGGGTTAATTTAAGGGCAAGCATATTTTCTATTATTTGCTTGATCTCATTTTAATTACCTTGCCCCCTAAAATTTGCTCTCCAAGCATTGTCCCAGTCCAGCAGAAACTGGATAAAACTGGACACCCTGATCTTGCAACAACCCTTGTGTGAGATTTGGTGTAGAATAGCTCTCTTTTTTGTTTTTGAGAAGAATGCTTTTTGCTTAATTTTTTAGATTAATTTGTTGTTTTTGTGGTTTTTCATGTTCATAGGGCTTGCACATAGTTTGTATTAGACTTAGTTTTCATCCATTACATCAAACAATTGCAATAGAATGCAATTTTTAGTGAATGTCAGGTCTCTTTAGTGTTTAACATAGAACTAAGATAATTAATTCTAGTTTAATTGTGTGTTTGTTGTTGAAATTGTTTGGATTAGAGTGTTGGCAAGCATTAGGAGTAGCTTAATCTTTCAAAAAATTTCTTAAAACCATCAAAAAATCTTTGAATTTGACTAATTTCTCTTAATGGATTGGTTTTTGTCATTAAGGGTGATTAATCTTGTTCAAGAGGTCAAAAATTTAGAAAATATGTTAATTAGGTTCTAAATTGATTATATGAATAGTCGAAATTGATGTTTTTGAGTGTTTTGAGAGCATCTAGATGCATCAAAACACCTAATCACATCATTTTTTTCATCAATTGGAGAAATTTGGCTCTCTTTGCTTAATTTTACCTTAAAAGAGGAGATAATAATTAAGAGTCTAATTAACCCCTATTTTAGATTAATTTACACCATTGTTGATGCACAAAGATTAGCATTCCCTTGCTCTATCCAATGATATGCTCAATTGTGTGAATTACTTAGGGATTAATGGTTAATTAGAGTCCTTGCTTAGTGTAAAAGAGGGAAAGATAAGTGAAAGAATTAATCTTAGATTAATTCTTAATCACTTTTTTTACATAAATCATTAAGGCTATCAATGAGTAGATGCTCATGAGTTGTCAAAATTATCCATTTTGGGGATCATTTATGAAGGGTGTTTGACTTTTTTGATTCCCACTTACCTTTTTGGGAAAAGGCCCATAGCCCTTTCATTTTAAATTAAAAATATTCCCAAAAAAAAGAGAAATTCGTATTTTCCACCACTAGACTCCCAAAAAAAGCCGGCCGTGAATGGAATTTCGGTGAAAATTCTGGCTCTGTGAAAGAAATTCTGGCGTGAAAATTCCAGCCGTGAAAGTTTAGGCTGTGAAAGTGCAAGCGTGAAAATTTTGGCCGTGAAAGTTCAAGCCATGAAAGTGTAGGCCATGAAAAGGTCTACCGCCGTGAAAGTGCAGGCCGTGAAAAGGTTAGCCATGAAAAGTGCAGGCCGTGAGAGTGCAGGCCGTGAAAGTGCAGGCCGTGAAAAAGTCCGTGTGAAAGTGCGGCCATGAAAAAAAGATGAATTTAAGATCACGTGGAGTCCGGTTCACAACGTGAAAAGGTAACGTTTTTTCAGGGCATGAAAACCTAAGGTTTCATGCAAGAAAAAAAAAGACTCTAGAAACCACCCTTGTTTGGTCAACGAATGAGTTCATGGCTCCTTTAAATGGATGTTATTGGTTGATCTAGCTGATCTTCAACGGGTATCTCCTAAACTGTATATCCGATGAAGGCGCTCTAGGG
This sequence comes from Cibotium barometz, assembly GCF_041138505.1. Classification (NCBI taxonomy): domain Eukaryota; kingdom Viridiplantae; phylum Streptophyta; class Polypodiopsida; order Cyatheales; family Cibotiaceae; genus Cibotium; species Cibotium barometz. Next base: position 28,345,631 of record NC_141066.1, read on the forward strand.
CTAATCAAAAAGCTGACTTCGAGCTCTTTGACTTTTGAGCCGATTGTCCGAAGTCAAAATCGGCCATTTTGGCCTCCGACCAGCAGCCTCAAAATTTGACCCGAAAATCGAGGCAAAAAACAGCCCAAAACTATGAAAAATCACAAAAAACAGCGCGAAAACGATGACGAGCCATATTCGGGCTACTTTTTGAGGGTCTAAACGACAAAATCAAGGATGACCCAGGAAAACAAAGTTGTAGTACTCCAAAAATACTATAACTCCCTCATACAGAGTTTTTCAAAATTCCTTTTGGAACACCCTAAAAAATGTGATGTGAAATAGGGGAAAAATTCTTAGAATTTTTTTTCGTCTTGAGACAGTGATGGAAAATAGGTTTTAGGACCTCCTCTTCCATCTGGGAAGTTCCTAGCATACACTTTTTCTGGAAAAGTATCTGTAAGAGGTCCACATGCTATAGCGCCTAAGCTAATTTAGGGCAAATGGACACCCATTTGATCCAACGAAGAGTACGCCAAACCTCTTGAGGTTGTAATGGGCCGTGAGAGAATATAAAAAGCAAAAAAAAAACTGTGATTACTCATTAAGGAGCATTTAGGCACTCTAACATGGCCACGATAGAGGGATTGCCTGGGATTACACAAGGGCTGAACCCAATGGGCTGACATCTTTGAGCCATTGAGATCTATGCCACAAATTCACCTCCCAATGCCATTGGCCATGCCTATAACAAGCGTGTCATCAGGTTTTACACCCCCTGTCACTTCGATTCCACCGGGCTTTGTCCCCTTGTCTAACATTCTCGCAAATCCTATAAGTATCAACCCTTTCCTGAATACCCACACCTTGGACATACTAACTAGTCTAAGAAAGGGGGTGGCCCAAGGATTCAGTGAGTCTCTTCCAACAAGAGCACTCACATACGACCTCAGTGACTCATACAGAAATACGACCGTACAAATTTCCAAAATTATGGACAAATATGACGGAACAACAGACCCTGTTCAATTCATTCAAATGTTTGAACAGAGATGTGAAGCCTTTGGAAATCCCAACTATCCCACTAAGGTACATGTGTTGAACTTATGCTTAGAGGGAAAAGCTAGTCGATGGTTCATCACATTGATGGCGATCAAGATCAGCTTCAAAACCTTGAAATCCGTCTTTATACATGGCTTTTCCAGACAAGGTAATCGGTGGAGTGCAATAACAGAACTCTATTCAATTGAGCGTCAACCCAATGAATCCATTATAGATTTTATCCTTCAGATAAAACTCTTGGACTCACGTGAGTCATGGAAAAAATTAAATGATGTTCAATTGAAGAGATGTTTCATGATGGGCTTAAAGAATAACAGCTTACATAACTTGATCATTGTATCCAATCCGGAAACATTCGATCAATGTTGTAAAGAAGAAATACGTTTAGAAAACATGTTAGAAGATGATCATGCTACGAGGTGTTCCTCATATAAAGCAAGTGAAGAAATGGCAAAAGAAAGATCGATCTCCGAATTGACATTCCTAGAATTTTATGCAGCCTTGCATAAAACCTTACAGCCAACATCTCTAAGAGAGGATGAATACCTTCAAAACCAGACATCCTTAATGCCTCTAAAAGTGAGGAGTGAAATGCCTTGTGTTGAATGCAATCACTATGACCATCCCAATCCTCACTGTGCGTAAAAGGCGCCTGTTCTTCTATACTGCATATTATTATAAAACCTTTGACCATGATACTAAAAAGTGTCTCGCTTCATCCACAATGTGCTCAAAACCTCCATCTCCCGTGCACCAAACAAAAACAGTCCAAAGGGTAGAAAGTGCTCAGGAGGCAGTTAATCGAACACTTTAGTGTTTCTACTGTCGTGGACCTCACAAGGTGGCAGACTGCATAGTTTGGAATACTTCCATGCCCATCATCACACTGACACCTTGTGACCAATGTGTGTGAATAATGTGGCATTGATCACATGTTCCAAGATTGCCCAAGACGAGTTGCTTCAATGCAACTTGTCTTACAAAATACAACTCTTAACAAAATGGACAACTGGCCATAGTGCTATTGAATGTGCTTAGGTGTTTACAAGCCAAGGCATCATAAACAGTCAAAAAGGATGTAAAAGACAACACCTCAACATGGGTAGAAGAACATGCTTTAAAATAGAACCCAAAAGAGAAAACAAAAGTTTCTAAACCCAAGAAAAACAGAAGACAACAAACTATTGAAACCGAGATCAAATTAAAGGATAGGGAAAAGGAGCCTGTAGAGGACATAAACCCAAAAGGGGTGATAAACATGAAAGAGACAAAATCTATACAGGATGCAAAAGCATCCACATTAAAAGCCACAACACAAACCACAACACCCATATGTACGACACAGGATATAAAAACCCAAAAGAAAGTTCGATCTCATTGCATGGGTAAACATAATGAAAAACGGACAAACTAAAGAAAGTCACAGACACTATGATAGGACACATACATGTTGCAAGCACTCCAGCAGTTACATGGCAAAATCTGGTTTAGATGTTCCAAACTAACACAAAGGCAAGGAAGTTGCAAATAAAGCAAGAGTTGCATACTGTGGAAAAGAAAAGCATGTCTATCAATGAATATGCCTTAAAGATCAAGGGCAGTGTTGACTCCCTTGGGTCTATCAATGTATTAGTGGAGGATGATGATTTGGTGAGTGTTTGTCTGAATGGGCTTGGCAAAGAGTACAAGCCATTCAAGACCTCCATTGCTGTTAGGGAGAATATTCCCAACTTTTGGGACTTGATATCTATGCTGATCATAGAAGAAAAGTCTTTAGGTGGGGATTCTTCCTCACAAAGACAAGTTCTAGTACATCACTAAGCGAAGATGAAACAAGTTCTTACTCTTCGCTCAGTGCACCACATAGACCAATCAAGAAACTAGAATCCACCCAACCACCCCAAATGGATAATAATAATCACATGCCACATGTGGAACATAGAAAGCAAGCTGAAGAGAGCATGTTTAGATTGGTTGAATGTCTTACAGGGTCACTGGTTGTGATTGAGCCTTATAATGCCAAACCTAAAACAACAACCAGGATACAAAGCCTAGAGAAGTACCGCTTTCCCTTTCAAGAGGAAGACATACTCTCTATAGAAGGGTCATTTGAAACAGATTGTATGAATTATACGCTTGAGAAAGCATGTGAGGAATTCGATAATTCCCTTATAAGATTAAAACAGTCTCTCATAACCTCGTTTGGAGGAATGCTCTTCTCATGATAAAGCTAGCATCACATGCACTTGCACCTTTACGGGCTCAACCTGAGTTATATAAGGACATAATGAACTCCATAAAATAGGACTGTGAGGATTCACAAGTTTCCAAAAAACAGACCTCATTAAGAATTGTCATAGGGCCAAGTGTGCCAGTATACACATTGGGTACTCTTGAAAAAGCTAAAAGCCAAAATGAGGATGAAAGTGAATGGAAGTATGAAACAGACCTCATTAAGAATTGTCATAGGGCCAAGTGTGCCAGTGTACACATTGGGTACTCTTGAAAAACCTAAAAGCCAAAATGAGGATGAAAGTGAATAGAAGTATGAAACAGAAACAGGATCTGAAGTCGAAACAATAACCAAAACACCCATGGTTCCTTTGGAAGATTCTATCATGGTATGGTTGGATTTCCTTACAGGCAATGATGTTAAGTGCAAACTCGCGCATTGATTAGCTCTCGAGCTAGTCATAACATTATGACAATAGACACTTGGGTTTCATTGGGACAACCTAAACTCATCCCTACAAGCTTTAGTCTTGCAATAGAAGCCAATGGTGGACAAAAAATTGAAGTTCCAGGTTACTTTAGCTACACTACTCAAACAATCAATATGCAAGAATAAGGAGTAAAGATGGTAAGAAAGCTGTTCAGTTCTTGACAGTTTGCATTAACCATGAAAGGAACCGTGAGTCTCTTCGAGCACAGTCACTCCCAAAGATAAACAGAGAATTCATGAACTACAGGGAGATGAGGGATTTTGGCTAGGTGCCATTGTAAAGCGGGATTCCAATGGTACAAGGAAAAATGAGTTCTCGCATGACTCAATCAATGTAAATAACTTTTCAGCAAATTTTCAGGGATTTTCTAGCTATGGGTCACTGGTCTTTGTAAAAAGCAAGGATTTGAAGCGTGGCATGCGTCGACATGTACGAAATGAACAAAAAAGTCTTAAGCTGTAAGATTCCTCCCCCACCCCCTTTTTGATGTCTAGTATCTTCCCCTGTAATCAACCCTCTTCAGAAATATAAAGACCCTGTTGCTAACTATTTTAGCCTAGAGAGAGGAAAATTATTCTAGAGAGAGAATATTTAGATTTTGAATATTTTTGGATAGAAAAATATCTCTTATAATTCAGATGAGTTCCCCTGAAACAGAAATTCAAAAAGAATTTTCCAATGTGCAATTGGAATTAATTGGAAATAGGTATAAAGAACCTTAGTCTAAGGGTCTAGATTTTCAGAAATCTTTAGACTATGGTCCAATTAAGGTTCCTATGGGCCAATAGCATCAATCCATGTGTAGGGAAGAGATAAATCCAAATTTGTAAAAAGAAGATACCCAAAAATGAGTAAATGCTCACATAAGGTGAAGAGTTGAAAATATACAAGGTTTATTAGTAAAAAACCATGAGCAATATTAAAATGATTCCATTATGACACATATGTAAGGAAGGGGAATTCTTTAAAGGAGGTGCATATTTCACATAAGATGAAGAGTTGAAAATGTACAAGGTTTATTAGTAAAAAAACCATGAGCAATATTAAAATGATTCCATTATGACACATATGTAAGGAAGGGGAATTCTTTAAAGGAGGTGCATATTTCACATAAGATGAAGAGTTAAAAATGTACAAGGTTTATTAGTAAAAAAACTATGAGCAATATTAAAATGATTCCATTATGACACATATGTAAGGAAGGGGAGTTCTTTAAAGGAGGTGCATATTTCACATGCTTGAATGAGTTTTAAACTCATAAAAATTGAGATATTTCATCTCTCCTCTCTCCTCATTCAAGTCTAGTTCCAAAAAGTTAGCTTAACTGACCTAAAAATGGTCAAATATTGACCAAACTGATTTAGAAAATTCTAGAATCAGTTTGTTTGGTTAGGAGCTCAATTTTTCCTATAAATAGAAGCCTCCCCCTTGTTGAAAAATATATAGTGTTTATGCATCGTTACTCTACTCCACCTAAGCCAAGAACTGTGAATTCATTTAATAATTCACTAGTTTTTGGAGCTTCCCTCTTTCTTCAATCCCCATTAGTGGCTCCATCAACATACTTAACCAATTGATTGGTTGGGGGCCTCTACCGTGAACAAAGAATCAAGCAAGTTGTAAGGTAATTAGTGAATATTGATCTTTCTATAATTTCTCAATGTTTCTCTCTTCTCAACCCCTCTCAAGCTTGAGAAGTTTAATTGGTATGGTTTTTTTTTAATGCTATTGAAGTTTGAATAGTAGTGAAGAGTTACATAATGCTATTGAAGTTAATTTTCATTTATGTTTAAATTCTAATGATTTTTATGTAAATTCTCTCTCTCACTCAAGAAATGGTCATACTCATGACCCGTTCTCAATCCAAATCAAGCTTTTCATAAAGCTTTTCCTTAACCCAAGATTAAGCTATGCTTGATGTAAGATTCCTCCCCCAACCCCTTTTTGATGACTAGTATCTTCCCCTGTAATCAACCCTCTTCAGAAATATAAAGACCCTGTTGCTAACTATTTTAGCCTAGAGAGAGAAAAATTATTCTAGAGAGAGAATATTCAGATTTTGAATATTTTTGGATAGAAAAATATCTCTTATAATTCAGATGAGTTCCCCTAAAACAGAAATTCAAAAGAATTTTCCAATGTGCAATTGGAATTAATTGGAAATAGGTATAAAGAACCTTAGTCTAAGGGTCTAGATTTTCAGAAATCTTTAGACTATGGTCCAATTAAGGTTCCTATGGGCCAATAGCATCAATCCATGTGTAGGGAAAAGATAAATCCAAATTTGTAAAAAGAAGATACCCAAAAATGAGTAAATGCTCACATAAGGTGAAGAGTTGAAAATGTACAAGGTTTATTAGTAAAAAACTATGAGCAATATTAAAAATATGAGATATTTTGGGTATCCAAAAATGAGTAAATGCTCACATAAGATGAAGAGTTGAAAATGTACAAGGTTTATAAGTAAAAAACCATGAGAAATATTAAAATGATGCCATTATGACACATATGTAAGGAAGGGGAATTCTTCAAAGGAGGTGCATATTTCACATAAGATGAAGAGTTGAAAATGTACAAGGTTTATTAGTAAAAAACTATGAGCAATATTAAAATGATGCCATTATGACACATATGTAAGGAAGGGGAATTCTTTAAAGGAGGTGCATATTTCACATAAGATGAAGAGTTTAAAATGTACAAGTTTATTAGTAAAAAAACTATGAGCAATATTAAAATGATTCCATTATGACACATATGTAAGGAAGGGGAGTTCTTTAAAGGAGGTGCATATTTCACATGCTTGAATGAGTTTTAAACTCATAAAAATTGAGATATTTCATCTCTCCTCTCTCCTCATTTAAGTCTAGTTCCAAAAAGTTAGCTTAAATGACCTAAAAATGGTCAAATATTGACCAAACTGATTTAGAAAATTCTAGAATCAGTTTGTTTGGTTAGGAGCTCAATTTTTCCTATAAATAGAAGCCTCCCCCTTGTTGAAAAATATATAGTGTTTATGCATCGTTACTCTACTCCACCTAAGCCAAGAACTGTGAATTCATTTAATAATTCACTAGTTTTTGGAGCTTCTCTCTTTCTTCAATCCCCATTAGTGGCTCCATCAACATACTTAACCAATTGATTGGTTGGGGGCCTCTACCGTGAACAAAGAATCAAGCAAGTTGTAAGGTAATTAGTAAATATTGATCTTTCTATAATTTCTCAATGTTTCTCTCTTCTCAACCCCTCTCAAGCTTGAGAAGTTTAATTGGTATGGTTTTTTTTTAATGCTATTGATGTTTGAATAGTAGTGAAGAGTTACATAATGCTATTGAAGTTAATTTTCATTTATGTTTAAATTCTAATGATTTTTATGTAAATTCTCTCTCTCACTCAAGAAATGGTCATACTCATGACCCGTTCTCAATCCAAATCAAGCTTTTCATAAAGCTTTTCCTTAACCCAAGATTAAGCTATGCTTGAGGCCAAATTAATGGCTTTTTTCTATGCTTTTAGTTTATGTATATTAATGATTCAATCCATTATGGATTGATAATCCAATTAGAGATTATTTTAATTATTTTCTTAATGATAAGCATTATCCCTTAGAAAAATTAAGATTTATCAGTCATAGCAGGCGGAGCTATGGTAAAATTTTTATAAAAATTATGCATAAAATAATCTCATTCAAAGCATAAAAAGAGGACTTCCTACCATATTCTAGGAATTAACATCCTAGATTAATTGAAAGAATTTCATTACAATCATGGAGAAATTAAATTTTAATATTATGCATAATGGATAAATTTTTATATCAAAAGTGTTATTTTTACCATTTTTAATTTTCATGCATAGAAGTATGCATAAAGGAAAATTTTTATATCAAAAGTGTTACTTTTATCATTTTTAATTTTCATGCATAGAAGTATGCATAAAGGATAATTTTTTTTATATCAAAAGTATTACTTTTATCATTTTTAATTTTCATGCATAGAAGTATGCATAAAGAATAATTTTTTATATTAAAAGTGTTTTATCATTTTTAATTTTCATGCATAGAAATATGCATAAAGGATAATTTTTTTATATTAAAAGTGTTACTTTTATCATTTTTAATTTTCATGCATAGAAGTATGCATAAAGGATATTTTTTTATATCAAAAGTGTTACTTTTATCATATTGGATTTCATGCATAGAGGTATGCATAAAAGATGATTATTTAAATGTAAAAGTGTTACTTTTGTCACAATTGAATTTCATGCATAGAGGTATGCATAAAAGTTGATTATTTTATTATAAAAGTGTTACTTTTATCATAATTGGATTTCATGCATGGAGGTATGCATAAAAGATATTCTTTTTATACTAAAAGTGTGATTTTCATCATAAAATAGATTTTATGCATAACTTAGATGCATAAGAGAAATTCTTTTATTCTAAAAGTGTAATTCCTACCAAATTGACTTTATGCATAAGAAGATGCATAAAAAAATTGATTTTTAATTCAAAAGTGTCATTCTCATCTAAATTGAATTTATGCATAGGAAGATGCATAAAAGATTGAATTTTTAATTCAAAAGTGTCATTCTCATCTAAATTAAATTTATGCATAGGAAGATGCATAAAAGATTGAATTTTAATTCAAAAGTGTCATTTTCATTTAAAATGAATTTATGCATAGGAAAATGCATAAAAGATTGATTTTTCTTAGGAAGTATTAATCTCCTTAAATGGAATTTATGCATAAGTAAATGTATAAAGAAATCTTATATCAAATATAAGAATTCTCTTGTATTCTATAAATAGATATGAGATGTGATAGGATGTGATAAGAAGTGTATAAGAGGTGATAAGAGATGATAAGATGAATTAAGATGTGATAAGATGTGTATGGGATGAGGTAAGAAGTGTATGTGATAGGATAAGATGTATATGGGTTGTGAATGGATGTGATGTAAAAGATTAGATGTGAAGGCATACGGGGTTATATGAATGGGAATGTGGAAATGGATGTATGTATGTGGATGTGTGGATGTGGAGATGGGAGTATGAATGTATGAGTGTGGAGATGGGAGTATGGAGATGGGAGTATGAATGTGAAAATGGATGTATGCATGAAGATGTATATGCATAGATGTGAATGTGGATGTAGATGTGGATGTATAGATGTGAATGGAAATGTGGATGTGAATGTGGATGTAGATGTGGATGTATAGATGTGAATGGGAATGTGGATGTGGATGTATGTATGTATGTATGTGGATGTAGATGTGGATGTATAAATGTGAATGGGAATGTGGATGTATGTATGTATGTGGATGTGGATGTATGTATGTATGTGGATGTGGATGTATGAATGAGGACGTGACAATGGATGTATGCATGTAGATGTGGATATATGGATGTGAATATGAATGTGGATGTGGATGTGGATGTATGGATGTGGATATGGATGTGTATGTATGAATGTAGATAAGGGATGTGGATGTATAAATAAGGATGTGAAAATGGAGGTATGCATGTAGATGTGGATGTATGGATGTGAATGTGGATGTGGATGTGGATGTATAAATGAGGATGTGAATGTGAATGTGGATGTATAAATGAGGATGTGAATGTGAATGTGGATGTGGATGTGGATGTATGGATGTGGATATGGATGTGTATGTATGAATGTGGATATGGGATGTAGATGTATAAATGAGGATGTGAAAATGGATGTATGCATGTAAATGTGGATGTATGGATGTGAATGGGAATGTGTATGTGAATTAATGTGTCGTCGATATGAAGAAATGGATGAGAATGCACATTGAATGGAATGTGAATAAGTAATGTGGAATAAGGAGGGATAATGTGGAAAGATGAGAGTTCGATTTAGAAACTGTATTTTGTGACTGTTTGTAAATGACTGATTTATGTCAAGAATGCTGGGGAAGCATTTTGACCGTCTTGTGGATTAAGGTCATGAAGACCTAACTGTTAAAGTTGCAACTGCTGACGGAGAGTCAATGGAGGACGTCTCGCGTAGCAAGGTCGACCGAGGTCTTGACCAGCCTCGGTTCGATTTAAATGGTGAGCTTCCGGTACGGTGGATGAGGGACCAAGGAAGCGGCCTATGAGTGAAGCGCTAGGTCACCTGCGAAGGATCCTAGAGGGTGCTGACCATACGGTGCTCGGGCTCTGGGTCGCCAAGGATACCCACGCGTGCGTCGAGGAAGATATTGGAACAAGGAGTAAGAGTTGTTTTGTGAAACCGGGCATGGATCTGGTTGCTTGACCTTGCTGGTCTTCAATGGATGAGTCCATGGCTCTTTATATGGATCTGTTGGTTGATCTTGCTGATCTTCAATGAGAGTCCATCTTGATTTTTATAAGTGATTATATTGCCAAGTATTATGGGCTAGGAACTATTGAAAAGGCCCCTGTGTGGACAGGTGGTGAGCGTTCTAGTTGCCAATGATGCCATAGATACTCTGATGAAGGAATGATGGGAAATTATGAATCAACCAGATAAATTGGAAGATTGTGATCATTGGTACTATGGTTTCATTAAAGGATTGTTTTAAAGTTAGCTGAAGCTAAGAAAAAGGCAATTTCATATTGGGTGTGTAAGTGGTGTGGCTAGTTTTATGTTTGCATGAACTTCCGGCTAGGGGACCTTGGAACTCTTTTCCTTGGTACCCGGGACAAAACCTAACCAAATTTCAAATTGGATCCCATCACTACAGTGGTTGGGCGGTTGGCTAACCCATGGGACTGGATGGGGTTAGTAGGCTGGACTGATGGATCCGTAAATCGAGATTTAATTTCTATTATTACGATAGATGAAGTAAATCCCGGATAGAAATTGTTCTATGGATAGGAATCAACGGCTGTGCCTCTTGATGGGGAAAAAAGCGTTGATCCCAATGATCCAAGTGCAAGTTTCTTCCTTGATTTGACCAAGTACCGTTAAAGGTGCAGTCAGATCAGTTGATCCGTAATGATCTTGACTACGTTAGAGTAAAGAGTTATCCTGGTGGAATCGCCCATGCTTTCCGGGTAAAGGAAGTTTTTCCGGTTTCGGTTTTGGACAAACCGACGGATTAGTCTCTTGTCCGGATATCCATGGGCGAGGCCCCGAGTGTGGACCCCTGTCCCGCGCGAGAAGTGCTACTTCCGCTGCCAGTATCCTGAATCCGTTGCTCGGTGGGAACAGGGATCTTACAGTTGGTATTAGAGCCTTTGGTTAATGAGGATCAACCGAGAAGCCAAATATGTCAAAAATTTATCAAGAATCACAAAAAGGTTGTAATTGTGTGATATAATTCATACAATTTGATATTCAAACTAAAATTCGTAATTTGGTAATTGGGTCTTCAGATGGAAGTACCGCAATTATATAGAATCCCTGACTTGCTTGAGGCCTAGACATGATGGTATTTACCTTATAATTCCAAGGGCCGTGACTACCCGTATATACCGAGAGTATACTGCAGCTCTTTACTGACAGTATATACGAGTAAATCTAAGACTTGAAATTATAAGCGTTAATGCTATCCAGAGGATGATTTCGAATGTGGTTGATATGTTTTTTAATTCTGTTTGAGAATTGATGAATTGATTTGGATTCTGATTGAAAAATGATGATCCCTGAAAATTGGTTGAAATGTAATAAGATGAGCGAAACCTCAATGAGGATGAATGGGACGAGTCCCTGTGATGATATTCATAACTAGAATGATGAAATGATTTCAGCAAATCACTATGAGATTAGTGGATTGTGCTGTCAGTTTGCTACTATTAATACTTGACCGTTAGATCAAGTTAAGGGATGACAAATTGAGAACTTACTTGACTAAAATTTCCGTGGAGGAATGTTCAGAAGAAAATTTTTCGGTCCAATGGACCATTATCATGTTAAAGATATGAATGATATGATCTGAATGAATTGTTGATGAGTTCTAAGGGATATTTATCCCAGTATTCTGTTGGGTTGACCAAAATATAAGGAACCCCAGAATAAAATTGGATCTTAAGAAAAAGAGTTATCCTCTACCTTGCGAGATGAGGACATCTCGCACTTTTTTAAGTGGGGTAGAATGTAAGATTCCTCCCCAACCTTCGAGGTATATAGGAGTAAGAATCTCCCTTTTTGATCTTATAATTATTCCCTCTCTAAAATAAAAGAAAGATTCTGTTTAAAAAAGAAAGACCCTTTTCCTAGAATACTTCTCAGGAGTCCCACCTATTTTAAGGATTTAGAACAATGAGTTCAGAAGTGAGAATCGGTGTTTTGGATACCAAGGTTTTGGTCTTCATTCGAGTACGGCCCAAAAGAAGTTCTTTATCTATTGGGGAGTTTAAGAAGTTATCCCACAGATATTGCGAGCCTTATATCTGAATTCAATGAAAGTAGGTGACTTAGCCTACAAGCTTCTTTTATCTCTTCATCTCAAAATTCTTAATGCCTTCTATAGAAAAATGTGTCAAACTCAAAAGTTGGAAAGACGGTAAAACTTCAATGGCAAGTTACCGTTGGCTTCTAAGTTACGCTAGGGCTCCTTCCTTTATATAAGTCGTAACTTTTACTTGTCGCTCACAGTAATCTTACTTCCATCGATCTCCTTTCTTTCTTAATCTCCTTCATGGCTTGGCAACAAGAACTAGTTTTATCCATAATGATTCCTCACCTTCAAGACGCAAGTGAATCTGTGAAGAAGGATTTTATAGAGCAGTATGAGCGCTCACTTTTCCCTCACTTGGGAACTTCTGTAGCGCAAACCAAATGGCGGACCTATCAAAACATAACTAGGGTAACACCCTGGGGACAGCAGCACTTTCGTAACAATGTCCGCTTGGCCATGGTTATTGAAGCTTTGGGTTTGGGTCCCCGATACTACTGCGTCATGAGATCAAGGCATCCTGGGTTTTCTGAGCGGGTCTTCTTACTGGCGTGTTTTCTTCCTCATGAGAAGATATGCCTTTACCCCGTTTTTGGCTTGCCTCTCAGAGGTCCTTTTGTTAGAACACCTCATACCACTGAGATAGGCGCAGCAATAACCCACAGAATCATTCCCATAGATGAGTTACCTTATACTTGTGCAGCTTGTGAGGACTGCTTTTGTGACCATATGATGGACGGGCTTATGGAAGTGTAAAGAGTTCCTCTATCTTTACTGTATAAGTTCCGAGAATGAATAAAGTTTAAATCTTGTTTGTATTTTGAATCTTGCTCTCTTTAAGACTTATCTTGGTGGTTAATCTTGATTAAATTTTTTTTTCTAAGTCTCATATTCGTGAATCTTGCGAAATTATCACAAGTTGCGAGATGAGGACATCTCGCGTTTTTTAAGTGGGGTAGAATGTAAGATTCCTCCCCCAACCCCTTTTTGATGACTAGTATCTTCCCCTGTAATCAACCCTCTTCAGAAATATAAAGACCCTGTTGCTAACTATTTTAGCCTAGAGAGAGAAAACTTATTCTAGAGAGAGAATATTCAGATTTTGAATATTTTTGGATAGAAAAATATCTCTTATAATTCAGATGAGTTCCCCTAAAACAGAAATTCAAAAGAATTTTCCAATGTGCAATTGGAATTAATTGGAAATAGGTATAAAGAACCTTAGTCTAAGGGTCTAGATTTTCAGAAATCTTTAGACTATGGTCCAATTAAGGTTCCTATGGGCCAATAGCATCAATCCATGTGTAGGGAAAAGATAAATCCAAATTTGTAAAAAGAAGATACCCAAAAATGAGTAAATGCTCACATAAGGTGAAGAGTTGAAAATGTACAAGGTTTATTAGTAAAAAACTATGAGCAATATTAAAAATATGAGATATTTTGGGTATCCAAAAATGAGTAAATGCTCACATAAGATGAAGAGTTGAAAATGTACAAGGTTTATAAGTAAAAAACCATGAGAAATATTAAAATGATGCCATTATGACACATATGTAAGGAAGGGGAATTCTTCAAAGGAGGTGCATATTTCACATAAGATGAAGAGTTGAAAATGTACAAGGTTTATTAGTAAAAAACTATGAGCAATATTAAAATGATGCCATTATGACACATATGTAAGGAAGGGGAATTCTTTAAAGGAGGTGCATATTTCACATAAGATGAAGAGTTTAAAATGTACAAGTTTATTAGTAAAAAAACTATGAGCAATATTAAAATGATTCCATTATGACACATATGTAAGGAAGGGGAGTTCTTTAAAGGAGGTGCATATTTCACATGCTTGAATGAGTTTTAAACTCATAAAAATTGAGATATTTCATCTCTCCTCTCTCCTCATTTAAGTCTAGTTCCAAAAAGTTAGCTTAAATGACCTAAAAATGGTCAAATATTGACCAAACTGATTTAGAAAATTCTAGAATCAGTTTGTTTGGTTAGGAGCTCAATTTTTCCTATAAATAGAAGCCTCCCCCTTGTTGAAAAATATATAGTGTTTATGCATCGTTACTCTACTCCACCTAAGCCAAGAACTGTGAATTCATTTAATAATTCACTAGTTTTTGGAGCTTCTCTCTTTCTTCAATCCCCATTAGTGGCTCCATCAACATACTTAACCAATTGATTGGTTGGGGGCCTCTACCGTGAACAAAGAATCAAGCAAGTTGTAAGGTAATTAGTGAATATTGATCTTTCTATAATTTCTCAATGTTTCTCTCTTCTCAACCCCTCTCAAGCTTGAGAAGTTTAATTGGTATGGTTTTTTTTTAATGCTATTGATGTTTGAATAGTAGTGAAGAGTTACATAATGCTATTGAAGTTAATTTTCATTTATGTTTAAATTCTAATGATTTTTATGTAAATTCTCTCTCTCACTCAAGAAATGGTCATACTCATGACCCGTTCTCAATCCAAATCAAGCTTTTCATAAAGCTTTTCCTTAACCCAAGATTAAGCTATGCTTGAGGCCAAATTAATGGCTTTTTTCTATGCTTTTAGTTTATGTATATTAATGATTCAATCCATTATGGATTGATAATCCAATTAGAGATTATTTTAATTATTTTCTTAATGATAAGCATTATCCCTTAGAAAAATTGAGATTTATCAGTCATAGCAGGCGGAGCTATGGTAAAATTTTTATAAAAATTATGCATAAAATAATCTCATTCAAAGCATAAAAAGAGGACTTCCTACCATATTCTAGGAATTAACATCCTAGATTAATTGAAAGAATTTCATTACAATCATGGAGAAATTGAATTTTAATATTATGCATAATGGATAAATTTTTATATCAAAAGTGTTATTTTTACCATTTTTAATTTTCATGCATAGAAGTATGCATAAAGGAAAATTTTTATATCAAAAGTGTTACTTTTATCATTTTTAATTTTCATGCATAGAAGTATGCATAAAGGATAATTTTTTTTATATCAAAAGTATTACTTTTATCATTTTTAATTTTCATGCATAGAAGTATGCATAAAGAATAATTTTTTATATTAAAAGTGTTACTTTTATCATTTTTAATTTTCATGCATAGAAGTATGCATAAAGGATATTTTTTTATATCAAAAGTGTTACTTTTATCATATTGGATTTCATGCATAGAGGTATGCATAAAAGATGATTATTTAAATGTAAAAGTGTTACTTTTGTCACAATTGAATTTCATGCATAGAGGTATGCATAAAAGTTGATTATTTTATTATAAAAGTGTTACTTTTATCATAATTGGATTTCATGCATGGAGGTATGCATAAAAGATATTCTTTTTATACTAAAAGTGTGATTTTCATCATAAAATAGATTTTATGCATAACTTAGATGCATAAGAGAAATTCTTTTATTCTAAAAGTGTAATTCCTACCAAATTGACTTTATGCATAAGAAGATGCATAAAAAAATTGATTTTTAATTCAAAAGTGTCATTCTCATCTAAATTGAATTTATGCATAGGAAGATGCATAAAAGATTGAATTTTTAATTCAAAAGTGTCATTCTCATCTAAATTAAATTTATGCATAGGAAGATGCATAAAAGATTGAATTTTAATTCAAAAGTGTCATTTTCATTTAAAATGAATTTATGCATAGGAAAATGCATAAAAGATTGATTTTTCTTAGGAAGTATTAATCTCCTTAAATGGAATTTATGCATAAGTAAATGTGTAAAGAAATCTTATATCAAATATAAGAATTCTCTTGTATTCTATAAATAGATATGAGATGTGATAGGATGTGATAAGAAGTGTATAAGAGGTGATAAGAGATGATAAGATGAATTAAGATGTGATAAGATGTGTATGGGATGAGGTAAGAAGTGTATGTGATAGGATAAGATGTATATGGGTTGTGAATGGATGTGATGTAAAAGATTAGATGTGAAGGCATACGGGGTTATATGAATGGGAATGTGGAAATGGATGTATGTATGTGGATGTGTGGATGTGGAGATGGGAGTATGAATGTATGAGTGTGGAGATGGGAGTATGGAGATGGGAGTATGAATGTGAAAATGGATGTATGCATGAAGATGTATATGCATAGATGTGAATGTGGATGTAGATGTGGATGTATAGATGTGAATGGAAATGTGGATGTGAATGTGGATGTAGATGTGGATGTATAGATGTGAATGGGAATGTGGATGTGGATGTATGTATGTATGTATGTGGATGTAGATGTGGATGTATAAATGTGAATGGGAATGTGGATGTATGTATGTATGTGGATGTGGATGTATGTATGTATGTGGATGTGGATGTATGAATGAGGACGTGACAATGGATGTATGCATGTAGATGTGGATATATGGATGTGAATATGAATGTGGATGTGGATGTGGATGTATGGATGTGGATATGGATGTGTATGTATGAATGTAGATAAGGGATGTGGATGTATAAATAAGGATGTGAAAATGGAGGTATGCATGTAGATGTGGATGTATGGATGTGAATGTGGATGTGGATGTGGATGTATAAATGAGGATGTGAATGTGAATGTGGATGTGGATGTGGATGTATGGATGTGGATATGGATGTGTATGTATGAATGTGGATATGGGATGTAGATGTATAAATGAGGATGTGAAAATGGATGTATGCATGTAAATGTGGATGTATGGATGTGAATGGGAATGTGTATGTGAATTAATGTGTCGTCGATATGAAGAAATGGATGAGAATGCACATTGAATGGAATGTGAATAAGTAATGTGGAATAAGGAGGGATAATGTGGAAAGACGAGAGTTCGATTTAGAAACTGTATTTTGTGACTGTTTGTAAATGACTGATTTATGTCAAGAATGCTGGGGAAGCATTTTGACCGTCTTGTGGATTAAGGTCATGAAGACCTAACTGTTAAAGTTGCAACTGCTGACGGAGAGTCAATGGAGGACGTCTCGCGTAGCAAGGTCGACCGAGGTCTTGACCAGCCTCGGTTCGATTTAAATGGTGAGCTTCCGGTACGGTGGATGAGGGACCAAGGAAGCGGCCTATGAGTGAAGCGCTAGGTCACCTGCGAAGGATCCTAGAGGGTGCTGACCATACGGTGCTCGGGCTCTGGATCGCCAAGGATACCCACGCGTGCGTCGAGGAAGATATTGGAACAAGGAGTAAGAGTTGTTTTGTGAAACCGGGCATGGATCTGGTTGCTTGACCTTGCTGGTCTTCAATGGATGAGTCCATGGCTCTTTATATGGATCTGTTGGTTGATCTTGCTGATCTTCAACGAGAGTCCATCTTGATTTTTATAAGTGATTATATTGCCAAGTATTATGGGCTAGGAACTATTGAAAAGGCCCCTGTGTGGACAGGTGGTGAGCGTTCTAGTTGCCAATGATGCCATAGATACTCTGATGAAGGAATGATGGGAAATTATGAATCAACCAGATAAATTGGAAGATTGTGATCATTGGTACTATGGTTTCATTAAAGGATTGTTTTAAAGTTAGCTGAAGCTAAGAAAAAGGCAATTTCATATTGGGTGTGTAAGTGGTGTGGCTAGTTTTATGTTTGCATGAACTTCCGGCTAGGGGACCTTGGAACTCTTTTCCTTGGTACCCGGGACAAAACCTAACCAAATTTCAAATTGGATCCCATCACTACAGTGGTTGGGCGGTTGGCTAACCCATGGGACTGGATGGGGTTAGGCTGGACTGATGGATCCGTAAATCGAGATTTAATTTCTATTATTACGATAGATGAAGTAAATCCCGGATAGAAATTGTTCTATGGATAGGAATCAACGGCTGTGCCTCTTGATGGGGAAAAAAGCGTTGATCCCAATGATCCAAGTGCAAGTTTCTTCCTTGATTTGACCAAGTACCGTTAAAGGTGCAGTCAGATCAGTTGATCCGTAATGATCTTGACTACGTTAGAGTAAAGAGTTATCCTGGTGGAATCGCCCATGCTTTTCGGGTAAAGGAAGTTTTTCCGGTTTCGGTTTTGGACAAACCGACGGATTAGTCTCTTGTCCGGATATCCATGGGCGAGGCCCCGAGTGTGGACCCCTGTCCCGCGCGAGAAGTGCTACTTCCGCTGCCAGTATCCTGAATCCGTTGCTCGGTGGGAACAGGGATCTTACACTTGAGGCCAAATTAATGGCTTTTTTCTATGCTTTTAGTTTATGTATATTAATGATTCAATCCATTATGGATTAATAATCCAATTAGAGATTATTTTAATTATTTCCTTAATGATAAGCATTATCCCTTAGAAAAATTGAGATTTATCAATCATAGCAGCGGAGCTATGGCAAAATTTTTATAAAAATTAAGCATAAAATAATCTCATTCAAAGCATAAAAAGAGGACTTCCTACCATATTCTAGGAATTATCATCTTAGATTAATTGAAATAATTTCATTACAATCATGGAGAAATTGAATTTTAATATTATGCATAATGGATAAATTTTTATATCAAAAGTGTTATTTTTACCATTTTTATTTCATGCATAGAAGTATGCATAATGGATAAATTTTTATATCAAAAGTGTTATTTTTACCATTTTTATTTCATGCATAGAAGTATGCATAATGGATAAATTTTTATATCAAAAGTGTTATTTTTACCATTTTTATTTCATGCTTAGAAGTATGCATAATGGATAAATTTTTATATCAAAAGTGTTATTTTTACCATTTTTATTTCATGCATAAAAGTATGCATAATGGATAAATTTTTATATCAAAAGTGTTATTTTTACCATTTTTATTTCATGCATAGAAGTATGCATAATGGATAAATTTTTATATCAAAAGTGTTATTTTTATCATTTTTAATTTTCATGCATAGAAGTATGCATAAAGGAAAATTTTTATATCAAAAGTGTTACTTTTATCATTTTTAATTTTCATGCATAGAAGTATGCATAAAGGAAAAAATTTTATATCAAAAGTGTTACGTTTATCATTTTTAATTTTCATGCCTAGAAGTATGCATAAAAGAAATTTTTTTATATCAAAAGTGTTACTTTCATCATTTTTAATTTTCATGCATAGAAGTATGCATAAAAGTTGATTATTTTATTATAAAAGTGTGACTTTTATCATAATTGAATTTCATGCATAGAGGTATGCATAAAAGTTGATTATTTTATTGTAAGAGTGTTACTTTTATCATATTAGATTTCATGCATATAGGTATGCATAAAAGATATTCTTTTTATACTAAAAGTGTGATTTTCCTCATAAATGGATTTTATGCTTAACTTAGATGCATAAGAGAAATTCTTTTATTCTAAAAGTGTAATTTCCTACCAAACTGAATTTATGCATAAGAAGATGCATAAAAGATTGATTTTAATTTCGAAAGTGTTAGTCTCCTTAAATGGAATTTATGTATAAATCAATGTGTAGAGAAATCTTATATCAAATATAAGAATTCTCTTTAAAAAATATATATATATATGAAATGTGATAAGATGTGATAAGAGGTGTATGAGATGTGATAAGAATTGATAAGATGCGTATGGAAAGTGATAGGATGTGATAAGAGGTGTATGAGATGTGATAAGAATTGATAAGATGCGTATGGAAAGTGATAGGATGTGATAAGAGGTGTATGAGATGTGATAAGAATTGATAAGATGCGCATGGAAAGTGATAGCATGTGATAAGAGGTGTATGAGATGTGATAAGAATTGATAAGATGCGTATGAAAAGTGATAGGATGTGATAAGAGGTGTATGAGATGTGATAAGATTTGATAAGATGCGTATGGAAAGTGATAGGATGTGATAAGAGGTGTATGAGATGTAAAAAGATGTGATAAGATGTGTATGAGATGTGATAGAATGTGTTAAGATGAGCTAGGATGTGTTAAGATGTATATGGGATGTGTTAGAAAGAGAATGGATGTAATATGGTTGTATGAATGTGATGTGGATGTATACATGTAGATGTATATGTATGAATGTGAATGTCAATGTGGATGTATGTATGTATGTGGATGTGGATGTATGAATGAGGATGTGAAAATGGAGATATGCATGTAGATGTGGATGTATGGATGTATGGATGTGAATGTGGATGTGGATGTATGAATGTGGATATGGGATGTGGATGTATAAATGAGGATGTGAAAATGGAGGTATGCATGTAGATGTGGATGTATGGATGTGAATGTGGATGTGGATGTGGATGTATGGATGTGGATATGGATGTGTATGTATGAATGTGGATATGGGATGTGGATGTATAAATGAGGATGTGAAAATGGATGTATGCATGTAAATGTGGATGTATGGATGTGAATGTGAATGTGTATGTGAATTAATGTGTCGTCGATATGAGAAAATGGATGAGAATGAGTACACATTGAATGGAATGTGGAATAAGTAATGTGGACTAAGGAGGGATAATGTGGAAAGACGAGAGTTCAATTTAGAAACTGTATTTTGTGACTGTTTGTAAATGATTGTTTTATGTCAAGAATGCTGGGGAAGCATTTTGACCGTCTTATGGATTAAGGTCATGAAGACCTAACTGTTAAAGTTGCAACTGCTGACGGAGAGTCAATGGAGGACGTCTCGCGTAGCAAGGTCGACCGAGGTCTTGACCAGCCTCGGTTCGATTTAAATGGTGAGCTTCCGGTACGGTGGATGAGGGACCAAGGAAGCGGCCTATGAGTGAAGCGCTAGGTCACCTGCGAAGGATCCTAGAGGGTGCTGACCATATGGTGCTCGGGCTCTGGGTCGCCGAAGATACCCACACGTGCGTCGTGGAAGATATTGGAACAAGGAGTAAGAGTTGTTTTGTGAAACCGGGCATGGATCTAGTTGATTGACCTTGCTGGTCTTCAATGGATGAGTCCATGGCTCTTTATATGGATCTGTTGGTTGATCTTGCTGATCTTCAACGAGAGTCCATCTTGATTTTTATAAGTGATTATATTGCCGAGTATTATGGGCTAGGAACTATTGAAAAGGCCCCTGTGTGGACAGGTGGTGAGCGTTCTAGTTGCCAATGATGCCATAGATACTCTGATGAAGGAATGATGGGAAATTATGAATCAACCAGATAAATTGGAAGATTGTGATCAGTGGTACTATGGTTTCATTAAAGGATTGTTTTAAAGTTAGCTGAAGCTAAGAAAAAGGCAATTTCATATTGGGTGTGGCTAGTTTTATGTTTGCATGAACTTCCGGCTAGGGGGCCTTGGAACTCTTTTCCTTGGTACCCGGGACAAAACCTAACCAAATTCCAAATTGGATCCCATCACTACAGTGGTTGGGCGGTTGGCTAACCCATGGGATTCGTAGGCTGGACTGATGGATCCATAAATCGAGACTCAACTTTTGTTTTTACGATAGATAAAGTAAATCCCGGATAGAAATTGTTCTATGGATAGGAATCAACGGCTGTGCCTCTTGATGGGGAAAAAAGCGTTGATCCCAATGATCCAAGTGCAAGTTTCTTCCTTGATTTGACCAAGTACCGTTAAAGGTGCAGTCAGATCAGTTGATCCGTAATGATCTTGACTACGTTAGAGTAAAGAGTTATCCTGGTGGAATCGCCCATGCTTTCCGAGTAAAGGAAGTTTTTCCAGTTTCGGTTTTGGACAAACCGACGGATTAGTCTCTTGTCCGGATATCCGTGGTGGGCGAGGCCCCGAGTGTGAGACCCCTACCCACGCATGATGTGCTACTTCCGCTGCTAGTACCCCGAATCCGTTGATCGGTGGGGAACAGGGATCTCACATGAGCAGTGTGGTCTTTGGAGAAGAATGAGTTTATTTCAGGGGTGCTTGATGAGGTGTCATTTGTGGATACTATGGATGTGCTTTTTGCTATGGAAAGAGCATGCTTACAGGGTGGAAATGAGATGATAGAGATGTCATCTGTGGGGATGTATGATATAATCCGAGAATTTGAGGGGATGGAATGTAAAAACATGAATTGTGAGATGGATGCTCATGTTGATACAAAGTATAAAACGGTTGCAAAGAAGGTGAAACCAGTTGCCTTGCCCCCTTGCCACCAGGAAGCAAGGAGAAAATAGATAAAGCCTCTATGCAACCGAATCTCAGAGATCCGAAGAAAATTGGGCATAAGTTTACACAGGAAACCCTAAAAGAGCTGAAGATTGGTGACAAGGATTTTCTGTTACCAGTTGAAAAGAAATGCTTTGAGGAGATGCTTGTAAAACATGGGAAAGCCTTTGCTTTTCAGCCGCATGAGATAGGCTATGTTGATCCAAGCATAATAGTGCCAATGGTAATCTTCACTGTTCCACATGTGCCCTGGAACCTACAGCGGCCGATTCCATTACCAACGGCTCTCTTGCCAAAGCTGATGGAATTACTAAAAGAGAAGATCAGGATGGGAATTTTGGAGCCATCATGCGCTCCATACTCTAAGAGATGGTTTACCGTGCCAAAGAAAAATGGAACATTGCGCTTCATTCAAGAGATGCAACCTGTAAACAAGGTCACAATCAGGAATGTGGGAGCAGGTCCGATTGTGGACGAGTTTGCAGAAGCATTTGCAGGGAAAGCTATATACTCTATGGGGGTGATCTGTATTCGGGATATGATGGAATTTACATTCCATGTTACCCTAGATTTCCTTGAGTATGATGTTGTCCTTGGTGGAACTTGGATAGGTGAATCGTTGTATTCACAAGATAAATCCATACAAATAGTCACCTTGAACACTCCTACAAAACAATTCCTGCAAAACAATGTACAATTGCTATTACGGGAGGAAGAAACCTTGGAGGAGCTGAAACTTCCAACATATCTTACTGAAAAGATCCCTAGGATTGTGGTGGGATATCTTCATCGACAAACCTCACCAAAGGAGACAACCACATGCTCAAAGGCCTCATCATCGACAACCACTCCACAAGAGACTCTAACCTCATCATCATCATCAACAATGCCCATGAGTCTCAAACTTGCAGCCTTAGTGCCAACGAAAGTCAAGGAGGGCCCCAAACCTTCCACAATCATGATATCTTAATAGTATCAAAATGTGGGTGGAGAAGTAGCTACTTGTAGCTCAAGGCTACTATGAAGGTGCTAATCAAATTTGGGTGCCTCGACAGTCAAAACCTCTTCCTCAACGCAACACTCAGAGGCCAAGGAAAAAGAAAAGTACACAACACCGTCCATAAAAGCCTATGGAAGTTCCTCAACAAAGAACTCCACCAATGCAACAAGTGTGGGCACCAAAAACACTGTCAAGCACAAGGGTACTACCAAAAAAATACCAAAGCTTGGGCCCCCAAGTGCATCACAAAGTCCCCTAAGCTTGCACAAACAAGAAAGCCTCAACACCAAGCACATCGGCCGCCAAATCACAATGTTCATCAAAGATGGGTGCTTGTGCATGTACTTCAAAACAAGGATACTATGATGATAATTCTATCATTTATATGGTTGCCAAAATGAACAATGTGAAGAAAACCTCACCACCGACTTCAACCCCAACAACTTCACCTAAAGTTCGACAAGAATGGAGGCCCAAGCAACAGCAAGCAAATCACTCAACCACTCTCGTGCATTCAGCACCAACAAAAGAGCTTGTCTGTTCAACCAAACAATCAGCAGTCTTCCCTACTACCTCGACATCATTTCAGCAAAACAAATTCAAGAATAAATAAGGAGACTTAGGAGCACATCAAAACAACATAGCAATGCTCTTTTCACCCCCTGGAAGTGAGAAATGAGGGCACAAGAAGTTGTTGCTTGTAAATCATGACCTAGATGACCCATAAAATTTATAAAAAAAACCTCGAGGTCAAAACCTGCAACTTCAATGAATTAGGCCATCTCACGAAATAACCCCTCACGGCCAAAAATCTTAGAATCTCACAAGTTTAGGTTTCTCAAGAAATACAGTCTCACGGCTTAAGAACCAACACTGTTACAATTTAAGCCTCATCATAGATTAAGTTATATCATGCAATATCTATTATATAATTGTTAAGCTTATTGCTTACTATTCTTTTGATTCAATTAATATAGCAGCTACTCCATGAGTACGTATCCATACTCATGCACTGGAGAAGATTTGCACAAAAGCCTCACCATCAACAACTTCCAGGTACATCCCTGGATGGGGGGACCATGGTGGTAAAAGCATGGTCAATGGTACAACCCATCGCTTGGAATTTTCCTTCAAATTACAAACCTCTCCAAACAACGCCACCATCTTCACAAATCAATTATCTTCAATCCTTAGTGATGATATCTATATTAGCCTCGCAAGTTGACGTAATTCTTTCAATCCTCACCACCAACAAGTGGCTACTTCAACACAGAGCAGTTCAATAAGAGTCTATATGACTCAATTCTTGTACTTTATGTAAATCTTCTTCATAAGAGCACTTAAATATACATACATCATCACAAGCCAATTACTTTAAATGATGAATGTCGCTGATTGAGTCTATGTTCCTCTAGATCCTTCTCTCTCTTCTCTCCCATTATTAACATCTCTTAGTGTCCCCAACTAACAAAAATCATATATAACCTTGCTGATGATTGCCAAAAATAAATTGAGCCAAAAAAAAGGAGCTCACACAAATGTAAAAATGCAATCATTTGCAACAAAAAACCCCACCCACCACCCCGTTATTTAAGAATTTCCAATAAAGCACTAACCTCTTCATTCATTAACTAGTTTTTCTTATTTATTCCAGAGGAACGACGACCATTGAACGTCATTCAGTATCAATGCCATCGCCAAGCTTGTTCATTCTCCCCACACACAAAGGTCTTCAACGCGATCACAAGGATGCAATCGCCATCAGAAAGGGGATAATGTTAATCCAATTCTAGGATTAACAAGAGCTACCACCATTATCTTACATCAAGGAGTCACCGTAGATACACCAAAGGGTCATACATAAAAGATATGAAGCAATAGTGTCCAAAACTACAACTTGGACGGGTGCTCGTAATGGTATGACGGAGTATTTATGGGCGATTCCCACTTCAAGAGCATGTGGTAGCAAGTTAGGATGAAGTCCTAAGTGATGTACTTCATGGATATATTATGAGAGTAGTCATTGTAATAGCATTAGGCCTCTTATGAGCCTAAAGTGCTCGACTGGCCATAAGTGAGTGTGAACACTTATGGCCATGTATATAAGTGAATTTCTCTCATAATACAAGATACTCTTCCATTGTCCAATTGAGTCTTGCTCTTGCTAATCTCTCTCCCTAATGCATGCTAGTGAGTGTGTGAGTGAAGTGAGGTGAAAGGAGGGACAAGGACCCGTAGTGCAACGCGGGAGAGTGACAACGCTCGCCAGGAGACGCGGTGGAATTGCTTCTCAAGGAGTTGTAGAGCTTGGAGACCTCAAGGGTTACGAGCTCGGCCATTAGAAAGGAGGGACAAGGACCCGTAGTGCAACGCCGGAGAGTGACAACGCTCGCCAAGGAGACGCAGTGGAATTGCTTCTCAAGGAGTTGTAGAGCTTGGAGACCTCAAGGGTTACGAGCTTGGAGACCTCAAGGGTTACGAGCTCGGCCATTAGAAAGATCCTCACGACAGTGCAGCTCACCAGGTAATATCTTTTTTGATATGTTTCAAGGAGAGTTAGGGTGAGCCATAACAACAAGAATTAAGAAAAAGAGAAGAGGTGGATGTGAAAAAGGAAAATCATTAGGGTAGTGGTTATGCACAATTTCCAATGCTATGGATGCAGTTGCATACGAATTAAGAAAAAGAGAAGAGGTGGATGTGAAAAAGGAAAATCATTATGATAGTACATAGCCCTTTTGCTAGTAGTGAGTATTTGGACTATGGTAAAATCATCATGCTTAAAGTGCATAAGAGGTGGGTAAATCAAGTAACACTATATCAATGTAAGATGACAAACAATATTAAGGAGGTATAAGTTTACAATGGGAAGATAAATTTTTAGGTGTGTCCCCCAAGATTGCTATGCATTATTAAAGGATTGTTGATGATTATGAATGTCATTCTTGTGGGTGCAAAGAAACATAATGATGATGCCAATGCCTTTGATAGTGTGACCAACAATGGGAAGCAAAATGCCCGGGGGGACTATTTAAACACTACCTATAGCACGTGCGTTCAAGGGGTATTTAAAAATACCCTTATAAATTTTTGTATATTAAATATACCCTTATGTATGGATTTTGGTAATAAAACTAACCCTTATTTATGGAAATTTTCACTTCTTCAATTAAAAACCCCTTATGTATGTAAATATTTCTGTAAGACCATCCGAGAAAACCCCCTTTTGTTAATGCACGTGATATCTTACATATTCTCTAGTGGACCTCCCTGGGGGAAATGCACTAGGAGATGTAAGAGAAGATAACTTTCTTTGGATGATGTATTTCTTTGGGTCTTCTAGATGATGTAAGTGGATGCAAGGAAGAGGTATTACCTAATAATGATGGTGGTATAGATATGTTCCCCAGCCTTGTTAATTTGTTTGAGAGATTAGAGGCTTATAAAAATGATCCAAGTTTAGAGGCCATGTGGGATATAGCATGTGTGGTAGAAGGGCTTAGACCAGAGGGCGCTAGTGCCAAAGGGGGTGACCATAGAGGTAGTAGCTCTAGGTGATTATGATCATGCTTTGCAAGTGGGTACTTTTTGTGTTGATGTTGTTTTAATGTTGCCATCCTTAGAGGTTATTCCCTCCTTAGATCCAAGCAGTTATTATCCGAATGATGAGGTTAAGTATGTATGGCCATGCCTTTGGATACTACCTTGATGTGGCTACCAATGCTAATGTAGTGCCTTGTGATATTCATTTCTATGATAAGGTTGGTAACATGTTATGTGATGCTATGGATTCCTTGCCAAAGCTAGAAAAAGAGGGGGGGGACCAAGTGGAGACTTTAAAGGATGTGGAGGGTGACCTCTCCACAATGATGGCGATAATTTTGATGGTCTAAAAATAAATTTCAAATTTATGGCTAATGAGAGGGATTCACAAAGCTACGTATAGAGGATATAAAGGCATTATATGAGGATATGTCTTCTATCAAAATGCTTGACATTGAGAATTTTCCTATTCACAAGAAGAAAAGGCAAATATGGATAGCGATGTGAAGAAAGCTCGTCTCAGGAGGTGGCCATTGGTGTGTAGGAATGAGATAACCACTTGGGGGGGGGGGGGGGGGGGGCTCAATAGGATGAAGCTCACAATTTAATGCCAATGCAACATTTTATTGATTGTTTTGACCATATTTGTCAGCAACTTAGATGAAGTTTTGATGTGAGATCAAGAAATTGATCAAGTATCTCAAAATCTATGTTGGCATAAGTGCCTAGAAGCCATGGATGGCATGCCCAATGTATGATTAAGAGATTGCTTTAAATGTTGGTTGAGGGGTGATAGGCATGAAAGTGGCAAGAGAAGAAGAGAAGGTAAAACATGTTTCAAATCAATATGCAACTTCTAGGAGTTGAAGGGTAATGACTTGAGCTTTTCAAAGGCACAAGGAGTATGCCCAATGTATGGTTAAGAGATTGGTTTATGTGTTGATTGGGAGGATGATAGGCATGAAAGTGGCAAGAGAAGAAGAGCCGGTGAAACATGTTTCAAAGCAATGCAACTTTTAGGAGTTGAAGGGTAATGACTTAAGCTCTTCAAAGGCACAAGGAGTAAAGGTGCCACATTTATGAGTGAACATGAATGCACCCTCCTAAATTGGGGTTTTTGGGTATTTAGTTATTTAGTGAAGCTTCTAATACACCATAAGTAAATGTCCAAAGCACACAAAGACAAACATCTGTGCACTTTCAAACAATGGATTAAATAAAATATGTCTAGTTTACATGGTCTTTTTTGTTGCATTTGGCTAGGATAATGTGCACACTATTGTCACACCCATCACCTCATGATTTGGAGCCCATATGCACACTATAGGGCTATTGCAAGATTTTTTCAAGCCGGGGTAAACTAGGCATACATGTGCCCTGTCAAACTCAATTTAAGGCCAAAACACTTTTGGCCTAGGATAATGTGTACACTATTGTCACACCCATCACCTCATGATTTGGAACCCATATGCACACTGTAGGGCTATTCAAAGATTTTTTCAAGCTAGGGTCAACTAGGCATACATGTGACTCAATTTAAGACCAAACACTTTTGCCACTAGTTTCAACAGATAGAAATCTGCTTACCAAACGCTTTTATCACTAGTTTTGATAGATAGAAATCCCCATGCTATTGCAAGCTCTAGCATGGGAAGAGCCTTTAGTGTTCTAAGGTTCAATTGGAATAATCAATAAATGGAAGGTGTACATAGCTTGAGTGAAGAATAGAGTTGGGAAAAACTAGTGGTGTGCACAGAGGGTTGTAAATAAAACCACAAGGACATATTTAGTACTCCAATTTGAACATTAGTCAAGGCCAAACATTGCTTGAAAATCTTGCCCTGATAACATATGGATGATGATTAGTGTTGCGCATGGTTTGGATCCTGGTACAGCACTAGGCTCTCCTTGCTATATACCTATTAGATCTCGCGTTGGTGTGGTGCACCAATTGCGGGCGCTTAAGCATGTTCATCATAGTTCCAAGTTGAGCTAATGGGCAAAAAGAAGAAGAGGAAGTGTGTCCTATGTCTGATGCATGATCATGGTCACAAGGATTGCTATCTGCATGTTTGCCAGCATTGTTCACAAAGAGGTCACAGGAAGAAGTATTGTCCATTGCTTCTCGATCAGAAATTTTATGATATCTTTCCTGCCATATGTGAGTCAAAATCTATCCGCAAGATCAGGAAGTTGCTAAAGAAGCTCTCAAAATATTCAGATTTGCTTGATGATGCAAAGTATTGGCATGAAAAATATCATAGATGTGATCAAAGATCTTGCCCACTTCTTTGGGAGGTCTTAGAGCTTCAAAACAGGGTTCAGATTTTACAATCAAAATATGCTCTACATGAGGATGAGGATGATGGTAATTCAGATTTTGATGCTGATCATATGGATGCTGATGATAGTAGTTGTTTTGCTGATCAAGATGTGTTTCTACATGATCAGATTATTGATGTATCAGATCACATTATATCCAACAACAGTTTCGAATATTCAGAAAACAGTTTCAAAAATTCAGCTTTGTCTGAAGACTATCCAATGCCTATAAGTTCCGGATGGTTTCATCGACAGCTTGAGAATCAAGAGGCTCTATTATCAAATGGTGATGACGATTCAGAAGCGGTTTGTTTTTTAACTGAAGATCAGATTTCAGAATCATATGATGTTTGTGCATGTTATGCATTTGCACCTTCATTTGCTATTGATGTGATGTGGAAGCAAGAGAAGAAATATCCAGACTCAGAGTTTGAGGAACCTGAATTTCGACATCCTTACAATAAGTCAGGTTTGGGATTTATTTCTAATCAACTTGAAACAAGTAAGTTGGAATCAAGTCAAAGCAATATCGCTATTATGTTTCCTGATTATGAGAAGGTAGCATCTTTCATGTGTGGTTATGATGAAGATGTTGAGGAGTATGCAGCAGATGTTCATCTTTCAGATCCTACTGTTTATAATCTTGATGTTCAAGTCGATGCTACATTGGGATGTGAAGAGGAAGAAGAACACCTCAGAGAACATCTAGAAAGCATAGATCAGTCTGAAGTTCAGCAAAGTGTAGAAATTTTAGTAGATCATTCTGAAATGCCGAAAATGAGCAGAGGAGTGGAAGGAAATGTTCAAGCACAAAGCCAACCGACAGCAGTTGACATGGTCATGTTGGAAGAAGGAGGACAGCATGAGGAGCAGCCCAAGAGCCAAAGAAGCCAAGAGGAGCACTCACTTTCCCCGAACCATATCCCAAGAAGACCCAAAGGTTTGCAAGATGCTGATGCATTTGAATCCATTAGTGAGCATGTGTTACCTGATATCATATTTCAGAGTTTTGGGGCTGATATGCCTGCATTCCCAGATCAGGAAGTACAATCTGAGTATCAGACAACTCACTCTGAATATCAGGAAGTGTATTTTGATGAGCAAGTAACTAAATCTGAAGATTGTGGAGTTACTGTTGATCGTAAAGAGACTAAATATGATCAAGGGGTTGAAGAAGCATTCAACAAAGTGTTGGAAGTTTTTGAAATTCTTCAAAGAAGGCAGAAATCAGTTTTTGAAGGCCTAAAATCAGTTTTTGAACTTATGAGGTTATATTTTAAGCAGTTTTGGATGCTGGAAGTGAAAGTTATGATATTGAAATCAAATTTTCAGGTTTTTGTGCCTGAATTTCAGAATTCATATATTCAGAATTTGGTTTTGCTGATGACTAAGGTTGAATCAAATGTAGTTCCTGTTTGTCATAATGGTGGGATGCAAAGGATGAAAGCTGAGGCTGAATGGAAGAACCAAGGGAGCCCAAAGAGCCTGAAAGAGTTCTTACAATACCTTTACTTCATACCAAATATTCTCCAATACTTGGCATGTGATCCACAACAGGATCATAAACAAATATCAAGTTTACAACTACAGGATTTGCATCCAAATCAAATTTTGGATATTCAAGAAAATTCAGTTTTCAATCAAGAGGATGATTTAGCATGGTTTGATAGGTTGATTGCAAATGATGGATTGCCTATCCATGATGATAGCTTTGCAGAGGTGGATACAACATGGTTTGATTCTTTACTGGAAGAGGATATTCATATTTCATACCAACATATTCAGGAAAATCAGTTTTCTGATGTTCAGAAATGTCAAATTTCAAAATTTTTGAAAGTCCGTAAAATGAGGAGATCTGCAAAATCTGCAAATAGTATTGCAGATGCTGGAGCATCATTGCTATATTTTTATGGATGTGGGCTAGTATCTTATGCCTACAACAACGTACTCATTGATGCATGGTTCTATATCTTTATTCTTTATGATATGCATTGGTGGAAATTGTATCTTATGATTTCCTATCCATGGAATGTTGATAAGAAATGGTTGAGGATTCAAAGGCTGCAGGGGTTTTGCAGACTAAAGATGATCCGCCGAAGCTGTTGGAGCCGGTGGTGTTACCTCAGTAATTTCAGCGTTTTTCTAGTGTTTTAGGATTTCCAGTTTAGTAGGATTTTGTTTTCAGTTTGCAGTTGTGTTTTTTTGAAGCAATGTAAAGACAATGGATGGTTTGATCAGGGATTTATGGGTCCGAGTCGGGTTTTTTCAAAACCCAACCACCGGGCTGTGCCATGTGTTAGGGGTTATCTTTGAAGGAGTATTGTCCGATATATATGTAAATGAATAGATCTTTTGGGTAGTTGTTGGGAAAGTCGTGTGAAGTAGTTATATGATCAAGGGATTAGTTGGTTGGAGAGAGATCAGCGCATTTCGGATATTCAGAGTAGGAAGGTCTGTTAGAAGAGCAATGTAATTACTGCAGAACAATGGCATTACACAATTCTGATCAAGTATTCTTGTTTATTATGTGTTAGTGGAATTGTAGCAATGATGTGTTGTAATCCGATTCTGTGTGTTACTGTTTATCAATGGGAATTGTCTTTGTGTTTTAATTCTGCATGCATAGGAATAGCAATTTTGCATTACCAAGTATCAGGCATTTAGTGCCCAGATACACATTGGCGATCCTGCGGTATCTGGGCAAGATACACCAAGCACATCTTACGGTATCTGGTGTTTATTAACATCTCTTACTGTATCTTGCCCAGATACACATTGGCGATGTGCTTGGTGTTGAGGCTTCCTTCTTTGTGCAAGCTTAGGGGACTTTGTGATGCGCTTGGGGACCTAAGCTTTGGTATTTCTTTGGTAGTACCCTTGTGCTTGCAGCAATGTTTTTGGTACCCACACTTGTTACATTGGTGGAGTTCTTTGAGGAACTCGCATAGGCTCTTGTGGACGGTGTTGTGGAGTATTCTTCTTCCTTGGCTTTCGAGTGCTTCGTTGAGGAAGAGTTTTTGACTGTCGAGGCACCCAAATTTGATTGGCACCTTCATAGTATCCTTGAGCTACAAGTAGCTACTTCTCCACCCACACTTTGATACTAGATATTGTGATTGTGGTAGTCTTGGTGGAGTTTTCTTTAGGGTTGATGTGGAAGATTTGGGGCCCTCCTTGACTTTGGTTGGTGCTGAGGCTGCACGTTTGATACTCATTTGGCATTGTTGATGATGAGGTTAGAGTCTCTTGTGGAGTGGCTGTTGATGACGAGGCCTTTGAGCATATGGTTGTCTCCTTTGGTGAGGTTTGTTGATGAGGATGCATAGGATCCGGGGCCTTTCCTTTGAGCTCCCTGTTAGAGATAGATGGCTGGGATCTGGGAACTTCTTTAGGAATAGCTGATTGCGAGGTTTTGGCATTGAACTTCGTAGGTGAGGATGGGGTTGAAGGAGTAGAAGCTTTATTGGAGTTGTATCATTTTTCGTTCAGCATTATAGATATCCATTAAAGTTGGATCCTCTTCCTGGCAGTATGGTACTGTCAACTTTTTATCGTTGACCATCATGAGATGACTCTATCGCGCTAGCAAAGCATAGTGGTGCTTGGGCAGCAACAATACTCCATTTATGCCCCAAGATTAAATTCGCTTCCAACACATACTCAACCACAAAAAAACTTGCGTTAGTTTTGATATACATTGTATGTTCAAAGTACCCCAGACATGGCATGTTCAAGTCTTGTGTAAAGGTAATCCTTTTAGGATGGGCCGTGAGTGTTGGTTGACCTAACAAATCCCATAGCTCGAGGGTCATGAGATTGTGTTCTCATGTTGGATAAAGCTGTGCTTGAGCTGTGGTGATTTTCTTTGAAATTTCCAATCCAACCAAAATCCTAAGGATTTTTTCAGTAAGATATGTTGGAAGTTCCAGCTTCTGCTGCAAGGCTTCTTCTTCCTGTAAAATAGCAATTGTACATTGCATGCATGAGTGTTCAAGGTGATTGTTTGCATGGATTCATCTAGTGAATACAATGATTCACTTATCCAAGGTCTGCCAAGGATGACATCATACTCAAGGGAATCTAGGGTGACATGAAATGTAAATTCCATATCGCCATCGATTGTTCGAGTAGTGAATTTAAAGTAACCTGGAACTTCAATGTTTTGTTCATTGGTTCCTTTTGCAAGACTATTGCTTGTCGGGGTGAGGTTAGGTTGTCCCAATGACACCCAAGCATCTATTGTCATGATGTTATGACTTGCTCGAGGGCTAATCAATGCGCGCTTATGCTGAACATCATTGCTTGTAGGGAAATCCAATCATACCATGATAGAGTCTTCCAAAGGAACCATGGGTGTTTTGGTTATTGTTTTAGCTTCAGATCTTGTGTCCGTTTCATATTTCCATTCACTTTCATCCTCTGTTTGGGTCTCATCTTTTTCAAGAGTACCCAATGCGTATAATGGCACACTTGGCCCTCTGACAATTCTTAATGAGGTATGTTTGGAAACTTGTGAATCCAGACAGTCCTGTTTTATGTAGTTCGTCATGTCCTTGTATAACTCAGGCGGCTGAGCCATTAATAAAGGTGTAAGTGTTGATATGATGGTGGCTTTATCATGAGAGAAGAGCATTCCTTCGAATTGAGGTTTTGAGAGATTGTTTTAATCTTGTAAGGGAATTGTCGAATTCCTCACGTGCTTTCTGAAGCCTATAGTTCGTACAGTCTATTTCAAATGACTCTTTTGTAGAGAGTACGTCTTCCTCTTGAAAGGGAAAGCGGTGCTCCTCTAGGCTTTGTATCTTGGTTGCTATTTTAGGTTTGGCATTATGAGGTTCAATCACAAATGGTGACCTTGTAAGACATTCAACCAAGCTAAGCATGCTCTCCTGAGCTTGCTTTTTGCGTTCTACATATGTCATGTGATCATTATTATCCATTTGGGGTGGTTGGGTGGTTTCTAGTTTCTTGATTGGTCTATATGGTGCACTGAGCGAAGAGTAAGAACTTGTTTGGCTCTTTTGTGTTTATGACCCTATTTGGGTTTATGTCCACAAACTCCTTTTCCCTGTCTTTTGACTCGACCTTGGTTTTGATAGTTTTTTGTCCTTTATTTTTCTTGGTTTTAGAAGGTTTTGCTCCTTCTTTTGGGTTCTGTTTTAAAGCATGTTCTTCTACCGATGTTGACGTATTATCGTTTATATTCTTTTTGACTGTTTGTCATGCCTTGGCTTGTAAGCAGCACATTCAAGGGCACTGTGGCCAGTTGCCCATTTTGTACACTTAAGATGTTAAGATGTTGTGTTTTGTAAGACAAGTTGCATTGAAGCAACTCGTCTTGGGAAATCTTGGAACATGTGATCAATGCCACTTCGTTCACATTGGTACGCAAGGTGTCAGTGACTATGGGCATGGATGTACTCCAAACTATGTAGTCTGCCACCTTGTGAGGTCCACGACAATAGAAACACTGAAGTGTCCGATTAACTACTTCCTGAGCAGTTTCTACCCTTTGGACCGTTTCTGTTTGGTGGTTTACAATATATGTAGTATAAAAGGACATGTGCCTTGTATGCACAATGAGGATTGGGATGGTCATAAGTGATTGCATTCAACACAAGGCATTTCGCTTCTCACTATTAGAGGTATTAAGAATGTCTGGTTTTGAAGGTTTTCATCCTGTCTTATAGGCATGGCCAATGGCATGGGGAGGTGAATTGGTGGCATAGATCTCAATGGCTCAAAAATGTCAGCCCCATTGGTTTGAGTCCTTGTGTGATCCTTGGCAATCTCTCTATCGTGGCCATGTTAGAGTGCCTAATGAGCAATCATAGTTTTTTTTTTGGCTATTTATACCTTCCCACAGCCCATTTACAGCCTCAAGAGGCTTGGCTTAATCTTCGTTGGATTAAATGGGTGTCTGTTTGCCCTAATTAGCTTAGGTGCTATACGCACGTGAACGACATTTTTTTGGAAAAAAGCATATGCTAGGAACTTTTTTTTTCCCACGTGAACTAGTTTTTCACGTCGTGAAACACTTTTCACGCATGAACCGAACTTCACGTGGATATTAAATTTCAATTTTTTTTGGAATCTAGTGAAAAATACGAATTTTCCTTTTGGGGGAAATATTTTTTGAATTTAGAATGAAAGGGATATGGGCATTTTTCCAAAAAAGGTAAGTGGAATCAAAAAAGTCAATCCTTTAATGACACACCTTACACCCTTCATAAATGATCCCCCAAAATGGATAAATTAACAACTCATGAGCATCTTCTCATTGAATGCTCATTAGCCTTAATGAGTTATGTAAAAAAGTGATCAAGGATTAATCCAAGATTAATCCTTTCACTAATCTTTCTCTCTTTTACACTAATCAAGGACTAAAATTAACCACTAATCCCTAATTAATTCACACAATTGAGCACACCGTTGGATAGAGTAAGGAAAACTAATCTATGTGCATCAACAATTGTATTAGGGGATTAATTAGACTCTTAATTATAGTCTCCTTTTTAAGGCAAAATTAAGCAAAGAGAGTCAAATTTCTCCAATTGATCAAAAAATTCATGTGAGTAGGTGTTTTGATGCATCTAGATGCTCTCAAAATACTCTAAAATCCCAACTTCAACTACTCATATGATTAATTTAGATCCCAATTAACACATTTTCTAAATTTTTAGCCTCTTGAACAAGATTAATCACCCTTAATGACAAAAACCAGTCCATTAAGAGAAATTAGTCAAATTCAAGGGTTTTTTTTATGGTTTCAAGAAATTTTTTGAAAGATTAAGCTACTTCTAATGCTTGCACTCTCTAATCCAAACAATTTCAACAAAAAATACACAATTTATCTATGTTTAAACTAAAGAGAGCTAACATTCACTAAAAAATACATTCTATTATATTGTTTGATGCAATGGATGCAAATAAGCCTAATACAAACTATGTGCAAGCCTAATACAAACTATGTGCAAGCCTTAAGAACATGAAAAACCATAAAAACAATAATAACATTCAATAACAAAAAAGAGAGCTATTCTACACCAAATCTCACACAAATCATCATCAAATCTATATCTTTTTCATGGTAAACCACTAATCAAGATAATAGGCAATGGGTTATGTGTAGATTAGAGACAAAACAATGGAAAAAGCCAAGGGATGGCTCCCCGACAACGGCGCCAAAAATGTTAAGGCTCACCCTAACCCTCCTTGTTTGAAACACATCCAAAAAGAAATTACCTGGTGAACCGCAACAACTGTCGTGATGAGGATCTTTCCAATGGCCAAGCTCATAACCCTTGAGGTATCCAAGCTCTAAAACTCCTTGAGAAGAAATTCCACCGCGTCTCCCGCGAGCGTTGTCACACCGCCGCGTTGCACTATGGGTCCTCGTCCCTCCTCTCACCTCACTTCACTTACACACACTCACTAGCATGCATTAGGGAGAGAGATTAGTAAGAGGATTAGCAAGAGCAAGACTCAATTGCACAATGGGAGAGTATGTTGTATTATGAGAGAAATTCACATATATATATATGGCCATAAGTATTTACATTCACTTAAACTGTGGTCGGCCGGGCACTTTAGGCTCATAAGAGGCCTAATGCTATTACAATGACTACTCTCATAATATATCCATGAAGTACATAACTTAGGACTTCATCTTTTCTTGCTACCACACGCTCTTGAAGCGGGAATTGCCATAAATATTCCATCACACCATTACGGCACCCGTCCAAGTTGTAGCTTTGGACACTTTTGCTTGATATCTTGAACGTATGACCCTTTGGCGTCGTGACTCCTTGATGTAAGATAATGGCGGTAGCTCTTGTTAATCCTAGAATTGGATTAACAGAGGCTTGTACTTGGAGCCTATTTAAGGCCATGCACTCGCCATGCATCAATGATTGAGGTACACTTGCTTAAGTTAATCAATTGAGTTATTAATCTTAATCATTTATCATTATTGGTACTCATCTTGCTTAGTGTGTGTACCACATTTAACCACCATGTCTAATCATCATTAGTGAGGTAAAAATAATAACTACGCATGGCGAAGCTTCTCCAATCCCACCCACACGCTTCTTCCTATCTAATCATCATTAGTGAGGTAAAAATAATAACTGCGCAGGCGAAGCTTCTCCAATCCCACCCACACTCTTCTTCCTAACCAGGTGTTTAGCAACAACTTAGGCCAGCTAATTACAAGAAAGAGCTAGTATGATCGCTCATCTGGGAGTATTAGCTCTCCACCACAAGTGTATCCATTTTGCTGTCATTCTGGTACTAAAATACCTCAGGAGATGACCATCAATAATACATCGAGTCTTATTGGACCCTCAACAATACATCGAGTCTTATTGGACCCTCAATAATACATCGAGTCTTATTGGACCCTCCATTCTGCTGTCATTCTGGTACTAAAATACCTCAGGAGATGACATCATCAAGTCTTATTGGACCCTCAATAATACAACCCACTTTAATTGGACCCTCAATAATACAACCCACTTTAATTGGACGTAGATGGAGCTGTGGAGATGACATCATCAAGTCTTATTGGACCCTCAATAATACAACCCACTTTAATTGGACCCTCAATAATACAACCCACTTTAATTGGACGTAGATGGAGCTGTGGAGCTTAATGATGGGTTTGACAAGTTGCAGTGCTTGTTGCCCTCACATATCTGTATGATTGGGCTTGCCAGGTTGTCGCTGGAGGAGGATGCCAATTTGACGACCTAAAAGTGGGATGCCAATTCCACTTCTTGGCTTGTGCTGTGGGCATTAGTGACCCAACTGTCCAAAGTATCCAATCTCTGTGGGCCAAATGGGATTTGCACACATTTTCCATGCCTCTCCTGCACGTTTTCTCCAGGTTTCCATGTAAAGGATAGCAGCGACTAGTCGCAAGGTTTCATGCACAACAAACCCCCCACTTGTGGCGCGTCCAAGCTTATCAGGGTGAAGTGACCAGATTTCTATGATTAGGATCTACACTGGAACCCTAACACCACTTAGGAGGCTTTCACATCTTACTTGTGCTTGAGGGATTGCGATTTCCTTTGCTGTTGGATATAAGCAAGCTTGGGCTTACTGCTATTGCTGCAAAGGTAACGATGAAATTGGTTACCTTGGGATGCAGGGCCCCTAAGCTCCTAACACCATGTTCCTCAAGGTGTCGGCGGACATATCAGCCCACAACATCT
Source organism: Cibotium barometz (assembly GCF_041138505.1). NCBI lineage: Eukaryota > Viridiplantae > Streptophyta > Polypodiopsida > Cyatheales > Cibotiaceae > Cibotium > Cibotium barometz. The sequence continues at coordinate 28,383,923 of NC_141066.1, forward strand.
CTTTGGATGATTCTCCCTTCTTAATCGAAAATCGGAATAGCCTTGACTTGCACAAATTCCACAATGCCTTAACCACCCATTTAGCTGGCCACCACTGATGAGCAGAGAATCTGCAGCATCACGTTGGGCATTAGAGCTCGGCATCATCTTTGATGTGACCCTAGCCCCAGCTGATGGTAGTTCTTGCTAGCATGGTGGTTTCTGCACAGATCCTATGCTTGAAAGGGGAGGCACTCGGATCATATATTGGGAGACCAAGGTGTGCACATCAGGTACACCTGTGTGAGGAGCCGGAGGTTGCCACCTATAGATTCCACCTGAGATTTGGTTCTGGTGCATTCGGGACTGTTTTCAAGGGCATTTTTCCAGATGGCACAGAGATATCAGTGATGACTGGTAAGGCACTTGGGGTTCTGCAAAAGGAAGGGGATGCGCACAAGATGCTGGTGTACGAGTTCATGTAGCATGCTATTTACTTTGGGTAGACTTGGGTAGCCACTTGGAAATTTGGATGTTGAACATCCAAATTGCTATAAAAGTTCACAAGTTTTGTGAAAATTTGGATGTTGAACATCCAAATTGCTACAAATGTTCACCTCTCCAAAAAAGACAAACACATCTTCCCATCTTCCAAAAATACCATGTGCTTTTTCCAAAAATAAAGGCCGCCATCGTCTTGTGCCTTAGCTCCATCGTCGTGCTGTTGTTTTCTTTTGTTCCATTGTTGACACTCGGGTCTACGCCTACACCATCGTAGTTGCTATTGGCATTTACTTGGGTCTACACCGTCCCTGCTCTGCTGTCGTTTTCTACACCACCTACACCAAGTAGTTGCTATTGGCATCTACTTGGGTCTACACCGTCCCTGCTCTGCTGTCGTTTTCTACACCACCTACACCAAGCAAGTAGCTGCCCCATTTGTTGCTACATCCCACCTACATTGCCTACGCCGCCTACACCAAGCAGAGCTGCCATTGCCTACGTGGCCCACACAAGGCTGAGAGCTACACTGAGAGTTATCGAGAGCTACGCTGCCTACACCAAGAGAGCTACGCCGCCTACACTAAGCCGAGAGCTACTACATCCTACTTTGATATCACGTCAAAAATCCATTGGGCATCCATAAGGTGATATCATGCATCCTCTTTGCTTAGTTGAGATGGAGGGGGAAGGTGATGTCTTAATGCTATCAAACATAGAAGAAGGAATAGTGGAGGGATATCAAAATAATAATGATAGGTGAGAAAGATCCATAATCCTGAAGCAAATACTTGATCCCTAGTTAAGTTTTTGGTAATCAAATAAAGTGCTTTTGCATAGCTATTAGGATTGGTAGGACTTTATATTTGAGAATTGATACTTTGTAAGGTGCATATACCCCAATAATAAGATGTTATATTATGATTTTGATAGCTTTTAGTCATGCTAGGTTTTGCCTTAGCGAACTAGACACTTTGTATGTCAATTATAAAGAGAATGTGGGGGAGAGGGAGAGCTTCAAACCCTAGCAAGCAAACACACAGACACAAGAGAGAGCAAGACACAAGAGAGAGATGGATAGCTGAATTTTCTTTTATCTTCTTCATCTCTACTCAATCAACATAATGTAAAGATAAGAGTACACACTCTATGGGTTAGTACTCAACTACTACAACATACAAGGGTCGGTCCATAATGTGAACCCGACTAAATGAGCTAGCGCTATAACTATGCCAGTCTCTAGTAATCCAAAATGGCTGTCACATAGCCTGTCATCCCACTGGCCGCATATCACCCATATTCTCACCAACCATGCCAGTGGTGTAGATGCGAAAGCTATCACCCAGGTGGGTCATCAATATCCGCCGTAGCACTAGTTGAGCTTGATATCTCAACACTCCCCAACTCCACACATTGCACTCCAAGTAAGCTCCTAAACCTGTGGAGCGTCTCTATGCCTAATGCCTTGGTGAGGATGTCAACCACCTGATCCTCTATGTTGACATATACCAGATCTACAGCTCCTGTTAGAACCTTGTCCCTCTCACAAAGTGATAATGCACCTCAATGTGCTTTGTTCTAGCATGATATACTGAGTTATTGGCCAACTGTATGATGCTCATGTTGTCACAATATATGACAACTGCCCTATCCACGGGCTCTCCCATGTCACCAAGTAGCTTATAAAACCAAGCTACCTCACAAGCTGCCATAGCAGCACCCCTGTACTTTGCCTCTATACTCGACAAGGCAACTATTGGCTGCTTCTTACTGCTCCAACTCACAACAAAACTCCCAAATGAGAACATAAAACTACTGGTAGATCTCCTGTCTGCAATACTACTAGCCCAATCAGCATGTGTGTACCCATGCAACTGTATCTCTATACCAGCCTCAAAGAAAAGCCTATAATCAACTGTGGACTTTATGTACTTGATCCGTCTAGTCTCATCCACATGTCGCTTCCTAGCCTACATAAACTGACTCATAATTCCAATAGCATTGCTCAAGTCTGGCCTTGTAATGGTCATGTAGATCAAACTATCCACTATGTGCCTGTATGTAGTGAGGTCCTCCAAAAGCTCACCTGTATGCGGAAAGCTTTGTGTTATGCTCCAATGGCACTGAAATAGGCTTACAGCCTGTCATACCATACTTGGACAACATGTCCAAGCCATACTGCCTCTGCAATAGCAAAATGCCATGAGGTGATCTCACCACCTCTATGCCCAAAAAATACCGTAGCTCACCCAAATCCTTCATCTCAAACTTCTGCTTCAAAAGCATCCTGACATCATGTATGTCTACGTCACTATCACCAGTGATAATCAAGTCATCCACATAGATGACTAATAGCATGATCCCTATATCTGTCTTTTTCACATATAGTAAAAAATCTGCATTGGATATCTGAAATCCAATGGTAACAAGATACTCCCTGATCTTGTTTGACCATGCTCTGGATGCCTGCCTCAAGACATACAAGGCTTTGTGTAACCTGCACATAAAATATGGATGTGCATCACTCTCATAACCTGTGGTGGCTGCATCATGTACATTCTTTATATCTATATGATGTAAAGACGAACCCTTCGTTTGTAGCCATAGTAATGACAGCTCTTACGATTTCCATTCTTGCAACCGGGCTGAATGTCTCCTCATAGTCTATGCCATAAGTCTGTGCATAGCCCTTGGCAACCAATCTTGCCTTGTACCTGCTCATTGAACCATCAGCATTGTGCTTGACTTTATACACCCACTTACATCCAATTGCCTTCTTTTCCTTAGGCAAAGACACTAACTCCCATGTTGCATTTGCATCTAATGCTGCCATCTCCCCATCCAAGGCATCTTCCCATTTCTTATTTTCAATTGCTTGGTCAAAGCAAGTGAGCTCAACCTCCTGTATTGCTTTTACCATGTAAGCATAACGATGGGCTGTATATTCATCATATCTTAACGTGTCAACAGGGTATTTAACCCTCATAGACTTGCGTACACCTGGATCACTGCCAGGTGTCCTCAAAACAGCCCTTGTTCTCCTTACACCAGGAGTAACCACAGATGGAATGCCAAGCTCCACATCAAGGCTCTGCTCAGAGCCACTAGAGTCACCATCCACATATGAGTGACCTACTACTGCTCTGCTGACAGAGCAGGCACAAAAGGTTGATCTACCTTTTCCTTCCCTTTTTGTGATACGTGTACCTGCATCATTCCTCAACTTGCCTGACCATGGGCTAACATTGGATCCACTACTCGAGGACTCCCCATGTCCAGTCAGCACCTGTAAATGCTGCCCTACATGTGGTGCAACATCAACACTTCTTACATCTGCATCTTATGTTACCTTCACTACTAGTGCATAATACCAGCTACTCAACTCATCGAAGACATCTCTGCTTACTTGCATCTCATGAGTGGTAGGGTTATAGCATCTATAACCTTTTTGCTTTATAGCATAACCAATGAAAATGCATTTCTCTGCCTTTGGATCCAACTTTGTTCTCACTTCATCAGGAACATGTACATATGCAATACACCCAAACACTTTCAAGTGAGACACATCCGGTCTTATGCTTGTAAACTTCTGTTCAGGAGTCATACCATGAACAACTGCAATGAGTGTCCTGTTCATAATGTACACAACAGTTGTTACTACTTTTTCCCAAAAGTAATGTGGCATACTCTTTTTAGCCATCAAGGCACGTGCCACTTCTGCAATGTGCCTGTTTTTCCTTTCTGCAACACCATTCTATTGCAGAGTGTACCTGCATGTAAACTACCTCTTGATTCCCTACTTTCTCAGGAAATCGCAAAACTCATTGGATAAATATTCTCCCCCACCATCCAATCTTAGGCATTTTATTTGCATGCCTTTTTCCTTCTCGACCAAGGCTTTAAATCTCTGAAAGTGAGCAAACACCTCACTTTTCTCCTTCATGAAATAAACCCACACTTTCCTAGTGTGGTCATCAATGAATGTAACATAGTACCTGCAACCTGCAATTGTTGCAGTCTTGGTCGGTCCCCATACATCTAAATGTATGACATCCAATGGCCTTGCACTGACATGCTTCTCACGTGGGAAAGCATGTTTGGCCTGCTTACCAAGTTGGCATGCTTCACATACCTCATGCATACTGTCAACCTTAAACTTTGGCAAACCTGCAATAATATTTTGGGCCTGCATAGACTTCATTCACTGTACATTCACATGACCAATGCGCTTGTGCCATATGTCAATATCTGCAATGACACCTGTTCCATGCGCAAACATGGCTGCCTTTATCTCAGGCATGTTCACATCCAAAGTAAACATCCTACCATTTCTATTACCCTTTGTAACCAAGCGACACTTATTTTTTAAGTCTTCCACAAAACATCCTTGAGGATTAAACCTCACTTGTAGACTTGCAGACCCTGCTCAACCATCTGTCCAACAGGAACCAAGTTCATTGTAATATTCGGAACATGAAGTACATCAGCCAAGTACTTCATTTTGCCATCCTGCATAGACAATGGCAAGTTCATTGTAATATTCGAAACATGAAGTACATCAGCCAAGTACTTCATTTTGCCATCCTGCATAGACAATGGCACTTTACCAACATGCACAATGGGATGTGTAATATCATCACTTGTTTCTACATAGCCTAGTTTTTCCATCTTTTGCATACCTCAAAACCACTCAGTATGACTGGTCAAGTGGTTAGAGGAGCTAGAATCCACATACCATATATCTTGAGATCCTGACACATCCTCTGTTATGGAACTAAGCATGTGTTGCATCACAAAAAACTGCTCACTTCTGTCATCATCTCCATGTTTGCTAGATGATGCATAGTTGCCTTGCTGCAACTTCCCACTTTTAATGTCATTCTGCTTTTTGTAGTAGTCCTTTGCCATGTGTCCTGGTTTTCCACAGTAATAGCACTCTATGCTATTTGCATTTTGATTTCTTTGCCAACCACCTCAGCCTCTTTGGCTCCCTCTACCTCTAGACTGGCCTCTTCCACCTATATATGGTTACTGATGTGAATCATTGGACTATTGTTGTCCATAATTCTGATTTCCTTGTCAACCACCACCTTGGCCTCGACCACGGCCTCTACCTTAATTAGAGTAGAAGGCCTGTTCCGATATGTTCTTGCTTTGTGAAGAAGAATCCTCACCTAAAGACTTTTCTTCTATGATCAACATAGATATCAAGTCCCAAAAGTTGGGAATATTCTCCCTAACTGCAATGGAGGTCTTGAATGGCTTGTACTCTTTACCAAGCCCATTCAGACAGACACTCACCAAATCATCATCCTCCACTGATACATTGATAGACCCAAGGGATTAAATAATGCCCTTGATCTTTAAGGCATATTCATTGATGGACATGCTTTTCTTTTCCACAGTATGCAACTCTTGCTTTAATTGCAACTTCCTTGCCTTTGTGTTAGTTTGGAACATCTGAATCAGATTTTGTGGAGTGTTTGCATCATGTATGTGTCCTATCATAGTGTCTGGAGACTAATTGAAAGCCAGTACATGACTTTTCTTGCACCCTAATTCCAATCCTTGAATGCCTTTATATCTGCAGGAGTGGCATTATCCTTAGATAACTCTGGAGGCTCCTCATTGTCTCCTTCTACATAATCCCAAAATCCTTTACCCCCATTAGGAAATTGGTCATTCTGAACTTCCAAGCATGGAAGTTAATCTGATTAATTCCGTCAGACATGTTTTCCTGCAGCAATCAAATAACCTACAAACAGACAACTTCTATATGCAACCTGTAATACAGCAGTATCTCCTATAACTGCTACATAGTAGCGGTACTTCAGCACAGCGTGTGTGTTACCGAATGTGACTAGAGTACACGTATATATACCCAGTATCAACAATACATGTGCAAACCCTATCTGCACTTCTAAAATGCATTGCTGCACTGCAATAACCAGATTTTGAGTAGAAACAGTTCTCCACGAGAACTTCTAAATACCTTGCAATGACAAAATGGGACCCGTAATGAGCCCGAAATACGAATTTGGCTGAAAAACTCCAATAGAAAAGTATACTTGCCTTGTAGCTCCGCTCCCACACGAAGACAGCTCCTTAATCGGAGATGTGTAGCTCCCAGCGCCTACTGAGGGGGTGTTGTACCTAAACCAAGAAGGGGAAAGAGATGATGGTGCTCTTACCCATGCAGTACCGCTTACTTCCTTGCTTGTTCTTGCCTCTTGTCTCCTGAGCTCTCACATGAACCAAGCTCTGATACCATAAAGAGAATGTGGGAGAGAGGGAGAGATTCAAACCCTAGCAAGCAAACACACACAAGAGAGAGCAAGACGACACAAGAGAGAGATTCAAACCCTAGCAAGCAAACACACACACACAAGAGAGAGCAAGACGACACAAGAGAGAGATGGATAGCTGAATTTTCTTCTATCTTCTTCTTCTCTACTCAACCAACATAACATAAAGATAAGAGTACACACTATATGGGTTAGTACTCTACTACAACATACAAAGGTCGGTCCATAATGTGAACCCGACTAAATGAGCTAGCGCTATAACTATGCCAGTCTTTAGTAGTCCAAAATGGCTGTAAAAGAACCTGTCATCCCACTGGCCGCATATCACCCATAATCTCACCAACCATGCCAGTGGTATAGATGCGAAAGCTATCACCCACGTGGGCCATCAATATCCGCCATAGCACTCGTTGAGCTCGATATCTCAACAAATTAGACTTTACTTAATATGTTTTTAGTAATCTTTTTAGCATTACATTCTTTTTTTAAATCTAATTGGTTCTAGTTTACTTGTGATTTGAAATTGTTGTCGTGTGTTGATTTACAATTTCATTAACTTAAAATTTACTAACTATAATATCACTTGAATTTTTTTCATATAAACTAATAATGTTTTTTCTAGCTTTCCTTGTATGTTTAAGTATTTTAAATCTTACAAACTTTTGTTTCTTTAGAAACTGCTATTTGTGTAATAATAAAAAAATAAAGCATTGTATAAAAATGGTTATTTTAAAGATGATTTAAGTACAAAAAAGTGATATATTTTGAAGGTAGTTCTTTGATTTTCTTTAAGTTATTTAAAATTTAAGAAAATTTGTCTTTTGTGAGAATAAATTTGTAAATCTCTATCCAATACTAAAAAAAGATACATATTTTCAATATTTGGAAGCGAATCTTTCCAGGTAGTATAGGTCAACTATCTATTTTACTCGCGCAAACGCGTTTAATGAAGAAAATCCCACTCCATAGGTGATGCAAATGAGCCAAAGATTGTTAAAGAAAATCCCACCCCACATTAGGTGTGGAAGCATAGAAAGTATGGCATGAAAGTGCCAAAATCTACACACTGGTTGTCTATTAGTGTGAAAGACTCTATGAAGTATGCATATATAGAGGATACAGAAACACCTAAGGAGGCTTCGGAAAAAAATATAGAGGACATTCTCAAAGGGTTCTATTTTGAAGTGGTTTCTCTCTTATGTCTAAGATAGCTAAGGGTTCGATCTCCTTTCGGCCTTGAGATCGAAGAACCACTTGTTCATCATTTAACACATATTTGAATACAAAAATATCTTGGTAATAATTTCTTATACTTTCCCATAAGAAAATTGAGATTCTCTTGGGTAAAAACTTGAATGAAAACCATATTTCCTTCTTCAATCTAATGATTACACCTCTTTCGATATGCATACTACTTCTAGTGATTTTAAGCTACCTTGATATCCTTCTTGATAGCCACATCTGTTGATCCATTTTATCTAACATCTACTTAGAGATCTCTATTTTAATCATAGGAATCATTCCACTTCAATAGAGTGAGGTAATCTTTCCATATAAGGCTTTAAATAGACTTGTTCTAATACTTTGATGATAAGAGGTATTGTGAGCAAACTTAACCAAATGTAGATAGTTTATCCATCAACTTTGAGATTCACGTCCACCATAGTAGGCTCAAAGGATGTCCTGTATCACCTAATTTACTCTCTCTATTTGTCCATTTGTCTCGAAATGATAAGCAGTACTAAGGTCAAGGGACGTACCAACTGCCTCAAGAACATTGTCTAAAATCTAGATGTAAACTTTGCATCTCTATCACTCACTATCCTTGCGAATCCGTGTAACTTGAATATCTCTTTCAGGAAGACCTTAGTTACATTCGTTTCAGTATAGTATGCATAAGCTTCACAAGAAGGCTATGCATAGAGCTTGCAAGAAGCCTATGCAAGCTCTATGCATAAGCTTCATGCAAGCTTGTAGGAAGCCTATTCATAGAGCTTGCATAGGCTTGTAAGCTCTATGCATAAAGCCTATGCATAGAGCTTGCAAAGGCTATGCAAGCTCTATTCAAGAAGCCTATCACTAGAACATAGCCCCCTCTAGCGAGACGAGGCTAGAATGATGGGTTTATTCAAACACGTGAACATAGCCCCCTCTAGCGAGACGAGGCTAGAATGATGGGTTTATTCAAACACATCGCTTAAACAATGACGAATTTGATGTAAGTGACATGATTGAAAAAAATAATGTTTTGCTGCTGCTGTAAATATCCGTTGCATTGAACGTTGCATAAGCGATGGTTCATTTAACATCATTTGCACGACGGTTGCATACTACAAAGCGTTGCTTACACAATGTCACTTATATAGACGTCATGTAAGCGATCTCTAGGAAATTAAAAAAAAACCCAATGAGATGGTTCCCACGAATTCCCAGGATCCACCTGTGTTCTCATCTCAGCTCAAGCAAAGGATCGATTAGCGCTCGCGTTGCTTGCTGCCCACCGCCTCTCCTCTTGTCTGCAAGTTCCCTCCATCTAGGTAATGCTCCATGAAGTTTGGTTTGTTCTAATTTTTCCAAATTTAAAATATCCTTGCAAACAACCTTCTCTGTGCTTGGCCGCCTAAGCGCAAGCTCTGTGCTTGACTGCCTTATGGGCAAGTTCTGTGCTTAGCCACCTAGTTGGGCAAGTCCCCGATTGCTCACACACATGCATGCATGCATGACCATGTAAAAATCACACCAGATCAGCACCAAACTTTGCATACACGTGCCCTATAATTTTGCACTCCTCTACTTGCCGCCGTCGATTTTCTCTTTTGTGCCTTGTGTCCCCTATGCCGTTTGCACGTGTGATGGGTCAATGTCTATGACACACACCACATTATGAGTAGATGAACACTCACGATCCTCGGCATGCTACCACTACCAACCTGACTAGTGCAAGAGATACTTCTTTGAACCTCTTGAGTCGATGTTCAAGCCACGGCTTGCGAAAGATGTAATCTCTAGTGAATTTATTTTTCTTGATGTTTAATAGTGCATTCTTAACTAAGTGCTTGACATCGTGAGGTATATTTGACACAAATCCTAATACTTTTCTATCCACCAAGAGAGCTTCCAACTTAGCCCTCTGAGCCACTTGCTCAAAAATGACATCGTTGGTACTACCACAATCCAAAAGAAGTGTGACCAGGTAATCATTTAGATTCCCCTAGCCTTAAACAACTTAGAATTACTAGCCTCCTTGTCTAAAGCCGAAGAACTACTAGCCATAAAGTATTCTCCATTCAAAGCTTGGGCTTACTGCTATTGCCACGCAAAGGTAATGGTGATGTTATTGGTTACCTTGGGATGCAGGGCCCGTAAGCTCCCAACACCATGTTCCTCAAGGTGTCGGCGAACGACATACCAGCCCACAACATCTCTTTGGATGATTCTCCCTTCTTGATCGGAACAGCCTTGACTTGCACAAATTCCACAATGCCTTAATCACCCATTTAGCTGGCCCCACTGATGAGTCTAGCAGAGAATCTGCAACATCACGTTGGGCAGTGGAATTCGGCATCATCTTTGACGTGACTCTAGCCCAAATGATGGTAGTTCTTGGTGGCATGGCGGTTTCTGCAACATAGATCCTATGCTTGAAAGGGGAGGCACTCGGATCATATATTGGGTGAGCCCATCAGGTACACCTATGAGGAGCTGGAGGTTGCCACCTATGGATTCCGCTTGAGATTTGGTTTTGGTGCATTCAAGACTGTTTTCAAGGGCATTTTTCCAGACGGCACAGAGATATCAGTGAAGAGATTGAAGGAAGAGGCCCTGAGAGGTTCGCCAAACGGAGGTGCAAATTTATTCAGGGTGGAGGTGAGCATCATAGGCAAGATCCGTCACCAGAATCTGGTAAGGCACTTGGGGTTTTGCAAGGAAGGGGATGCGTGTTGAAATTAGGGCATTGTGATGAGCTATGGTGGATCAAACACTAGAATCAACATCATTAACAAAGTGATTATTAAATAATTAAGATGTAATTAGTAGGTAATTAATAAACAGATTAATGTAAGCATGGATAATCAAATAATTAAGATATAATTAGTAGGTAATTAATAAATAGATTAATGTAGGCATGGATAATAAAAAACCAGCAATTTCTCATTAGGGCAATGCCTCAATTTATAGAGCTTACATCTAAGCATCTAATCCCACTGATTTCTCCTTGATTCACTCCACCTCTTTTGCTTGATTCTCTCCACCTCTTCACTTTTCCCAAAATATCTCCTAGAATATCTCCACACTTCCTAAATCTTCTCATGCTACCCTTTATTCTCTCCACACTTCCTAAATCTTCTCATGCTACCCTTTATTCTCTCCCAGTAGATTCTTCTAACCTTTTCACAGGCTCTTTCACGTTTACTCATCCTCTTTTACAGCCTCTAACCAAGGGCTTGTTCCCGCACACACCCTATTCACTTGTATATTTCAACACCTCCCCTCAAGTGAATACTCCTAGTACACCTAGACCCTATACCAAGTTTGCCTCCCCTTACTTGATAGTCCGCGACTAGTGTCTAGCATACCTCCCCTCAAGTTAACTTAGCACACCTTGACCCTGTACCAAGTTTTTCTCTTACTTGATAGCCCGCGACTAGTGCCTCGAGTCCCTAAACTTGATAGCCTGACCGGTGGCTCAGAGGTGGTTTTACTTTGTTGGGGCAGGTTACATTGGGTTGTGGGGTCTCTCTCTCTCTCTCTCTTAGAGATTTTCACATGGCTCCTCACTCTTTGGAGCCTCACATCTTCTCTTGTCTTCAGTCTTCTTGTCGTGGCAGCTTCTCTCCACGCATCTATCTCTTCTTTCAGTCTTCTTGTGGTAGCTTCTCTTCTCATGTCCATGTCTTCCTTCAATGCTTCCTTTAGATCTTCTTGGTGTGGATCTTCTTCTTGGAAGGAGATGTTCTCCTTCTTCCATGGCTGGGGCCATGAGCTTGTTTGTCAGGTCTTCTTGCTCCATGTGAGCAACATGTTTAAATGTTTGTTTGATAGTTCTTTTGGGCTTTTGATGTTTATCTTGTGTCATTATGCAATGCAAACCCAAATCTATGCGGAAGGTCTCACCTCTTGCCTTATTCTGGACAAGGGCAGTGTCTGATCCCATATTAATGTAATGTGCCTAATACATAATGCGTATAGCATTCATTCTCATGCACATTTCCAAATGCAACTCTGGCTGTGAATAATCTTGAATTTGAGTGAGATTTACAGGAATTAACCAAGGATTAAATGCAAAATGATGATTATCACAATTTTATCAGCACAAAATTTTACCAGAAATTACATTAAATCAAGGGTAACCAATTTGTACAGAATGGTTGGAGTATCAAACCAACTCCAAATTGTAATCTGAAGTTATAGGGATCTATATCAGATACCTAATGGTTAATTTGAACCCTCAATTGCACCAAAATATAGTGATTAGCATTGATTAATCACTGATTAGTAAATTAATCCACTATTTTATGTGCAAAAAATAGAGTATGCGGGGAGTCCAGATCTGGTGCCTTAGACTTCAAATGAGCTTAAATGCTTTCAAATCCATCAATAGCAATGAGTCTAGTAGAGGATTAAGCCAATAAACACAAGATTTGACCAAACATTGAGAGCGTAATCTCTGTTTTACCAAAGTCACCTGCTGCTGCAGATTTGATGAAGAGCTTGGATCTCACTGTAGACTTGATGAAATTGAATTCTGTCTTCACCAGCTTGTAGAGCATGCTTGAAAACCCCCGGGGCTAAGAGGAATTAGGTTGATTTGATTTGATGAAGTGAAGATCTGCAGATTACTCAAAAAAAATTACACTGAACAAAAACGTGATTTCTTCCTCATGCGCCGGCAGTTTGCGCTTGTGACTGGCTTGTGGCTGGAGCTCCTATGGGTTGGCTGGAGCTCCTATGGGTTGGCTATCTTGGGCTAGAAGGGTTTGGGCAATGGTTAAGTGTGCAAAGAGCTAGAGCGAGCTCCTCCACCAGTTGGGGGTATAGAGGCTAGTTGAAAAAAGAGAGAAAATTATAATTTTCTACTAATCCTAATTAGCAAAATAATTAGCAAGATAATGAGCTCACAAAATGATGGATTCTAGGCATGGCTCTGATACCATGTTGAAATTAGGGCATTGTGATGAGCTATGGTGGATCAAACACTAGAACTAACATCATTAATAAAGTGATTAGCAAATAATTAAGACATAATTAGTAGGTAATTAACAAATAGATTAATGTAGGCATGGATAATAAAAAACCAGTAAATTCTCATTAGTAAATACCATGTTGAAATTAGGGCATTGTGATGAGCTATGGTGGATCAAACACTAGAACTAACATCATTAACAAAGTGATTAGCAAATAATTAAGACATAATTAGTAGGTAATTAACAAATAGATTAATGTAGGCATGGATAATCAAAAACCAGTAAATTCTCATTAGTAAATAATTAAGATATAATTAGTGGGTAATTAATAAATAGATTAATGTAGGCATGGATAATCAAAAACTAACAAATTCTCATTAGGGCAATGCCTCAATTTATAGAGCTTACATCCAAGCATCTAATCCCACTGATTTCTCCTTGATTCACTCCACCTCTTTTGCTTGATTCTCTCCACCTCTTCACTTTTCCCAGAATATCTCCAGACTTCCTAAATCTTCTCATGCTACCCTTTATTCTCTCCCAGTAGATTCTTCTCACCTTTTCACAGGTTCTTTCACATTTACTCATCCTCTTTTATAGCCTCTAACCAAGGGCTTGTTCCCGCACACACCCTATTCACTTGTATATTTCAACAATGCGCACAAGATGCTGGTGTATGAGTTCATGTAGCATGCTTTTTACTTTGGGTAGCCACTTGGAAATTTGGATGTTGAACATCCAAATTGCTATAAAAGTTCAAAGTTGTGGAAATTTGGATGTTGAACATCCAAATTGCTACAAACGCTCACCTCTCTCCAAAAAAGACAAACACATCTTCTCATCTTCCAAAAATACCATGTGCTTTTTCCAAAAATAAAGGCCGCCATCATCTTGTGCCTTAGCTCCATCGTCGTGCTATTGTTTTCTTTTGTTCCGTTGTCGATGCTCGCGTCTATGCCTACACCATCATAGTTGCTACCACCATGAACTGCCGTCTACTTGGGTCTACGCCATCCCTGCCTACTACCGTTCCCTACACCACACCTACACCAAGCCAGTAGATGCCATTTGTTGTTACATCCCACCTACATTGTCTACACCGCCTACACCAAGCAGAGCTGCCATTGCCTACATGGCCCACACCAAGTCGAGAGCTACACCGAGAGTTACTGAGAGCTACGCTGCCTACACACAAAGAGAGGTACGCAGCATACACTAAGCGGAGAGCTGCTACATCCTGCCCCGATATCATGTCAAAAATCCATTGGGCATCCGTAAGGTGATGTCATGCATCCTCTTTGCTTAGTTGAGATGGTAGGACTTTATATTTGAGAATTAATACTTTGTAATTTAATAAGGTGCATATGCACCAATTAATAAGATGTTATATTATGATTTTGATAGCTTTTAGTCATGCTAGGTTTCGCCTTAGCGAACTAGACACTTTGTATATCAATTTTAAAGAGAATATGGGGGAGAAGGAGAGCTTCAAACCCTAGCAAGCAAACACACACACACATAAGAGAGAGCAAGACATAAGAGAGAGCAAGACATAAGAGAGAGATGGATAGCTGAATTTTCATTTTTCTTCTTCTCTACTCAACCAACATAATGTAAAGATAAGAGTACACACTATATGGGTTAGTACTCAACTACTACAACATACAAGGGTCGGTCCATAATGTGAACCTAACTAAATGAGCTGGCGCTATAATTATGCTAGTGTCTAGTAATCCAAAATGGCTATCACACAGCCTGTCATCCCACTGGCTGCATATCACCCATAATCTCACCAACCATGCCAGTGGTGTAGATGCGGAAGCTATCACCCAGGCGAGTCATCAATGTCCGCTACTATAGCACTAGTTGAGCTCGATATCTCAACACTCCCCCCTCGAGCTCAGCTCCACACACTGCACTCCAAGTAAGCTCCTAAACCTGTGGAACGTCTCTGTGCCTAATGCCTTCATGAAGATGTTAGCCACCTGATCCTCTGTGCTGACATATACCAGATCTACATCTCCTGCTAGAACCTTTTCCCTCACAAAGTGATAATGCACCTCAATGTGCTTTGTTCTAGCATGATATACTGGGTTATTGTCCAACTGTCTGATGCTCATGTTGTCACAATATATGAAAACTTCCCTATCCATGGGCTCTCCCATGTCACCAAGTAGCTTATGAAACTAAGCTACCTCACAAGCTGCCATAGTAGCACCCTTGTACTCTGCCTCTATACTCTCGACAAGGCAACGATTGGGCTGCTTCGTACTGCTCCAACTCATAACAGAACTCTCGAATGAGAACAGAAAACCACTGGTAGATCTCTTGTATGCAATATTACCAGCCCAAGCAGCATCTGTGTACCCATGCAACTGTATCTCTGTACCAACCTCATAGAAAATTCCATAATCAACTATGGACTACCTGAGGATTCGTCTAGCCGCATCCAAGTGTGGCTTTCTAGCCTGCATAAACTGACTCACAAGTCCAATAGCATAGCTCAAGTCTGGCCTCGTAATGGTCATGTAGATCAAACTCCCACTATGTGCTTGTATGTAGTGGGGTACTCCAAAAGCTTCACCTGTATGTGAAGAGCTTTGTGTTATGCTCCAATGGCACTGAAATAGGATTATAGCCTGTCATACCATACTTGGACAACATGTCCAAGACATATTGCCTCTACAATAGCAAAATGCCATGAGGTGATCTCACCACCTCTATGCCCAAGAAATACCGCATTTGCACTGGATATCTGAAATCCAATGGTCACAAGATACTCCGCGATCTTGTTTGACCATGCTTTGGATGCCTGCTTCAAGACATACAAGGCTTTGCGTAACCTGCACACAAAATTTGGATGTGCATCACTCTCATAACCTGGTGGCTGCATCATGCACACTTCTTCTTGCAAACCACCATGCAATGCGGCATCTGAAAATAGTTATAATGTTACATGATAAGTTTCTCAATAAATACATGCGATAATAAAATAGTAACAAATCTCTACAACGTGATTTGGGCATATCAGATACACACAACACAATCCTCGTGTTGTAGTGATTTGGGCATATTAGATACACACAACACAATCCTCGTGTTGTAGTGATTTATCACGCTTAGCGCTTCAAAACACAAAATAATATAAAAACTACTGAAAAAGTTAACTTGGATAACAAAATAGCTTCAAATCACTACAACGCAATATGGATACATTAGACAAAATCTACATCAACTCCTCGTGTTGTAGTGATTTCTCAAGTGATTTCTCAAATAGACCCTTTCATTTGATAAAATAACACATGAACAATACACCTAACAATACCTATGATGATAAAATAGGTTCAAATCACTACAACGCGATATAGGCACATCAGACCTAATTGTCATACCCTCCTTGCACACTGTAGTGATTTCTTACACAGAGTGTTTCATTTCACAAAGTAAGTCATGAAAATAAGTCATAGATAACGTACACGACACATAACAATGTATAGGACAAGAAAGTATGTCCAAAACACTATAACGCGATATGGCAACATCAGAAAAAATTATAATTCATTCTTCGCATTGTAGTGATTTGTTAGACATTGCCTTTCGTTTGACCCAATATCTAATGAACGTAGGTAACACATGTTATATATGATTTGTTAGACATTGCCTTTCGTTTGACCCAATATCTAATGAACGTAGGTAACACATGTTATATATGATTGAATATAACATTTAAGACCAGTAGTGATTGCTTTTGAGAACTCAACAAAGAATCATGTAGGAAAAATGTTGAACAGATGTGCTCTTGCTTGATAAATTGCAGAGATGGTGTAGATGAAGCATGGTAGAGGAATACATGCAATTGAAGGAGGAAAATGAAACGGGGGCAAAAGACAAGGACACTTGACATTTACCAAACACACGTGCGAAAGAGCATGTCAACACGTGCGAAGGACGATGTGGGGCCGTACTCATTAAATATAGGATGATCAATCCATTTTTAACACGTGTCATCATACGTGCACAGAGCACGTGGTTTGCCATCATGCATATTTGCCACGTGTACAGACCATTAGTTTCTGTGGATAAAGGTGACCCACATTCATTATTCATTGCTTCTTTCTCTCGTGCAATTTTTCTCGCAGTTCGTGACCTTCATGTGGCTTCTTGCTCTCCTACAGTCAACTTTGTTGGTTGCTTCTTGCTCTCCCAGTGAATTTCGCGGTATGTTTTCAAATATTTTTGTGTTTCAATTCGGCCAAAATTGTATAATTAATTTATTAATATTCCATCAAAGATTTTTGCTTTTAGATTTTTAAGAATTTAATTTATTTCTCAGGAATATCTCATCAAATCACTGCAACACAATGAGGGATCTCGGTGAGAACTATCGTACACCCATATCGCGTTGTAGTGATTTTGCCTATAATGGCAATTTGCTTGCATAAATTTCTTGTAATCACTACAACGTGAGAAGAGGTCTCCGTGCAAACTTTCTCAAGGATATCGCGTTACAGTGATTTGTCCTACTGCCATTCTTATATTGTCTTTTCAAAGATTTTTACGTTTAGATTTTTAAGAAATTTATTTGTTTCTTACAAATATTTGATCAAATTACTATAGCATGAAGTGGGAGCTCGGTGAGAACTCTCCCACCCATATCGTGTTATAGTGATTTGTCCTACTGTCGCTCTTGTAGTCATTTTTCTTACAATCGTCATTGCCTTTGAAAAATTGCATCAAATCGCTATAACGTGAAGAGAGGGCTCGGTGGGAATTCTCCCACACACATCGCATTGTAGTGATTTTGACATATTTTTCTTTGCAATTTCATTTTGTCACTACTATTTCATCAAATCACTACAACGCGACTAGAGATCTCGGTGAGAGTTCTCCAACGCTTATCGAATTATACTGATCTTGCCTAATCCTTTATTATCTTAAACATAACTTTCCTCGTTGTGACATATTTCCTGGCTTGTCAATGGAACCTTTTAGGATTGAGGTTGAGTTTGATGCTGGCCTTCAAGAAATCCTAGATGAAAAGTTGTTCAGAGTCCTTTATAAAGCTCAAAAGCATCATTGCCATCCTGAAATCGCACGCATATTTAATTTCAATTTCTCCATCAAAGACATGATCATTTCTGCTCTTTCGTATCTTGAGGAGAAAGAGCAACAATTTCAACAGATCACTTCAAGTGGTACAGTCATTTTTGACGGCATCCAATACGTGCACGTGAATGATATTGAGCCTTTACCAACGCTAAGAAAAAAGTTAAACAGGGATGTTTCAAAGGTGCAAGATGATAAGAAGAAGACACACAATAAGTGCCCCATTCACAATCGCAATTGTCGTCTTGTTGCGTACCACTATGGATTTATCTGCTACTTGCATGTGCTGCTGAGGATGATAAAGTTACAAATGAAGAAATTGAGGAGAAGGCAGAGGAACCTCTAAGAGCAGAAGATGAAGTTCAAGAGATTGCGAAGGAGATAAAGAGATTGCGAAGAGGGACTTAAGTGAGCAGTTGGATATTGATGCCCTCAGAAGAGAAGACACCTTAGTGGTTACAGGTGACGAGCAGCCCTCTATGATAGAGAAAGCAAGGGACATTCCAACCCCACTACTCCCCAAATGTCCTATTGGTGGTGACAAAGAATATTTGTTAACTACAGATATTCAAGTTGTGTTTGACATAAGGGAAGACTACTATCTGGCCATCATTGCACAGAATCTTGAGGAAGATGAACATTTTGTCGATCCAGATTTGGCTAAGTATCTCTTATTGGATTCAAATGTCAAGGACAGTGAGTTCCATTCTGCTACCGACACATTATCTATGATGTACAAGGATGCAAAAAGCTATGAATCTAACCTTCCCACGGAAGAGGAATTTCAGGCTATTCAACAAAAACTTAAATATTTCACACATAAGAAGGGAAGAGGAATCCTCATCAGTGGTCTAGGACACTAACTCAACAATAAATATATGGACAAATGATTTACTTGTGTATTGTGTTAATGACGAAAATCAAAAGGTGTACGCTTAATGTGTTTACTTGTTAATGACTTTTTATCGTGCTGAGTAGCTTATTCTATTTGTTGTGTTGGCTCATTGACAATATTGTTTTTGAGCTGGTTGTGTTTGAGGATGAGTTTCTCGGGCGCAAAGCAGGCAAACACGTGGGAGGACTCAGAATGGACTCAACACTCGGAGAGTACATAAACCGATTGAAGTTTCCACAATTCATTATATTCCACAAAAACTTCTCGAAAGACAATGCAAAATTTCCTTTGTTTGCAATCAAGACATTATCCAGATACCTTGGGGCATATCCCGTCAGGTAGAATGCAGACAAAGTCATGATTTTGGAGAAGTAGTTAGCCTTGCGAATCTTTTGGCACAGCCCTAGAGGCTATGCACTAAGGAGTAAATATTACTTAGCCTATACTACTTATGGATTGGCATGTGGGATTAAGGATCCCAATATGCTAAGTGATTATGGCAAAAGGGAGCTTCTCAGATTCACAAAACTGAGGGTTCGTCTAGTTTTACAGTTACAGGATGTTGCAAAGCCATCTTCAAAAAGGGCAAGGCTTCATGCACTATTAGTGAGCAGGTTAAGGAGTAGTAGTATATTCCTATCTCTTGTAATAATATTATTTCTCGTGTAATGTCATGACACTATTGCATATGATCATTTCTGAATTTGAAATGTTAACCATGGATCTATGGGTATCCAAATCTTTCCATTTCTTTGTTTTGTTCCTTGCCATTCTGCATGCTGAATACTTGCATTAGATCTCTTCCATATATCTTGTTTTCTTTCTTTATTCACAAGTTTTACTGTTGATTAATTTCAGATGCTTTGAAGCAAGGGGTAAGATGGTATATAATATGCTTCAAGAGAATAAAAGAACACATTAATTAGTATATTTTTCAATATACAGTATAAAAACTAGTTCAATGCATAATCAATCTAATACCATATAGTGGGTGACGTGTTGATCTGTCCATGCATCAATTATTGATCTCTTGAACTCATCTAGCACTGTTTGAAATATCTCATGGTCCTCCTTCGTCCACACTTTCTTGTCACAAAACTTAAACATAGTGTCTAGAGATTTTCACACCTTGGATTTCCCTGTTCTTGCTTGACCATTGTCTGCATGGTCTACTATTGCATTGTGAACGCACTTCCATCTGTTGTATTTTACGATATGCATTGATCGTCTTCTTCTACGACCTTCTGGTGTTGGTTCAAATAGAAACCTTCTTGCTTTAACACCCCCAATGAAAGGTTTCTTATGTACATTCTTCTCATCCTTAGACCTTTTTCATCTTGTTCAATTTTTGCATATCCACCATGCAAACCAATGTCTGATAGAACTTTCTCTAGTGCTTTGATGGATGTAAACTTTGCTGTATTGGGCTGTAGAGTCCCTGCAAAATATATGTCTAAAAACAAGAGTTTTTCAATGATTCTGCAAAGAGCACGCATTGTACAAATGTGGACACTTGACACTGGAATATTGAGAATTGGCTTGAAGTGTGGGTCTTTCAAGTTCCTATCCGATGCCTTCTTCCGATACCTCTTATCAAACACCTTTGCACTGCACATGCAATATAAGCAGGGACTTTTTGAATTGGCACCCTTTGACACTTGTGCATACATTTCAGAGTTTTAAGATCACCCGCCGTATGCCACTCCACCTTATATTGTCCAATGCCTTCCACATCGAAGATTTTGCCATTTCTTTGCGCGCGTTGATGATCTCGGGTATCGATGTTTTATGAAAGACCCAATGCAGAACATCAAAATTTTCTAATTCTACTTGCAATACATAAGAAACATAGGAATACAACACCCATTAGTGTTTTTTATATGTAATTCTTTTTCACAAACATATCCGAGTCTAATAAATTTTACCTCAAATATGCATAAAATCAAAATTAATGAGAATAACTCTTTTGAAATAAAAATGAATTTCTTTATGCATCTTTCTATGCATAAAATGAGAATAACTCTTTTGAAGTAAAAAGAAATTCCTTTATGCATCTTTCTATGCATAAAATCAAAATTAATGAGAATAACTCTTTCGAAATAAAAATGAATTCCTTTATGCATCTTTCTATGCATAAAATCAAAATTAATGAGAATAATTCTTTTGAAATAAAAATGAATTCCTTTATGCATCTTTCTATGCATAAAATGAGAATAACTCTTTTGAAATAAAAATAATTTCCTTTATGCATCTTTCTATGCATAGAATTTAAATCTAATGAAAATCACACTTTTAAAATTAAAAAATATCCAATATGCATCTTTCTATGCATAGGATTTAAATCTAATGAAAATCACACTTTTATAATAAAAAAATATCCAATATGCATCTTTCTATGCATAGAATTTTAATCTAATGAAAATTACACTTTTATAAAAAAATACCCAATATGCATTTTTCTATGCATAGAATGAAAATAACACTTTTAGAATACACAAACGAAGGGGATTACTCTTTTTGAATAACATAAAGATAAAACTTATTCCTACAAAATTTAAGAAAATTTTGCCATAACCTCCTTTGTATGGCCGACCATTTTTTAATTTTTGCATTCTAATTCTACTTAGAATTTAATCCAAGATGAATTTAGCACTCTAATCTAATCAATTCTCATTTTTTAAAGAGCGAAAAATACAAAAAGTTTAACTCTATTTAATTGATTACACATCTTGGATAAAGAAGGGCTGAATTCAACAAAGAGAAGGGGGAAGCATTTCTATCAAGGCATAACATCCAATTTTAATTTAAAAGAAGCAAGAAATCATAAACCATAGAATAGAATTAGAAAAAAGTAGAATTTCTAACTTACATGGAGTTTTGTGACCTATCCTTTGGCTTGATGGATTGAGGCTTCTACTCTTGCTTGGATCAAGAGTGGCCACCAATTCTTTGTAGAGGAGATAGTAAAAAACAAGTGAATTATCAATGAATTCAATGTTTTTGGCTCTAGGGAGGAGTAGAGTAACAGTGCATAAAACACTATTTAACTTTTACAAAGGGGGAGGCTTCTATTTATAGGAAAAAGTGAGCCTCTAACCAAGCAAACTGATTCTAGAATTTTTCAGATCAGTTTGGTCACTTTTTGATCATTTTTAGGTCAGTTTAGCTTACTTTTTGGTTCTAGTTGAAATAGGAGATAGGAGAGATGAAATATCTCATTATTTGAGAGTTTAAAACTCCACCACACATGTGAAATAGACACCTCCTTCATGAGGGAAATTCCCCCACACTACTGAGTTGTCAAAAATGCATCATTTCCTCTAAATATCTCTTCTTTTTTAACTAATAACCTTGTCCTTAGTCAACTCTTCATCTTATGTAAGTATTTACTCATTTTTGGGAGGATTTTCTTTATTTCTTCAATTTATCTTCTCCCTACATTTGGATTAATCTAATTGGCCCCTCAGAACCTTAATCTAAAATTTTGAGAAAATCTGGATCCTTAGGCTAAGGCCTTTTGAACAGATTATAATTTATTTCTAATGCACCTTCTGAAATTCTTTTTGAACTTTTGATTTGGGAAAATTTATTTTAATAAGAAGAGATATTTTTCCATCCAAAAATATCAAAAAATTGAATAACCTCTCTCTAGAATATTTTCTCTCTCTAAGTCAAAATAGGTAGAAACAAGATCTGTTATTATTCTGAAAAGGGGGGTTGATTTACAAGGGGAGAAGCTGGACATCTTGAAGGACTGGGGGAGGAATCTTACATTGACACTCATCAAGATTTAGCAGAAATTTGAGGACACCATCACATTCTTCAGGAATAACTTCAAGCAATTGAACAACATATGATTGTAAGGCCTCCAAGTCGTAGAAAATATTATCGTATCTATTGTAGACCACATCTCCTGTTGGTGCAGCATAGGTGTCTTCAATATGAAATGGGATTCCCAGTGCTTAAAGTACCTCGTCGTTTACTTGTTTACGCATTTTTTTTAAAACCAAAGAAGGATTTGGCAATAATGATCCTTTCATACTAGAATCCTTCATCTTTTCCTGCAAAGTCTTATAAATGGTTGAGTACCCTCTGTGTGATATACCAGCCTCATCAAGTATTGCCTGGGATGTTCTGTGGATTGAGTTGATTCTCTTTGAAAAAGTCATCTATTTGCTTTTCTGAGACCTTCTTATACTTTTTCTCGTTCATCAGTGCTTCTGCATATTGTGGCAATCTAAAAGAAGACTTAAATGTGCGCCAGAAGGTTCTGTTGTTGATTGTTTATCAGGGTGCAATAATGATTTGATATCAGATTGAAATGCAAAAATTGATATACATGAACATATGCAGCACAATGATTGCTATTCATAAAATATCACAATAGAAACAATAAACCAGTTAATAGAAAGGAGCTTACTTGATTGCATGTATTCTCTTCTTGATGCTACCACCTCCTAGCTTCATTTGCTCAATATCCCTTCGCTTTTTTTGTTGTCTATACAGACCTAATGGGGTTTGCTTATGTCTTAATTGAGAAATTTATTTTTCAAGCCCATTATAACTTCTGCACACAATGCTTCATGGTTTTCTTCAAATGAATGTTCTCCTTTTCAAACAAATCTCTTTCTAATTTAAGATTATTGCTTGTTGCTTCCAAATGATGTGTATATCCTAGGAGCCCATTATAGCCATCTCCAACAAAGTTAAGTAGAGATGTCATATTCCTAAATGGGGGTGTGGAGTTTGTAAAAAAGGGTCTTTTGGATATAACCTCCCATCAATCCATAAATCTATGTTTTTCTTCCCTTGCATCCTGAACATTTCTTTAGAAGCAGTACACAAAATATTAGGTTTATTTCTCTTACTTAGAGGTTCACATTCATGTTCAAGCTTGATGTGCAGGTTGTAGATGTCTCTTTTCTTTGTATTCCTCCTTGCTCTTGATCCCTCTTCCATCCTCTTGATCCTCTCTGTGTTCCTCCTTGCTCTTGATCAACAAAAAAATCTAAATGGAAAGACAAAGGTGCCAAAATAGTAAAAAGAAGTAAAGAGTCAAAATAATTTACGAGAAAAACCTTGATTTTGAAGGTACCAGTACCTACAAACTTTGATATGTAAAACCTTGAAAATTTGAGGTGAAGTTTCTTGCAGAGAGGGAACTTGAACTATTTTTGGATGATCCTTGGTTCAAATTTTAAGAAATATTCTCTTTCGTTGTATGTAGAGATTTTGAGATATAAGCCATTAAACTTGGAGAATTGACAAATTCATTGTTCACGTAGTACATATAGTACATGAACGGATTGAAGACTTCGAGAACTAGAAACATTCTATCATTTTAATGTACATTTAAGAATAGACATATATCTTTTATATCTCATGAAAATGCCAAGAGAAAATACGCCAAAATAAATTTTACTTTATTTTTAGGCTTTTTGGATTATCTCTCTCTAAGCTTAGTTGGCACTTCTTAGAGGGCCCAAAGTTGAGTCCAAAATTTTCCTAATCTCTTGTACATAGGAGGAGAGGTGGTGGGGGCAGCAGCGCGGGCAGCGCGAGCGCTGATCGATCCTTTGCTTGAGTTGAGATGAGAACACAAATGTAGCAAGTTGTCAGTTGAGATGAGAACACAAATGTAGCAAGTTGAAAATTGTTGTGTTTATGCCGTTGCATGTTTTTGTTGACTTTTTTTATGACGAGGAGGTCAAGAAAACATCGTCAATGTTTATCAATAAATCAAAGAAATGTTTGGATTTATTAGGTCAAAATTGGGATGTGAAAGAATTAAAAGGGGTTACCTGCAAAATCCATAGGAAATCTATTGTCTGTAAATATATGATTGGCTCCCAGAATTTTATTTTGGCCTTTCATTATATGAGATAGCATTATGTCAATGAAAAACTTGTAGCAATTGATCAGGACTTGAAGGATGACATTGAAAATCCATTGATGTTATGAGAGGTATGGTTTGAACATGAGCTCTTGATAGTACTCAATATATTTTCAAACATCTCAGTGCGTCAAGTGAGAACAGACTTGGCAAATGAGGATGACCTACAAGTGCCTGATGATTATGCGTTCAAGTACAATGACCATAAGGTATGTTATTCAATCTAACCTCGAAAAAGTATTCATTTCAAAACTACGCCCCTAGCATTGTTAAAGGCTCAATATCATTCACGTGCACATACTCGACGCCATAAAACATGAGTGTACCACTTAAAGTGATCTGTTGAAATTGTTGCTCTTTCTCCTCAAGATACGAAAGAGCAGAAATGATCATGTCGTTGATGGAGAAATTGAAATTAAATATGCGTGAGATTTCAGGATGGCAATGATGCTTTCAAACTTTATAAAGTACTCTGAACAACTTTTCATCTAGGATTTCTTGAAGGCCAACATCAGACTCAACCTCAAGCCTGAAAGTTTCCATCTATAAGCCAGGAAATATGTCACGACAATGAAAGTTATGTTTAAGATAATAAAGGATTAGGCAAGATCAATATAACGCGATAAGCGTTGGAGAACTCTCACCGAGATCTCTAGTTGCGTTGTAGTGATTTGATGAAATATTAGTGAGAAAATGAAATTGCAAAGAAAAATGTGCCAAAATCACTACAATGCGATGTGTGTGGGAGAATTCCCACCGAGCCCTCTCTTCACGTTATAGCGATTTGATGCAATATTTCAAAGGCAATGACGATTGTAAGAAAAATGACTACAAGGGCGACAATAGGACAAATCACTATAACATGATATGGGTGGGAGAGTTCTCACCGAGTTCTCACTTCATGCTATAGTAATTTGATCAAATATTTGTAAGAAACAAATCAATTTCTTAAAAATCTAAACGTAAAAATGTTTGAAAAAGCAATAAAAGAAAGACAGTAGGACAAATCACTATAACGCGATATCCTTGACAGAGTTCACACTGAGACCTCTTCTCGCATTGTAGTGATTTCAAGAAATTTTTGCAAGCAAATTACCATTATAGGCAAAATCACTACAACACGATATGGGTGTACGATAGTTCTCACCGAGATCCCTAGTCGCGTTGCAGTGATTTGATGAAATATTCCTGAGAAATAAATTAAATTCTTAAAAATCTAAAAGCAAAAATCTTTGATGGAATATTAATAAATTAATTATACAATTTGGCCGAATTAAAACACAAAAATATTTGAAAACATATTGCGAAATTCACTGGGAGAGCAAGAAGCAACCAACAAAGTTGACCGTAGGAGAGCAAGAAGCCACGTGAAGGTCACGACTGCGAGAAAAATTACACGAGAGCAAGAAGCAACAACGAATAATAAATGTGGGTCACCTTTATCTACGTAAACTAACAGTCTATACACGTGGCAGATATGCATGATGGCAGACCACGTGCTCTGCGCATGTATGATGACACGTAAGATGACACGTGTTATAAATGGATTGATCATAATCATCTTGTATTTAATGAGTACAGCCCCACGTCGTCCTTCGCACTTGTTGACATGCTCTTTCACATGTGTGTCATACTCCTGGGTAAATGTGGTACTTGTCCTCAGTAAAATGTCAAGTGTCCTTGCCTTTTGCCCCCGTTTCATTTTGCCTCCTTCAGTTGCGTGTATTCCTCTACCATGCTTCATCTACACCATCTCTGCAATTTATCAAGTAAGCGTACATCTGTTCAACATTTTCCCTACGTGATTCTTTGTTGAGTTCTCAAAAGCAATCACTACTGGTCTTAAATGTTATATTCAATCATATATATCATGTTTTAACTACGTTCATTAGATATTGAGTCAAACGAAAGGTGATGTCTAACAAATCACTACGATGCGAAGAATGAATTTCGATTTTTTCTAATGTTGCCATATTGCGTTATAGTGTTTTGGACATACTTTCTTGTCCTATACATTGTTATGGGTGTTGTGTATGTTATCTATGACTTATTTTCATGACTTACTTTGTGAAATGAAACACTCTGTGCAAGCAATCACTACAGTGCACGAGGAGGGTATGACAATTAGGTTTGATGTGCCTATATCGCGTTGTAGTGATTTGAACCTATTTTATCGTCGTAGGTATTGTTAGGTGTATCCATATTGCGTTGTAGTGATTTGAAGCTATTTTGTTATCCAAGTTAACTTTTCAGTAGTTTCTATATTATTTTGTGTTTTGAAGCGCCAAAGCGTGATAAATCACTACAACACGAGGATTGTGTTGTGATTGTATCTGATAGGCCCAAATCACGTTGTAGAGATTTGTTGCTATTTTATTGTCCTATGTATTTATTGAGAAACTTATCATGTAACATTTAACTATTTTCAGATGCCACAAGGCTCTCATCTACAGATGTTTCTAAATTAGGTAAAGAATTTTCCCCTTTCGATATGAGGAGATTGATGTTTTATCCAATGTTTCAAGGAAAGTCAATGATAGAATTATAATAGCAGTTCTAAGGTTTGCTACGTCCTTGTCATCATCTTGATTGTAAAGTTGTTTGCTTGTCCAAAGTAACTAATATAATGTAATTTTCTTGTGCAACTTGATTATATCAAATCTCGTATATATTGTAGATTCCCTCCTTTCCTTGGTTCTTACTGCACAACATACTTCATTGGTTGATGTATGTCCATGGTTTAGTCCGGATAAATTTCGATGTACCTCAAATAATTCTAATGGCATACAATGAAGAGTATGTGATTGCAATCTCATTTATAGTCTTAGTATTGTGACCTAAATTTACTATATATTTTTGACGTTGCTCAAATAATTCTAATGGCATACAATGAAGAGTTAGTGATTGCAATCTCATTTATAGTCTTAGTATTGTGACCTAAATTTACTATATATTTTTGACGTTACTTCTGATACTCCTAATTGCATTTTGTAGTTCACACTGGAGTTAATCCTTTACCATATGGAATCCAAGACTTATTACTAATTCACGTGAAGAATTCCATGGCACCATGAGACAATAAGTCCACACAATCATTATTTATATATCGTATAACGAGTTGGAGAGAGAGAGAGAGAGAGAGAGAGAGAGAGAGAGAGAGAGAGAGAGAGAGAAGGAGAAGTACTTAGAGAACTTTCAATATTGACAACAGTATTGTTTCATGTGTAGATCGGTTAGAAAGCTCATAAACTGCTCTCGAGGTCCTAATCCAGGACACACTGCTAGAACACACAAGGATTGTGAACAAGGATTGTGAGGTGATGCAGAGTCCCGCAGCACAAAAACGAGATCGGCATAGTTGTGGTTGGAGGGTGTACTACAACGCAAAGTTGCTTCTACACTTAGTTCTCTCATTGCCCATAGAAAATGTAGGCATACTCCTTTGTTTTAATGATATCTTACTTTCCTTCCTCATTCTTTGATGGCACATGTCTATATTTTTTTGGCTTTTTGTAGAATCCACGATTATCAGAATACTCTAATGTGGATTTAGGGCTGTTCAGGGAAGAGATCATTGAGCATATTATTATCAACATTCATTAGCAGGCTGCCTAATATCCCTATTGCATTTGTGCCCCCTCCACCACGACCGCGAACAGGACCACCGCCCGCCACGACAGTACCCCCGAACACAAACCGACAGGTTGGTTGTCGAGCTTCCAAAATCTGATGGATCTGAAGACATCAATTTGGAAGCTTTGAGTTCCCAACAACACCAAATTGCGCAAAGTCAAGCTTCAACCCCACAACGACAGCAAGCTTCTGTTCCAGAAGAGCAAGCTTCCTGTCCCCAAGAGAAACCACCCCAAGAGCGTCCGGAAGAGCAACCACCCTAAGAGCGTCTGAAAAAGCAAGCACCCCCTCAATGACAAGCTTCACTATCCCAACAACAAGAATCTTCCACACCCAATAGCACGCTTCGTTAGGGAAAAATAAGAACATGCTATCAATGTTTTAAACATCCAATTAAAAAATGTAGAATATTTATCTTAGTCTCTATTGCTCTGAGAAATACAAAATGTTGTCATGATTGATGTAACTATATGCTGTCAAAAATACATTTATCTCCATTTATCTCTATAAGATGGTCGTTTGCACGAGGAAAACTTGCTTCCTTGTAATGTCTTTACATTGAATGGTCCTTTCTTTTCTCCTTGGTACCTATTTCCAAAAATTAAAGTAATGTATATAAGTAATAATGATTATGGCATAGTTTTGAAATGAATACTTTTTCGAGGTTAGATTGAATAACATGCCTTATGGTCGTTGCACTTGAACACATAATCATCAGGCACTTGTAGGTCATCCTCATTTGCCAAGTCTGTTCTCACTTGATGCAGTGAGATGTTTGAAAATATATTGAGTACTATCAAGAGCTCATGTTCAAACCATACCTCTCATAACATCAATGGATTTTCAATGTCGTCCTTCAAGTCCTGATCAATTGCTACAAGTTTTCCATTGACATAATGCCATCTCATATAATGAAAGGCCAAAATAAAATTCTGGGAGCCAATCGTATATTTACAGACAATAGATTTCCTATGGATTTTGCAGGTAACCCCTTTTAATTCTTTCACATTCCAATTTTGACCTAATAAATCCAAACATTTCTTTGATTTACAGATAAACATTGACGATGTTTTCTTGACCTCCTGGTCATAAAAAAAGTCAACAAAAACATGCAACGGCATAAACACAACAATTTTCAACTTGCTACAGTTGTGTTCTCATCTCAACTGACAACTTGCTACATTTGTGTTCTCATCTCAACTCAAGCAAAGGATCGATCAGCGCTCGTGCTGCCCGCGCTGCTGCCCCCACCACCTCTCCTCCTATTTGCAAGTTCCCTCCATCCAGGTAATGCTCCATGAAGTTTGATTTGTTCTAATTCCAAATTTAAATATCCTTGCAACCTTCTCTGTGCTTAGCCGCCTAAGCGCAAGCTCTCTGCTTAACTACCTTGTGGGCAAGCTCTCTGCTTAGCCACCTAGCTGGGAAAGTTCCCGGCTGCTCACACACATGCATGCATGACCATGTAAAAATCACACCAGATTAGCACAAACTTTCCATACACATGCTATAAGTTTTCACTCCTCTACTTGTTGCTGCCACTAGCAACCTTCTCTTTTGTGCCTTGTGTCCCCTATGCCGTTTGCATGTGTGATGTCAATTTTTATGCCACACACCACATTATGAGTAGATGAACACTCACGATCCTTGGTGTGCTACCACTACCAACTTGATTAGTGCAAGAGATACTTCTTTAAACCTCCTG
Organism: Cibotium barometz; assembly: GCF_041138505.1. Lineage (NCBI taxonomy): Eukaryota > Viridiplantae > Streptophyta > Polypodiopsida > Cyatheales > Cibotiaceae > Cibotium > Cibotium barometz. The sequence goes on from NC_141066.1 coordinate 28,414,125, forward strand.
AGTCGATGTTCAAGCCACAGCTTGCAAAAAATGTAATCTCTAGTGAATTTATTTTTCTTGATGTTTAACAGTGCATTCTTAACTAAGTGCTTGACATCGTGAGTCATCGTTAGCCCTCTGGAGCCAGTTGTTGTTCAAAAATGATATCGTTGTTGGTACTACCACAATCCAAAAGAAGTGTGACCAGGTAATCATTTAGATGCCCCTTGCCTTAAACAACTTAGAATTACTAGCCTTCTCATCTAAAGCCCAAGAATTACTAGACACATAGTATTCTCCATTCAAAGGACTAGTGGTGGTGAAATTTGAAGCACACCAATATGGATAGCGGGTGAGACCCCTCGTGCTTAGCCTTTCGGCCTTGCCCAAGGTTGAGACCCTAAGCTATTGAGCTTCAAACCTTGTGACTATGGAAGCTAGAACTGGTGTGATACTACTAGCTAGAGTGTGCCCTATGTGTCAAAGTCATGCTGCACAGTAACATGCACACTACCCTAGGACACTAAGCAACGTCGATGTGGCTAGGCTCCCATATCCAAGCCATTTCTCTGCCCAAAAAATCGGTCGGAGGAGATATCTATGACAAGGTGTCACCGCTCTTTGACTTCCCATGCTCTTGCATATGGGATAATCTACCACAACTTATGGTCATGCGATAACCCTAGAGTAGCTACGAGAATTGCCACCTCCAACACCCTCCTTCAATTCGAGCACCTTGATCAAACAGAGATTAGGACCTCCCACGATCACACGGTCTAATCTCTAATACCATGTCAAAGTCACGTGTAGCAGTAGCACCTACACCACCTTAGGGCACTAAGCAACGTCGGTGGCTAGGCTCCCATCTCCTAGTCGTTGTTCCCTACCCAAAAACCCAGCCTATGACAAGGAGCCACGACACCCTATATATGGTTCTTTGACTTCCCATGCTCTTTCATATGGGATAATCCACCATAACTTCCAGTCATGTGATAACTCGAGAGTAGCTCGATGGTGAATTCCCACCTCCAATACTATTGTTCACTCACTACTGACATTCTTGGGAAACTTCGACTTAGAATGGCCTACTACATGACAATTAAAGCATCAGTTCTCCTATCCCAGGTGGGCATTGATATCTCCCTAGAGCAACACTTAGCCCAACTTCTTTTAAGCAATCGAAAGAAGCTATTATACTAGAGCTCGACGAGGATTTCCTTAGCCGGCCAGGTAGTGGTGGAAAACCAGGATCTTCTTGCCACCATGTGGTATATCACTTCTTGTTGGACCTTCTCACAAGCCTATATTGGTCAAGTTCAATGATTCATCCACAACTGTCTGTGGGCTGGTGAGGATAGGTATGCAGTTAGTTTACTACGAGCTTGGGATCATCTAAGAAGACCAAGTAGCACTCCGAGATGTTGTTGATGTTGAAGGCCGGCGTCGATTTCGGGAAAGCACTTCGAGAGGTGATCGGTGTCGAAGGCTTGTGTTGATGGGTGTGGAGGAACTCTGAGGTGGTGGTGGCAACAAAAGATGAGGCAACAAGGGTGCTATGGTACGTGAGCTGGTAGATGAAGAGCACAGAGGGCTACCATCCTGAGCGGTGTAGTGGTGCAAGCTTTGGTGACAAGGGTACTACAAGACTTGAAGGGTGCAGGCTTTGTTGCATACCTAAAGGGTGCAAGCTATATTAACAAGGGTTCTGCATACCTAAGGGGTGGTGAAGAGAATAGAGGGCTATCATCCTGAGTCGTGTCGATGGTGGTGAAGATAAGTAGAGAGTGGGCTGCCATCCCAGTGGTGTGATGTAGCAAAGAGTGGGCTATTGTCCCAAAGAGCAGAGATGATAAAGCTATGTTGTCTTGTGTTGTAGATAGAGTGGGATATTGTCTCGATGGTGCGAGCTGAGAGAAAATGTAAAGGGCTCTATGTAGAAGGGAAGGTTGCTGTCCCATGAGCTGAAGATAAAACGTTGATATGCTCTACTATAGGAGAGAGGGTTGTTGTCCCATGACCAGATATGTAACATTGATGTGATCTATGTGGCAGAGAGGGCTTTTCTCCCATGAACAGATATGTAACACTAATGTGATCTATGTGGCAGAGAGGGCTTTCAGGCCAACAAACTCTAGCCAGTTTTGTAAAACACTAAAGTACTCTTCTCTAGCAAAGCGGGTTGCTGTCCCAAGGTGTGGCTAGTAGTAATAAAGGCTAATGTGTAAATTTAGAGAGAGCAATTATGATGGAAAAGGTGGTGAAGGTGAGGTGATGTAGATGGGTTGATTGTCTGCCAAAGTAACATCTTGAACGAGACTCTCCACTAAGTAAGAAGTCCCATTCCCTATGTGGTCCAGATCAGAGTTTGGAGAATCAACTTCTGGTGAGAAGAATTGGTCCTCCAAGAGTGCGAGTTGATGATCCATGCTGTGTGCTTTCGATAGCTCTGATACCATGTGAGGGGAAAAGGACAAAAGGACCAAATGTACAAGAGAGTAGGGGATTTTTGGACTCAACTTTGGGTCCTCTAAGAAGTGCCAACTAAGCTTAGAGAGAGATAATCCAAAAAGCCTAAAAAATAAGGTGAAAATTATTTTGGCTAAAATGGATTGATTGTAATCATCCTCCTGTATTTAATGAGTATGGCCCCACGTCGTCCTTTGCACGTGTTGACATGCTCTTTCGCACGTGTGTCTTACTCCTCGGTAAATGTGGTACTTGTTCTCGGTAAATGTCAAGTGTCCTTGTCTTCTGCCCCCGTTTCATTTTGCCTCCTTTAGCTGCGTGTATTCCTTTACCATGCTTCATCTACACCATCTTTGCGATTTATCAAGCAAGCGTACATCTGTTCAACATTTTCCCGACGTGATTCTTTGTTGAGTTCTCAAAAGCAATCTACTGGTCTTAAATGTTATATTCAATCATATATATCATGTTTTACCTCCGTTCATTTGATATTGGGTCAAACGAAAGGCAATGTCTAACAAATCACTACGATGCAAAAAATGAATTATGATTTTTTGTGATGTTGCCATATCGCGTTGTTATAGTGTTTTGGAGGACATACTTTCTTGTCCTATACATTGTTATCTGTCGTGTATGTTATCTATGACTTATTTTCATGACTTACTTTGTGAAATGAAACACTCTGTGTCAGAAATCACTACAGTGCGCGAGGAGGGTATGACGATTAGGTCTGAAGTGATGTAATTCCTCTAAATTGTTAGCTTTTTCTGCTCCTCCACCATGTCTTGTATGATTGAAATACCCGAAGCGTGCTTGATAATGTGTTTTCTCTATTCCCTAGGTTGACCATATTGATAAACTACCATACTTCTTTACAAACCAAGGGGTATGATGGTATATAATATGCTTCAAGAGAATAAAAGAACACATTAATTAGAATATTTTTCAATATACAGTATAAAAACTAGTTCAATGCATAATCAATCTAATACCATATAGTGGGTGATGTAATGATCTGTCCATGCCGCATCTATCATTGATCTCTTGAACTCATCTAGAACTGTTTGAAATATATCTCATGGTCCTCCTTCATCCACACTTTCTTGTCACAGAACTTATACATAGTGTCTAGAGATTTTCACACCTTGGCTTTCCCTGTTCTTGCTTGACCATTGTTTGCATGGTCTACTACTGCATTGTGAACGCACTTCCATCTGTTGTATTTTACGATCTGCACAGATTTTCACACCTTGGCTTTCCCTGTTCTTGCTTGACCATTGTTTGCATGGTCTACTACTGCATTGTGAACGCACTTCCATCTGTTGTATTTTACGATCTGCACAGATTGTCTTCTTCTACGACCTTCTGGTGTTGGTTCAAATAGAAACCTTCTTGCTTTAACACTGCCAATGGAAGGTTTCTTAGGTACATTCTTCCAATCCTTAGACTTTTTTTCACATCTTGTTCAATTTTTGCATGTCCACCATGCAAATCAATGTCTATTAGAACTTTCTTTGTTGCTTTGATGGATGTAAACTTTGCTGTATTGGGCTGTAGAGTCCATGCAAAACATATGTAGAAAAACAAGAGTTTTTCAATGATTTTGCAAAGAGCACGCATTGTACAAATGTTGACACTTGACAATGGAATATTGAGAATTGGCTTGAAGTTTGGGTCTTGCAACAAGTGCCTATCCGCCGCCGATGCCTTCTTCCGATACCTCTTATCAAACACCTTTGCTCTGCATATGCAATATAAGCAGGGACTTTTTGAATTGGCACCCTTTGACACATTGTGCATACATTTCAGAGTTTTAAGATCACCTGCCACATGCCACTCCACCTTTTATTGTCCAATGCCTTCCACATCCAAGATTTTGCCATTTCTCTGCTTTTGCTGATGATCTCGGGTATCGATGTCCTTATGAAAGACCCAATGCAGAACATCAAAATTCTCTAATTCTACCTGCAATACATAAGAAACATAGGAATGCAAAATTCTCTAATTCTACCTGCAATACATAAGAAACATAGGAATGCAACACACATTAGTGTTTTTTATATGTAATTCTTTTTTCACAAACATATATGAGTCTAATAAATGTTACCTCAAACATATATGAGTCTAATAAATGTTACCTCAAACGATTCCAAAAACAATATATTGTTGTCAGATTGAACACTAAACTATCTAGGATCATCTTTTAGAATAGATGTTTCAAGTGCCCTGTTCATCAGTGTGAGGGTAATCCTTTCTAACTCTCTCTCTCCTTCACAATTTGACACTCATCAAGCTTTAGCACAAATTTAAGGACACCATCACATTCTTCAGGAGTAACTTCAAGCAATTGAACAACATATGATTGTAAGGCCTCCAAGTCGTAGAAAATATTATGGTATCTATTGTAGACCACATCTCTTGTTGGTGCAGCATAGGTGTCTTCAATATGAAATGGGATTCCCAGTTCTTGCAGTACCTTGTCGTTTACTTGTTTACGTATTTTTTTTACCAAATAAGGATTTGGCAATAATGATCCTTTCATACTAGAATCTTCCATCTTTTCCTACAAAGTCTTATAAATGGTTGAGTACCCTTTGTGTGATATACCAGCCTCATCAAGTATTGCCTGGGATGTTCTGTGGATTGAGTTGATTCTCTTTGAAAAAGTCATCTATTTGCTTTGCTAAGACCTTCTTATATTTCTTCTCGTTGATCAGTGCTTCTGCATACTGTGGCGATCTAAAAGAAGACTTAAATGTGCGCTAGAAGGATTGATATACATGAACATATGCAATAATGATTGCTATTCATAAAATATCACAATAGAAATAATAAACTAGCTAATAGAAAGGAGCTTACTTGTTGATTGCATGTATTCTCTTCTTGATGCCACCACCTCCTAGATTCATTTGCTCAATATCCCTTTGTTTTTTTTGTTGTCTATAGAGACCTAATGAGGTCCGCCTATGTCTTAATTCAAACATTTGTTTTTCAAGCCCATTATAACTTTTGCACACACAATGCTTCATGGTTTTCTTCAAATGAATGTTCTCCTTCTCAAACAAATCTCTTTCTAATTTAAGAACATTGCTTGTTGCTTCCAAATGATGTGTATATCCTAGGAGCCCATTATAGCCATCTCCAACAAAGTTAAGCAGAGATGTCATATTCCTAAATGGGGGTGTGAAGTTTGTAAAAGAGTCTTTTGGATATAACCTCCCATCAGTCCATAAATCTATGTTTTTCTTCCCTTGCATCGTGAACATTTCTTTAGAAGCAGTACACAAAATATTAGGTTTATTTCTCTTACTTAGAGGTTCACATTCATGTTCAAGCTCGATGTGCAGGTTGTAGATGTTACATGATAAGTTTCTCAATAAATACATAGGATAATAAAATAGCAAAAAATATATACAACGTGATTTGGCCACATCAGATATAATCACAACACAATCCTCGTGTTGTAGTGATTTATCACGCTTAGCGCTTCAAAACATAAAATAATATAAAAACTACTGAAAAAGTTAACTTGGATAACAAAATAGCTTCAAATCACTACAATGCAATATGGATACATCAGACAAAATCTTCAACTCCTCGCATTGTAGTGATTTCTCAAACACACCCTTTCATTTGATAAAATAAGACATGAACAATGCACCTAACAATACCTAGGACGATAAAATAGGTTCAAGTCACTACAACGCGCGATATAGGCCCATCACACCTAATCGTAATACCCTCCTCGCGCACTGTAGTGATTTCTTGCACAGAGTGTTTCATTTCACAAAGTAAGTCAAGAAAATAAGTCATAGATAACATACACGACACATAACAATGTATAGGACAAGAAAGTATGTCCAAAACACTATAACGCGATATGGCAGCATCAGAAAAAAATCATAATTCATTCTTCGCATTGTAGTGATTTGTTAGACATTGCCTTTCGTTTGACCCAATATCTAATGAACGTAGGTAATAGAAGATATATATGATTGAATATAACATTTAACACCAGTAGTGATTGCTTTTGAGAACTCAACAATGAGAACTCAACAAAGAATCACGTAGGAAAAATGTTGAACAGATGTACACTTGCTTGATAAATCGCAGAGATGGTGTAGATGAAGCATGGTAGAGGAAAACACGTAGCTAAAGGAGGCAAAACAAAACGGGGAAAAAAGACAAGGACACTTGACATTTATCGAGGACAAGTATCACATTTACCGAGGAGTACGACACATGTGCGAAAGAGCATGTCAACACGTGTGAAGGACGACGTGGGGCGGTACTCATTAACTCGGGGGGGGTCACTCGTATAAATATGTAAGTATCACCTGGGTTCAACAGAAGGACATTTTAAATATTTAAAACTTACAGAAATATATTTACAGAGGAGATTTATTTATTGTATTTTAAAAAAAAATTACAGATTTGAATAGGAAAGGATACACTATATTCACTAAAAAATTCACAGATAAGGGACTTTTTAAATAGGCCTTGAACGCACGTGATATAGAGGATTTACATATAGTGACCCCCCTGAGCTCATTAAATATAGGATGATTATGATCAATCCATTTTTGACACGTGTCATCATACGTGCGTAGAGCACGTGGTCTGCCATCATGCATATCTGCCACGTGTACAAACCGTTAGTTTTCGTGGATAAAGGTGACCCACATTCATTATTCGTTGCTTCTTGCTCTCGTGCAATTTTTCTTGCAGTCGTGACCTTTACGTGGCTTCTTGCTCTCCTACAGTCAACTTCGTTGGTTACTTCTTGCTCTCCTAGTGAATTTCACGGTATGTTTTCAAATATTTTCATGTTTCAATTCGGCCAAAATTGTATAATTATTTTATTAATATTCCATCAAAGATTTTTGCTTTTAGATTTTTAAGAATTTAATTTATTTCTCAAGAATATTTCATCAAATCACTGCAATGTGAAGAGGGATCTCGGTGAGAACTACCGTACACCCATATCGCATTGTAGTGATTTAGCCTATAATGGTAATTTGCTTGCATAAATTTCTTGAAATCACTACAATGCAAGAAGAGGTCTCGGTGGGTGCGAACTCTCTCAAGAATATCGCGTTATAGTGATTTGTCTTACTACCGTTCTTTTATAGCTTTTTCGAAGATTTTTGCATTTAGATTTTAAAGAAATTGATTTGTTTCTTACAAATATTTGATCAAATAACTTAATAGCATGAAGCGGGAACTCGGTGAGAACTCTCCCACCCATATCGTATTATAGTGATTTGTCCTACTATTGCTCTTGTAGTCATTTTTCTTACAGTCGTCATTGCCTTTGAAATATTGCATCAAATCGCTATAACGTGAAGAGAGGGCTCAGTGGGAATTCTCCCACGCACATCGCATTGTAGTGATTTTGGCACATTTTTCTTTGCAATTTCATTTTCTCACTAATATTTCATCAAATCACTACAACACGACTAGAGATCTCGGTGAGAGTTCTCCAACGCTTATCGCGTTATATTGATCTTGCCTAATCTTTTATTATCTTAAACATAACTTTCATTGTTGTGACATATTTCTTGGCTTGTAGATGGAACCTTTGGGGATTGAGGGTTGAGTCTGATGCTGGCCTTCAAGAAATCCTAGAAGAAAAGTTGTTCAGAGTCCTTTATAAAGTTTGAAAGCATCATTGCCATCCTGAAGTCTCACGCATATTTAATTTCAATTTCTCCATCAAAGACATGATCATTTCTGCTCTTTTGTATCTTGAGGAGAAAGAGCAACAATTTCAGTAGATGACTTCAAGTGGTACACGTCCAGTACGTGCACGTGAATGATATTGAGCCTTCAACAATGCTAAGACAAAAGTTAAACAGGGATGTTTTAAAGATGCAAGATGATAAGAAGAAGACACACAATAAGTGTCCCATTCACAATCGCAAGTGTCGTCTCGTTTGCGTACCACTATGGATTTATCTGCTACCTGCATGTGCTTCTATAATAAGGATGAAAAAGTTGCAAATGAAGAAATTGAGGAGAAGGCTTCTTGAATAGAGCATGCATAGCCTTCTTGCAAGCTCTATGCATAGAGCTTGCAAGCCTATACAAGCTCTTTGAATAGGCTTCTTGCAAGGTTGCATGAAGCTTATGCATAGATGCATAGAGCTTGCATAGGCTTCTTGCAAGCTCTATGCATAGCCTTCTTGTGTGAAGCTTATGTATAAGGCTTATGCATAAAGCTCATACGTAGAGCTTATGCATAAGATCTAGGCATAAGATCTATGCATAAAGCCTTTATGCATAAAGCTTACATAAGGTTTATGCAAAAATCTATGCACAAGGTTTATACATAGCCTTTATGCATACGACTCTATGCAAGCCTTATTATGCATAATCTTGCATAAGCCTTATGCATAATCTTGCATAAGCCTCATGCATAAAGCTTGCATAGAGCTTATGTATAAGCTCTATGCATAAAGCCTTTATGCATAAGGAGCTTATGCATAAATACTGCATAAAGCTTATGCATAGCCTTATGCCAGCTTTATGTATAAGACTCTATGCAAGCCTTATTATTCATAAGCTTGCATAAGGCTTACGCATAAGTCTTAGAGATTATGCATAAGCCTTATGCATAAGACTCTAATGCAACCCTTATTATGCATAAGCTTGCATAAGGCTTATGTATAAGCCTTATGCATAGAGTTTATGCATAAGTCTTATGCAAGATTTATGCATAAGCCTAATGCATAAAGCTTCGTGCTTTTTTGATGTGGAGTGCTATGGATGGATGGAGAGTATTAGCTTTTTGAATGTTTATACTCTCTTATGTATATAACATATATTTCTTATGCTCTCTTTTTCTATGCATAAGGTATTCCTTCTATTCATAGAGTTTACATGTGTAGACATAGTCATCACAATGCTTGCTAGACCTCCTTATGTTAGAGTTCAGTTAGAAGTGACTTTGCATCCTGATGTAAGGAGGTCAAGCAAGTATTGTGAAGTGGGATGCTCACATATTAGAGCATACATAGGCTCTATGCATGCATGCATATAGATCATGCATAGAGCTTTTCTCATAAATGTATTACTAATAATGTTTTTTTATGTTATGTTTTGTAGGTCTTGCATTGTTGTTCCCCTCGGCTTGACATTGTTGAGGTACGATCTCTTTTTCATGTAATCGGTAGTGTAAGATCATGTTTATTGCATAAGCCTTGTGCAAGCGTTATGCATGCATAAGGCTAAATGTGTGGTGTACAACGCAGATTCAAAAGGCATTAGGACAAGACGTAAGCAACACTAACCATAGAGGTTGCCATTAAACATCACTTTGTGTTATCTCATACTCTTGTGCAGACACATACCCTCGTCTCACTGCTACCTTCATGAGCATAGTTGGAATAAACCATACAAAACCTTTCTCTCGCCTGTGATTATTTCATTGATCCTTGCAATATGATGCACTGGTCTTGCACTGGGAAAGACGCCCAGATGGAAAATGTCAATTCTTTATTGCTTTGTATAACATTTTCAACACAAACATCGTTGAAACTATCAATGATATCTTATTGCAAATCCCCAACATGCATTTCTCGTGCTCTATTTCTTTCTTTTTTCATATGAAAAATAAGAACATGACATAACCATAAACAATTGTGTAACCCAATCACTTGAATATTCACAACAAACAAATATGTTTATTGCACTACTACAGTGAAATCTTCTTCAAGACACCCTCAATAACGCCCTCTTCGGGATCAATACAAACAATGTTCATGCCTAACTTATGCGCTACCATAGCATAATCTCCACATCCTGCATAAAGCTCTACTATCACTTGCCCTTCTATTGCATGATGCTTCAACATGCTATTCCAAAAGTTATATCCACGTTGAAATCCACCTATAAAGAAAATATTTCTCTTAATTCCACAAAAAATTATAAAACCCTTAACATGGAGCACTTATATGTTTCTACCGCCATGTATTGTGTGGATGAATAAGGTAGTATTTCTCTACTATACTTTATGTGGTAACAAGGCTCTTACATGATGTCCTTTCAAGCCTAGAGTTTACACCACACATTCCTTTAATAATGGAAAAATCCTTAGAGTTTCTTCACAAATCTTATCACTTTTCTTGGTTATCTTACAAGTATATAAGATTTGTGTTGCCTCGTTTTCTCTCTCTCTCTCTCTCTCTCTCTTTTCTTACAGTGTGCTACTTAAGGTGCTCCACCCTTGTATAGCCCCCATAGATCAAGGATCTTGAGCTACAAAGAGAGAGAGAGAGAGGAAAGGGTGTTGCCTAGCAGCAGTCACCATAGTGAGAAAAGGGTGGCGCCCCAATACTTGAAGATAGAAGAGAAATTGCTACAATTCTTTGAGCTTTGCGTATTATCGATGTTGCTACAAGTCCTGGAGAGGATTTCTATTGATGCTCAAGCTTATTGTCAAGAGAAAGACATCCTTTGCTAAGAAATTTTTGCTTACAAGAAGGTCTACTTATTATAGTGGTGAAAGTTGTCGCTTGTAGATGCATAGCAGCCTTTCCCACAAGCGATGGTGCCCATATTATGTCCAGCTACGCAAACGCATCACTCCGGCCGCTTGCCTTCTTCCTCCTCCTCATTATCGGCGCTCTCATTTCGCCCCCTGCCGTTGACGCCGCAAGTGGCAACCCGCGCTGGAGCATCATGGCCAACTCGAACTCGTCTCCTCATTGGAGTACTACATGTAGGTGGAGGTCCTTGAAACCAACACCACCAACAGCTTTGGTGCCATGGAGGTGTTCGCCCTCAAACGTCACCGAGGGTGTTGACGCTTCCAGCACTCAGCTGGGTGTCATCCGGAGCTACATAGTCCAGGCGAGCTACACCTCCACCAGCCACGAAGTGGAGGTGGAGGTGCTCTCCTATGACGATGGCTCCGTCAACGGCACCATCAGTCTAAAGGGCCTCATCAACGTTACTACCAACGAGATCGCCGTGTGCTGGGAGGCACAGGCGCCTTTTGGGGCGTGCAAGGCTATGGAGATGTCACCCTCGTCTCACTGCTACCTTCATGAGCATAGTTGGAATAAACCATACAAAACCTTTCTCACCTGATTATATCATTGATCCTTGCAATATGGTGCACTAGTCTTGCACTGGTAAAGACGCCCAGATGGGATAGCATGGCGAGGTATGGTAGAAACATATAAGTGTTCCATGTTAAGGGTTTTATAATTTTTTGTGGAATTAAGAGAAATATTTTCTTTACACGTGGATTTCAACGTGGATATATTTTTTGGAATAGAATGTTGAAGCATCATGCAAAAGAAGGGCAAGTGATAGTAGAGCTTTATGAAAAATGTGGAGATTATGCTATGGTAGCGCACAAATTAGGCATGAACATTGTTTGTATTGATCCCGAAGAGGGCGTTGTTGAGAGTGTCTTGAAGAATATTTTACTATAGTGCAATGAAAATATGTGTTTGTGAATATTCAAGTGATTGGGTTTGACAATTGTTTATGGTTATGTCATGTTCTTATTTTTCATATGAAAAAAGAAAGAAATAGGGGAGATGAGAAATGCATGTTGGGGATTTGCAATAAGATATCATTGATAGTTTCAACGATGTTTGTGTTGAACATGTTGTACAAAGCAATAAAGAATCGACATTTTCTGTATTGTGTGGATGAATAAGGTAGTATTTCTCTACTATACTTTATGTGGTAACAAGGCTCTTACATGATGTCCTTTCAGGACAAGAGGTAAGCAACACTAACCATAGAGGTTGCCATTGAACATTACTTTGTGTTATCTCATACTCTTGTGCAGACACATACCCTCGTCTCACTGCTACCTTCATGAGCATAGTTGGAATAAACCATACAAAACCTTTCTCACCTGATTATATCATTGATCCACTGGTTGCCATTGAACATTACTTTGTGTTATCTCATACTCTTGTGCAGACACATACCCTCGTCTCACTGCTACCTTCATGAGCATAGTTGGAATAAACCATACAAAACCTTTCTCACCTGATTATATCATTGATCCTTGCAATATGATGCACTGGTCTCGCACTGGTAAAGACGCTCAGATGGGACAGCATGGCGAGGTATGGTAGAAACATATAAGTGCTCTATGTTAAGGGTTTTATAATTTTTTGTAGAATTAAGAGAAATGTTTTCTTTACAGGTGGATTTCAGCATGGATATAACTTTTGGAATAGCATGTTGAAGCATCATGCAAAAGAAGGGCAAGTGATAGTAGAGCTTTATGTAGGATGTGGAGATTATGCTATGGTAGCGCACAAATTAGGCATGAATATTGTTTGTATTGATCCCGAAGAGGGCATTTTTTAAGGGTGTCTTGAAGAAGATTTCACTGTAGTGCAATGAACATATTTGTTTGTCGTGAATATTCAAGTGATTGGGTTACACAATTGTTTATGGTTATGTCATGTTCTTTTTTTTATTTGAAAAAAGAAAGAAATAGGGCACGACAAATGCATGTTGGGGATTTGCAATAAGATATCATTGATAATTTCAATGATGTTTATAATGAACATGCTGTACAAAGCAATAAAGAATTGACATTTTCTGTATTGTGTAGATAAATAAGGTAGTATTTCTTTACTATCCTTTATGTGGTAACAAGGCTCTTACATGATATCCTTTCAAGCCTATAAGGTAAACTCTTGTCATTGAACTCATCTCACGGTCAAAACAATGAACACACTCTACCCAACTATAGTGGTGTCTCCTATCAGTCCTCTTACATATGCCTCAACTTAAAAAAAACACAATACACACCTATATTTGCGATCCATTCAATTACATGCCTTAACAATTATGGTGCATCTTCTCATCTATTTGACTTACTAAGGTGCAACCAAGTAAATTTCTATGCATTACATGTGAAAAAAGTCTCAACTTGGGTCGATTTATACCGCACATTCCTTTAATAATGGAAAAATCCTTAGAGTTTCTTCACAAACCTTATCACTTTTCTTGGTTATCTTACAAGTATATAAGATTTGTGTTGCCTCCTTTTCTCTCTCTCTCTCTCTCTTTTCTTATAGTGTGCTACTTAAGGTGCTCCACCCTTGTCTAGCCCCCATAGATCAAGGAGCTTGAGCTACAAAAAGAGAGAGGAAAGGGTGTTGCCAAGCAATCACCATAGTGAGAAAAGGGTGGCGCCCCAATACTTGAAGATAGAAGAGAAATTGCTACAATTCTTTGAGCTTTGCGTATTATCGATGTTGCTACAAGTCCTGGAGAGGATTTCTATTGATGCCAAGTCACCATCATAGTGAGAAAAGGGTGGCGCCCCAATACTTGAAGATAGAAGAGAAATTGCTACAATTCTTTGAGCTTTGCGTATTATCGATGTTGCTACAAGTCCTGGAGAGGATTTCTATTGATGCCAAGTCACCATCATAGTGCTCAAGCTTATTGTCAAGAGAAAGATGTCCTTTGCTAAGAATTTTTTGCTTACAAGGTCTACTTAGTACAGTGGTGGAAGTTGTCACTTATAGATGCATAGCATCGCTGTGTGATTTGCAAGAAGATATTCAAGTAATGAAGGTGCCCAATGGTGGAAAGAGAAAAGTGGGGGAGGGGGATGTGGTGCAAGCTGTTGCTTTGTAGTTGCACAATGTTGATGTGTGATGTGCAAGAAGATATTCAAGTCATAAAGGTGTGCCCAATGGAAAGGGGAAGAGGGGGGGGGGTGGGCACTTTCTAAAGCTATATTGAGTCAAATGTGAGAGAAGAACAATGAAAGATAAAATTGTATGTTCCATTGTTAAATGCAGAGGGCTTACATCAATATATTTAAGTCATGAAGGTGCGAAGGGAGATGGATGTTGGGTGCGGGCACTTTCTAAAGCTATTTTGAGACAAACGTGAGAGAAGAACAATGAAAGAAAAAATTGTGGAAAGAGTTTACATCAATGTATATGTATAGGCTTTGAAGAAATCTCATGCTCTCCTTTTCTAAGGAAGACTGAATGTATCCATTTTTTTGACATCCTTGAACCTTACAAGGAGGATTTCTATTGATGCCAAGTCACCATCATAGTGCTCAAGCTTATTGTCAAGAGAAAGATGTCCTTTGCTAAGAATTTTTTGCTTACAAGGTCTACTTAGTACAGTGGTGGAAGTTGTCGCTTATAGATGCATAGCATCGCTGTGTGATTTGCAAGAAGATATTCAAGTAATGAAGGTGCCCAATGGTGGAAAGAGAAAAGTGGGGGAGGGGGATGTGGTGCAAGCTGTTGCTTTGTAGTTGCACAGTGTTGATGTGTGATGTGCAAGAAGATATTGAAGTCATAAAGGTGTGCCCAATGGAAAGGGGAAGAGGGGGAGGGGATGGGGGGGTGGGCACTTTCTAAAGCTATATTGAGTCAAACGTGAGAGAAGAACAATGAAAGACAAAATTGTATGTTCCATTGTTAAATGCAGAGGGCTTACATCAATATCAATATATTTAAGTCATGAAGGTGCGAAGGGAGATGGATGTTGCGTGCGGGCACTTTCTAAAGCTATTTTGAGACAAACGTGAGAGAAGAACAATGAAAGAAAAAATTGTGGAAAGGGTTTACATCAATGTATATGTATAGGCTTTCAAGAAATCTCATGCTCTCCTTTTCTAAGGAAGACTTGTTGCATAGATACAGAATGTATCCATTTTTTTGACATCCTTGAACCTTACAAGGAGGATATGCAACAACAACATTTTGATTTCCAAGGGGTGGTATGTTGGCCTCAATAATTCTAGGGAAAGCATAGTTGTTGTCCTACTTTTTTTCAAAAAAGGGCTGGTGTATTAATGAAGAAAGGAGGAATCCAAGATACAATGGCCACATGTCCAACATGGAGTGGACAAGTGGCTGGAGTGGAGTGAACAACGTGTAGTCGCATGTGACTACACGTGTCATCACATGCATTTTGTCTTTCTACAGGCTATCTGTCTATTCCGAATTCTTCTTGATTATGGCTACTCCACCTTGCATGCAACCTTATCTCTCGTTCGGTTCTGCGCCTGGGGGTGGCTTGATGAGGCTATTCTCTTCATCCTTTCTGGCGCACGGTTACCTCAGCTCGCGGGGACCTGCCTTCGTCTCACGATCTTCCTCCCGGCGAGAACTTTGTATACTTCGAGAAGGTGCCCATGGTGGGGTGGAGGAGGCAAATCGACGGCAAGCTCTCAGGTAATTTTAGATCTCATCTGAAGGGGTTTTCCTGGTTGTTCTACTTTATTCCTTCTGCTGACGCTCCAGTTAGGAAGATTAAGACCTCTCTTGTGGCAATAAGCCTTCGTCTTCCTGGGCCCACCATCCGCTAGATCCTTGAGTTCTTCTTGGAGGCGTCCAAATTCTGTGGCTGGCGGCTCATCATCATCAGTCTAGAGGTAATCGTAGACCCTATTCAAAGCTACACTGTTCTGATGCTCTTCCACCGGCCTTGTAGGGGGTTCAGATGAGGACATGGATAGCTGCTTTTTCTTGATGTTGTGTACCTGTTCTCGTGTGGAGAGGGCTGTAGTCGAAGGTATGTCTGCAGTCCTGATTTTCTTTGGACAGAATTGAACTGTTCTGTCCTCTTGCAGGATATTTCCACGACTCAAAGGCGTTCAGACAGAATGAGCCACTCTGGAGCAGGGGAGTAATTCAGGTCACTTTGCCTTGGTTTCTTTTTCTGCTTCTCTGGCTTGGGTCCTTGTGACTGTATGCGTGTGCTGATCCTCTTCTGCTACTACTGTAGGGGATCGAGCTGGGTTTTCTTACTGCATTCTGCATATTGCTTCTATTACTGTTCTGTCCTTAGAAAGGATTAGGAGAATCTTATCTCTGATTTTGTCTAGTTTCTCCTTGGTGTAATCTGAGGCTCTCCTTTGGAACTTAATCAGTAACCTCTTCTCCAGACTGAGTAGGACTTGAGTTTGTTTGGTCCAATACCTTAAGCATGAAGTAATTAAACAAACAGAGAGAGAAGGGCCCTTGATTTCAGGGTTGTCAAAAGTGACAGCAATCCTCTAAAGCCATGCGTGCCAGAGATACTCACATCTTAATACATTCCATAGAGTTGTTGAGCACCCTATATATTCTCCTAACATTGTATTCTTCCAATTTACATCTTTGCCCCAACTAAAAATAGCTGCATGTAACTCTTTGAAGGAATTTGAGATGTGCTTGCAGTGGAAGAAAATGTGTAGATCGGTAGACCACACCTTGCACATTGGTCTGAGGCAATGTTATACTTTCCAGCTTTGCTCTGTGTCCAGATAGCTCTGTAGGCGACCAGCCAGGCTAGGCAAGCTTTCTTTGGTTCAATGTGAGGACTCCAAAGCTCCTTAAGACTGTTGTACCATCTTCTCCTGTCCCAGGCGATATTCCATCTGCAGTTAAGAGTGACATGGATTGGGGGGGATTTTTCGAGCTTAGGGATAGGAAGAAGGGGTTTGTTCTTTAGCTAGTAAAAGGCTAGGATGTCGAAGGTGGGGGGTCTGCTGATTTTCCAGATTTCCTGAGTATTCCATTGACTTGCCCTGTTTTGGATTAAATCTAGCTCAGGGGTTCTGCAGTCGAATTTGGCCACAAGATCTGCTCTTGTGAGCCAGGTGCCGTGGTGGGGGCTGAACATATCTGCCCAGGTTTTTAGACCTTTTCTGTGCAGGTTAAGGGCTATTTTCTCTTCTTCTGGCTCAAGGGGGTTATGAGGAGGGAGGATAGACCACCAGCAAGAGTCGGTGGCTAATATACCGTCTGATTTATTGTCCTTGGAACTGATGGAGAGAAAACTTTTAATTCTGAACCAGGCCTTCCAGATGGAGGTTACTAGTTGGCTCCCTTTAGGGGTTATGGGGTGCTTGGAGGCTACAATTATGATGATGGGAAGATTGATCCATTTGTTGTGGCCAGTTATTGAGAACCTTGGGGTGTCCATGATCAGTAGCTGTGCCCAGTCTTCAGTGGGGTTCTCCATATCTCCGATGATCCATTTAGCAGCCATTCTGTCCGCTAACAGCCGAATGTCTTTAATTCCCAACCCTCCCTTGGTTTTGGTCACCGTGCAGGTAACCGAGTTCACTTTAGGCCTGGATCTGTTCCATAGGTCCCCTCCCCACAGGTAGTTTCTACAAAGCTTGATAAGACCATTGAGGTCAGCATCAGGAGGTCTCCAACAGCTGAGGAAATAAATAGTAGAGGGGATGATGAAATGGTTAAGTACCATAATTCTCCCTGCTAAAGAAAGTTGTTTCCTTTTCCATCTCAGCAACTTCCTTTCTATTTTCTCCAATACCCATTGCCATCTTTGTCTCAGAGACACCTTGAAGCCCATGGGTATACCGAGAAGTCTGAAAATCTCTCCATCCTGAATACCGTGATAGCCTGTATCAATGAGCCAAGAGGGTGGGGGTTCAATGAGGGTTTTGATTCCTGTTTTGCTGTGGTTTATTTTGGATCCTGAATGAAGACAGCTCCAGAGTACCTTGATGTTCTCTTCTTCATTTGCTATATAAGACTATTAGTGTCATCAGCAGCAAACATCTGAGTGCACATTTGTTCTCCATTGGGAAGTTTGATTCCAACTAGTTCTCCTTTGCTGATTTTGTCCTTTATTAGCCAATTAAGGCCATATGTAGCTATAGCATAGAGTAGGGGAGCTAGAGGGCATCCTTGTCGGATACTCTTTTCAAGAGGGAAGGGTTCTGAAAGAGCTCCATTGAAGATAATTTTGGCTTTGGCATTTCCAAATAGGGTTCTGAAAGAGCTCCATTGAAGATAATTTTGGCTTTGGCATTTCCAAATAGGGTTTTTACCATGTGGGAGAACTGGGGTCCCAAACCCATGTCTCTGAGGGATTGGAGGATGTAGTCCCACTGAATTCTGTCATAGGCTTTCTCAAAGTCAATCTTGATAAACAGGAAGTCCTGGCTAGTTTTTTCTGCATAATCCATACCTTCCCATAGGGCGATAATGGTGTCCAGGATGTACCTTCCTTTGATGAACCCTTTTTGTTCCTTAGTTATCCATTGTTTCATGTGTTTATTCAGCCTAAGGGCTAAAGCTTTGGCTATGATTTTGTAGACACTGTTAAGCATTGTGAGGGGTCTCCAGTTACCTATGATCTCCTTGGGGCCTTTTTTGTGGATCAGCTTGATTAGGCCTTCATTGATTTGAGATGGCAGGGCTCCGTATTTCAGCGATTCTTGCCATACTTTGAAAATGGGGTCTGTAAGCACATCGCAAAAGGTTTGGAAAAATTCAGCAGGCAATCCATCCTCTCCTGGACTCTTATTGGGCTTGAGGGAGAAGATGACCTCTTTGATTTCTTCGTGAGAAATTTCCTGCTCCAGAGTATCAGCTATGTTGGCTGGGACTGTTCTAGGTCTGACTGATTTAATTGCTTCCATTGCGGCTGTCTTAGTTGCTGATGGGGGGCCTTCTTCCTGGAAAATGCTGCGGAAGTACTTAGTGAGCAGCTTTTTGTTTTCAGCTTGGTTTGTTGCCGGGATTCCCTCCTTGTTTTTAAGCAAGGGGATATGCTCTTGCCTTTGTTTGACCTTGAGCATTTTGAACATTTCCTGACATGGCTTGTCTGATTTTCCTACCCACCATTCCCTGGTAAAAAGCATAGTATGTTGGAGAGCTATTTCTTCTTCTCTTTTGATTTTGGCTCTGATCTGATTGGTGTTAGTTGGGACCGAAGAAGACTCTTGTTCTTGCAACTGCTCTTGGAGTTTTTTGAGTCTACTGGATCTGTGGGCTACGACCTCCTTTCGGACCTGCCTGAGTAGGTTTTGGGTTGACTTGACTACCAGGCTCCACGCTTTGGCTGGAGAGAGGTTGTTGCTAAAGAAAGATGCCCATATATATTTGACTTCTTCTTGAACTATGGGCAGTTTAAAAAGAGCTGGATCTGTGTGAAACCAGCTTGATTTGTGTCTGCAATCTTGATTGTCCATTGTAGTGATGATGGGGTAGTGGTCAGAAATGCATGTGGTATTGTCTACAGCACATTCACACCTATTGAATTTAGAGTAGATTTCCCCACTTGCGTATGCTCTATCTAGCCTTGCTTTTCTGGCCAGCTCTCCTGTAGAGTAGTTTTGCCATGAAAACATTCCTTCCTGTCCCAGATCTTGCAGATTGAACTTGTGTTTTACCTTTTCCCATGCTTGTTTCTCTGAACCAAAAAGGGATTGACCTTTGGATTTGAATCTGTCTTTGAGGGTTTCTACCATGTTAAAGTCCCCCATAATCAGCAGAGGTGCATTCAGCCTAAGAAGGGAATTCCAGGTTCTGATCCTCTGTTTCTGTGGGTCATGGGCATACACTCCTACATAGGAGAAGCTATTCATGTGTACTACTATCCATTGGTTGTTGCTTTCTATGTGAAAGTCTTTTAAATCCTGGATGCAGTCATAATGGATGCCCACTACAAGGCCCCCAGATCCCTGAGAGTGAAGAGAGTAAACCCAAAAGTGGTCACGAGAGATGGTGAAGAGCCTTCTGTTCAGTTCCGCTCCTGAAGTCTTAATCTCCCCACTAGGGATATGATATCCAATTGACCTTTTTCTTTGAGCCATTGTTTTACTAGCTTAGCTTTCTTTGGATCTGAAAGCCCTTTGACGTTGAAGCTTGCAGCTTTCATTATCTTTTATTTGGGGGTTTGTTCAGTCCTCCTTTAGAGATTGACTGAGGGGTGGATCCCAAGTGAGCTCTGCCTCTCTTTAGTTCTTTGCTTATCTCCATGTCGTTGGGGTTTCCTATTTGTGGCTTGGAGCTCTTTTTCGGGGGTTGGAAGACCTGTTGTATCCATATCTGCTGCATCCAGATTGTCAACTTCCTTGTCTAGCCTCAGCTTGTTAATAGGGGTATTTTGGACACAGTCGTTTTCTTCTTCTGTGTCTTCTGGGTCTGGGACAGCTGCTAAAACTGAATATCTGTTGGGTTTGACTAGGGGGTGAGGGAGTTTGGGCTTGGAAAAGGGTTTCCTTCTACTGACTTGAACAAATTCTGGTTCTTTTTGGATTCCATTAGAAGGAGGGGGACAAGGGTTCTGGGGGGCTTGACTCATGTTAGGGGGGGGGACTTTTTCTGAAACTTGGGGGAGGATGAATTGAGGGTTTTTGATAGGACAATTTCTGATGAGGTGACCTTGTTTCCCACAATGGAAGCAGGAGTTAGGGAGGTGCTTGTAGAGGATTGGCTGAGTGTGAGAGAACTCACCACACCCTATTTCTATCTTGTCTGGGAGAGGGAGGGACAGATCCAGTTCGACGAGGACTTGGGGGTGCCAGGCGGGGTTGTAATCCGAGAAGGCTTTGGTACCTAGGACTTGACCTAGGGGTGCTAGAATAGATTTGATCCAAGGGTTTAAGTGGATGGGTAGACATTAGGGCCAAAAACGGCTAGAAAAGGGCTGTTTGTTAATCCAAGGATTAAGAAATTGTCCAATTGTGAATTGACACGTATACAAAAGTATGGCATTCTTGTCTCCTCCAAATGTCTTCCTAACGGTTCTATTTTCGTGGCGAACGGCTAAAACGGCTAAATTTAGACGTTTCCGATGGCTAACATTAAAGTTTGGGTCCAAAATAGTGACATCTTGTTCCATTTTTTATTTTAAAAAATTCAAGCATTAAGATATGAAATCCTCTTTTCAGGCCTTGAAAACAACGCTATTAATGACAAAACATCGGACGTTTACTTTCTGCCTTCCTTTCATTTTGGCATATGGTTTATTCGTGCACAACTTGATCTGACGCAAACGAGTGGTCCAAAACTGGGGAAAAATTTTAAAAACGCGTGAACTAAAGACATTAAATAGTGACCGTTTATGCCACGTGGCAATAATGATTACATACCACGTGTACTCAACGGTACTTTGTACGACATATCCGAGGTATAAAAAGTTAATATTGTTAAAAATATTCATTTTTTTCTCCGTCACTGTATCAAGCGAAACCAGGCTACCTTTTGTTTCTCAACCCCCCTTTTCCCTTATCAAGCGTTCTCAATTCCCTACCCGAATCAAGCGATAACGAACATCCGATTCACCTGGATTTCCCTCATCGCTTCGTTCGGGTCTTTAGTTTTTTCTCCATCCCGCATCAAGCGATAACGCACATCCGGACCTCCCGGATTCTCATCATCGCTTCGTTCGGGTCTTCGTTTTTTTCTCCATCCCGCATCAAGCGATAACACACATCCGAATCTCCCGGATTCTCATCATCGCTTCGTTCGGGATTTTTCTTATTTTTACTTCGTGCGCGAATCAAGCGATTATCACCTTCCATAATCTTTGGAATCCCTATATCGCTTCGTTCGGGCTTGTTTATTATTTTGTCCTATAATACAAATTGCTTGATCTGGTCTCTTTCTAGCTTCAATGGCAAGGACGAAGCAGACTGCAAGGAAAGTTTACCCACCATTTGAGACTGAAAAACCTGAAGACAAGCAAGGTCCTTCCGAACAGGAAAAGCCCCTTCCAAAGCCTCGTGCGAGGGCGACAGCTAGAAAGAGATTGAATTATCAGGTGAAGTCCTTAAGAGAGATAAGAGCAGCACAGAAATCTACAAGTCTCCTCATCCCTCGACTGCCATTTACACGGGTTGTCAGGGACATATCAAAAAGGTTGGTTGGTAAAATGAGAAACACATATCTTCAGAAAGTTCGATGGGAAACCCAGGCCCTCATGTGTCTTCAAGAGGCTGCAGAAGATTTTTTAATTGACTTTATGAATGATGGCTACATTGCTGCTGCATTTGCTCATAGGATCACTCTTATGAGCAAAGATTTTGTGCTGGTGTCAAGACTTAGATATAAGTTTGACAAAGCTTTGGAGCCTATTCCAAGTCAAGATATGAGAGCTTTTGAAATTCTTAATATCCCTCCAGCAAGGCAACCCAAGCAGTCTGTTGTTATTGAAGATATTTCTCATCATTATGATACAAGAAAAGCTCAGGATATCAAAGAAGAAGTTGAAAAAGAGAGAGAGCAAGAGAAAATTTCAGAGGATGCACTTCTTTCTCAGCAAGCTGAGATTCTCCATTCATCCAATTCAGAGCTTTATAAGAATGTGACAGGTCAGATGATAGTAGATGTGTCCATGCCTGGAGAGGATGAGGTGTATTGTGACATTGCACCTGAGGACACAAGCATGCTTGTGAATCCTAATATTGAGATATCTGACACAGTCCTCTTCATCTGCCTGAGGTTTGTAGGGATGTGCTTTTGTTTTCTTGATGAATTTCCCAGGAACCATATTTTGTTGACATGTTTTGTTTGTGTATCCAGATGTCTTATGAGGGATCTTCATGAATCAATGGCTGTGCAAGTGACAATTCTTGATCCCCTTGTAACACAGTGCCTTTTCAATAGGCAAGGGGATCTTGTAAGTTTTCTCAAAAACTTTGATATGCTTACCTGCAATTACATTGTGTACCCTTATGTTGAAGTGTAAGACTCATTCTCAATAACCTTTTGCCTATTATATACATGACAGTATCCATTACTAATTTCAGAACTCATATTATCACAGAGGCCATTGGAGTCTTATTATTATCAATCTATTGGATAGAGATGTGATCTTTATGAACTCTTTGGCATCCATCCATGGGAGAAGTAAAATGTAAGAATCAATTTTGCCATGTGTTGACCCTCAAATTTCTTGCATGATTTCAATTATTTGGTTGACCCTCAAAATTTTATGTTTGCAGTGCTGCCAAACTTATCTTGAGTTTTCTAGCTTCTACCTATGTAGACTACAAACTTGAAGATTTTAAGTACTTCAATCAGGAAGTTCCCTGCAGAAAGACTCAACATCTTGTGGATGGATGGTTCTTGCTAATGCTTGGAGATTTCTTGAGTCAAGATTCAGAATGTTAACACTTCCTGTAAGTTCATGTATAAAAACCATTGATTGATTTAGTGATTACATTGAGTGACCTGTTTTCTTACTTTCTTATTTTCTTTTGTCTTAGTTGCATGAGTATACAGATTCTTGGGTAAGTTGGGTAAGGGAGAAGGCAGTGTCCATGGTTCTGAGCAGATCCATCAATCCATATGATCCTGATTCTCCCTTTCCACCTGGAGCCAAGGATACAACTTCAAAGAAAAGGAAAAGGGAGAAGAAGGAAAGCAAAGACAAGGATGACTCATTCAAGAAGGAAAAGACCTTTGCCAAAGAGAAGAAGAGAAAGAAGAGCCCTTCCAAGAGCAAGTCTTCCAAGGGGAAAAAGAGCCATTCTAAAGAGAAGAGCCATTCTAAATTAAAGATCCCTCAGGCTACAGAGAAGATCCCTACCCCTCCTGTTAAAGAGAAGAGCCCTAGCCCACTTGCAAAAGAGAAGACCCCCAGCCCTCCTGCCAAAGAGATGACCTCTTCACCAGCTCAAGGGAAGACACCTATCAAAGAGAAGATCCCTAGTCCTCCTACCAAAGAGAAGAGCTCTTCTCCAGCTCAAGAGAAGACACCTATCAAAGAGAAGACCCCTGTCAAAGAGAGGAGTGCTGCTAAAGGTCTTCCTTTTCACTCACCAGTGAAATTTAAAATTCAGAAGCGTCGTTTGTCCAACAAAGGTAGTAAGAGGGCAAATGTTGGCTCTCCATTTAATTTCTTGTTCAAGTTCCCCAAGAAGACTGCCAAGTCTCCAAGGCCAACCTCCAAAGAATCTTCTCCAAAACCAGACCCCACTGCCAAATCTCCCTCGCCAACACGTGAAGGTCTCAAAGAGGAGCCCAACTTACCACCATTAGGGGAATCCACTCTAAAGTCTTCCTCTCCAACACCTCAAGTGCTGAAAACTCCAGAACTTGAACCTCAATCAGCAAAATTTGATCGAAGCAAACAGAAGAGAGAAAGATTCTCTAAAGATGCAGGGTCATCTCATGCCAAAAGGAAAGTTGATTTTGCAGAGTGATTCCACATATTGGATTTTGTTTTGTTCATTTTGTCCATATGAACACACATTTTTTGGGTTAATTTTCTGTAAAATTCTGTATCAATAATTTGATATCAATCTGTTAAACCTTGTTTTGTGTCGCGAACAATTTGTTAACCAATTTTGTAAAGAAGACAAGACGAAATCTAGCAGAATATATTGATTACATTATCATTTTCAACTATACAAACTTGCCCTTGCAAGTGGCTCAAATACAACTTTTTTTGGGGGGAGACATGTGATGCATGAGGTTACACTCTCCATCCTTGTACGGATAACAATATCATCTACTTTGAATCTATATTCAGGTGATATTTCATCCAGAAACTCAAGCGACTCTCTAACATGTTGTAGTCGCCAGTTTGATGTTACTATGAGTTTCCTAGGATCTATGAATGGATGGACTATGATGTTAAATTCAAACTCTGGACAATTCTCTTCAGAGTCCAAAGGGACCCAACTACCAAGCTTGCTTTTCCATCTCCTATAGTCATAGCCCAAAACTAAGGATTGGCGACACAGTTGGTATGAGATGGACAAAGAATTTGGGCTTACTCTACAACTGATATTGTCCCCCATATGAAAAGTTTCCTTGGTACTCCATCCTTCTCCAAGTACAGTGTCGAGATCAGTCAGAGATAGTCTTCTATTAAGCCACATTGTTCTTGTCCTCTCTAATTCCATTGTTTTGAAACATGCCACAAAGACATGTATAGGCAAGAACCATTGAAGTTTAATCCTTCTTGAAATCCTTCCAGGAGACATTGCTTTCAGAATATCATCTTTGATTTTGGATTTGAAGCTTGTTATGGTATTTGGATCAGGAACTTCCCATTCTAGTGACATAATTGTGGGAATAGGTATGTCATACAATTCTCCATGAACACCTTCTCTTGATGGAACCCTGTATTCTGCAAAATACACAAATAAATCCACTGATTTGTAAAATGAAGGTGGTTTGTCTGCGTACATGACATCTGCAATCCCCTTGTGAATTGCCTTGAATGTGCCACTTAAGCTCTCAACAGGCTGCCACTCCACAGCTGTTGACGGAAAGATAACTGAAATGAAACAAACAATAAATATATCAGAAAGAGAAATATTGTGTTGTGTCAAATAGATAAAGGTTTGTTGAATTACAGTAAGAATGGAGAATTGGATGTTCATCCAAGTTCAACACCATGTCTTTGGCCATGTAGACATGTTGAACTTTTGCAAGCCAGCCATTGTCGGTCACTTTGAATGCAAGAACACGACCTTTCCAATGGGATTTCACTTCATTTCGCTTGGTTCTTTTCACCCTGTGGGCACCTTTGCAAGAGGGAAGCATTGTTACCCAATCATTCACACGAAAAGACATGGGTTTCCAAACACCATCTTCTCTCGTGTTATGAAAATCACAAGAAGTAATATTATGAGAAGGACGACGTGAGGACGCCATAGAAGCTCACAGATAAGAGAAAAATAGTAAATCTTTTGAATAGTGAATCTTTTGAATAGTGAATCTTTTGAAAGTGCAAAGAAGAAAGGTTTCTCTTCCAAACCCTATTTTGCAAAAATCAAAATTAATTTGGAGACCTTGGAATTGGTAAATCCTGCACCAAGCGATAGAGTCATTCCAATTTTTTTGGACCTTTCATATTCGCTTGGTTCCGGCACATCAGAATTTTTCAGGCATTTTTGTCAAATATCTCAATGAGTAAAGGCGTTGCGGGTCGACATGAGCTTGTTGAAGAAAGCCCAAGTGAGAAGCTCTTGAATGCTATTTTGCAAGATGGTCATGATATGAAGGTATACTTTGATGCAGTGGAGATTTTCAATCCAAGGTTTTCTCTTTCAGATGTTTTTATGAAGCTCAAGGACATTCTTGAAGATGAGTACAACCAATTTGAAATGTCAATTCAAGCTCATTGTTTTCGTGTCGGAGACCATGATTTTTGTCACCTTACAGATTTTACACAGCTATCTGTGGAGAAAGCCAAAGTAACAAAGAGGTTCAGTAGATTTTCAAATAGAACTTCTTTCACATGCCCTTCATCCATTTCTTGTCCTATCCATAAAAAACATTGCAACCTTGTCCCCAAGGATGTCTCCTTTCTTTTCTTCCTATTTTTGAAAGCAGAAATACAGGATAAAGAGCAACAGCCAGAAATTGATGCAGAGAATGAGGAAGAAAACTTAATTGTCACCACAGTTTCAAAGTTAGAGAAATGTGAAATTTTAGAAGAGGAAGAAATTGATGTTCAAGCTGAGGAGAGAGAAAGTTCAAATCTTGATGTTGCAGAATTTAGGGCTTCCACTATTACTGAAGAGCCTTCAGAGGTAGCAAGTATATCTGAATCCTCTGTTACTCTTCCAAACCTTCCTTTCTTTTATATCAATGAGAAAGATTTTATTCCTCTTTCCTATCTTCAATGTCTCTTCAATATCAGAGAAGACTACTGTATTGCAGCAATTTCAGAAGCTTGTGAAGTGGCCAAGGACTTTATTGATACAGAAGTAGAGCCAAAGGAAGAGTTTTTGGCACTTGATTTGCAAACATCTGACAACTCATTTATCCCTGCTACTGATGCACTTGCCTTGTGCCTTAAAAAAATGGAAGAGGGGAAACCTTCCTTGAGTGATGAGGATTTTGAGGACAGGCTAATTGAGTTAGGTATTGAGTCTTTTGGCAGAGATTTCAAGCTTCAGACAGATTCTGATAAAGTGGAAAGGGTTGGCTCTTGCAACTTGATGAAAGAGAAAGTAGTAATTGAGGATGAGTTGCAGAAGGTACCTTCCATTTAATCCTTTGTTAAATGTTATTGTGATTGTATTTTTTTTTAATTGAGGTTTTTGTCTTGCAGATTGAATTACTTGATAAGGATGATTTCCTGGGAAGAGCTAGAGGCACCAGAGTGAAATCTACAGAAACAAGGTCAAGAAGGCCTTCATCTGCTCTCATGCACTACTTGCCTACATTGGATAAGACTATGTTCTGTGCATTCCACATGAACTTCTCTGAAGATGCTGAGTTGCCAATATTTGCCTTCAAGGTGTTGTCAAGGTTTATGGGATATACTTCCCTTCAAATAAATGCTAACAAGGTTTTGCTTCTAGAGAGAGCTGCTGCTCTTAGAATCTTTGGATATGCTGCAGGTTTCAATGCCTCAAGAGCAGGATACTTTCTTTGCTACTCTAGCTATGCAGCTGCAGCTGAGGTGTCAGATATCAATCTCCTTGGAGGTTATAGAAGGAGAAAATTTTTGAGATACAGAGGTGACATGCCAAGAAGTCCCAAGAGAATCAAATACTAATGTACACAATATTTTGCAAGGACCAACTTTATTTCAGCAAAACTTTTTGTTAGAGGTACAAATGTGTTAGTAATCATTAGTCTCTTTCTTGAGGTGTTGGTGTAGTTTCAGATTGCTGGGTCTTTGATCTCATCCTTTGTAATTGCCTCCTGTAGAACCAATTGAATAATTCGTTTAGTGCATTGCTTCTTCTTTGTCCACCTCCTCCTCTTCGGGTACATCTAAAAAAGGAAGTTCTCGCTTGATAATGAGACTTTTCCAATCCTTGTGTATTCCATGTTGCAAGTGGTCCTTCTGTAGCAAAATATGGTCCATGCAAGTAAAGAATATGCTACAAAGAAAATTTTTGTTAGTACATTTAAGAAATTTCAAGTAATAAGTCTGGACACACCAATATATAACTGTTTTGATAAGTCTGAATACTCACCAAGTAATAAGTTATGTCTTTTTCTCCCCAGGCATCTGTGATAGCTTTGATCAAAAGCTTTATTGCGTTTTTGAAATCATCTGCATAAGTATTTGAACCAACTTGTCGTCTAAGGACTTTGAAAAAATTGTCGAGTTTTTTCCAAACTTCCATACGTTTGTTGGCTACATCTGGTCTACTTTTGACATTTGTGGTGATGACACACAGCTGTTTCCAACAGTTCCACATTGCGTTGACTTGTTTGGTGTCATGGTTGCTCAAAAATCTTCTCGCTTTTGCTCCTCCCATTGAAACATCTTGCAGAACATCACCTGTACCTCCAGAAAGAACAGGATCTTTTTTAAGATGCACTTCCCCACCATGAAAACCCATTTGAGAGAGCAAGGCTTCGCACTTTTCTATGCACTCATCTGCAAGTTTAGTCGGCTTAATAGAATATGCATAGTCCAGATGAAGTCTGAGCAATTTGTCCAGGATTCTTATCTCTGCATGCAGTGTACATATATGCACATTTTTCAAATGTATTGGTAGAATTGGATCCCATATTTTAACAGAAGTTGGATAATCGACAAAATTCACATTATTTCTGGATGGTGGTTTTCCAATCTCATTTTCTGCAAGCCATTCTTTTGTCCCTGTGCTTGCCATGCAATAAAGACATGGATATTTGGTATTTGCTCCTCCACATACACCAAACATACACTTCAGCGCCTTGAGGTCGGCACTCAAATGCCATTCCACAATGAAATCACCTATGTCATCAACATGAAGGTGTTCACCTGTATTCTGGCTCTGAATAACTGAAGGAATGTCTGTTTTTGAGAAGAGCCACTTTAATGTTTCATGACTCTCTACTGGTACCTGAGCTGATCCAATCCACCATAGCTCCATTTCTGATTGAGTTTTGTGGTATGGAGAATCAAGCTTACCCTGACTATAGTCCAATGCTTTATTCATTAGGGATATAGATATTCTTTCCATTTTTTGACACTTTTGGATTTGAGCTTCATCCAATTTTAAAACAAATACAAGTTTTCCTTCACAATCTATTTCTCTTATGTTGTAATATCTCACCATAAAAGATTGGACTTTTCTAATGTTCATCCAAATATTATTATAAACGTTGTATTCAAAAGATGATTTTTTTTTTGTCTCTCATATGGCATTGTTCCCTCAATATGGAAATACTCTCCGAAATGTTTAGAAATTTCCTCATTTAACATAGTTCTATATTTTCCAACATTGTGAGGTCTAGGCAACCCAAAAGCTTTGATTTTGTAATACTTAAGGACCCTGAACCAGGTTTTAGAGATGGCTCTGTATCCCTTTCTACTCACTCCCACTGTGTCACAAACTTCTTGCATTTGAGAAGGCTGGACTAATAAGTCCATATCTTTTAATAGATGTTGAAAGACCAGTTTTTTTTGAGTTTGATTTTCAGGAAGTTCTAAAAGTTTCAAGATATCCGACCTATTCATAAGCTCATTCAAAAATCTCACCCTTTCCTGAGCATTAGACATGTCAAATCCTAGAAGGTTAGTAACATGATCTCTTACAAGTTTTAACCTTTTTTTTCTTTGTCCAGATCTCTCTGTTAAGTTAACTACATCTCGCATTCGTTTTACTCGTGCTCTTAATCCTATTGGAGTTTCTTTAAGGGATTTCAATTGATCATTTTCTTGTTTCAAAGACACTATTTCGTTTTCAAGTTCTAAAATTTTTGTTGCATTCAAAGATGAAGTATTTTGAAGATATGTAGTATATTCTGCATAATTAATATGTGATTGAGATAGTCTTGAACTATAACCAAGTAAGCCATCCTCCCCATCACCAACAAATCTAATCAAATCATGTGGTGTGTGAAAAGAAGGATACCTTCCTGTTTTGGGATCCGGTGGATATAGACTTCCATCTGTCCATAGGTCAATATGCTTCTTTCCTTCGTTGCGAAGATGTTGAGCTTCATTTGCACATGATAGGGATCTTTGGTAGACACTCCGTGTAGTTGCATACTCTTGGTTGAGCTTGATGTTCAAATGAAACTTTCGATTAGATGTATCACTCATTACTAACCGAGCAAAAAGTATAAGCAGAGCTATTAGATCATGAGAGACACAGAAGAATGAGAATGAGATGTAGCTTGTGAAATTTTTAGAGAAGCAGAGGAGTGAAATTTTTTTGGAGAATGGATAAGAGCGCGTTTGGAGAGAATGGTCATTTTGCCACGTAGTCACTAAAAGAGGACAAATTTTGAGACGAGCCATTAAAGAGTAGCATGAAAACGATCTATTTTTTAAGATTTTAAAATATGCACTTAGATACATATTCAGTCAGATAGATACGCTTTAAATACCCAAAACGGCTAAATTTGGAGCCGTTTTGACCGTCAACATTCTACTAATTAGCAAGTTAGCGAAATTCCTTACACAGCCCATTTTGAGACGTTTTTGGCCCTAATGATTAGGGAGCTCGACCCACACAGGATATGCTGAGGATTTGGGGCCTTCTGGGTTGAAGTCCTTTGTCCATCTCATGAAGCAGAAGGGGAGATGTCTAAACATCCATTGACCGGAGCTTATAACTTTTATTGCCATGCTTGGATCTTTGAATAAAAAAAGGTAATACCCTTTGGCCAGTGCTTGAGTCTGGGTTACCTCTATTCCGAGAGGGGTCCAGCTGTCTCTTATCCAAGCTCTCATTGCTTCCTTAGAAGGTCTCGGGCCAAAGAGAAGGCCAACCAGACATCTTTCAGAATATTCTTCTACTTTGCTTCTGACCTGATCTACTGGAAGACTTACGTGTACTGTATTGGAAGAGTTATTACTTGTGCAGGTGGTGGAGGCTGCCTCTTTTTGAGGGGCTGCTTCTGTTGCTGTCTGATCTTTTGCTGCCAAAAGGGAGGCTTCTTTGTATTGTTCCTTGTTCTTCATGATTAGCAGCTGTTCTTTGGCTTCTTTTAATTCGTGGACCAGTCTGGAGTTTTCGTCCATAACGGCGTCTATGATGGCTTCTCCATTCCACGGCTTTTCAGGGATGGGGTTCCAAGGGTTTGAGTGAGGGGCGAGCTGAGAGGTTGAGGGAGAAGCTACAGTGAAGTGACTGCTGTGAGGGGCGAGCTGAGAGGTTGAGGGAGAAGCTACAGTGAAGTGACTGCTGAGCATTGGATTTACTTTTGCAGGAGAAGCTGAAGAAGTCTGAGGTCTAATAAGGGACGGGCTCCTCCGCTCAGTGCCCATGCACTTGATCCGCCCGCGGAAAAGAAAAGCCTACGCTGCAGTTTAAAGAAAGGTGGGAAGCTGGGGAAGACGAAGCGCAGTCTCAGAGAGCTTTTTTCAAAATCATTATTATTATTATTTTTTGTTGTTGTCCTACTTTCTTCGGGCCCGAAAAGCAATGTTTAAAATATAGTAAAAGATGTCCATTTTAGCACGGTTGCTTGCTCCGACCGCAATGGTCAGCAAGGCAGCAGGCGTTTTCGAAGAGTCTATGGAGGCATCAGCGTTGAATATGGCGGCGCGCATCTGGACTTTGTGGGGAGCCGCCGGCGTCCCGCCCCGCGAAGAGCCGGGTCTTCGCGGGGAACCGTGGGCAACGCGTCTCTCTTGTACTTCCACGTCCTTATAAAAAGGAGGACTCGCCAGTACAGCTATATTTTGCACACAGATCGACACAATATACAGGCTTAGGCTTTTCTTTTCCCCCAGCTACTGCCTGGCCTTCATTCGCAGCAAGGCGTTTATCCAGATCTCATCCAAGCGAGGCAGCCTTTCCCACAAGCGATGGCGCCCATATTACGTCCAGCTGCGCAGACGCATCACTCCGGCCGCTTGCTGAAGAACCCGAGCTCATGCACCGCCTTCTTCCTCCTCCTCATCATCGGCGCTCTCATTTCGCCTGCTGCCGTTGACGCCGCAAGTGGCAACCCGCGCTGGAGCATCATGGCCAACTCGAACTCGTCCGATGAGGCCTCATTGGAGTACTACGTGCAGGTGGAGGTGGGCGGTGACGACACAGGCGAGCTTCTCCCCGCCCTTGACACCAACACCACCAACAGCTTCGGTGCCATGGAGGTGTTCGCCCTCAACGTCACAGAGGGTGCTGACGCTTCCAGCACTCAGCTGGGTGTCATCCGGGGCTACACAGTCCAGGCCAGCTACACCTCCACCAGCCATGAAGTGGAGGTGGAGGTGCTCTCCTACGACGATGGCTCCGTCAACGGCACCATCAGCCTACAGGGCCTCATCAACGTTGCTACCAACGAGATCGTCGTGCTGGGAGGCACAGGCGCCTTTCGGGGCGTGCGAGGCTATGGCGTTGTCACCCTCGTCAGTGCCACAGGCACCTTGTACGTCTACCACCACTCCCTCTATTTTCTCTAGACTCACCAATTTATAGACGAGTCCATAATTAGAACCTAATGGCTTCTCGTGGCCACCAAGCCACGAGCATGACTGCACAATCTTTCAAAGAGCAAATACAAAATAATGGTTTCAAAAATTTCTATTGAGAGTGGATTTGGAAGCAAGAAGAAGTGTTTTCTATTGAGAGAGGATTTGGAAGCAAGAAGAAGTGTTTTCTGTACTCTGAATTCTCAGATACAGCTATATAACTTCAATCTATGGTATAGCACTTTTACCCCCTTCATTAGGTTTTATAAGACAAAATTTCTTTTTACTGGAGGTGTTCGAATGTGAAACTATTAATGCTTGCATATTTTCCATGTATTTGTCCGTTTTGAGAAGTAGTAGCACCATAGTGGTGGGAAAATCCGATGGCGAAGCCATGGGTGGCCATGCCTCTAACAATTTAAAAATGAGAGAGAGAGAGAGAGAGAGGGAGAGACGAGAGTTGCTTAATGTCGACTTATTGATCTAGAGAGACCAATCGACGGAGAGACTTGAACCCAGGTGGGTACATGTCATCCCAAGGGCAATTAGAGAGAGAGAGAGAGAGAGAGAGAGAGAGAGACGAGAGTTGCTTAATGTCGGCTTATTGATCTAGAGAGACCAATCGACGGAGAGACTTGAACCCAGGTGGGTACATGTCATCCCAAGGGCAATTAAAGAGAGAGAGAGAGAGAGAGAGAGAGAGAGAGAGAGAGAGAGTCATATTCTAGCCAAAATTGAAATATTTAAGACTAAATTCTCTTTCCAAATAAAAGAGATCGACATTCCACATTTTAAATATATGTTGCTCTTGTAACTGCTTAACTAGTATTGAAGGCACAACTAAGGATATTGAAGGCTTAACTAGTATTGAAGGCACAACTAAGGATATTCCTCATCTTCATCTTGCCAGCCGTTAGCTCTCCAACAAAATGTCCACCACACACGGTTCATCATGTAAAGCTTTGAAAATAGTAGGAATTTCATCTTCACACACACAACGGTGATAAATTCCTTTAATGATTAACCTATCAACTCGACCCGCTTGTTTGCATCTCATTAATCCTTCCTCAAGAACTGTATACTCAGCCTCATTGTTTGTTTCTACATCTTCTAAAACAACTTCCCCTTTGGACACAATTTGACCATGTGGATCATACAAGATTAGCCCCCACCACTAGCTTCCCCATTTGTCTTCTATATGCAACACCAAAGAGCATTAAATAAGCATTCTCCAAAGGTTTCAAATGTTGTACTCTTTTAAACGATTCTTCAATCTTTAGTTGCTTCTCATATACTCTATGAGTCAATATGGTTGCAAGTGTGGCCTTGTTGCTATCTTCCACTTTAAAAGTATAGTTAAACTCCTGCAACTTCAATATCCATTTAGCAATTCTATGCGATGATGTCATATGCTGAACAACCACTAGAAAAAGTTTCTCCACCGTGATCACAATAAAACTTCATTAGGAGAATTTTGGACTCAACTTTGGGCCTTTTTCCTCTCAAGAAGAGAGAAAGGCTTTCAACCAATAGGAAGAGAGCCAACGTAAAACATAACTTTTGATAATTAGACGTTTTCATATATTCTTTATATGAATATATTGTTATTAAAGAAATACGAAATACATTTGACCACACTTTATAATGTCATTTCTTTAATATATATGACAATTAGAGTGTTGTCAGCTCATTTAATGAACGATTTTCAATCTAAAAATTTCCCTCGTTCAACTCATTTAATAAAAGTAATTTCTTTCTCTAAAATTTTGAAATATTATGTTCGAATTTCCTAACTCATTTAATGAATGGATTTCCCTCTAAAAAATTCACACGTTTTGGAGGTTATCTCTTCTTCCATCTCATCTTCTTCCATCTTCTTACATTTGCTTACATCTGCTTTTATTTTCTATTTGCTTCCATGGAAACCACACATCATCCTAGGCGTCCCTGCTCCTCTACTAGAGCTATTATAGTATACAACAGTTTTGATATGGATAATCAAAGGTGAATTCCTACCACAATCTCTATTGATAGTTGGATTGTGTTGCAGATGAGGAAGCGAAAAAAACAAAGAATGAGTTCATTGACACTTACAAAGACAAAGTTCAAGATTTCAAACTCTGTGACACAGGTAGGAGCATTAAGGAAGTCCTTATACAACATGCCTACATGTACTTAAAACTGCATCTGCAACGTTTGCCTAATGGAATCCCTCTCCATAGACCAAACTATAAGTAAATGTTTTTACATTATGTTTTGTAATGTGTTTCATTTCTATACTTATGCTTCTCTTGTATTCGTCTATGTAGATATATATCCTTCAAACTTGGTTGACTGGCCGCATATAGATAGTATTGTGGGAATACTCGATGTTTTTCATGCATCTATTGGTGAGCAGCTATACAAAAAAACATCAAGCAGATCTTCGGCACAGAAAGGAGTTTTCTTTTATAATGAACTTTACACGGCACCTCATAGTGTTAGAGGTAATGGATCTTTGAAAGCATTACCACTGCCTTCATTCGACAGTCCAGAATGGCCAATACCAACAGCAGTAGAAAAAAGCGAGTGCTTTAGATTAAAGATATACCAAGACGTGCAGAGATGTATAAGACCAAATGTAGCAAGTCGTCAGTTGCAAATTGTTGTCTTTATGCCATCGCAAGTTTTTGTCGACTTCTTTTATGTGACGAGGAGGTCAAAAAAATATCGTCAATGCTTATCTGTAAATGAGAGAAATGTTTGGATTTCTTAGGTCAAAATTGGGATGTGAAAGAATTAAATCGGGTTATCTGCAAATTCCTTATGAGATCTATTGTCTGTAAATATATGATTGGCTCCTAGAAATATATTTTGGCCTTTCATTATATGAGATGGCATTATGTCAATGGAAAACTTATAGCAATTGATTAGGACTTGGAGGATGACATTGAAAATCCATTGATGTTATTAGAGGTATGGTTTGAACATGAGCTCTTGACAATACTCAATATAAGGTCAAACATCTCATTGCGTCAAGTGAGAACAGACTTGGCAAATGAGGATGACCTACAAGTGCCTGATGATTATGTGTTCAAGTGCAACGACTATAAGGTATGTTATTCAATCCAGCCTCGAAAAATTATTCATTTCAAAACTATGCCATAATCATTATTACCTATATACATGACTTTGATTTTTGGAAATAGGTACCAAGGAGAAAAAAAAAGGACCATTCAATGTAAAGACATCACAAGGAAGCAAGTTTTCGTGGTGCAAAACGACCATGACATAGAGATAAATGGAGATAAATGTATTTTTTGACAGCATATAGTTACATCAATCATGACAACATTTTGTATTTCTCAGAGCAATAGAAAATAAGATAAATATTCTACATTTTCTTATTGGATGATAGCATGTTCTTATCAATGTTTTAAACATTGATAGCATGTTCGTATTTTTTCCTACGAAGCATGCTATTGGGTGTGGGAAGATTCTTGTTATTGGGGCGGTGAAGCTTGTTGTTGAGGGAGTGCTTGCTCTTCGAGACGCTCTTGGGTTGTTTTCTCTTCTGGACGCTCTTGGGGTGGTTGCTCTTGGGGACGGGAAGCTTGCTCTTCTGGAACAGATGCTTGCTGTCATTGCGGGGTTGAAGCGTGACTTTGCATAGTTTGATGTTGTTGGGAACTTGAAGCTTTCAAATTGATGTCTTGAGATCCATCAGATTCTAGAAGCTCGACAACCAAGCTCTCGACTTGTGTTCGGGGGTATTGCCATGGCGGTGGTCTTGGTCAGCCGTGGTGGAGGGGGCACAAACGCAACCGGGATATTAGGCAGCCTACTATGAATGTTGATAATAATATGCTCAATGGTCTCCCTAAATCCACGTCGGAGTATTCTGATAATCGTGGATTCTACAAAAAGCTTAAAAAATAGACATGTGCTGTCAAAGAATGAGGAAGGAAAGTAAGATATCATTAAAAAAAAGGAGCATGCCTACATTTTTGCGGGCAATGAGAGAACTAAGTGTAGCAGTAACTTTGCGTGTTGTAGCACACCCTCCAACCACAACTATGGCCGTCCCGCTGCTGTGGGACTGCATCTCATAGTATTTGTGTGTTCTAGCAGTGTCTTGGATAATGGCCTCGAGAGCAATTATTAGCTTTCTAACCAATCTGCATGAAACAATATTGTTTTCAGTACTGAAAGTTCTCTAACTACTTCTTCTTCTCTCTCTCTCTCTCTCTCTCTCTCTCTCTCTCCAACTCGTTAACGATATATAAATAATGATTGTGTGGACTTAGTGTCTCACGGTGCCATGGAATTCTTCACCTGAATTGGCCAAGTAACAAGTCTTGGATTCCATATCGTAAAGGATAAAACTCTTGTGTGAACTACAACATGCAATTAGGAGTATCAGAAGTAACATCAAAAATATATAGTAAATTTAGGGCACAATAGTAAGACTATAAATGATATTGCATGTCACTTACTCTTCATTGTATGCCATTAGAATTATTTGAGCTACAACAAAATTTATGGGACTAAACCATGGACATACATCAACCAATGAAGTATGTTGTGCAGTAAGAACCGAGGAAAGGAGGGAATCTACAATATATACATGATCTTGAACATCGAATGGGAGATTGGATATAATCCAACTGCATAAGAAAATTATATTATATTAGTTTTTTTGGACAAGCAAACCACTTTACAATCAAGATGATGACAAGGACATCGCAAACCTTAGAACTGCTATGATAATTCTATTGTTGACCTGCCTTGAACCATTGGATAAAACATCAATCTCCTCCGCATCGAAAGGGAAAAATTGCACCGGAAGTCTAACGTGAAAAAGGAAAAAAATAACTCAAAGCTCTAACATTCGACTTATGCACTTCCCGAATAGCCACTTTCTTCAACCGCAATTCTTGGAGCTCCTGCATCCGGGCTTGGTCTCCAATCCTTTGTGTGTTGAGCCTTGCATTGAGCCTTGTGTCACGATAATAACTAGCCTCTGTCACTTCTGTGATCTTAACTTTCTTCGTCAAAGGAGGGATTTCCAAAATTCCTTTCATTCTCACTACAAGACAATGCTGCCATACACGCGTTTCATACACGCGATAAATTACGAACGCGTGTATGGTCGCGCCTGTATTTGAATAGAATCGGGCGCGTGTATTTTAGCATTTAAGTTCGCGTGTATATTTGCATTTATCAACACATGTATAAACGCGTTTATATACACGCAGTAATACACACATCTATACACGGTAATATTCACGGATTAATACACGCTATTATACACGGATTAATATACGCTACTATACACGGATTAATACACGCATGGTAGAGAAAAACTGAAGAAAAACTGAATTCCTTTACAAAATTAAAAACTATTTTCTTTAAACCATCTCACAGTACATTACAGTATACATCATTACACAATCCCGCTACATGCATTTACAACAATGAAATATATTCAAAAATAAATCATGCATATGAGATGATAGAAATGTCATCAATTTAGAACGTACAGTGACGGATTGGTTAGGGTTCGATCTCATCTTCAATAAGATCCATCCTTGCCAAACGATCAACATCAATATCCATTTGATCAATTTGTAAGGCTACGATTAAATTTATTCCACTATCGATATTCTGTACTCCATTGATAATGGTATCGATGTCCTTATCATCCTCATCAACATCACCATCATCCTCAATGGTAGGGTCATTCTCATGATCATGAGAAATGGCATGCTCATCCTCATTATCATGATCATCTCTTATTTCTTGATCATCGATCACAACATCTTCAATGGCATGTTCGACATCATCTCCATTGTGGCTTGTTACATCCTCCATATGCTCCATATCAGTGAATGTATTATACATCACTTTGGAACGTGGTGCAATAGGGATGACGTACCACCATTTGATGTCATGCACCATTGGTAGATAGATAACCTGCTCAAATACACATAGTACAGTAATTAATTAGCATATATGTACATGAAACACATTAGTAAAAAAATGCATACCTGCTCACATTGTTGTGGCAATACGAGCCTATCTTTCTTTGTTTGCCAGAACTTTGTAGAGTCAATAGTTACATATCCACTTGCATGGCGTTTTATCGTTGCATCAGGCCCTTTTTCCACCACGTTCATTTGCCATTTGACATCCAAAACATACACAAAGAAGCGACGAAAGTCAAGCCTAAATATGTCTTGGATTATGCTACAATAATCATCCATTTTTCCATTAGCTCCCTCAAAGCTACTAATGACACCGCAATCTTGTGTATTTCTCTTTTCATCAATTCTTGGTGTTCGAAAATGCTTGCCTTCACACCATATAGCATTGAACATAGTGCACTGGACCAAAATAGAAGCAATATTTGTGTAAGCAATGTGAATAAATATTAAAAGCAAATCACTTACAACTAATGCAAAACATTAGTTCTATGTACCTTTGACATGCATCCTCGTGCATACTCCCATTCTTCCGCCGTGATATGCAGTCCCTCGTCGCTCTCTGCTCTCTCCATTTCCTCATGCAACCAATCAACATGGATATCATTCGGAAGTGTTGCTAGATGCTTAGGGTACGCCTTCCGAGAGCCATGTTGCCTCCGAAAGAGAGCTCTTTCTGCTTGCCTTTTTGTCTTTGCATCCTCATATCTTGTAACCCATCTGCTCATCACATCACTATTAAGGATACAAGTGAAATTGAGAATCTGATCATCAATCAATGTTATGTCAATTACTTTACTCTGTCCTTTTCCTTGAGGCACAATAGAGGTCATCCTCAAGTCCTCTTCATTGCTCCATAGTCGTGGCAAAGAGCTGTCCACCTGACCAAGAAATTCTGAAATATATACAAGAGACTCTTGTATCAACCAACCCTCGGCCATGCTTCCTTCAGGCCTTGTACTTTGCCTCACAAAGTCTGTTAAGGTCTTCATGAAGTGCTCTAGGAAGAACATCCAGCGTGCATGCACAGTACCACATAAAGCAATTTCGTCCACTAAATGCACAATGAGATGTAGTTGACTTGTGAGAATGGTTCGCGGAAAAGTCTCCTCTACCAAACAAACCACCTCCACTGCCATAACACGCGCATCATCCAACGTGGTTGGATCAATTGCTTTGGAACTAACATATTTGAAAAATAAATAAATAGTACGTTATACCTCATGCACATTCATTTTGCAAGGTATAATGACGGGTGATCTGAGCATGGGTTTTACATACCTCACAAGCTCGCCCATCTTATAAATACATTTTTTCAAACTCTTATTTGCACAATGGTCCGATGCTAGTAGGTAGTATAAACTGCGCACATAAGAGCACATGTATGTATGGTTTATGGCATTACAAAATTTAATTTCAACGTACGTACAAGACTTGGAAAACACTTACTTGAAGCATCTTGTGCCAATCGTGGGACTTCAACCCATATAGTTGCTCAACGCCTCTTTTCTTAGTGGTTGTAAAGGCTCCCTTCAATGATCTCATGCATCAGTGGGAGTACGCAAAGTGGTGATGGCCTGCTTTACCTGCTTCTCCTCTTTCTTTGATATAATCCATGGTGCAGGTGGAAGACGAACGTGCCCACCCACCTCTCGTGGCCAAGCTTGACGCATATGTCCTGCGACCCGTAAGTCCTCACGTACGCTAACATTGTCTCGTTTACCAATAATATGTTCCCAAATACCAGATCCCACATTCTTGAAGTTGTGCATGGGATCAAGAAGATGGTTGATCTTTAGATGGGTCCAATATGGCAGCCGAAAAAAAATGGAGTACCTACACAAGGGATTGCTCTATGTGACCTTTAATCCAATTAGAGACTACACAAAACAAGATTAAAAAAACATCACTATACCTGTTCATGCCATCTGGAGGAAGAATAGTTGTAGACTCCCAAATACGCTTCCAATCTTTTGCACGAAGTGTTTGTGGAGGAATGTTACTCTTACTAGCAACATATTTAGGATGATCTGAGGGGAGAAATCGATGATGATTATCGAATATAGTCTTACACAAACCGTCAGCATACTCATGTACTAACGAAGGGCCACAAACAGGACATGCATGTTTACCCGATGTCTTCAAACCTGTTAAAATATAAATAAAAGTTAGAATAA
Organism: Cibotium barometz; assembly: GCF_041138505.1. Classification (NCBI taxonomy): domain Eukaryota; kingdom Viridiplantae; phylum Streptophyta; class Polypodiopsida; order Cyatheales; family Cibotiaceae; genus Cibotium; species Cibotium barometz. The sequence continues at coordinate 28,454,755 of NC_141066.1, forward strand.
TAAAGTCAAACCGTCTAATTAATATATATAGCCAATAGTAATAGAGTAGGGAGGTAATTAGAATTCTTACCAGAACAATCGCTGTATCTTGGAAAGTCATGCATTGTCCACATCAACACTGCTTTTAAGTCGAAGTGTTGAGAGAAGGGAGGCCTACTAATGTCCACCACCGCAACACCTCTCCATAGTTCCTCCAACTCATCAATCAATGGTTCAAGATAAACATCCATATGCTTGACTTTATGTTTCCCTGGAATTAGAAGGGATAACATAAGATGTCCCTTCTTGATCGCCATTGATGGTGGAAGGTTGTAATTCACCAACACAACTGGCCACACGCTGTATGCGGTGCTTTTTGAATCCATACCCAGGCCAAGTCTCAAGTTTTTGGGCTCTGTTTTAAAGCTGGGCCACTCATCTTCAATATGCTTCCAAGCAGGAGTGTCTGCGGGAATTCTCCACATGCCATCATCCGATCGATGTGAGGAATGCCATGACATGAGCTCTGTTATGGATTTGCACTTGAACATGTATTTGATGCGAGGAATTATAGGAAAGTGTCGCAAGACTTTACGAGGTACATCAAAACTCTTCATATCTGTTCTGTACCTTGCTTCACCACAAGTGGGACAATGTAGAGCCTCCTTATGTGCCCCACGAAAGAGAATGCAATCATTGACGCATGCATGTATTTTATCATAATCCAGTCCTCCAAGAGATGTCACATAGCGCCTCGCTATGTCTCTTGAGGTGGGTAGTCTATTTTCCTTTGGAAGCATGTTTGATAATAGCCTGCATCCAATATCATCAATTATAATTAGTCTTAAATCCTAAACCTTAAACCACTAATTCAAATTTGTAAGTTAGAATGCTTACTTCAATAATGCGTCAAGACTTGCATTGCTCCATCCATAAACTGTTTGTATATTAAGTAGTTCAAGTGAAGCACGTAAAACAGAGAATGTGCGCCCTTCAAACACCGGTGTCGATGAAGCCTTATAAAGATGCTCTTGTTCCATATCATCGTCGTCCATACCTTTGGGATCATCCTTAAAAAGATTTCGCACCATATCATCAAGCATCTCCTCTTCCACAACTTCGTGGGGTGCAGGGCTATTGTCATCCCTTTCCCACTCATCTCTGACAATAGATCCCGAAGCTCCAGCATCATCTCGTCGACGCTTTACGTGCTCTCGTCGCACGTAGGGTACCATGTTAGGGTGTGGTACTGCATCCTGCTTCAATTAGAGTTTATATATTACAACTCTATTAATTTAATTTGGATACCATGAGTCATTTGAATACCATCAATTTATATCTACTCACCTCTAAACCTGTTTGATTCCATTCTCCATACATGGAGATGTGATTCAAGGTAATTCGACGTGCTCGTACAATGCATCCTTGACATCGATTACACATACATTTGATCCGTTGTCCCAACCACACATCGCGATTACGATGACGCATTGTCTCATCTTCCCCAGAACTTCTTGAAGAGGTTGATGACATCCTATGTACAAACCAGAAAACACAAAATCATAATATGTTTTTAATGAAAGTATAAAAATCGCATGTATTGACGCGGCTATTTCCTAAAAATTGCGTGTATTAACGCGGCTACTTCCTAAAAATCGCGTGTATTAACGCGGGTAATTCCTGCAAAACGCGTGTATAAACGCAGCTAAAACACCATACACGCGAATATACACGCGTTTATAAACGCGACGGTATGTTTAAACTAAAAATAGCCCGCCTTTCCCAAATATAGATTTTGAACTAACATATCAACACTGCTTTCGTTTTCGCCTCTTCCAACAGTAACAAAACCTAAGTGCAAGGAGGGAGCAGAGAAGGAGCACACACGGGAGAAGGAGGGAGCAGAGAAGGAGCAGAGAGGACTCACTTTTTCAGAGGTGAGTCAGTTTGTCCTGTGCCTTGTCTCTTTCCTCAGATTTGTTTATGCTATTTGCTCTTTGCTTTTTGGGTTTGTCTCCGTCCTTTTGCTTCTGTGCACACGATTGGGTGAATGATTTTGACAGGGGCGACAATGGTCCTTTTATAAGGACACTTTGTCTTTGTCAAGGGGTCGGTCTTTTTGAAAAAAAAATTTCGCAGGTCACGTGTAGAAACGCGTGTAAAAGCGTGTGTACTCTATCTGCAGAGTCTGTTCACGCGGATATACATGCGTTTCTGGACGGGTGTATACACGCGTTTTTTGACGGGTGTATACACGCGTTTCTGCACGGGTGTATACACGAGACTGCGTTTCAGAATTCATGATTTACAGGCAACACAACTGACTTGAATGATGATATTTGTGTGAGTCAAGAGACAGCCCATGATGTACATGAAGATGTTTGTTGCAGGTTCTTTATGGATATTCCAGGTTCTTCATCCGATCCATTTGCATACAGCAATTGGCTGATGGAGATGCTGAATCATTTTAGGCGCCATCCTGGTCCGGTTGAGATTACAGAGTATATGTATGCCCATCCCCCTCCTTCCCTTCCTGGTGTCTATACCCCTACCGCGAGTATCCAGGGCACTCCAGTGCCGTCTATTCCTCCGAGTCCGACGAGACGGCATGCAGCTTCTCCTCTTCCACATCCACCCGAGGAGACATACCTCGTCTCCCAGACACACTCACGTACACCCTCACAGTCACCATCACATGCTCCCTCAGAGCCACGGTCACGTCAGGGCTCACAGCCACCGTCACGTAGACAATCCCCCAGTCGTGACTCCACCCGCAGCAGTAGGAAGAGTGGGAGTGGAGGATGCGGCGGGTGCTTTGGTGGGGGAGGTGGGGGAGGTGGGGGAGGGAGTAGGGCACGCGGTGAGAGAGGAGATAGAGGGAGAAGAGTTAGAGGAGACAGTTCGGAAGAGGAGGAGATGAGAGAGATGGAGAGAGCGGTCTGTTATGATGTGACGGATAGGGGCGAGATAGTGATGGATTCGAGGGGGAGGGAGGTAATGGAGTACATGCGTGGGGTAGTATCAAACTCATATAGAAATTGTTTTATTAAATTTAAAGATCAAAATAGCCGATTAGTTGGGGAGGTGATAGAGGCTGTACATAGTCGGTACCCCAATCCCCCACATGCTACATTCTCGGATGTATGGGGAAGGACGCGAATAAGGGAGATCTTAAGTAATAAAAGATCTCACCTTAAAAAACTCGCATACGATGACCGGCTAAATGTAGCTGCGGGTGGCTATCCTGCCGAGAAACCTGCCACCACTGCGCACAAACGCGAGTGGAAGGAGGCAAAGAAACGAGCAGAGGGTGGCGGGAAGAGCAGGCAGCATGTGGAGGCACGACGGATCCAGATGGAGACCATTGGATCTTCGCATTTCGGATCTGGCGGCATCGAGTCATGGGAGGTAGAGTTCGTAAATATCTTGCCACTTTATTTGATTGTTTACTTAATTTATTGATTCTATGATTGTTTTAATCTTACAAATTGTGTTGATTATGATACGGGTTACGGGGAGGAAGCCCACAACCCACGATACTGCATATGCTCGTCGGCATAGCAGACGTGACACGTGGGCCATCTTCAGAGCCGAGGGACGTATTACGGACGCGCAGGTTGAGATGGCCATGAGACCATACGGTCGATAGGTACTTGAAAATTCTAAACAAATGATTTTGGTTTATTGAATTACATATATATATATACTTATATACTATATATTACTTGAACAGGCACAAGCTGCTGATGATCCACCGGCCGCCAACTGTAGAGGGAAAGTGGACGTGAGCACTACTCATCGGACATTCCGACCGATGTGAGCTCATCTGAGCATGGAGGGAGCACCGAGTCATCATCTGGGTCTGAGTAGTACTCAGACTTATAGTATCACATTCCATATTGAGGATGTGATTGTATATATTTTTTTGTAAACTGAAGCCATGGGCTACTTCGAGATATGGACTCCCTTGTATATATGTATGAAATTTTGATAGTAATATTGAATTGATTGATCGATAGTATTAAAATCATGTTTGTCTTGAATCGTGTATTGACAATGTATGCATTCATGTCGTTCTTGTCTTAATCTCCCTCGTGCATATGTTCTTCCTGGATGGTTTAATGGGATGGTCTAATGCACAAAAAAAAAATCCAGAGAGTGCTATTGGGTGCTGGAATGCTGGAACAGTATTCACGCACCAAATAGCACTCTCTGGATTTTTTTTTTCTCTCTGTTCGCGTGTATAAACGCGTCAGAACTGCTAAAACTCGCGTGTATTTACGTGGATACTCTGTAAAATACGCGTGTATTTACGCGGATACTCTGTAAAATACGCGTGTATTAATGCGTCAAAACTGATAATTAC